>NC_060214.1:52327500-53026250 GCF_021130785.1 Homalodisca vitripennis | reverse complement strand
CTAGTTTAGAAAATTAAGGATAACTCAAGGAAATATGATGTTTTCACAATAAACAATTAACATTTCTTTTTGTCTTAAGAGTGGAAAATATTACACTAAAGTTATATCTCTTATCAGGTGTTGATTCAAATTCAAAGATGTCTTTATGCACTCTTTTTGGAATAGAAACAAATGTTACGAAATATTCCCACAAAAGAAGCAATAATGCTCTTTTGGGGAAGTAATATTAAGCCCTAAGTATTAGGTTTGAGTTTCCCCTTGTTTGCTCATGCTACTAGAATGAAGCTCTGGTAAGGTAATAGTAATATCTGTGGATTGAGAGGCACTGGTATATCTATACTGGTATAAGAGGCAGAAAATATCTTAACTATACCAATAAAACATGCTAGGTGTAATAATCCTCATCCATTTAAATGATTTATCTCCTGTGTAGCCAATAGAATCAAATGTTTCAAAGTATTTAAACAAATGCTCAGAAAAAAGTACTGCGGAATTCGACCTCAGGACTCCGGCTCATTGGCCTTAGATTCATTAGCAACTATTGCACTATTTTTTTGATGTATTCAATTAAATACCATGGTTTATCTTACAGCAATTTTACCTACAAAATAGGTATTTATAGAAACTGCTTTACTCTTTGACTTCAAGTCTTCGAAATACTTTGATTTTTACTTATAAAATACTATTATTCGAAAGTGGGTATGTAAATGAATATATTTTTCATTTAAAACTGCCATTGTTGTCTTTTTAGAAACAAATATTTCCATTGTAAACTTGTTACACTGCGGTGAATGATATAAATTCATTCGGTATAAGGAATATGATAATAAATAGCTAATTAATATTAACTTTCCTGAAAATAATATTGAGTTTATGATGAGTAATTTGTTTCCTTTATTAAATTTAAATCATAGGAGTGCATCATACTTGAAATTTAAATTGAGAATCGAAAAAGGGCAAATGCCAGTCCTCAAATGTGTGTTCTTTGTAGCACGAAAATTTGCAAATAACTTATATACTTTTTTAATATTTCGTGTGCAAATATAAGCCGTTTCGTACAACACCTTTTGCCAGTCACGTATGTGCCGAAAGCATAAGCAAATCTAATTTATAAATACGATATTAATTTTCTAATAGACAGACATTTTCTAAGAGTTTACTTATATATCTATAAAATAAAGTAACATGATCAGTTAATATTTAATCCCGGGAGACGCTTGCCATAAGTTCTCAAGGAATTAAGGAGGTTTATCTTCACGCCCTGACTAGAAATGTTAGAGAAAGTTTAATTGAGTTTTGTATTGAGGAAACGTTTATTTCTGTCGCGTCTGACTTACAGGTTAATAAAGAGGTGTCCGGACCAGCTACAGCAACTTTTCAATCTGTAGTTTTTATAATATACCATCATTATAAATAATTTCTGGTGTTGGGCTCCTAATTTACGTGTAAAACATACATCCATAGCACTCCAAAAGAAGTAGTCAATTCAAAACTAAAAAAGATTGTATAAACTAAAGAATAAATCATCTTTTTTATTTAAATAAATTAATAATTAGATGCAAAATAATGCAGAAATTATGGTATAAATTATTTTAACGGCATTTATTCATTTAATTTCAGTGATTTTATTTCAAAAGTTTTCGAATTTTAAAAGCACCTTTTATAAATAATTGTTTAATACGTATATTCATGCATAAAATTGTTTTTATACTAGACTTGTCTTGTATAAAATAGTAACTAACTTTTGCCTACCTAAATTTTCATTATTTCGTAAAGTGTTGTATCTTTTAATCATTCTATTTAAATAATATTGGATTATATTTTTAATTCAACTTTGTAGTTGGTATATGTACACTCATTTGCCATTGATAGATACTCACGCAACATAGAGCGTTGGATGGGTGACTTCTGATCGATCTTGTGGTTGCAAGCAGCCCGCCTACCGCCCATTATTGTGTTTAGGAAGTCACCCAGCATTTGTCTCCAGGTTCTGTCAAAGATGGTTTCTCAGCACTAATTTTCACCTGCTGAAATAACACATTCGTTACCTTTATCTTTTTTTACCTTTTACTTTGTAAATGTGTAATCCCAATAGAGTATTTTTACAGTCTAGGTAATGTACCTATTAATTGATTACATGCTGTGTAAAATAATAACCGAATTTTTACTATTTAAAAGTTTGAATAACATTTTAATTTTTTTTAGTTAAAAAGTTTTTTCTAATCAACAAACAAAAATAATTAAAAAGTCATGAAACCCCCATTACTTTCCTTAATTGTTGAGTAAAAGATATTTGCCTATAGAAAGCCATGACTCCACACATTTTATCTAACAACAAGGTAGAAGTACGCTACACCATGTATCTTAAAAACAGAATCCGCTCAAGATTATAGCTAAATTAATTCTAGCGATGTAACTATGAGTTACATAGATTTATGTAATGCTAAGCCAAAATCCCAGGGAGGTACCTACACCATAATGCTGCTTAAATAATAATTAATCTGTATGCATAATTCAAGTTCTTTATATCTGTTATTGTTGGATAGCCAGATAGTCAGAAAGCAAAAAATACAATTTTCCAGGCCTCTAATGACCTCTAATAATGCTTATCCAATAATAAAAAACTTTTAGTACATTCAAAACTCAGGGAAACCAGTCAGCGAAATAGTAATAGATTCAGGGCCCACATTTCACGTAACTACGGCCCTGGCTGAAACGCAACAGGGAGGTGATCCCAATTATTGGATTTATGGCGATTGCATCGGAATTAGTGTTTTTCTCAGATATATTAAATATAGTCATTAACAGGGGTTACTCCCCCCCATAACGCTGTAGAATTTCTTGCAATATAATATTGCACAATATGTTGGTGCATGAAAGAGTTGTAGGAGATTTATTAAACTTGAGTCAGGATAATGCATTTTAAACGACTAAATGGGTTCAGATGATTGAAATTTAGTTACATAAACTATTGCCATCCTGCACAAAAAGTTCAAATTGAAGCATTCCTACGACACTTAACTACCTCACAGGATCATTACTTTCATCGATTTACAACTTTCTTTGAAAATCTTCTCTTCTATAAAAATCTTATTTCTTCAAGACTTTACACAAGAAGTACCTACCCCAAGAGAACTTGAGAAACCTTCAGTTTCCCTTTGAAATGAAGACTCGTTAAATGCTCCAGTACTTAGTTAGGACGAATTAAAAACAATGCCGTCCTTTTACAACTTTAAACAGTTCGTAGAATACACGCAAGCACCACCCAAATTATCCCTTAAAAAGTAGCTAAAATGCCCTCTGACTTTTACACCTGTTAAAATATAATTTGCTGCCACATTGGGGTTAGGAGGAAGAAACAGTGACTGATAGGTCCCTTCTCTTTTTACTTATACCACGGTGTAAAAGACGAGGAAAATCACGCTTCAAAAGGTACCAGTCCTTCATAGCTCTCAATATCTCCAGGCTTGTCCATTTAGGTTTATTTTGCAACAATCTCTTCTTTGCAGGAAAAAATAGCACCAAACGTCTGCTTAAAAAAGTTGGTTTTTTAACGACATTAACTTCTCACAAACTTATGCATTTTTATCGTGTGCACAACAATGAAAATGCTACTAAGATACAGGTAACATCTGAGATCAAGAGATTGCAATGGACGGACGAGTCCGGAAGTAAACACTCACAAAATCAATTGAATCTCAAATCCATATAGATTTCACACGGATTTTCATAGAACCTGAACTTTATTTATATGAAATATCTTTTTATACTCTGTTTTCCAAACTATAAAAACCACAATACAAGCTCAGGAAACCCCAAACACTCTGTTCCTTCTTCATCCAGTAAAAGTGGGCAGGCTATATTACCCCATCCTGTTTAGGCTTGGAACAGAGTTTAAAACTAAATGAGATACCCACTCCAAAGTTTCCTGAAAATGGATACTTTCGAACAAGACTGTTCCTGTTGCTTCTCGTAGCAGCAAGTGCAACTCCAGTGTCTAACTGATGCTTTAGTAATATTTAAAATTTATGACATATATTTTTTTGGAAAGCGGAAGGATTGATATGTAGCTTTATAATATGTTTTGATATTATTATATGGAATATTAGCTTTAAAATTATAATTGAATGACGTTTTAACTTTAGTAGTATTCAAATTTATATTATTATATTTGTAATGATTTCCAATAACATTTTTATTTCATTTTCAAAAATTGTTTTATCTTTTTGATTTAAAAATAATCCATGAATTTTGAAAAAATAACTTGTCGTAATAACTCTCATAAAATTTGCTCTTGATGGTTTCTTAATCCGCTTTTGCCATAGCACATATTATTCAATACTATAAAAAACTCCTAAAGTTCTACTTTGATTTCATTTGTTCACGATCGTGTTTCCCTTTCTTTCAATCTACGGCGATCATCGCAAGGTTATAGTATTGTTAAAGGCAAGGCATTGCGATTAATTTCTTACTAGAGATGTACTAACTCAGCTAGACAAAAATATGTATCGTTAGGACTCTATTCCAAGCGCTATTGTGTGCCTTCAACCGGCATTATCATTTTTCTATGAAAATTGTTCCTATAATTTTACAATTCCAATATAATATTTACGAATATTCCTTCAAATTCATTACAAGTCATAGTCAAGTCATATTTTGTTACTATAACTTGCATATTTAAGCAAATGGTTATAGTATGTTCACAATCAATCAAAAATGTATAAAAATAAAACGTATGAAGTAAACTTCGGTAAATCCTTCTCATTGCCACTTAAACAATAAAACTTTACAATGAATATGATATAACACGTATAAACTGTATCAATTCTGTACCAAGCTTGACAATTAAACAGCAAAACAAACGTTATCGTGAGACGACTGACTATGGCAATAATGACCGTGAGATATTCAGTAGAACACAATGTGCAAGAACTAGAGTTATAACCTACATTGACAAATGATGCCCATCTCTTATCTTGCAGTAAACTGTTCAGCATTTAACAACAATGTTCTATCAGCTAAATGGCTCTTAAATCATATTTTGCTGCTGATATATCTTCTTTTAATAATTTTCTCTATCTTGGCTAATGTGTGTTTCATCCGAGAAAAATTGTTTTCACATTGCAATTCATTGTGAAAACTCCGAAAAGACCCGTCTTATTAAGTATTTAAATTTTATATACAAAATATAAAATCTGACATATACAGCGTATTCCTGCTAAGAAAAGGACACGTAAATACAAAAAAGTTTCTCATTTGTTAGGGCTCTAAAATGTTTTGCATGGTAATTTTAAAGGCCAAATAATAATACAAATTTAAATAAAATGACCATATTAAAAGAGAAACTATTGAAAAAAGTAATTACTAGGTGTTACAAACTAATTTTTCACCCCAAAATTTTAAAAATTAAAGTCTGTATCCTACTAAATTAAATTTTTTATAATGTAATATGATTGTGCCCTATATTTTTTAATCTTGACTAGGCTTTACAAGTTGAACAGGTACATATTATTTCAGTGTATACAGCTTTGAAGATGAGAGGTTAACGGAAATTGCAATTTACATGTATATATATATATATATATAATTTCAATAAACATTGATTCACAAAAAAGTACTTGCTCCGCCGGGAGTCGAACCCGGATCTCTCACTTGCCGGGTAAATGTGCTACCATTACACCACAGAGCGCTTACTTTTTCCGATTCAATTATTTGTATTTGGCCGTATCTATCACATATGCGTTTAAATAAGCAAACTAACATATGATCGGAAGACCAAATACATACATATATATATATATATATATATTATATATATAATTATTATTATATATATTAATATTATATATATATATATATATAACGTATCTATATATATATATATATATATATATATATATATATATATATATATATATTAGATATAGATAAATTGATATTATATAGGTTTTGCGCGTGTAAAACATACAAGTTATGGTCGAAATAAATTATTATGACGATGTCTCTGATGGTTTTTCTTGTTATTCCGATCAAAACAATATGTACACAAATGTTAAAAAGTTTACATTCCTTGTAATTTAATACTGGTCAAAGGTTATTCTTTTCGTAGTTTTCCTTGATGCCCGATCATGAATACACGTGTATAAGCATAGTTCGGTCAAATCCCGACCGTTTAAATTCATTTCTGATTTCATGTATTTATCCCGTTACATTTGATTTGGTATCATTGCTCCGTTTAAGGAAACAGATATCGAAAAGTGTCTACTTCCAGATCTTGTGATCTATTTCCTGTTTTATACGTATAATCCCCAATGCCATAAATGAGTTTGTTTTTGTTCCGCTGAGGAAAATATATTGCATGCATAAGTCTGAGCAGCCTACTGTGGTCAAACATAATCGCCCATTTGGCATATGGGGAAATCATTACGAAGTTCATATAACGTACAAAAAGACATTCACAGCTTTGCTCATTAAGGTGCGTTTTATAACAGAATCGTATGTACACTCATTTGCCAATGGCGCTGTGTAGCGGGTACAGCGGTTATCGTAAGATAGATACTCACGCAACATAGAGCGTTGGATGGGTGACTTCTGATCGATCTTGTGGTTGCAAGCAGCCCGCCTACCGCCCATTATTGTGTTTAGGAAGTCACCCAGCATTTGTCTCCAGGTTCTGTCAAAGATGGTTTCTCAGCACTAATTTCACCTGCTGAAATAACACATTCGTTACCTTTATCTTTTTTTACCTTTTACTTTGTAAATGTGTAATCCAATAAAGTCTTTTTACAGTTTAGGTAATGTACATATTAAATAAGTACATGCTGTGAAAAATAATAAACGAATTTTACTATTTACAAGTTTGAATAAAATTTAATTTTTTTTTAGTTAAAAAGTTTTTTCTAATCAACAAAACAATTACTAAAAGTCATGAAAACCCCATTACTTTCCTTAATTGTTGAGTAAGGATATTTGCCTATAGAAAGCCATGACTCCATACACTTTATCTAACAACAAGGTAGAAGTACGCTACACCATGTATCTTGAAACAGAATCCAGTCAAGTTTATAGCTAAATTAATGCTAGAGATGTAACTATGAGTTACATAGATTTATGTAATGCTAAGCCAAAAATCCAAGGAGGTACCTTCACCATAATGCTGCTTAAATAAGAATTAATCTGTATGCATAATTCAAGTCTTTATATCTGCTATTGTTGGATAACCAGATAGTCAGACAGACAAAAATAGAATTTTCCAGGCCTCTAATGATATATACTCTACTAATGCTTATCCAATAATAAAAATCTTTTATAACATGCACAATTCAAGGAAACCAGTCAGCGAAATACTAATAGATTCAGGGCCAACATGCACGTAACTACGGCCCTGGCTGAAACTCAACAGGGAAGTGATCCAATTATTGGCTTTAAGTCGATTGCATCGGAATTAGTGTTTTTTCTCAGATATATTAAATATAGTCATTAACCAGGGGTTTCTCCCCCCCCCCCCCACAAAAGCTGTTGAATTTCTTGCAATATAAAGTGATATTGGTGCATGAAAGAGATGTAGGAGATTTACGAAACTTGAGTCAGGAGAATGCATTTAAACGACTAAATAGGTTCAGATGATTGACATTTAGTTACACAAACTATTGCCATCCTACACAAAAAGTTCAAATTAAATCATTCCCACGACACTTAACTATCTCACAGGATCATTACTTTCATCGATTTACAACTTTCTTTGAAAATCTTCTCTTCTATAAAAATCTTATTCTTCAAGATTTTACACAAGAAGTACCTACCCCAAGAACTTGAGAAACCTTCAAGTTTCAATTTGAAATGAAGACTCGTTAAATGCCCCAGTACTTAGTTAGGAGAATTAAAAACAATACCGTCCTTTACAGCATTAAACAGTTCGTAGAATACACGCAAGCACCACCCAAATTATCCCTTAAAAAGTAACTAAAATGCCCTCTGACTTTTACACCTGTTAAAATATAATTCGCTGCCACATTGGGTTAGGAGGAAGAGAACAGTGACTGATAGTTCCTCCTTTTTTACTTATACCGCGGTGTAAAAGACGAGAAAAATCACGCTTCAAAAGGTACCAGTCCTTCATAGCTCTCAATATCTCCAGGCTTGTCCATTTAGGTTTATTTTGCAACAATCTCTTCTTTGCAGGAAAAAAGCACCAAATGTCTGCTTAAAAAGTTGGTTTTTAACGACATTAACTTCACAAACTTATGCATTTTTTTCGTGTGCACAACAATGAAAATGCTACTAAGATACAGGTAACATCTGAGATCAAGAGATTGCAATGGACGGAGTCCGGAAGTAAACACTCACAAAATCAATTGAATCTCAAATCCATATAGATTTCACACGGATTTTGATAAAACCTGAACTTTATTTATATGAAATATCTGTTTATCCTCTGTTTTCCAAACTATAAAAACATGTTCGTATCAACGTAATGAACGCTAGATGAAAAATTATACATTTAAACAATTAATTTAAAGGAAAAGACATTGAAATACCATGAATATTATCTATTTAATAAGGAATTATACCACACATAATAATATATTTGTACTAAAAAACCAACGAAATAAATGAGTAGGAAAAAAACTAGAAAATGTCTAATTAGAATTTTATGTTGTTTGAAATATAAATATCAGTTAGGCCAAGAGTGTTTTTGATTTAATTTAATATAAATTCGTATAAAAATGTTGTAAACATTGTGTAGACTTAAATTAAAAGATCATTTTTGCTATGTTAGTAAAGAAATAGATTTATGAATAAAACTTACGTGTAGTAGAAATAGTGAAAGCAAAGAACTTCTTAATTATGCTCCAAAACTACTCCGGCTAAATGAACAGCCTTGATACCTGATTCAAGTAGTAGCTTTATAGATAAGTTATAATATTATCTTCGGTGCAGTAGATGTATTGAAAAGCTAGTGAGTTCGTTACAAAACTTTTACCACAATACAAGCTCAGGAACCCCAAACACTCTTCCTTCTTCATCCAGTAAAAGTGGGCAGGCTATATTACCCCATCCTGTTTAGGCTTGGAACAGCCTTTAAAACTAAATGAGATACCCACTCCAAAGTTTCCTGAAAATGGTTACTTTCGAACAAGACTGTTCCTGTTGCTTCTTGTAGCAACAAGTGCAACTCCAGTGTCTAACTGATGCTCTAGTAATATTTAAAATTTATGACATATATATTTTTTGGAAAGCGGAAGGATTGATATTTAGCTTTATAATATGTTTTGATATTATTATATGGAATATTAGCTTAAAATTATAATTGAATGACATTTTAACTTTAGTAGTATTCAAATTTATATTATTATATTGTAATGATTCCAATATGATTTTTATTTCGTTTTCAAAAATTGTTTTTATCTTTTTGATTTAAAAATAATCCATGAATTTTGAACAAATAACTTGTCGTAATAACTCACATAAATTTGCTCTTGATGATTTCTTAATCCGCTTTGCCATAGCACATATTATTGAATACTATAAAAAACTCCTAAAGTTCTACTTTGATTTAATCTGTTCACGATCGTGTTTCCCTTTCTTTCAATCTACGGCAATCATCGCAAGGTTAGTATTGTTAAAGGCAAGGCATTGCGATTAATTTATTACTAGAGTTGTACTAACTCAGCTAGACAAAATATGTATCGTTAGGACTCTATGCCAAGCGCTATTGTTGTGCCTGCAACCGGCATTATCATTTTTATATGAAATTGTTCCTATAGTTTTACAATTCCAATATAATATTTACGAATATTCATTCAAATTCATTACAAGTCATAGTCAAGTCATATTTTGTTAGTCTAAAATATTTAAGCAAATGGTATAGTATGTTCACAATCAATCAAAAATGTACAAAAATAAACGTATGAAGTAAACTTCGGTAAATATATCTCATTGCCACTTAAACAATAAACTTTACAATGAATATGATATAAAACGTATAAACTGTAACAATTCTGTACCAAGCTTGACAATTAAACAGCAAAACATACGTTATCGTGAGAGGACTGACTATGGCAATAATAACCGTGAGATATTCAGTAGAACACAATGTGCAAGAACAAGAGTTATAGCCTACAGTTGACAAATGATGCCCATCTCTTATCTTACAGTAAACTGTTCAGCATTTAACAACAATGTTCTATCAGCTAAATGGCTTAAATCATTTTTTTCTGCTGATATATCTACTTTTAATAATTTCTCTATCTTGGCTAATGTGTGTTTTATCAGAGAAATATTGTTTTCACATTGCAATAAATTGTGAACACTCCGAAAAGACCCGTCTTATTAAGTATTTAAATTTTATATACAAAATATAAAATCTGACATATACAGCGTATTCCTGCAAAGAAAAGGACACGAAAGTACAAAAAGTTTCTCATTTGTTAGGGCTAAAATGTTTGCATGGGAATTTTAAAGGCCAAATAATAATAATAATAATTTAAATAAAATGACCATATTAAAGAAGAAAATATTGAAAAAGTGGAATAATAGGTGTTACAGCTAATTGCCACCCCAAATTTAAAAATTAAAGTCTGTATCCCACTAAATTAAATTATTTATAATGTAATATGATTGTGCCCTATATTTTTTAATCTTTACTAGGCTTTACAAGTTTAACAGGTACATATTATTTCAGTGTATACAGCTTTGAGGATGAGAGGTTAACGGAAATTGCAATTTACATGTATATATATATATATATATATATATATATATATATATATATATATATATATCAGGTTTTGCGCGTGTAAAACATACAAGTTATGGTCGAAATAAATTATTATGACGATGTCTCTGATGGGTTTTCTTGTTATTCCGATCAAAACAATATGTACACAAATGTTAAAAAGTTTACATTCCCTGTAATTTAATACTGGTCAAAGGTTATTCTGTTCGTAGTTTTCCTTGATGCCCCGATCATGAATACACGTATATAAGCATAGTTCGGTCAAATCCCGACCGTTTAAATTCATTTCTGATATCATGTATTTATCCCGTTACATTTGATTTGGTATCATTGCTCCGTTTAAGGAAACAGGTATCGAAAAGTGATACCTGGTGGTAGTTCCAGATCTTGTGATCTATTTCCTGTTTTATACGTATAATCCCAATGCCATAAATGAGTTTGTTTTGTTCCGCTGAAGAAAATATATTGCATGCATAAGACTGAGCAGCCTACTGTGGTCAAACATAATCGCCATTTGGCATATGGGGAAATAATTACGAAGTTCATATAACGTACAAAAGTAATTATCTAGGGTAGAATTTAATTTATAGAAGTCTTATAGTTTTTTGGACTTTAGTATGCGACAGAAAGGCGTGCTAGTCACCATTCTTGTACTTTAGCTTTAAACTACTCTAAAAATACGTTATAGAAATATTACTGAAACCAACTAATTTAAAGTATCTTGTGTACAGACATTTACAGCTTTGCTCATTAAGGTGGGTTTTATAACAGAATCGTAATGAATAATAGATAATAAATTCATCCCTGGCGCAAGTTTTATAGTCAGTTTGTCTTTGATTCAGAATTACACCACTGTATACTTATGCTAATATTTGCATAAACTTAAATATAAACAATTGTTTAAGCGTCTTTGATGAACTTTAGCTGAAAGTGACACCAGGTGTTTAAATTATAGTTATAAAACATAAATATTGTAATTATTTTTATAACTATTCTAAAAACCATTCCAGGAAACATATCCGATCAATTTTATCATACAAGCTTCCGCAGAATATGAGGAACATAAAAAAAGAACCAGCATAGTCGTTACAGCCGTTTTCGAAATGAGAGCTTATCACCACAATTACCAAATCAAGTTTAAAACTAATCTCCTTCAGAGCCTTTATTGCCAGTGTTAAAAATAACTTATGATTCACTCACAAAGTTTTACATGATGCGAACCTTAGTACTTTAGTTTAGAAGCACATTATACAATGTATAGTGTCAACAATAAAGTTGTGAATATCAATTGAAGAACGAACTTTTCACTTATAAATATGTATACTTTTTAACATGTTATGGACATTATATTATATTTTAAAATATCAATGGTTATCTAGTTATCAATATTGAACCAAGCTAAAATATTTAGTAAAGAATAACTTTGAGAGGTTTACGACACTGTTCACAAGAGCGAGACTACTAAGAACCATCAAAAAAACTAATTTTGGACTGAAAAGATATGTTTATTTCAATGTTTTTGCAGCCATTATGTATTGAAATATTGCTAAATGACATAGTTATGGTGGGAAGAATGATTCAATGAGAACGTTTAGTTTCGCTTAATTTCACCTTCCGTTTTGTGGGACGTATGAATCTTACATCGTAACTTACTTGCCTCCTTGCATCTGGAGTCTACCTCCAACTGGAGCGATCCAAAAAAAGTAGGTTTTGAATGAACCCTTCCGACCATAGCTACATTATTTATAGATAACTCGGTTGTGCTACCGTGATTTGTAATCGTGTCTCAAACATCGTTGTCCACTCAGTTGAACACCTGATGATACAAAAAAGCCCCTTTTTATCTAGATTACACTGAATGGCTGCTAAGTAATATTTTGTGTATGATCAAAATTAAAAAAATATTGAATATTATATACTTAAACCCGAAAAATTAAACCACTACGCACTTGCTTACACTTCAAGAACCTGTTAAATAAAATAACCTTATAAATATAAAAATACCTTTGAGTAATTAAATTATATAACATGATAATAATAATTTAATAATGTAAAACAAGAATGAAAAAACTAACAACAATTTTTTTACGTACTCTAATAGATAATTTTTGTTTTAATATAAACAAAATATCTAAATCTTTTACAATTTAATATATTTAAACTGTTACATGTGAAAAATGTAAATTTTGTTAATGGACAGTTCAATGGTATTCTCATAATAGTACTATCCCTCATCCCTGTACTATGCTTGGGTAATTTATCTCTTCTAAATATCCGATCTGAGTACGGGGAATGAGTTTGCTGCCTGCAAGCTACTCGCTTGTCTGGTCACAGCTCGGAAGTTACCACTCGTCGTGGGTCACCATATTGTTCGAAAAAACTAAATTTTCCTATTAATATAAGATCCGTATCACTCCTTTATACTTTACATGGAACTACATATTTGGTTACCTGTGATTATTCTTTCAAAGTAAATAAATTTAGTTATCGTGATACTTATTGGTCTTGAATTCTGGCGAATTTCAATAAACCTCTAAATATATTATTGATTGTTTTGTACGATAAACTATAAAAATTTACACAATTCGGTTTGTATAATACGGTTAATTGCAATGATTCGAAGCAATTTCGTCCATTAAACTACTTCCAAAAAATAAAAATTTTCATTTAATTTTATGACATAGACTTGAGGAGTTTTGATTAATGCGTTATTAAAATCCAATTCCAGCGCTCCAATAGGCACTAGTTCAATAATCAATTGTGCTTTTTAAATATTTTACGTTAATAAAAATACATATAAAACTAACTCGCAGATAAAGAGACAACTTCAGAGAAACAACTTTTAGTTTATTAACTAATTACACTAAGGTCAAATATTAACGTAAACTCTTGGTTTTAGTTTTAAAAAAATAAAGGCGTCTTATTTTAATAATGCGATTAATACGTATCCTAATCAATTTTAGTAAGTGTTGTAAAGTGAATTATTATAGAGCATTTTTTAAATCGAGTAAAAGAAGTGTTGCATCTAACACACTAAAAAAGGAGTTTGGATATGTATAATCGTAGATTTATAATGAGAAATATCCCATTATTAGAATAATGAAAAATGTTTTCCAAGGTTTAAAACTATTTATATGAAGCTAAAATGAAAATGCTACTACAGGCTCTAAAATATACACTATTATATTACGCTTCATATCTTAATAGCTATTTGTTTTTCTTTATAAATTACGTATAGTTTACTTACAATAACATATTTAAATACTTTCTCAAATTTGAACTTGGTAGACAACTTGAATAACATCTACTGTAAATGAAAATGTATTGGAGTTTTAAAATGTATTATTTAACTATTTAAGTCCTTCGATATCATGATTGCTCTCAAGGTAGTAGTGGTTTTATTTATTCATAATTTATTGTTCAGTTTTATTTTCTCAAACTTAAACCTTTATTTTACATTCCACTAAGTTTTCGTTGATGTATCCTGACTACTGTGTCGAAATAGTTAAAAAAAATAATGAATGATGAGTTATATAGTAATACCAGTAATTGTATTATTGAATGAATGGTAAGGATGGATCTGTGAGGCATCGTGTGTTTTACGATAAATAATTTTGATTTCAATAACATCGCGGTAAAGAGCGTACTTATCCAATAAATAGGAGCAGCACGTGAAAAAATATTTACTAGGTTTTCGGAGTAACAAAACTTTGTTCATCTACATAGTTAATAGGAGTTTTCTTTAATTGAAAATAACTTGATGATTTCGAAAAAAAACAATAAAAATGTTACCACCATTCTACTTACACTTTTTTACGTCAATAAGAAAAGGAAAAAATAACTATTTAACAATTTATTGTTCACGACTATAAATGCTTAAAATATAAAGTTATACTTCCATTATTGCCTAGTTCAGAAACTTAATAAAACATTATGATAAATTGGGTGGTGATGGAGGGGGTGGTGAGAGTTGACATGTGACACCAATAATCAGCTGGTGTTACTGAGTAATTCAAGCCTTTGAGCTACGTGTCATAGCGTATTTGTACTCTTTTATTCTATAAAATGTTTAATTCTCTAGGCTGTGTATAATTGTACTGTAATTAAAAGTTTACATATTTCAGTGTGGGAGTGGCAGTGCTTGTAATACTAGATGCAGTGTGGGCTGCGAGTGTGCGTGTGTGGGCGCACCTGCGCGTGCCACCAGCTAATTTAAATATCTAGGGTGTTCGGAACATACATAATTACTTAATTACATCTGAAAACATGTAATTCCCTACAGATACTAAGCCAGTAAATAATTGCAGTTAAAGTTTCATTTAATTAAGTTTACTAAACGAGTTACTGGTTTACAGAAGTGAAGCAGTGATTCAATTAATTGGCCTTTAGTAGTCCTTTGCCTACCAGTAAACTATATATAAAAAAATGAGAATAATAATAATATGTATTAAAATATAATAATAATGATTGTCAATGGCGCATTGTAGCAGGTACAACAGTTATCGCAAGACAACCAGATCAATTGTTTGATTGCATCGAGCGTGGCTTCTGCTTGGGTGGGTGACCCCTAAGCGATCCTGTCCTTGCAAGCAGTGGGCCTGCCCGGCCGTTGGTGGTGGTTCGTAACTCACTTTTAGGCCGTTGGTCCTTCGGTGAAGTGTTAGAGAGGGCTTCTTAGCCCTACCTTCGCCTGGTAAAATAAGACATCTTAACTTTACCCTTTTTAAATTTTAATAAGTTGCTTTATCTTGTTTATAAAATAGACTATACACAGATTAACAGTTAGATAACTTTTAAATTTTTCTAAAGAAAATATTCGGCTTAGTTACAATTTTGTTCATCGTCACCCATTTTTGGACTCTATATACGACCGAGACTATTTATGGTTTCATTTACCATGCTATTCCTTCTAACTGAAAAGCAAGCAACGAACATGTTTGTAGAATCCACGAAACTGAAATTAAATTAATATCTAAAAATATTTATGTAATTACATTTTTCTATAACTTATATTTTTAGAACATGGCTCATAATGCACTGTTTAATACTACATAATTTATAAAATAAACAAAATGTAATTGTTTTAAGAATTTTTTATACACATTTTCAGTATCTGTTCTGAATGAGTAATACGTTCCGAAGGAAATATTAGTTTAATACTCGTTCATATTTGTTTATTACATATACTGTACAATTGAGCTTTTAGCTTGTGTCAAAACTCCGATACTGTATGATTAGTCGAGAGACAGAAGTTTCAAACAGTGATAAAGTTCAGACTGACTATTCATATCACTGAATTAAAGATAATATCAGGTAACCTTTTTAAATTTAAATTACCATTTATTCTTATATATTCCGGTAAGAAAAAAGACACTTTTTTAACATTTATACGCTTCAAGTTTAACACTACAGATAGTAAATTACATTATTTAGTTGCTGTAGTTATTATCGTAAAAAGTCATGTAGTTAGTTAATCACAATTATTACCAACTTAAAACCAATAAATAAGGGATGTTTACCATACAATCTACAACAATATTTCAACGGCCAAGTGAATATTCCTTGAACGTCCCGAAAATTGTGAATTTTACAGAATTTTATCCCTTGACTGCTATAAATAATTATAAATTAAGTAGTAAGAAACGTCGCGAGTGGCAAAATAAAACAATCAAACATTTTTCCAAGCCATACTAAATATTTTACACAAGATTTATGTAATAAATTAATTACAAGGTAAATTTATAACAACAGGCCATTAGTAGTGTACTTCATCTACTACACAAAGCAGTTCGTACATATCAACAAAAAATATTCTTAAAAAATGAATAATAAACATTACAGTACGCTAGTAAATTGTACGAAGTATTTCTTTTAAAGTCATAAGGACTGGTTCGAATAACGCACTTTCACATTCAAAAGATAAAATTCATTTTACTATAATAAATCTATATTTGAGTCTGGGGACTCGGCCAATCGAGTCTAAAGCAATAAATCTGCTCGTCCAACTTATTGTAGTATATAGACCTACAGTATTGGTGTTTTATTGGACTTCTAGGAACCTGTACACGTTGCAAATTTTACTCAACGGATTCTTTTTACTAATTAATTTAAGAAAGAGTTAAAACATTTGTAGCTGTATTCACGTATTAAGGAACATATTCTTGCAATACTGCACCTTCATCAAGTGCTCAACTAGAAAAGACTAAACTTTGAGGTTCCAATGTTTTTAAATATTTTATAAGTGGGTTCAAGAAATTTTGACATTTTGATATGCGGCTTTTAATTTTTCGTAATGAAACCTATAATTCTTGTTTAGAGATATCGTATGTAACCGTAAGTATACATTGAAATATCTTTGATATCAAAAGAAAATTTCCTAAAATAGTTATATTTTGTGGAAAGTGATAGAAACTTAAAAGGAATATTTTTACCTACCAAATTAATACGCTCCTTTACTATACGATTTGTATTGAAGCCTATAATTTGAGGAGTTAAAAGATTTAATTTAATTTGACTTTGCATGAAGCTTGATTTTTATATACGAAAAATTGAGTTTTAAACCAAACAAAAACGATCATATGATTTTTAATATCTGACATAGTCACACGTGTTGCCACAGAATTAAAACATTACATTCAGTCTCGGGGAACACTGAGGGATGACAAGTACTCGTACCTTGTAATATTATTACTTAAACAAAATATTCTCAGCTGTCAAGTAAAACTCAAAATTAACCACACATCATAACCTTGTGCTTTATATAGGATTTAAATAACTCCTGCAGCGGTGTCATGCACAATTAATTTTGCAATGAGTTCAAATAATTTACTAATTATTATTTTTAAGCCCTATACAAAATTTCACTAAGCGCTCGAATAAGGTACGAGTAACATTCTCTAACCCCAGATTTCTCCATAATTTAGTTTAATAAATAACTTTCATATATCGGTCCCAAGGAAAGGTATGTATTAATGATTGCATACAAACTATGTTATTTCAGTTATTTCGCTTTATTACTTGTATATATATAGGCATGGAAAACGCGTTAAAAGGTGTAAAGAAAGTAAAATAAATCTAATTAAATGCCCTGCTACAGTAAAAAGGTTCATAAATATTAAACTACAAGTAACATAAATAGAATAGTTAAAATTAAAAACAATTACTAAGTGATTTATGGATATAAATATTACTTTACTGAAGTGACTGTATGATGGATGGTTTATTGAGTGGTAATAACCACCGATATTATGCATGTACTATTTATTATCGCTGGATTTGACAGTGTATTATTTTCCACATAGCTTTAAACAAACTCTTTTAAACTATTAACTCGTTTCAGATGTACAACGGAATACTCTCTTACATGTTAAATACAACAAGCATTTCAATATTAAAGTTGCATAACAGATGGTCCCAACTTCTAACGACTCGTATTTCAATGTAACTTGGATCACAGATCAGATTAAGTTAGATCTACTCAACTCTTTCAATTACCCTTATGTAGATAAAGTTCATTGTAATCATCCATATACAGATATGATTCTCAGACATTATTTACTATTCGATTTTAAAAATTTACTTCTCGGATCTGTTTCACTGTTTCTACAATGTCTTATGCGCACAGCATTTCCATTTTAAATAATAAATTTAATATTAAGATGTAAATGCGTTATTTTTATTATTACTTTTATATCCTGTGTTTTAAAAAGTCCTGGGTTTTACCAAAATGTATTTTTAATTTTTCCTTCGTTTGGAATTTAATACTTAGCGTCTATAGCTTGCCAACCTTAAGTTATGTAAAAATTTCCAGTAACAAGGTAAATCTTTTTTTAATTATCTTTAAAATTGTTAAAAAATTATTTATAAACAATTGATAAAATAGATCTTATCCTTAGAAAAAACAATGGTTTCCAAGTACTTTTAGCACAAGATCGACTTACTTGCGAAATGTTGCGAAGTATCAAATTATTAGTGACCCGAAAGGTCCTTCTAGAAATCGTTTCCTTGTCCATCTGACTGTCCGTCTGTCTGTCTGTACAATATATTGTGACAGAAAAAAGAACCAAGAGACTTTAAACTTGGTACATAGATTCCTCTTAATTCAAGAAAAAAGATATTAATTTTTGGGTTAAGAGGTCAAAAAATAGTTTGTCTGTTTGTCTATTCATCTATGTGCTATATATAGTTTGGTCCTGTCTGGTCATACGATACTTAATGTCATATATCATCTCTATGCTATGCCTTCTTCTGAAGTATATCTCGTGTATTTTAGAAAATTAAGTAGAAAATTATAGATTACGTTACATGTTTTTACGAAAGAATTTAAAAAGTCGGAAGAAAATATACTATATGACAAAAAAGTGACAAGTTCCTAATTCTCAAATTGAAGAGGGTTTGTGCCATTTTTAAAATATAGTTCAATCGATTAACTCAAACATACAAAAAATACTTTTAGTAATGTATTGTTTAGACAAAGCACTCAAGTTAATATAATAACGTAAACAAATTTCATATCTTGTTTTAACAAGTACTTTCTAATTTTTTTTGGTAATGTTTCTGGATGTCCAATGTTGTATGCTTAAATATTATTTTGTTATTGACTATAAAAAGATTATAAAATATACTATGTTTAATGGTATAAACAATTAGGTCAAATTCGCTCTGGATATTCATACATTACTGTATATGTATAAAAACCTAAACATGATTTAAATAAATGAATTTGTATAATGCAGTTTAAAGGAAGTCTCTTTTTTATTTTGTTAGAAAACTGAATGCTGTCTAATGTCTGTTTTACAGTACTGCAAAAAAAAAAAACACTTGTATCATAATGGTGTTATTTATAGCTGCTCAAAGTAAACTATTACATAGTTTGTTTGTTTTTCTTGTTGCAAGATAAGACGACTAGCATGATAGAAATCAAATATGTGTCTCATTTACAAATAATTTGTTATTTATTCCTTTTACTACAGCGTGTGGTATCCGACGCTGTGTCAGACTTGCCTGTTGGAATCTGGAGTCATGTTCGTCTTAATAGGTCCAACGAAAGTCGGTGACGAAGAAGTTCTAAACGAACCTTTACATCGTTTCTACATCAGAGACACCTATAAGTAAGTGAAGAGGCAGTTTCATCAGGTGCACTGTTAGATGTCTCTGATGTCGAAACGATGTAAAGGATTTCGGACATTTCACTATATGTTACAAAAGGTATAGTTATATTTGCAATATGTCCGAAATCCTGTTATCCTTTCAAACCTTCCATCGTCAATAACACACTTTAAACAAATAAATGCAGGATAGAATATGTTTCTTAAAAACTTTCGATATCTTAAGTAATGTATACTTTTACTTCGAATTCTTGTCATGGTATTAAATAATAATAATCAAATCGTGCTGTGTAAATGTGGTCTGGAAGTTAAGTTTTTTAGTTCAGATAACCCAGTTGCAAGTTGATGTTCTAAGACTCTTTTCAGACAGATAGTTGTGTAATGGTATGAACTTATGCACTACTTTAGTTGGAATACCGATTATAAAATGTTTACGTAAAAATAAATCTACCCAAATTTAATGAACTAGTTAGTAATTTGGAATCACATTCGCTTCAGACATAGATATGTTTTTATTGTTATTTTTTGTATGTACACGGTATGTTACTGTAAATTAATTTTATTTGATAAGACCTTAACATTTTGCCCATTGACAGTCAGTTTTACTGTTAAATTCCCAATTTTCCAGAAATTTAAAAACATATAGAATTTACAAACACATGGCGTCCTATAGATTTTACATCTGGATCGTTTGTTACCTGCATAAATAATTTTCCACTAGTAGTTTTGTGCGTATGTTTTTTTGTGTGATTAACTACTTACTGAATTTAAAAATCTCCTTAGTCAATAAAATAATTGCAAATGTCAAATTAATTAAAAAATTCAATCCGTGAACTTTTCTTATCTTTTATTCAATCGTGCAAACTCCTAAATGTTTTTGTCAGTGATTTGATGTTGACTAAGTAGGCCAGAGAGCAGATATTAAATTGCTTAAACAAATGCATTCTTAAATAATTCATTCAATAAATTCGATGTTCTCAGTTTTATAAAACGTCTCATATTAGTGTATTTATCATTACTATAAACCTACTTATTAGTCTTTAACGATACATAACGTGTAAAAACAAATAAATTACTTTATTGTGTAGAATATTTTATTAATTTTAACGTAGAAAACATTCCCTATGATAAAAAAATTTCAGTTTTAATAATGCTAACTAAATCAGATGAGAATATTAATTTTAAAATTAGAAAAAAAACTGAAATATTTAAACTGTCCGGGCAGTGAGTGTAGGAAAAGTTATTGGCTGCATTTAAATAAGGTTAGCACTTTTAAATGTGCACCATTGCAATTTCAAACCATTTTAAATTTAATCACAATTGTAATTTATAAATTTATTTTGGTTGTTTTCGGTCAAATTTAACCATTTTTATGATGTCCTGAATTATACATTGAGACATAAATTTTAATTTCTCTGAATTGAAACCCCACGCCGTGCCACCCTGTTCCCCTACAACAGTGACGTCATAAGATTGTTTACCGGTATATTGAACATCACAAAAATCCCAGTTAATGATGTGCACGTGGAGTAATGGCCATATATTCATCAAAAACATAAATATATGCTAAAAGTAAAATGTGGGGAATCGTGTGGCGGAGCTAGCGTATGAAGTGAACAGACGTATCATAGTAATTTTAGTTCGGTGAAAGAATCGAAATTCCCTTACGGAGTGGACGCGTTAAAAACTCATGTGCCACAAACTGATATTATTGAGGACAATCTTACTTTCAATATGAATATATAACTTATTTTTTGTATGTACTTATTGTACAATAATATCATTTCCAAAAAGTAAAGGAGATATAAGTGTGTGTGTTTTAGTAATAAAAAGCAAATTTTAAATTACACCCTAAACCTAAGAAACTATCCCACCCTTTTTATTCTGTAGATATGCACAATATTTTAGAGCATGAAAGGGATGAACAAAAGTTGTCATGAAATATTTTCATATTCACCTCGGGCGAAGTGCAGCATGTATCAGCACGGTTCGAGAGGTGGACTGTATGTGACACCTGTGATATATTGACAGTACAGGTCATCTACCAACCCCACGGGAGGTTACAACAGGTTGTAAATCATATCTATGCAGTTTTATTCAAAATATAACTATAGTAGGGAACTGCTTTAATAATGATTCAATAGATGAACAACTGTTCTTTCTAAAATCAGCATTGGGAGTAAAAGTGTATTTGTAAACTTCAGCTAATTGGTAAATTAGTTTATTACAAGGAAGACAGATCCTTAAAATAGTATCTATTTAATTTAAGTTAAACAAAATAATATCATTACGTTGAACACCTGAGAAAACAAATATTTTCTCAGATAGTGAAAGCATGTGTTACTTACGTAATTTGTCTATTCAAAATACCACATATATTTGTCTCGGTGGTCTACATTTTACTTTATGTCATAATTACTTTCTTGTATAAATAGTGTTATAATAATATGCTACTTTAGTCATATTGCATTAATAATTGTCTAAAAATTTTTTCTTATTGGCCAACTGTGTCTCAGTATCATTTCATGTAAGTTCTAAAAATGGTGGAGCTTTATAGTCAACCTAATCTTTCACATAACCATATTATGTTAGTAATTAGGTATAAATCGTTTTCTAGTCAAACATATGAAATATCTTAAACATTATTGCCCCTGAAATTATTTAAGCAATAATTAGAATGATTAATTAAACGTAAGTGGCCACAACTGGTTACGCGATTAAATGAATTACCTTCAAAAAGTTAATGTTAATTTCCGATGGTTGTGGGATCCTTTTCAACTTCAGTTTCGGTTTTGAGGCAAATAATCACGAACAGATCTGGATTGGATGTATTAAATATACTTGAATTTTAAATAAGATAATAAATGGAATTATGATAATTTTCAATAATTTTAAGTAAAATCTACTACAATTATTGAGGCTTTCAGAGGCTTAGTAAATCCAGACACCTAAACTTATTCTAAAGGCCAAATGAATACAAACCTCTTTCTAGATGTGTAGTCTAGAACCAAATACTGGACCTCTCAGAAACCATAGGATAAAAGACATTTTAATATAATCTAAATAACCGATGTAAGAAACACGTTGACAGAAAGAAGAGAAAGAACATTTATTTTACAATACGTGATATTGCTTTTCATGTGTTACAGCACTGTGAGGACGAAAACACTTATGGCGTTTAAAGCCAAAAAATCCTATAATTATCCTATTGCTATTCTGTGAAATAAAAGTGCTTAAGCGAAATTGAAGTTATTCAATAACGTTCAGCTGCAATCGCACGATTGTTTCATGTCAGTGAGTGGGATTTCATATCCAAATCAGTGCATACAATGAGGAAACAAAAGTTATATTTCCGATACCTAAATACACACAATATACACAATTAAACTAAAGAATATGGAAGAGAAGTTAAGCTGTATTGTTCAACAGAACATCAGCCAAGAGTCACATAATTGTTAAATCATTCACTAAAGCCTTTTTTTACATTTTATGACCCTTCTTTGTAGATAACAATGGCTAAAATCTATACAATATTTTGGAGCTTCAATTTCATTTAAAAAACTTACAAACAACTAAAATACACAAATTTACTATGTAACTAGTATCAAATAACCCTCCACCAAGAAATAGGTCCATTTATATTCCTGATTAGCAGAAAATATACATGTCATATAAAATTGAATATCCAAAGAATTAAAACTATCAAGTTCGTCGCTCAATCAATTGGTAGATATCTAGTATCATTTATATTTCTATAAAAAAAAACAAACAAGAAAATAGGATTCAGAACAAGCATAAGGAGATTTAGAACCGGCAGGCTAACGTCACATTATTGTAATATTTCAAGAAAATCAACAAACCTAAATTTTGTACAGAAACCTCGTAATAGATTTCTAGTAATTTTTTGTAATTTAAAATAATAGCATGATGTCCAAATATAAAAATAAATAACTTAAATTTGATAGGATTATTGAATTAGTACGAGAAATTTAGTATGTATTTTGGTAATAAGACGGTTTGAAGGATATCCGTTGAAAATAAGCTGCTTTTTACGTAAACATGAAAATGATCCTAATTTATGAATGTGCTTTTTTAAGTAGATGTAGAGTTTAATTCTCACTTATTGCATGGTTAGATAGAAGAGGGTTTTGCTGAAGATTTTCAGTGGGAATTAGCTGTTCAAATGGAAAAAAATCATTTAGCATGGAATATGTTATAGAATTATAAATGAACTAATGTTATAATCTCGGTGATATATTCAACGCAATTTATATTTTTTACAAAGCTTGTTTTTTTATAACCTCCTCTCATACACTCAAAGTATTTTGAATAAGACATCCTAAAAATAGTCAAATCTTTATTGGTTCCAGGAAATTTAATAGATGTAAATTAAACTCCTTTCAATAAATACAAATCAATTCCATTAATCTAAATAGCATTTAATATTTAAAAGCATAATATACCAATTGAAGTTTAAATGAACTTAGTACACAATGTGACAACCTACTCCAGCATTGAGCATAGAGTATATATTACAAACATAAACTTCTTTTGGACACTATTATTATCCTAGCAAAATTAAAAACAAAATTAGAAAGAAGATAGTACTACTGTATGATTTTATAAAATTATATGTTATTAAAATAAGATCCAACTTATCATTTTAAGCAATTTGGATGTAAAGTTATATATTATGTTTATATTTGTCTAATCGATAAGCTGGGCTAAAACTGTACTATGAAATCAGACGTTAGATCAGGTGATTGTTTCCTATTGGCCGATGTACCTCCACAAGTGCCTGACCGATCGCTTTAGATGAGATCGGTGAGATGGCATTGTCCTATATATACTCTTTTGGTTCTTCCGCTGCTCTTAAGCGTTCCCAGCAATTTTTATTATAAAATTCACGAATACCAGAGTTATAACCTTAGTAGTTACAACCTTAAATACATTTTCATTTAAATGCTTTTTCTTACACATTAATAAAAATATGAAATTTGATTGTTTAAAAACACCTTTAACTATGAGTACAGGTACAGTTTGAATTTTTATGTAAGATCCTCACAAGGTTCTTTCTTAATCCAAATTTACTAGCTTACCACCTCCCTTAAATTAGTGATTTGTGTGAGGGTTGGCACTATAAGGTTCACATAACACAACTAATTAAAACAAATATTTTGTTTTAAATTGACTGTTGTGAGATATATTGCCGTACTACTGCGGCCTACAGGCGTGAATGAAAATACGGCTTACGGAACACAAGTCTTAGAATTTTGAATCACTTTATTTTATTCCCTTGCATAAAACATTCATATTTGCTGTATTCCCATTCCAAATTTCCAACTAATGCCTAATAAGTATATTAAAATAAAATTCTGAAAGCTATGGAATGATTTATCTTTGAATTTTTAGGATCTCTCATTCTAATTATGTGTAACACAGCCTTCATGCCAGCGTAACAAACGTTAAATATAGAAGTAGTTAAACATTACAGTATAGTTACATTATAGTAATTGGCAAGAAGTTGTTTGTTGAGAGTACCGGTAAAAGTTAAAATTAAAAATAGTTGGATTTCTCACTTTTATAATAGACTACACTAATATGAAAATATGATAAAACAAGCAAAACATTCGAATGAAAGTCAAGAGAACACGCAATTTTTAATAAGCCACGGTCCTGTTAGTACTACTAGTAATTAATGAACCAAGCAAATAAGGAATATAATTAGCAACAGAAATCAATAGTTAGAATACCCATTTATGGTTCTATTAAAACCAAGTGTATTGATTGCAGAGGTCTGGTCATTTTGTAATCTACACTATAAATGATCTAATTTGCAGAGTTTCAATTACGAGGCATGGGACATTTAGTACTGTGGAATAATCCTCTTGTGATTACATATTGGATATTGGCAGAACTCCATTTAGGATAAATGGAAATTGAGGTCTTTAGTAAAATCCTCATATGATTACATATGTATATCTACAGAAATGCTTTTATTATACTTGTACCTTAAAGGCCTGTTTGATGATTCTAATACAATTTTGCTATCACGATGCACTGCCCGGGAGCTGAACGAAGCTTTACATCCTGTAATGAAATGATCTTAAAAGTATTCGTGTATAATATCAAGTATAAATTAACGATGCATAACACTTTAATATCTGTATGATACTGGTTACTCGACTACGTGCGCAGAGTTCAAGCTCCTTTCACGATACACGGGACTTTGATCCCTGTGAAATACTCGTGACTCGACTACGTGCGTATGGTTCAAGTTTCACTTACAATACATGGGACATTGAGCCCCTAGGCTACTCAAGACTCGATTATATATGTACAGTTCTAGTCACATTCATGATACACGGGGCTTGAGTTCTGAATGATATCCGTGACTTGAGTACGTATGTGTGTCCTATATCAAGTCACGACATAAGGGACCATGAACCCTGTACGATACCCGTGACAAGATTACGTAAGTATAAATGCAGATCTATTCACATTACACGAGAACTTCATCATTTTACGATACTCGAGACTTGAGTACACAAGTATAGTTCAAGTTCCACTCCCGATATCGGGTCCTGGAGCCATGCATGATACTTATGAGCAATTATGGATAGTTCCAACTCCATTTTAACTATATGTGGTCTTGAGCATTGAAAATACTTGTTCTCATTTCTCACTTAGTTTTTGTCATTATAAACAATTTACTGATGGTAGTATACACAGGCCTACTGATCATTACCAGCTCCTGTAACGTTCAATAGGTCGGGAACTTCTAAAAGCCGAATCAGTCATAAAAGCATTGTTTAGGATTTTCAATGGAAAAACGTGTCAAAAACCGATATTCCAAGAATTTTTTATGATCGAAGAGTTTCCAGAGGTAAGTGTTTGAAAGCTAAAAAGAGGCCGGGAACTGCCACAGCCTTAGATATCTAAAAGTCTGAAAGTTATAACAGGTCCAAATTATCGACTATTAACCGCGGATTTCAGAGGATAAGGTTTTTAAAGACTAAGTTTATACAGATATTCAGGAGGCTGGTGGTGTATGTCATGCAAGTTATAAAATGCCGAGTCTTTTGAACTACAACGAAAATCTAGTGATTTAGTGGCTGTGGAACAAAATATCTATTTTCATTGACTATTTTAATTTTGCTGAATAATTGTATGTGGACTAGTGCTTCCAGTTTCTCTTTATTTTTGTCCCAAAGACATGTGTGGGTTCGTTTTTATATTATTCTTCTTTTGATACAATTTGTGTGCACACACATGTATAACCGTATTATTTTATTGCTATTTTCTCGTAAATGTTTAAAAAAAAAACTTTAGACTGCTGCAGTTACACGATTTTGTATATACAGAACTGCACTGATTGATAGGACAACTTACGCGCTCCCACCTTCTCATTAGAGAGCAGTATGTTTCAACTCGTCTCAAGAGCCGGTCTGTGTGTGACAACACTGATATATTGACAGTGTATTTAATCTATAACAATATTATCAGGAACAATATGTGTGAGATTACAGCAGGTTGTATATCAAACCTCTGAATGATGTGTGACAGTTTAGAAATTTGTTATTCGTGCAACTATTTTACATTTTTTTAAGTTGCATTATTAGTCTACAAGTCTATATCTAATATTCGAAGTCATTTGGAAAAATGGAAGAGAACCAGAGAACTTGAGAGCTTACAACCAGATATGATTAGAAAATCTTAGAGTTGTAAATGGATCTGAACCATACTCTGTAATGGTCTAACACGCCCATCGGCGTTCACTCCTTACTAGTTAATACCTTCTAGTAGAATTTACACTGAGTGCAGTAAAATTCAAAGATTCACTTAATGCCCTTGAGCTATACTGATGGGTTCCCGACAGGAGGGGAACACTAAGCCCAACTTTATTCATTATGACTATTATATCACCCCGGAAGCAGCATAAAGTTATATCTAAGCATATACATTAAAACTAAGTGAATGAGGAGTTTCCTCTTCTCATTATCCAAATTTTAAAAAATCTGTGGGAACAGGTAATTAAATAAATACTATTGTATTACTTGACGTTGTACATAAATAATTTAGCGTATAACGTAGATATTTTTAGATTACAAAATCAGCCTACTGAACACTTAGTAGCACTTATCAAAAATCCTTGCCTAAATTCACCTTTTTGGTCACCCACAGTTCAAAACAACGCTCATTATAAAGTTTCATTATATTTATGCTATATAAAGTGAGTATTAGATACGATAACTGTCCAAAAAGTTGCAAAGAAGTATAACAAATGTTTTGAAAAAACCTTTATTATTAATATCTTGCCTACGTTCGTTAGCCAGCTCGGTACACAATTTAAATTTAATATTGATGCAGTTTACACTTTACAGAACTTTACAAACTCATATTCGTTTCTGTGAAATAAACATAAAAATGGTCTGGATATTTAAAAATTTAATAAACATCTTTAAATATACAATCAATTAATCAGTATATAATATTTAATGATTTCAAGACATTAAATACATGTAAATCCCATGAGAATAAAATAAATGTATTCATTGATTAAAACATGTAAATATTCTTCCATTTGAACTGGCAGGACTTGTATAAAATTAAAAACAATATATATATATATATATATATATATATATATATATATATATATATTGTGTCTTATTTAACGAAAAATATGGAGTTTCAATGTTATTGACGTATTATCCTGTCAATCACGCAATTAACTGCATTACTGGAATAGTGAGGTAATGTGTCCATAGGTTCTATGTTGAATGTTGAATGTTGACAGTTTAATGTTACAATCAGCTGATATTTTGTAATTTTATCGACATTGATTGCCTATGGAATGTGGAGGTAACATAATTAAACTATCATAAATTAGTATCTGGCGAGTTTAACCTGATTAAGCAGATTATATGTGAGGCCAATAATTGCCAACAGTTGTATTCCCCTACTGGCTTGCAATAATTTAACGTGAACCAATTATTGACGCTAAATATTTCTTGAAAATAATTCTTTTCATTTCCTTTTACTGAAATAACAGCCGGGGCGATTTTAAATTCCATCACTTAAATGATTATAAACTTTACTCTTATGTCTGTAGGCTCGAAAGATATATGTCAATAATGGGTTGAGAGCAAGACTCAACATTGCATAAAGCTCTAATGCAGAGCGTTAATAAAGCTTACCTGATTGTAGAATATCTGAGATAGGCTTAAGGTATGGACTTGATATTTTTGTAATTTAAGTTCACTCACAAAGCAGGCAAAACTTTCTATGTGGCTGTATGACGGATATATGAGATAACTGCCTTAATTCTACATATACAGGGTGAGAAGAAACTGAGTAAAAGATTTGAAATTAAGCTTGAAACACCATATGATACCATAGGATGGTGAGATCACATAATATGATGCTTTCAGGTGGAGGTGATATAGATATATTTTTCGAAACGGATTCTACTTTTAAAAACAAGTGTCTGAAATGCTTCTTAAACTGAGATCTTAAATAATTATGTATAAAATTGTTATTTATTAATTTATTTATGAAATTGTTAAATTTTTAGAATAGATATATTACACAACATATTGTTTTGCTTTTTTTCTGCATGTTGAAATGTACAACTTAAAGTATGTTGCTTGTTTGTTGATTATTAACTAAAGTACAAGTGATTTATTTGTGAATTCCAAATGCATGTTATACTCACATATTGTTGTTGTTTATATATTGTTATTGTTATTTTTTTTTATTCTGGCCATTTATTTATTGTTGTTATTTATTTGTTGTTGTATTTATATATTATTTGAGTGAGTTATGTCTATTTACATAAAGGATATATATGCGTGTGTATTCCTTAAAATTAAGGTGTACGGTATAATTATTATTAAGTAGTAGTTTGGCAATTATTATTGCTTTTAAAATTTATTGCTTGTTGCATGTGGTTGGGGACTTTAACCCAAAATATATTGTATTGTAATAAGAGAACTGCCCCAATGTAATTGGGTTGTTACCTGTTTTGGAGCATGTAAAATAAAAAATAAATATATAAATTAAATAAATAAATATCTACTACACAAGTAATATAGAGTTCGATAATGGTGTATGTTCTCCCATATGTCGCAGGCACTATCCATGGTTGTTCCATATGTTACCCTACATATTACGTACGACAAGAATTGCATAAACGTGTATAATCATAGTCAACTAGAGAGTTTCCTACTCACCTTGGTTATATTTGACATTTAATTATAATATTTTTATCTTTTATATATCTAATCTTATTTTTCTTCATTTTATATCACGCATATTATAAATCCTGCTTACTCTATGGTGATTTGTGCAAACAATCCCTAATTATGTGGGAATTTAACTACATATCATAAAGATTATGTTTGTTATACGTAAGAGATCTTTATAAACTTTACTTACACGTTCTGTTGTATTTATATTCTATTAGCTCTATTTACTCGTTCAATACAAGTAATTTTATTACTGCAATTCATTGTGGGTGGGAAGGGAAGGAACTCACACACACAAATCAGTTTTCTATTCAACAATTCTAAACGCTTTTGTTAGGATGAAAGTTTTTCCAGGTTATCGTGCACCAACGTTCCGCAAGTCGGACTTGCTTACAACTGTATCTTCAACGAGATTCTGCCCAATTTTAACGTGGAATTCATCACCTGGCTGTGAGATTCAAAGCAAACTCCTACGGTCCTAGAATACATAGTCTACACTTAGTCACCAGTAGTGACTCGTAAGATGTGCAGGTGTGCCCTGAATTCGCCGTGTCCAGTAGTAAGGAAAATTACCTGTATCAGAAGGGGTTTGTTTTGATTCATCATCCAGTTCGTGAAACTGGGTGTTAGTGCCTGTAATAAGTTTTTGACCAAATAATTTCTGGATAATTTAACAATCTCAATCACAATGCTTGTATCTGAACCATTCTCTTTTCCTATAAGTTTGGTACGCAGTTAACTTTCTTATGTCAAAACCGTATATGGTAGAAGAAACATTTTTTTTAATTATGCTGTACTCTGGTATTTTTTTACATCTTCTTATGATTCACAAAGGAAATAAAACTGTATCCTTAACCAAAACTCGTTTTAATCATGTCAACATAAAATATTTATTATTATACAATAATTAGTGGAACATCTTATCTACTTCGCTAGGGGTACATAGAAAAAATAATTATTTTACATTCATTTTCAATAAACTGCTTAAAACGATTCCTGTTAAATGTACATTTGTTTTAAACGGATGAAATGAAAAATAAATATTTTGAATTCATTATTTTCTAGCAAACAATTTGTTTTAAAATATTTCAAACAAATTTTTTATTCATATTGTAATTAATATGGAAATTTACTACTAAAAATCGTTTCTCGGTATTTTAAGCTCATTGAAAACTTGGAGTATATATTCAAGTGGAAAAACATTGCTGCAAAATATATAGTGGTTTTACGAAGGTTGAATAAAAGATAAGGCATGTTTACAATTGTAGAGGAAGTTTGTCGAACAAGTTTCCTGTAACTACTTTACATTTCAGAAATGTTTGAATAACACACCCGTTGCATAAAGTATGGTTATTAATATTTATTGTATACATGCATAGACATTGTATGTATTGTATCTAGCGTACTTGATCATTGTACAACTACATCTAGTCAAAAATTGTCTTTCTTTTAGTCTGTCCTCATGGTATGCCGTTTCTGCGAGAGAATCCTAGACCCATAAGGTTGTATGGTTTAGGAACTGGCAAAAGGCAGGAATCTTACTAATTCCATGACCTTCAAATCTGGGTGTCTAAAAACCTAATTAGAGACCTTAAGTATTAAAGAACTTCAAAAAGCCTGGAAATGCCATTTCCTGAAAGAAATCACGCAAAGAATAAAAGGAATCCTGGGTTATATTCTTGGCGAAATTTTGTAAAAGGTGATATCAGTAATGTACCACTTAATCAATACAAATGAGCACCGTTCACAAAATTAACACTTCTAATGAGCTTTGCGATACATGACTGATTGTAATAACCAGGATAAAGATATAATATTTTTGAGTAAAGTTTTTAGAACGCAATGTAACAAGGTACTACAGAGGTTTGCGTGTTAGAGCAGACACCGGCCATGATAGCATATCTTGTTTCTTTTGCACAGTGGTTTACAAAATGATGCGCCTAAAATGATGACTTTCAAAGCTCCATAGCTTAACCAATGCTGAATGTTTCTAGTACGTCTGCTATGAATAAAATTAAAGATGATCATTTAACAATAAATATTTCTCTCATAATTCCAAAATTATTTATGTTACACCACAACTCTACTTTTTATAGTCTTAAAAATTCCCAATTTATGAATTTTGAAAGTTGAAGGCGTTTGGTGCAAAGCAATAAAACCGATTAAACTATTTGTACATTATTTGGTTAAATGATCTAGATGCATAAATAAAGAAGAAACATTTTATTATAGCTATTTCATGTTAATTGTGCTATGGCAGTAAGTTTGCGGTTGACTTTCAAACACGATTATCTCTACCTTTTGATCCAAGAGTAATCATCGTGGACTAGGCCTCTTAACCCTTGTTTTTTAATAAATTATTTTAATCAAAACGGAATATCCATAATATGGACTAATTTTAAAAGTAAATTAGACGCAGCAAACTATGTTGCTGTGCTTTCTTCAATATCGTAGGTTTTTATGAATAAGTTTTTTTCGTTCAATTATACCAATGGTCAAATTTTTAAATAACTATTAAAATAACCTAAATCGTTGAGTTTTTTCTTTATTTTGAAACCTATACTGAATTCCCTCGTCGCATGTACGATTCTTCAGACAGAAGACCGTCATAACTAATAATTATATAATTAGAATAATAATTAGACCGTTTATAGAGATATATTTCTCCCGTCGCTATAATTTTCAATGTGGATTATAAAGGTTCAATTGAAATTAATGTTTAGGATTCACTGTATGATATCATAGCAATAATATCCATTTCCAATACCTCCCCGTTTAAAACTTTTTAACAAGATTGTGACCTTAAAATGTTAACCTTATCTTCAATCATCAATGATTAAACTAACACTGGAAAAATAAGTAATTTTGATCCGTCAATGAGTGAAGGATGGAGAGGTTTATCGTGATCGGCCGAAGCTTAACCAATAATAGTTTAATCTGACTAATCTATACGGCTTATTTATAACATATTGCCACGTTTTTATTATCTGAAGCTGTTTTCTTTTATCAAATTACTTTCGTCGGTGATCGCTGGTGATTCGTTCATCCTCATCATATCACGATAATGATTTCCAATAAATTAGGAAGTTTTTGGTTTAATATTTCATGCTTAGATAATGGCTTACCACAGCCATACAAAATAAACTTGTAAACTTAAATGGTAGGTTAAAATTAATACTTAAATTTCATAGTATTGTAATTTAAAATATTTATGTAATTTTTATCATAAAATATTAAATCGTTCGATTGTAGATACCCAGCGTAAGTATGTACATTATTCATAAGTAAAAAGTCATTAACTCTGTTATAATCATATGCTGTATACACAGATATAATTTAATATGATTTAGAAAGTGCACAAGTTTCAAACTCAATAAATTCTCTTCTAGTTTTGTTCTTATGATAGCATTATGTTGGACACGTTTTGAACTTTAATATCACTTACGAAGAACTAATACCATATATTCGCAACTTTCGTATAATAGGTATAATATATTTAAATCGCCAATAGTTTTGGGCATATAAATGTGCAATGCTATTTATATCAATTTTTATCTATATTATTTTCATAATTATTTTCAAAACTTTGAGGATATACTTTCTAAAATCTTTAATCTTTGAAACTTATTTAAATAGTGTCAAGTAGTTGGAAATACATAGTCGGATTCAAACATAAGAGCAATAGTAAATATATAGATGAGAATATATAAATTAAGAATCCTAAAATTATTCTCATATCTTTTATTTACTAAATACTTCGTTTTACAGTTCTAACGGCCGAAATCTAGAAACATTAACATATAAACATAAATAAAAGTCTTTTTAAATTGAATAGTGTTTATAAAAGTTTGAATTTTTATTTTACTGTATGAAAACACCTACAAGCTTTTTGTCTCCAGGTTAAATGTTATAAAATACTTCTTAACCCTAACTTCACTGGGTAAAATAAGACATTGTTACTTTATTTTACTTTTTAAACAGAGATAAAAGCAGAGATATGATCTTAATTTATACTCATACTATTTATATAGTTTTAAAATATAAATGTTTTAAAAAGAACTATTTCTTACCTCCTGCCTTGATTGATAATAATAAAATAAGGTGGCTTACTTCAGTCATTGTTGGGCAGATCCAATATTATATTGTATTCAGGCCAGAAATAAAACTTAATTCAAACAGCAACCGCAATAAAAGACAATAATGAACATAAAACTGAATAGTAGTATGTTTCAAGCCAGTGCCTCCCGCTCATTAAGGAGTATTAATTCTGTGAGTAGTCTCACCGGGTTTATCAGTGTGATTTCCCCGAGGTGCGGAGTTTCATCCATGATTCATGGAGCTTGGAGCTATGACAGTTTATCAACTAAATATAAGGTCTCGATATATGGCACCTATATCACCTAGAGGGAGAGAATATCGTCAACACTTGTAGCAAAATATGTTATTGGTAAAAGTAATCACCGTTTGAGAAGTAAATGGTGCTACTTGGAGCAATAATATACTTAGCACAAAATATTGTTACACTATTCCTTAAATCGTCTTACCACATAATACTTTTGGACTCTAAAGTTTATCAGAGGTGTTATTTATATGTCATAGTCATAAATGTGATAGCCATTAAAAATTATATATAAGTAAATAAAAACAATATGGTTTTTCAATTTCACGAGATAAATGGAAATCAAATAACATTGGTAACCTTGATTTTAGACAAACACTAGTTTTGTTCTCGTAGAAACAAAAAAGCTAACAAGAAAGTTAGCGCTAGTAGAATTAAGGCCTTTATTATGTCATTCGGTCTGTGACCAGAAGTTATAGTCTTTTCTCTCCGCGTAAACATAAGAATACCCCTTAACAGTGTCTTAATAGCTGATGTAACAGTTTCAGAAATAGGACACAGGAGGTTACAGGAGTTTGGGATGGCTATTTAAATACGCCAAAAGATTTTTGTGAGGATGTTGAATATATGAACTCATTATTAGAAATACTTACCGGGATTTACACAATTTGGGTTCTAGTTTAAAAAAATCCTAATTTAGGTTACAAAAAGATCCTAAAATGATTCTGCAACGTACATTCACAACCTTATTTTGGAGAAGCTCCTTGTTGATTTTGCTAAGTACCAATATATGCATTTAGTAGTAGTATCAGAAGTTGTTCACTATCCTGTTAAGTTTTTACAAATTCTAAATCCACCAGGAATTTCTTTTACAATCTGTGATTTGGAGCTGGACATTTAATAATATTGATTTCCCCTAAAATATGTAATGGGCCAAGACTGCAAGTTGAAATTTTGCGCCTAAAGATTACAGAGTCTACTAAATTGACTAGCTGTAGAACATGTGAAACATTTCTCCTAAGCCGTATTCCTGAAGGTATTTCAGATTATCAGTTTCAATTTAAAAGACTACAGTTACTGGTCAAACTGTGTTTATCTATGACAGTAAATAAAGCCTAAGGGTTATTGTTAAAAATGGCTGTACTGGATTTCAGGAGCCTGTGTAATCTCTTTCGACCAGTTGTACGTGACTAGCTCTCGAAAAGGCTCTCCTAACAGTCTGCAAATTTAGTAGACTATTTCATCTTAACGCGCAAAATTTCAAATTGCAGTCTTGGCCTATTTCATAATACCCATAAAATTGACTCCTCTTTAATTCCGCAAATATCCACAAGTTTGAATCATGTTTAATTCATTAAATACCTAAAACGTGGACTACAGTTTCCCTTAATCCCTTATCAATATTTTATTCACCCTATACTCACTTGTTGGAAAAGTAGAACCCTTAATTTACTCCTCACAGTCAAAACAAGGAAACTGGAAGTTGCAAGAACTTTGTTAACCGGAGAATCAGAAAATTAGACGAACTATTCCTGAATAGCTGTCTGTTGTAAGCATTATACAGTTTTTTTTGAAAATTCCATGAACGTCTGAAGTACTGTTTAAATTACTAAACTTATAAAAATAAGAAATAAACTGTAATCTGCCATAACATTGGAATTGTATTTTCAGAACCACATTTAACATAAAACTAAAAAAACATCTGATGGATTAATTATAAAAGGCAAAATTAAATCAATCATATGTATCAATTCTCCCCCCCTAAACTTCACATTTCAATAGCTGGTCAACATGCCTCCTCCAAACACTTCCATCGTCCATTTTAACTTTGTACAGTAGCGAACTTTCTTTTTCCATAATTGTTCCAAAACTCCACTTGTATCTTGAGTTGGTGTAATCTCGAGCCTGTACTCTGTCTCCCACCTGAAATTGTCTGCGTACGATTCGTGTAAACTTCTTGTGCATTTTTGCTATCTGGTAGTAATAGGACTCAAGTGAGTTCGAACACTTCTTCCAAACATTAAGTTGTATGAGTTTGAGCCAGTTGTGTTTGGAGATTGTCGAAGTTGCATCAAAAGCCTATATAATTTTAGCTCAATCTTTCCCCCCTCATCTTCCATTGCCCTCAGTGATTTTTTTACTGTTTGGACATTAACGCTCAGCTTGTCCATTAGACGAAGGATGGTAGGGAGCTGTAGTTTTGTGTACAACACCATTAGCAGATAAGAACTGGCGAAATATTGTAGATGTAAATTGGCTTCCATTGTCTGAAAACTAAGACAAAGGAAGGCCGAATGTAGAAAAACATTTTTTCTTAGCTCCTTCATACACCTGGGCTGACGTGTTTTTAGTAGGGATTACTTCAAACCCACTTGGGTAAAGGCGTCCACAACAATGAAATACACTGACCTTGTATCGGGCCAGCAAAATCTATGTGTAATCTCTCCCATGGTCTTGAGGGGTAAGCCATGGATGATTCGGTCCTTTTGCAGGTTGATTTTGTTTTTAGTCGACATTGTTTACATGTACGTACCATTTGCTCAATATCTCTGTAAATACTTTTCCACGTGCAAAAACTTCTAGCAAGGATTTTCATCTTCTCCATGCCTAGATGTCCAACATGTAGTTCATTTAACACTGAGTGTTGTAAAGCTTCTGGAATCATTATCCTGTAGCCCTTGAATATGCAACCATTTTTGTAGTGTTAGTTCGTTGTCGTGGAAACCAAAAGGTTCGACCGTCTCTCTGTTTCAAGGGCATGTATTACTGGTTGTAAATATTTATCTTGAGCAGTTGTTCTGGATATATGCATACTGTCAATCTGCAATGAATCAAGTTGATTAAGTTGAAAAAGGCTGCAATCGTCCACAAAGTTTGTAGTGCTATGTTCAGTAGGAAAACGAGACAAAAAGTCAACGTTGGCATGGTCAGAGGTTCTTCTATATTCAATTGAGTAGTCAAAACCTGATAAAAAGTGTGCATAATTGAACAGTCTTGTAGCAGATATTGTTGGAAGGGTTTTGGTGGGACTGAATATTGACACTAATGGTTTATGGTCAGTCACTAAAATGAAAATTTCGCCCGTAGCAGTAAGGGAAAAAATTTCTTGAGTCCCCAGTAAATACCTGTTGCTTCCTTATCAATTTGACTGTATTTTTGTTCACATTTGGTCAAAGTGCGTGAGGCAAAACTAATTGGCCTCTCACTTCCATCGCTGTATCGATGTGAAAGACAGACTCCAAGGCCCACGGTTGCAAGCACTAATGGGGAGTTCTGGATTGTAGTGGACAAGTACATTGTTTACTGGTTATTTCCGACTTAACCTTCTGAAAGCCTTCTTCACATTTTGAAGTCCACATATAACGGTTGCCTTTCTTCAGTAAATTATTGAGTGGGTGGAGGATTGTTGCTAAATCTTTGATGAACTTGTTGTAATAGTTTGCCAGACCGAGAAATGTTCTAAGTTCACTTATGTTTTCCGGTCTTTTGCTGTTCATGATAGACAAGACTTTGTCTTTGGTTTTGTGAAGTCCTTGAGCATCAATGGACATGCCCAAAGATATTGGATACTCGTTTGAAAAAAACTTGCATTTATCTCGGTTCATCTTTAAGTTATTGTTTCTTAATCGTTCTAGAACTTTACGTAATCTAGCCAATAATTTCTTCAGCTGTTTTACCTGAACGATAATATCGTCAAAGAAAAACATTGTACACCAGAAAGTCCCTGCAAGATTATGTCCATGAATTGTTGCCAGAGTGATGGTGCTACCTTCACCCCAAACATCAAACGATTTACTTTGTACATACCTTTATGGGTGCTGAGTGTCTGCATGTGTGCACTTTCTTCGTCCATTTTCATGTGGAGGTAAGCATTAGAAATATCCAAGGTACAAAAATAATTTTCCTCCGTTCATTTGAGAGAAGATTTCTTCAATCCTGGGTAATGGATGGTTTTCGTCTTTGATCACTTTGTTTAAAGTCACTTTATAGTCAGCACAAATCCGTGTTTGACCGTTCGGCTTGACAACAGGTACGATGGGTGTTCCCCAGTCTGAATGATCTACTTTTGTTATGATTCCACATTCTTCTAGTCTCGTAAGTTCATTTTCTACTTTACTTCTTAGGGAAAAACGGTACTTGTCTTGGTTTTACAAATATTGGCGTCGCGCCATCAGTAAGTCTAAAATGTCCCAGATATTCAGGTATAACACCAATTTTTCCATCAAATAAGTCACTAAATTCCACTTAAACAAGCTTCCTAGATTTGAAGTCTGACTCGTTGTAAGACTTTTAATCTCACCCAAGTTGAGATTAAAAAGTTGTAATCTAACTCAAGATACAAGTGGAGTTTTGGAACAATTATGGAAAAAGAAAGTTCGCTACTGTACAAAGTTAAAATGGACGATGGAAGTTTTTGGAGGAGGCATGTTGACCAGCTATTGAAAATGTGAAGTTTAGGGGGGGAGAATTGATACATATGATTGATTTAATTTTGCATTTTATAATTAATCCATCAGATGTTTTTTTAGTTTTTGTAACTCTTCTTCTTCTTTAGTAATTTCTCCTTCTTTTTACCTCGTCGCCACTGTTAAATTACTAAACTTATAAAAATAAGAAATACACTGTAATCTGCCATAAACATTGAATTGTATTTTCAGAACCACATTTAACATAAACTAAAAAAAACATTCTAATGGATTAATTATAAAAGGCAAAATTAAATCAATCATATGTATCAAGTACATTGAATGGTTTTAGTACACTTGAGTAGAAACAAAAAGAACTATGTGATCTCTGAGACCACTGGATGCCTGCTAGGTACCAACTTGTAGAAACCTTCGTAAATATATTTAACTGTATATCTTTGCCTAATTTATGGAAAACAAGAAACATTGATCACATAATAAGCTTTAAGAACCCTTCAACCACACAGAGTAGCTATTATACATTAAGTATGATCATCGGCTTCTAATATTCATCAAGAGGTAAGATAATCTGAATGACGAGAACATACAACGAAAAAGGATAAATTTGAAGTTGGAAATACTTTTTGTGAACCAGGTGACAAGCTAATGTTCTATAGGTGACAACAGCGACTTGTAAACTTCTTCAAGAGATGAAGTGAACTTTCTTGACGAGAACATTCAAAAGAAAGGATAACGTTAAAGTTTGAAAACTGCGTATTTCCAAGGACTAGCTAATATTCGCTAAGTATCTGAATCAGTTTGTAAACTTCCTCATGAAATGAGGTAAACCAAATGGTAAAGATAATGGATAAACGTGAGCTTTAACAAAGACAACGGATTACTTCGAATTTTAACTAAGTATTTGATTTAGGGAACGAGGTAATATATGTTTGGTGTCTGTAGAAGTTTGTAAACCCTGTGAAACAGGGGTGAACTAAGTGGTACAGATAAATTTAAGCACAAAGAAGGAAAACGGATTACTTTAGTTTGAATAACTCTTTGATTCCCGGGACTAGCTAATGGCTGCTAGGTGTCCGTAGCAATTTGTAAACTTCGTCAAGAAACGAAGTGAACTTTGTGTACAGATAAATTTGAGCACAAACAAAGAAAACAGATTACTTTGAGGTTTGAAGAATGGTTTGATCCCGGAGACGAGCTTTTGTCTGCTTGTTGTCAACAGATACTCGTAAACTTCCTCACGAACTTAAACATTAACCACTTTCATACTCCTGAGTTTTCTTTATGAAATAAATCAGTTAAAGCTGTTTTGAAAAATATGCATACTTATTTACTGTTTATGCTATATTATTAGTCATTTTCCTATGAAAAACGTTCTAGTAAAACTAGTTTCTCTGAGCTTTAAAATGATAAATACCTACAAGTCCTGTTTTCGTAGCTTTCCACTGGGCTTTCAATTTATAGCTCACACTTTTCTACTAATACCACGTCTGCAAGTATATAGACATGGAGGATGCGTATTATTTTGATTAATGTCTCAAAAACCAAACACCTTGCTCTAAACATAATTTTAAAATATGAATATTTTTTATGTAAATGTAACATTTATTAATATTTCGTGCTTATATTTGTTTAAACATATTATACTGATAATTGAATGTTTATTTCAAAATTTCTGAAAATAAAACATCATTTTAAAAGTGTGCATACATTTGAAATAAATGCTATATTTTCTCAAAATACCACTTTTAAGAAGGGAAATTGTTTATAATTATATTACTAGTACATGTTCAATCCATAAAGATCTATTAATACGAAAGGTCATGCCATAGTTACCGTTAAGCATCTGTACTTGGATTTGTAAAGTATCCAAACATATCAAAATCAATGAAAACATAGAAAAGAACCTAGAAATTCTTGATGATAAATACCTGTAAATATTTGAGCCAGAACGCAACGTTATTTGAAATGTAAAAACTTGACAATACTAAATGCCCAAATATAATGGGCAAATGCAATACACTGTGTGCATACATGACCCATAATCCCTTCAAGCCTTGTTAGTTATGGTTGACAAGCTACTTTAATAATATTGAATTGGGTGATAAATTTGTGTTATAAATTGTAAATCCTTTTATACAGTGATCGGTATACTCAAATTTTGGTTCTTACTTTGTTCTCTATCAGTTTCTTGTTATCTTCCGTACAATACTGCTTCATGCGAAAAATTTCATTTTTCATTTCTCTGTTTGTCTCTCCACAAGACATCTCGAGAATTAACTGTACTACAGTCTTTTTTCCACGAAAGTAACATGAAATATGAGGATTGTTTATACCTTTGCAAGCAGTTTAGCTAATAGTTGGCAGATAAGTTATGACCTAAATGACCTATCATTTGTTACACAATGACAAGAAATATTGTAGAGTAAATAGACTTGCAAACAAAATGAGTAATAATAATGTGTTGTTTTAACTGAGAAATAGTTATATATGTAACCCAACTATCAGAATGAGCCGTTAACGAGCTATAAACTCAAAGTTCCGCATGAAACCTCAGCGGGTATGCTACATATGATTTTGAAGAAAGCGTTTATTTGTTTCCCTTGCCTCAACAATTTAAATCATCCTCAATTCCCCTTAGGTAATATCAGTCATTACAGACCTTCTACGTACAATAATGATATCTATTAGTCACGTTTAATTACTAGCTTTGATCAACTCTGTTAGTTGTTGTATTTAATACAAGAATGTTACTACTGTATCGATGACCTGTTTTTATGTGTCAATAACATTCTCAAAGTAGGAAATATAAAACTGTATGTAGAAACCTTCCAAATAATCCATGTAATCGCTGTTGGAGATATACACTCCAAAACTAAATGGTGGTAACTGTCACCACCTTAAAGGAATTTCAATAATTATAATATTCTTGAAGATTATAATAGGTTGTCCCTAATATAAACTCCTGACAATAAAATATTTAATATTTTTACAATATGTCCATGAATATACTTTTTTATGGGTTTAAAATAATTTCTGTAAGAAAAATTATATTAAAACGAAATTTTCTTTAATTGTTCATAAAAAGTATATAATTCTCTTAATTCATACATAACTAAAGCGGAAATTAGAAAACAGTTTTCTATATTCAAAGTTGGTTTAAAATTTATTACAAAATTTAATAAAATACCTTCAGATTTACCTTATACAATGGAAAAAAAACTTTAAAAACCTTGGTCATAAATTTTGGTCTTACGGGTAACCATGATGGCAACTAGACAATAAAATAATAAATAAATTTGTAAACAATCCGAAAAGAAACATGTAAGATTTTAACTTTAGAGTTGTACTCTATATGTATAAAAAAGAGTTAAAAACTTAATTTAAATCTCTGTGAGGAGATTTTAATTCAGCGCAGTCTTTTCCGTAAGTTCTCCTCTTAACACAGCATAACTTTTATTATTTGAAAACTGCTATGAAGCTGATTTCGAGAAAAACGAAAAGAACATGACAAGGTATCCCAAGAGAAATTACATTTAGTAGCTATACATTTTGCGTTAAATTTACTTCTAGATAAAAGGGAATGTGATCTATGATGGTGCATGTCCAACATTGGAGTTTGGCTAATCGTAAATGAAAGCTATGAACTTTGTAAGCTGACACAGTTTCCCATTTGTCTGTATGAGGTGCCAGCCAAATCTGTTTGAGTGACATGCACCATCATTGATATCAGCGTTTCTTATATAAAAACGAAGCTTCATGCACAATTTTAAACCTAAACAGTAATAGGCTTTGGTAAAGCTATCACTTTTCTATCACTTTAATATGAAATATGAAACATGTCATTTAGTGAATGGAAAGGTGAACCGTAATAGCGCATCGCGCGTGGATAACAACAGTTTAAATATACAAAGCGCTCTATTTTTATCAGGCTTCCAACCTAAGCATTGAAAATCTGGTACGGTCTGGTAGAGACCTTACTAGTATATAACCTAATTAGTATATAGTAGAAGAAATTGCTTTCATAATTTTAACAGTTTCCTTACTGGTACTGTAGTTGGTAATTGTTACATTTTCTCCTAATTAATGAACAAAGCAACTAAAGAGACCACTCTGTTCTCTATGGACCGTTTAAATATTCAGGTTCACCGGAGTGTTTCAACACTGGCGCTAGCCAGATAATACAACGCACTCCCATGTAAAATTGCCTCACTATTTAGTTTGCCTTTTATATATTAGCAAGAATTATGGTCAGTTGTATCGTGTAACCTAAATATATGTTAAAATATAGGAATGTATTTAAAAGTGCAAATATAAATATACAATTGAATTAAAAAAAAAATGCTAGCTTGTATTAGAAAGATAAAATTAGAGAAAATTACTGATTTCGTCCTTCAGAAGTATATACAATTAAACACTATAACTAAACAAATGATATTTGTAAAACTGAAGATATATGCACGTAATAGATTTACTAATTTATAATTTAAGTTCACTAAATAGCATATGTGCCTTTGCTTTCTGTAAAATGAGAAGAAAAGTTTCATAATTTTCACAAATTACTTTGTTTAAAGTATCTATTGGAATGTATATCAGGTATCGTTTTTCGAATTATTTTTGTCAAATGACATATTCTACGACGTAGAATACTAATGTTTTGTCAAATAACAGCGTTTTGATACAGAGCAACAATGTTTGATTAGATAGTTTAAGGGTAGTCGGAACGCAAAATAGAAACTAAAACGATTAATTATTCTCCATTATTTTATTTTATTACACATGCGTTCTACAGTATAGACGAGTTTATGGCACACAATTGGGAGACCTCTCAATTGGCTGACTGACCGGGGAAGTGGTGGATCAATTCGAATGAGTGAGAGAGAGTGAACGCAAAAATTGTATGTATGGAAGGGACTTCGATGGTAGAACGAATGGAAAATTTAGCTCGATATACGTGACGATTGCTATAACATTGTTTTTATGTTCTACGCAATAAATAATTTATTATTATTATTATTATACCGATATTTTTACTAATTTACGAACAATTTGAACTAAATCAGGTGGTTAGAAATAATTTTTCATTCATTTTTGTGAAGCCGTTTTCAGCTTAAATAACTGCAGCTACAAGATTAACCTAGAAATTTTTTTGTATACCACTTTGCTGATCAAGGATAGTTTCCCCACTTATGTTGTTAATAGCTATCTTTTATAGTAATATATTTTCAGAAAACAACATGTTTGGTAGTGACAACTATATTTGAGTAGGTGTTTGAAGGTGAAATAGTTTAAGGGTTGTTGAAACTCGGGGGGGGGGGGGGGCAAACAAATCAAATTTTACTTTTTTTACTTTCTACAGATACGAGTATATGTAATCAATTTAAAACAAATTTGAACTAAATCGGGCGGTATAACCAATTCTGCATCGGTTTTTGTGAAACAATGTCATACAACAAAAGCTGTAATGTTTTCAGCTTAAATAACTGAAGTGACAAGATAAAACAAGACATTTTTTGTTATACATGGTGTTCAGTAAAAGTTTTCCAATACTTTGGAATTTAGTTCCACACATAAAAATGATAAAAACATTCATATTAAGGTATGTCCTAAAACCTTTAGTTTTCGTATATCTATTGAACCAGTTTAGAAAAAGTTATGACACTTGGGAATTGTATTAATCTTTGGTATACATTTTTGGAAATAAAATAATTTAAAGAAAATCCTTTAACCTGTTAAAAATATCGTCTGTTTACAATTGTTTTAATGAAATAACAAAATATCCGCATATTTATAAAAAATGCATAGGATAGAAACTATTTATTCATTTTCATGCCAATAACAACGGTACCCTTTTCAAAGAAATCCTTCAATGCATAAGCGATCCATTCATTTTATAAGTGTACTTGCTCAAGCCAGGAGAAAGATTTTGTCTTCTAGTAAACATTAGCTGTTTTAAATAGGTTAACACATTTGAAAAGACACCAATCATTTTAAAACTTTTATGACTATTCCAACGGTACTTGTTCCAACGAAATCCGTCAACACCTAAGCGTTCTTGACCACTTTAAAGATAGGCTTGCACAAGCCGCAGCACCAAACATGTAGACCCTGAAACTATAACTAAGTTACTTGACCCTAGTAAACTTGAATGAGGTATTTGAGCAATGTCAACGCAGCTTTATAATAACATAAAATTAATGTTCTACGTCATAAACTTGTATACAAGTAAAACATTTGTATGTATCCTAGGAAAAGTGGTTTTTTAAGGTTTTTGTGTATACGCTTTATTTTAAGCTTTTTTGTAACAAATATTGAAGAAGAATCATTCAAATCCATGAAACTTAGTGTTATATTTTTTACGATCGCAAGTGTACGAAAAAATGTTATTCTTTCACCGTTTTCAATAATAACTTGAAACAAAGGAATTTATTTAAGTTATGAGACTTTTCTTCTTATTTTACAGAAACCAAAGACCCATAGGCTATTTAGTGAATATATAGTGAATATAGTGGCTATATTATCTTCAGTTTTAGTAATATAACTATGGCGGAGACGTAGCGGAAGCTTCCACGTTAACTATGAAAAGCAAACTCACAACTTTAAGATGAATCGTTACTACGGCCTGTAATCCGTAATGAGCCAAGTTAGCTCGCTGCGGGGACCTGTTCGCACGTAATGTGTTGAGGCCGACCAAGTTTGGCTGTTAGCGTAGTTAAGGTGGCCCATAAAGAAGGATCGCTGTGTAGTCTATATCCTGCCGACATCCTGTATCCGGACTAAAGAGTAGTCTGCAGGACTTTATTGCCTCATTTAGTTATCAGAGGCTGCGCTTAAAAGATATTAAAAGTTATAATAGTCACAAAACCATGTACCTTTAATACTAAATCGGCACTTAACTCTCTCAAAAGAACCAAACTTGCATTGATGTTTTCCTTTTTACAGATGACATGCCATAGTTTAATAACATTTACGAGAAAAAAAAAACATAATAAGGTGTCAAATACTATCTTACTTTGTTTTCTGTGTAACAAGTTAAGGTTCATAACGGGTTAAATAAAGAACGTTACTACTGATTAGTTTGAACTATTAATTGCATTATTAATTTAACTCACGCGTAAAAATAAAACATATGTTACGAAAGTATTAAACCGGTATGAAAGCCAGTATATAAACATAAACAAATATAAACATATTCGTAACAGAAACATATTATCAATATAAATATATACAAAATTCAGAACAAGTCACATACAATAATTTTAGATAAGGCATAAACACATGTCCACAACAACGTTATATTTTGGTACCTGACATGTCAGGATTAAATGGTCAACAACGGATAGGCTTCAATTTTCATTAAGTATTTATTTTATTAATACTATTTTGGATTGTAATAAATAATGGATTTGTTGTATTGTATTTCGTATTATTTCATTTTCGAATTCTTTAAAGAAACGAAATTAAAAGACGTAAGGGTATGATCAGCGATCGATGCACTTGTCTGATAATGAAGGGAGGACCGGAACGGACTGAGCATATCGTATGGAGGCACAGTCACTGACTGTTGTGCGAGAAGGCCAGACTGAGAGGATACACATCCACATATTCTTCAGCATTACAAGAACACATTTATTCTTACGAGTTATTTGAAATGCATATTTCATATTGTATTGTAAGGCAGAATTGCGTTTCATTATTATTTTTGCTAATGTTCACTTATGCTTCAACTGTTCTCGCTCCATATTTTTTTTGCTCTGTGCTTGCAATGTTTAGCTAGAAGTTTTTTTTTTTTTAAAGAACACAGAACGCTGAACTAACTATATCCACGACTATGATAATAATTTATAAGAAATCGTCTCTCTTTCATAAATCGTACCTGTCTTAGTATGTACTTTTTTATTACCGGTTTCATAGCAAATTTGGAAGAATATTAAAAATATCAAATTGTTTAAGCAATATAATTAACCAACAAGTAATCTGGTAATGTTAAAGTTCTTAAGCATTATGATTTATTTTTCTGCCATACAAAAACTTGCATGATTACTCTTCCAAATGAGTGGAATAGAATTTCATAAAACCACTCAACTGGTTCTATTAGTTTAATTCGCTTGTTTAGGTTGAAAATAAATACAAGATTTTATCACAACTCAATCGTTAACGCTTTATAAAATTCCTTATTATATTTGACACAAAAATGTGTTTATGTGGATTACATTCATAATGATTTAATAAATCTTTTTAGGCATATCCAGTATTTATCACATTGCTTAAACAATTGTGATATTTTTTAATATTCTTCCATATAAATCCTGTCAATCTTTAATGAATACTGTAAGCTGTAAGCCTGCAATATACTTTAGGTATTAGAAAACAATCTCAAAATTTAATTACATTGAATTGAACAACGATAAATTGTATTGTTATTTAAATATTCTGAAAGCAACTCTAGTATCATTTACACATTATGTAAGCATCCTCAATATTCTTTAGACCTTTGATAGCAACCTAATCATTTATTTGAATTACATAAAAATAACAGAATTCTGTAAATAATGTGTAGGTAACCCCAATACAGTTTACAAATATTTTAATTTGCTTCCAAATTCTTTACTTATATTAAACAACCCCAATAATAATTCCCAGTCTCGTAAAAAACGACTCAAATATTATTTTGAATTTTTATAAACAGCTTTACTATTTTATATACAATATGTAAACAGCCCCAGTATTCTGCACAACATGCTGCAATAATATTTATTTCCCTAAATACATTCTGCAAACTACTTCATTACTATGTAAATATATTATAAACAGCAGTATTATTCTATATACATTATGTAAGCAGCCCCATTATTCTGTACAGCATACTGCACTAATTCTTAGTTCCTTAAATACATTCGGAAATGACTAATATATTAGCCTATTAAGAAATTGTTCAACAGGTGATTTATTTGATTTAATGTAAGGAGCCCTAGTATTCTGTAAATAAATGTCCAATAATCCTTGGTTCCTGTTATACATTCTGCAAACGACTAAAATTTTTAAACTGCCGTAGTATTTTATATTTATTATGTAAGCAGGCCGAGTACGTTTTAAAACTTTTACAAACATCCTCAATCCTTGAACATCCTATTAACAGTCTCAATATTATGCTGTAGGTAACAATAATTAAAAATAAATGTTTAAATAATATTTACTGTAGTATTGATTATGACTTGAGAGAAAAACGGCAGAAGTAAGGTAAACCGTTGAAATAAAAGTTAGGCTAGTAGACGGTTTGGTCTGGTGAAAAGTCCCTAGAGAAGCGCTCGGTAACATTCACCAATATTTAGTTAAAACAAAATAAAAATTGGAAAACTTGTTACGCAAAATATCCCGAAATTCTTTTTCTGAGGTGCTTAAAAATGTTCTCATGTATTATTTATTTAATTTCTATATAAAGGCTACAAATCTTTGCTTAACCGCCTAAAAAATGCCAAAATTTCATGTTTTTTTTTGCTAACGGCTATATTACTTAAAGAACTTATATTTATGTTTTTAAAATAGCATTTTATTGATATCAAACATGTCATTGGTAAAGTTATCTGGTCTTGGTACCATTATAAATAATGATGACTTGGTGAATATTTTTACTTGAATAACATTTGATTTTTAAACTGCGAATTGTAAAAAATATGGAGTGTACAATATACTATTATTATATTTATCCCTGTTCACTACATAATATTGCAATAAAATAAGTTTTAAAATAAAACTAATTTACAAACGTATTTATTCTTAGTTATATTACAAATTCATTTGTCTGAGAATATGTAATTTTATTTTATTTTTGTATAAAAAGTAGAATATCCCTCTAGATTTACTAGGCATTCAATATATATTAATAATGATATAATTGTTGAATTTCGCTCCCATATATATATTCCATATCTCCCAAGCAGACCTTTTACATAAATTTATGAAATATAACGGAAAATAAATGGCCCATAAATCTCGCCACCTTATGTAACTCTCTGAACTCCGGGCGACGATTTTACTGTAAGTGAATGTGATTAATCATTTCCTTCAGATTGCCGCCTTAGACTGAGAGGGATAACGTTCCTTCTTGAGCTATTTTAGGTATTAGCATTATCTTTATTGCTAAACTGTATGATACCGACCTGACTTCGTAATCCAAAACTGTCACCTGATGAAAATAGTTGTCGGTTACTTCCCTTCGTTTCAGGATTTCATACAGGTGTTAGATCGTCTGGGCTATTGTGAGACGCGGAATAAATCTTTATATCCTATTTCAAAAGCATTCAGTAGCATACAATATTAAGAATGAAGATGGAGAAAGAATATACAATGTTATTATTCCCGTCTAAAACGGATCCCAAACTACTTCACTTTAAACAAAGACATAAAATAAAATAAAAATATTTGAACATAGAGTTAAGTATACATCTATTTTTACTTCGCTTTATTTAAAATTAAAAGTAGTATAAACATAAACGTAAATCTACTTAATGTTTTGTTCACTATTATATTTAAATAAATTTTGCCTTCATAATTTATAAAATTCTGAAAACCAATCCCTGGTAATAACTCATTTCATTCTTGACATTGACTGCGGACATACCATTATACCGTAACGAGAATTTTACAATCCCGAAAATGACAGAAGAACAATTTTTCTAGCTTATCGAGATAATATCTGTAATGATGCTCAGCCAGATTCCAATTTTAGACATGCACCATAAGACATCAAACTCATTCTTGTATAAATTAAGTTCACGGAAAAATTTAGGACTAAATACTATTAGGCTACGTAGACGCTCAACCAAATCATCAAGCACGACGTTGCTCTGCTACACACGGATCAATGTTTCTGCCTAACTCTGATCATTTAACATCGCAATTCTTGACCATATGCGTTACAATTGCAATTATTATTTCTGATCAAACCATTGTAATAACGAAATAAATTGGTGATACAAACGTAGAAATCATATTTTTTCTATACAACTGGGAAGATATTCTAAATAGTAGCGAAATATTAGTGGTTATTTCCTTTGTGTTATTAAATGCAGCAGCTGCTTTAAAACAATGAAAGTATTGAAATGAGTATTTGCGATGTAAATTCATCACAGTTTTGGAGTTTTCAAAGACTGTCGAAAACATTAAACCAGTTTAATCTAAGTGTATATCATAAAAATTAAACAAAAAAAACAAGGGTTGTATATTGTTGAGAATAAAAACACACATCCAAGTTGAAATTTACAATCCCTCACAAAGAAGGCGCATTTGAAACATGGATTATCATTAGAAAGTAAATGTCTCAAATTTATTATAAAATGTTGCAACATGTCTTTTGAAATAAATTATGTAATACTAATAACCACAGAAGATATTTAATGATGCATTAAAGTGAAAAATAATGTTTTAACCTCGTAGGATGAATTTCTCTCTACAGTACTTCTTTAAACGAATTACACTACGATATTCCGACTTTCACTTGATACTTTAATCCATCTTGCTTCCAAAGAGAACTCCCATAGATTTTTGGGGTCAAAGGCAGCAAAGTTAGACCTCACAATCAGTTGGAGACTGTCAATTTGATAAAGACTTTCGTAATGCTCTGTCGGGCCACTCTCATTCATTTTAATGGATAATTAATTTTTGTATGATAGGCTAATAATTTTAAAACTTTATTATGATAATGTATTATCTGTACTACTGTTTAATCAATAAAGTTCGGAAATTTAGTTGTTGTTATTTAGTTAAAAATGATTTTTTAAACTAGGATTCTGCTATGAAAGTAAGTATATTTCAAAGTAATATAAGTAAACGATATATAAAAGATGCTCTCAATAAATAAAATTGTTTAATTTAGAATTTTAAGTGTTAAGTAATTTTGCACAACAACGACACTATATAAAAGGTTTCCATAAAGATACAAAGACCGCAATGTATTTTATATCCCTCAAAATATTGTGCTTTATAGATGTGGTGTTGCAAAATATTTTGAATTCATCGTTCTTTTGACGAGAAAGGATAGAGATATAGTAGAATGCACAAATGATGTTTTCTTACTTTCACTATACGTTTATCACCACTTTATTTTCGATTAAATGGCGTTATTATATGAAAAAATATACGCCTATGTGTTTTAGGCGATTAACTATTAGTATCAAAACTAGTCGGTAGTTAAAACTTAATACTCTAGGACTTGTAAGATAGGATTATAATTACCTAAAATTTTGCAAATTATTCAATTATAAACTATTTATAGGAGTTTATTAGAAAAAACGCAAGTAACAATATAAGTAAAATATAAAATCTCTGGAGCTATAAATTAACATACTTAATAAAAATAATAACATTGCAAAATGTATCTTTAAAAATTAGGAGTACCGTTTAATACAATGGTTTATTTTTATGTATATTTCATTTACGTTATGCAATCACTTCAATTATTATTTCGGTATGAAAAGGTTTAATTTCTATAGTTTATTACAGGGGAATAGAGACAATTTATACAGATCAATGATCAAAATGAGTAAAATAATTTTTAGGATACTGAAACCGTACATCGCCGCTCGCACACCCACAGCAAACCATCAGGGAAGCGCGCGCCCATGGTGGCGAACGGGATGCCGGATCAAAACTAAACTAGGTAAAAAAAAGAACACCGTGGTCAGCATACTCAGGTTCATTTACTAAGACACAATATAGGCCTATCTAGTCAATATAAATATATAAGTATATATACTATAAATAAAAAAAAAATAACAAAAATAAAAAGTGCCTGCAGTAGTATATACCTCAAACAATCCTTATCAGGTGCACCTGCATACAAAAATTAGAAACGCCATAATTTGAAACAAGAAATGCCAATTCCACCCGGTATCCTTCGGCTAAGGGCGGGCTCCTAATGAAATCCAAGAAATAACTAAATAATATCTAAAACTAACTTAAAATTAAATAACAAAATATAAACTATATAAATGGCAACAATAACAATAACAAATAAATAAAGAATATGAGCAGGGTATCACAGATGTTGACTAGTAGCAATGTCCATCATGGTGGCCGTCCTTCAGCAGAGCGCAAAAGCGAAGGTTCTCTGCGACCACGCATGATGGAGAGATGACAGCAGAAAATCAACTCATCTCCTGGACCTCATCAGTGAGGGGCCGTAAACTTAGCCGCACATGTCAGAAGGAGAACAGCTCCGCAAAACTAACAAACACTTAATTAAACTAAATTTTAACTTGGAGCTACTCCTAACTTGTACACCACGGCTCGGAGTCTTTGCCACTCTCCCGGAAAGGCCAAACGCCTTCAAATGGTCAGTGGCCTCTGCAGCCAATAAACCACACACACATACACTATATAAAACACACATGAGCCGGGGAGATATAGGTATTGAACCAGCTCAGACTCCCCCCCCCCCAAAAGGAGGAACTCCCCTCTGTTAATTTTTTCAAAATGAAGAACCAAACGAAATGCCTCTCTCCCCAATGGTTGAAGAATTATAAACCGGAAACCCTGAAGTCTGCAGAAGGTAAAACCAAGAAAATCCAGTTGGAGGCAAGATATACCTCCAAGAGTTGCGTGGGTACAAAGAAGAAAACAGGAACTTTGATCAGGAAGAAGGAGCAGAGGTGATCAGGCCTCTGGACCTAAAACCCTCCCGCACAGACTAAAGAGAAAACACGGATGACTCCGGCAAGGCTTCAGATGGGATATGTGCGCCTTCCTGAAAATCTTCCCGGACTGAGGATCTCCCAGTCGGGCAGTCACCGGAGTCAGAAACTGCAAGATGCGGTGGGGACCAGTCCACCTGTAGCAAAGTTTAGCAGCTCTTTTATCCACAGCCGAACTGACTGGGTGAGCCTTGCAGTAAACTAGATCCCCCACCTGGAAGGGATTGGCAATACGACCTCGGTTGTACTTCCTCCTTACTAACTCCCTAGCCCGAATGAGATTCCGCCTGGCTGTCTCCCAAGTGGCTTTCACATTGGGAGTACCAGGAGGTGGCAGAAGATCGCTAATTTTCCAAAGGTTCGCCAAAGGGTTGTTTGGCGGAAAGCCAAATAATAACTCGAAAGGTACCGCCTTGTGACTTTCATGCTGGGCCGTATTAAAGGCAAATTGGATCCAAGGTAGTTGTTGATCCCAGGTGGTCTGATTTTCCGCATGAAAGGCAATGAGAGCAGATCGAAGATTGCGATTAAACCGTTCGGCGTGAGAAGGCTGAGGATAGAAAGGGGAAGTAGTCACATGGCGGATTCCGTGCCCAAAGCACATTCTTTTAAAGATATTGGAGACAAACTGTGAACCATTATCGGAAACTAAGGTGGCGGGGATTCCAAAGTGTTGAAAAAAAATGGTTACGAAGTGCTTGCACCGTGAGCTGCGCGGTAGCACTCCGCAATGGGAACAACCAAACAAACTTGGAGAAGGCATCCACACAAACAAGTAGGAACTTATTTCCGGACTTGCTACGCGGGAGAGGCCCAACATAGTCAATGAAAACCTTCTCCAAAGGTTTTTCCGCCACCTCAGATGACAAAAGACCCAACTTGGTATTTTGAGCGGGTTTGCTTAGCGAGCACAGTTCACAAGAACGTACTCGAGCTGCAATATCCCGGTCCATACCTTTCCAGATGAACTGATCCCTAATCTTCGCGATGGTCTTATGAATTCCTAGATGTCCGCCCACAGGAGAAGAATGAAAATACTGAAAGACCATCGGTACAAGAAAGCTTGGCAGCACTAACTTAGGTTTTCTCCGCTGCTTGTCACGGCAGCATAGAGCACCTCGGTACAGAAAATAAGGAGGGTGGGCACCTCCGTTTTTAAGCTCATTGATGATAGCAGTCAGCTCGGGATCCTTAAGTTGGTGTGGAACAATGTCCGAAAATGCCAGAGGAAAGTCTAGGAGCACGCCACAACATGGCGGCTCTGATAAATTCTGGTGGTCGTTGGGTAAGTGATACATGCGTGACAGAGTGTCCGCTATGATATTTTGGGTGCCTCGCACGTGCTGCACTGTGAACTTAAGGGCAGAAATTTGGACTACCCAGCGACCAATCTTCCCGAGCTGACGGGGGTGGGCAAGGAGCCAAGAAAGTGCCTGGTTGTCGGTTTCCAACAAAAATTCTTTATGTTCTAGGTAACGCCTGAACTTATTAATTCCAAACACGACAGCCAAACATTCCAGCTCATAAACAGAACAACTCTTCTTCTCACAAGGGGTTAACGTGCGTGAAGCATAAGCTATGGGCTGCCGGATACCATCTACTTCTTGCGATAAAACAGCAGCAACGGCTAAGGAGGAAGCATCAGTTTGCAAGACGAACTTACGACTGAAATCAGGCATAGCCAAGACTGGAGGCTGCATCACTGCCTCTTTCAGCTGCTCAAAAGCAGTCTGTTGCGCTTCACCCCACTCAAACTTGGCACCCTTTTTCCTAAGAGAGTTCAGAGGGGCCGCCACTTCAGCAACATTGGGGATGAAACGACGATAAAAATGTATCATTCCCACAAAACGGGCAATCCCCTTGGCATCCTTAGGAGGAGGAGGAAACTCCCTGATTGCCTGGGTTCTCTCTGGATCAATACAAACACCTCGAGAAGAGACAAGATGACCCAGAAACGATATTTCAGGCTGAGCAAAACTCACCTTTTCAGGATTGACGGTAAGGCCAGACTCTCGCAGCCTAGTTAGAACTTCCTCTAGATGAGTCAAGTGCTCCTCATAACTCTCACTGTACACAAGCAGGTCATCCAGATAGTTGAACACGAACTTAAATTTGACATCATGAAAGATAGAATCCAGGAGTCTGGTGAGTGTCTGGGCCCCCACAGCCAAGCCCATTGGCACTCGGGTGAACTGGTACAAATTCCAAGGCACACAAAATGCAGTGAGAGGTCGAGAGTCGTGTTTTAGAGGAATCTGATGATATGCCTGATTAAGATCAAAAATGGAGAAATACTTGGCCTTACCAAACCAGTCGAAAGCAGAATGCAAATCGGGGAGAGGCACGGAGTCAATTTCTATCTGAGCATTGAGCTTTCGATAATCCAGGACCAATCTGGACTTCCCATTAGGTTTCGGCACTAGAAACGCTGGACTGGAAAAATTTGAGCAAGACGGCTCGATTACCCCACTCTTAAGTAAATCATCAATCATATTTCTCAGAATTTCCATCTTGGGCGGAGCAAGCTTATATGGATGGGAACGTACAGGACGGGTGTCTGTAAGACGAATCTCGTATTCCAAGAGATTGGTCGTGCCCAGTTTGTCAGTTAGGACTTCAGGAAAACTGGAACAAATCTGCCTTATGTCCTCAGCCTCTTTCGGCGTAAGATGTCCTAGTTGGTCAGGAGGAGTCAAGCTCTTATCTTCCATCTCTAAGGCAGCAGTCCCACGAGACTCGACATCTGAAAAGGGAACGATCACCCGCCTGGCGAAAGCAAAGAAAACATGACTGGAGGCCAAATCCAAAATCATGCCAGTTTTTCCGATAAAATCTGCTCCCAAGATGAAAGGAAAAGTCAGGTCCTTAGCCACCAAAAAGCTCCAATCCCAAGAGAAATAATTAATTTTGATGTGAATCTGGGCACTACAGATAATAGGTAAAGGTGTGCGTGAAGCAGTCCAGCAGATAAGTGAACTAGGCTCAACCTGCCGTATTAGCCCAGAGGATTTTAGATCTTCAAAAAAACGACAAAGATATCAGGCTGCGTGCTGACCCAGAATCAACCAGGGCCTTCTACACCACATTCCCCACAAGTACATCCAGTTGTGGGCAGGTTGAGCGGGCAGCCCTTACTCCCTGCGCAGCCAGAGCAGCAACCTCCCCTCTCGGCCAACGATGATAACTGTCCCCAAGTCTATTTCTTTCTGTTTTCTTTCTGTTCTGTATTAAACCAGCCACCCCTTTACCATCAAAATCAGGTACATATTTGCCCTCAAAATTACCTTTACGGCACGAGTCGGGCTTACTCGTCCGCAAGCTTACTAGTTTTTTTTATTAAGTGGACAAAACGGTCTAATATGTCCCACTTGCTTGCAGCCATAACAGGTAGGAGGCTGCCTACGGGAAGGAGCAGCTGCTGGCTCAGACTGCACCGGAGCATGGACCGGCCCCGGAGGCAAGTGAGGAAGATGCCTCGACATGGCCTCCCTTTGATTATCCGCATCCTGAACCCCTCTAGAGATGATGGAGAGGCGGTCCAAATCCGCAAAAGATGCAGGACGGCTACAAAAAATCAAACGGGAGCGTTCAGGTTTAATGCCCTCCAAAATAAGGCTCACCAACTCCGTATCGCTCAAGCTCAAGCGCAACACCCGGGCTACATCCCGTATCTCCCCGACAAAATGGCTCAACGTCTCGTCTGGTGCCTGAGGACGATAAACGCGTTCCACCCGCAAGCGCTCCCTAACCCGAGCAGGTACAAAGAACTCCAAGATCTCGGCGTGGAACTGGTCAAAGGTGGCACCTCTCTTAAGGCAGTCTAGAAGGCGATCAAAAAGCGGCCTTAAGGAAAACTGCGCTAAAATCTGCATAAGCATGGCATCTGTCATACCAGGAAATTCTCTTAGCTTAAAAACTTCCAGAAGGAAATGGATAAGTAAATTAGTGTCAAGCCCATCAACTCTGGGGAAGTGTTGTAAAACACTCCCCAAAGGATGGGGCAGTTTGCCAAAGCTAGAAAAGGAAGGCACAACTATAGATGATGCCTCACCAGCCGCTTCAGGAAGGCCACTACCCATCGGAGACATAGTAACTCTGGGAGGCTCGAAAGAAAGAGCCGGAGGATGGTTAGCAAAAGTAATGGTAGTGGGAACCTCCGTTGGAGTGACAGCGGTAAATAGTACCCCCTTCTCTTTCACCGAGCGCACCTCACTCAAACCATCTAAGGCTTGTTTTAATTTGTTACTGGCCGAAAAAGCCCAACTTTTAATATCAGAGTCTAAACTAGGAGCTGACATAAGTAAAAACTATTCTGTCACGCCAATGTAAAAGCTGAGATGCCAATCTAGCCTTTGCTGACCCGGACATGGGAAGTGACTCAAAATTAATATCGTCTTCTAATTCCTCCATTCGGGTTTTACAAAACTCAAATTCTGTGTTAATTTGGAACTCTGCATTCCAGCTGCGGTCCAACGCTATACAAGCCCGTAATTGAGCCCTTAATGCCCTCACATCTCCCTCGGGCTTCTGTCCTCTCGCCAGGACCTCAAAAACCAACTCGGGCTTGCGTAGATGTTCAGGCACCAGGGAAAAAACGCCATACCAAACAATTAAGACAAATAAATACAACAATAAACAACAAAGCGTACGCAACAATTACTTAGTAACCTAAGTGGACTCAACTCACAAAAGGCTTACACTGACGAGGTCCAAGTGAAGAACTTAATACCTGCTACCTAATAGAAGGATACCCTGCAAATATACACTAACCACAACCTACAAACACAGAAGCAATAAATATAACAAAACAACACATTGATAGGGGAGAAGTAGAGTACAGTTAGATAAATTTAGCGGTTAAGCAATTTAGAGTCCCTTGCTCCCTGCAAAGGGTAAGTCTGCAGGAAGCAAGACACTAAACCAATTCCACCCGGTATCCTGTGCTAGGGCGAGCTCTTAATGAAAAAAAAGTTGTGTACTCTAACCTCCCCCTACCTAACACTAACCTACACCAACAAACAAAACCAGAACTGAGAGACAGCTGAGAGAGCAGCTAACCACGCTCTGCTACCATTGAAACCGTACATCGCCGCTCGCACACCCACAGCAAACCATCAGGGAAGCGCGCGCCCATGGTGGCGAACGGGATGCCGGATCAAAACTAAACTAGGTAAAAAAAAGAACACCGTGGTCAGCATACTCAGGTTCATTTACTAAGACACAATATAGGCCTATCTAGTCAATATAAATATATAAGTATATATACTATAAATAAAAAAAAAAAATAAAAAAAATAAAAAGTGCCTGCAGTAGTATATACCTCAAACAATCCTTATCAGGTGCACCTGCATACAAAAATTAGAAACGCCATAATTTGAAACAAGAAATGCCAATTCCACCCGGTATCCTTCGGCTAAGGGCGGGCTCCTAATGAAATCCAAGAAATAACTAAATAATATCTAAAAACTAACTTAAAATTAAATAACAAAATATAAACTATATAAATGGCAACAATAACAATAACAAATAAATAAAGAATATGAGCAGGGTATCACAGATGTTGACTAGTAGCAATGTCCATCATGGTGGCCGTCCTTCAGCAGAGCGCAAAAGCGAAGGTTCTCTGCGACCACGCATGATGGAGAGATGACAGCAGAAAATCAACTCATCTCCTGGACCTCATCAGTGAGGGGCCGTAAACTTAGCCGCACATGTCAGAAGGAGAACAGCTCCGCAAAACTAACAAACACTTAATTAAACTAAATTTTAACTTGGAGCTACTCCTAACTTGTACACCACGGCTCGGAGTCTTTGCCACTCTCCCGGAAAGGCCAAACGCCTTCAAATGGTCAGTGGCCTCTGCAGCCAATAAACCACACACACATACACTATATAAAACACACATGAGCCGGGGAGATATAGGTATTGAACCGGCTCAATACACACCTTTGTTCTTTATGCAACTTTACAACAAACGAAAGTAAATGTATTGTATACATAACTGCTTTGTGGAATATTTTTAAAATTCAAATTAATGAAAAGTAAAAATAGTTATTCCAAGAAACACACAGCATAGCGTGTTCAATTAAACATATAACGTGCCTTTTTTAAATTTGTAGATGAATTGCTCCTAAGAAATAAATTGCCTGCGATAGTTCTGGTAGAAGTTGAAATGTTAGGGCATCATAATGGTTAAAAGGTTAAAACGATAGGTTTTTATAATATCATATTTTTCCTAGGTTGACACGCCTTTTCAGACATAATTAATATTCATGAGTATATCGCGACAACAAATAAATAAAGAGACTGGAATTCTCCACCTTGAGCCAAACATTTGGTCTGTATACTGTTAGTGGACGTAGATTAAACTTGTACCGTTGTATAGTTGTATTGCATATAATTCATATTATCGCAACTATGTTACTCGTTACTGGTTAATATAGGTTTTATCCGATGTGAAGTAACTTACCTTGGTTGATGTTTTATTTGGCAGATTAATATTGATAATAGAGCTCGGTTCTTAGGCTTTATTTATTCTATTACATTTAGAAGGCTTAATTTTAATTTTTTATCAAAAATATTATTCAAACCTTTTCATTTATTTCGCAGTTGCAATATCACAGGCCTTCGCACTTTCCTCGACACGTTGTAAAGTTTACAAGAAACTGCATTGTTCATACACGGAAATCACTAATATAACTATTTTAAAGAAAATAATGGAATTGATTTAAATATTTAGCATTTTAATCTAACTTAATCAATTAAAAAATTTTGGAAAAGTTGGGTAATTTTGACGATTTGTTATAGATTATATTATTATTGATATAAAAATAACGCTATAATTATAATTTACGTAATTTTGTATTGAATATTCTATTTTTGAAATTTCCTTTGGAGGATTGTGAAAAAAACAGGACTGTATAGGACATTTGTCATCGTTCAGCGACACACAAAAAATCAATAACAGTACGTTTCGGGATATAAAATCTGATCTCATCCTCAGGTAAATAACTAATCTAACACATAATAACAAATCATACCAGAGCGTTGTGACACGCGTAAGTCAGGAATCACAACCACCATTATAGGTGTCAACTTGTTAATTCTGAATCATACACTTCATCAAAAACAAAACAGTATGGAATATTTATAAATTTACTTTATATGACATGAGGTTGAATTGTAATGTATGCTTATATAATTATTTATTTTATTAATCTGATAATTATAGGAGTGTTATCATTCCTATTTATTCTGCATTTTTATTCAGGAAGGTTACATTATAAAACAGTTGAAAGAGTATTTATAGTTTCATTCTATAAATTAGAGTTAACGAGATTTAAAAAAAAACCACCAAAATAAAAGTAAATGGTAATAAAAATGTATTACGACAAAAAAGCCAATTATAGTATTGTTATATGTGTTAAATAGTAATCGTGTCAGTTAATTCTATAGTATTACTATGTGTGCTTCTTGTAAGTTAAATACCTACTTAATCAGTCCCCACTATTATTACTTGGCCAAAGATTCCTGGAAACCCCAGGTTGGTTGGTCACTGGAACGTAGATAGTTTGTTTGCATTAACGCCAATCAATTTACCTCTCACACCGATTAAAGTTACATAAGTATAAAAATTGAACTATTGCTAATATATATGACTGTTTAGAAATATAATTTTCATAAACCCATAGACAAAGAAACATTATTTTATCACCAGATAATGTTTTACAAAACGCTCAAATTCAATATGAATATACTGTTTATTTTATGCATATATAGAGCTTATAGTGCAGTTTTAAATAAACTTGAGTGGGAAGATGGACAAATTGTGTCGGATGTAATTGTAATTTATCCACAAACGTCCCACGTTTGTCCGTATTCATTATCGTACTAAAACGCACTTTTATATGCGGTACATGACCATTTCAATGATATAGGGGCGTAAGATTTGAGTAACATCCTAAATACATAATTGTAGGTTTTATTTATTGAAATCGGCCATAACACAATATGTTTTGTGCATTTACACAATACCGTTTGTGATTTTCACGTTCTTTCAATTCTCTCAAGCTACTATTCTATGATATTATTACCAGTTCATAATATTCCATACCAATGTAGACAGAATTTAACGTTTCCCGATGCATGTGTTATTTGTATACAAATCTCCCCTAAAATTAAACTCTAAGGAAGATTTTAAATATTAAAAAAATTTGCAGGGGCTCTGGTCTAAGCCGCAGTGCAAACATCAGGATTCACGTGATAAATGTATAATAAATGGGTAAGTAAATACATAAACACGCAGCTCCCGTGCATAATACATACATGCACACATGTCTTAATCACTATATTAAAAAAATATAAACAACCAATATTGAATAAATTTCTTTTTTGTAAGGCCTTTCCAAAGCAAGGCTATCTTATTCAGATACATTGAAAAAGCAAAATCACACTATGCTACACGGAAAAAATAATTTTATAATCACATATATCTAACTTTTATTAAAAAATAAACAAATGTACTTTCTGCATTTACTATTGTGATGTGACTGAAGAAATAACCCTGCTATCGAAAGACCTAACAAAAAAGTTATACCATTTTTTGATAACTCTTTGGTTGAAGACTCTTGGAGCAATTAGAAAAACTTATAAATATTACTAAATGTAAAGAATACATAACATTTCCAATTTATTTATTTTTCGAGAGAGGCCTTTGAAACCGAAGGTTTCCTGATCAGGCGACTCCACAAATAAATATTTACATAATTTTGATTACAATTAAAATATTATAATAATGTAGTGAAAATATGTAAATACAAAGATTTTGGAACATTTTTCAGCCAATCTTTATTAGTGAATTATTATAAAATAGTGAGAGATCCGGGTTCGAGTCCCGGCGGAGCAAGTACTTTTTGCGAATCAATGTTTATTGAAATAAATTAAATTCGGCTATTGCCATTTATACAAATTTAATGAATGTAAATAAAAGTCATTCGACAGGTATTTGGTCTTCCGATCATATGTTAGTTTGGTTATTTAAACACATATGTGAAAGAAACGCCCAAATACAAAATAATTGAATCGTAAAAAGTGAGGGCTCTGTGGTGTAATGGTAGCACATTCACCCGGCAAGTGAGAGATCCGGGTTCGAGTCCCGGCGGAGCAAGTACTTTTTGCGATTCAATGTTTATTGAAATAAATTAAATTCGGCTATTGCCATTTATACAAATTTAATGAATGTAAATAAAAGTCATTCGACAGGTATTTGGTCTTCCGATCATATGTTAGTTTGGTTATTTAAACACATATGTGAAAGAAAACGCCCAAATACAAAATAATTGAATCGTAAAAAGTGAGGGCTCTGTGGTGTAATGGTAGCACATTCACCCGGCAAGTGAGAGGTCCGGGTTCGAGTCCCGGCGGAGCAAGTACTTTTTGCGATTCAATGTTTATTGAAATAAATTAAATTCGGCTATTGCCATTTATACAAATTTAATGAATGTATATATATATATATATATATATATATATATATATATATATATATATATATATATGTAATAGTATCTATGATTATCTGAAGTATAGATAATCATATTTTAGTTCAAACTTTTGAGTTTTTTGTATTTATTAATATTAAAAATTTTATTTAACAGTGCTCGTATTTCTATTACTATATTTGCTCCTAAACTACAAGCAAGATTAGGAATTACAATCAAACGTGTAATTGATTAGACCTAAATGTTAACTAAACTTAAATGGTCCTACTTCTATTGCCACGGCTTGAATTGCTCCGTATATTATTTTTATTTTTTTCCAGTAGCTTCTGTGATTTTGTAAATCATATTTTTATATATAAGAGTATATAATCAAAGTGTTGTGTTTTTTGGAGTTTCTCTTCGGGTTTAGTGAGATAAAACTGGAGATTCTTTATAAGTTTTCCTTTTTATAATAGCAAATATCCTCTGGGTAATTCTTAATCGTACATTCGTTGTATATTTGAGATTGCCAATGATCAATCAGACTTTATTATAGATTTATTAATGTTTCAACATAAATATAAAGATCACCATTAGCTCTTATATTATTATGTTTAATTTTTTGCATGCATTGACGTAAATATCTTTCGTTCAAAGAATCAAACATTGATTCATGCAATGAGATGTTCACCATGCAAAATATGGTTTTGGTAAATTTGGTTAGGATAACTTAATCTTTTTTGTTTACTTAATTAGCTTACTAGAAATAAAATTTGTACAGTAATTAACAGTTTGTTACGAATTTGATAATACAACAAACCGGTATAGTTGTGCAATACACAGGATGAGTTAGGTCATTCGTTACCTCCTTGAGTAATCCACCCCGGTGAATCAGTAACCTTGGATTAAATTTCTTGACATTATATTAACACTAAAGATTAATTTGTCCTATCTCATTTTTATTATCTAAAACATCCCATTTCACTTTGCCATTACTTATGACCTCTACCGGTAGTTCAAATGTATAGTAACGGATTGAATGGTGTATCCATTCTACAACTCTGTGTCACCAAGTAAGCAATGACCATAAGTTGATAATTCCATCAGGGCGTTTGCAAATAAGGATTAATTTTATTGCGACAATGCCAAAGTAATTACGATGCCAATGATCTATAATTAACTGCATTCCACACAAATTTTGCATTTCCAGTCCTGTATTTTCAGGAGTCCGAACCAAACTTTTATCGAAAACGTTTTACTGGACAGTAACCGTACTTCTGTGCACCCAAACTCTCGTCGCTCCATAAGACTCAAATTTTCCCCTTCAAAAATGATACTACTGGGAAATGTTTAGCTTTTGCCTTGCATCCCTTATAGTACTTCAAAACATAGGGATTTTTGTATAATTCACCTCCAAAGTTCCTTGAATTGCTGAATAACCTAATCCCTATAACCAACTAACCTTACATTAGATCCCGCAGCACCTAACAAGGTGTAAACACTGGAATCCAATTATATGACGTTAAAATGAACATCACATCCTTCCTGTCAGTATTGTTATTAAGAAAATCTTATTTTAACGTATTGATCAGCTACATCAAGGCTGTTAGTTCGATACTATCAAATACTCCAAGCATACTAAATAATAGTAATAAGTCATTGATCATTATGAAAATACATCATATTTATTATATTTGGCCAATAGCGCAGTTCAGCCGGTACAACGGTTATCGCAAGATAATCATATCAAGCAACGGCGAGAGTGGTTGCTGTTTGGATAAGTGACCACTGAGCCACCCTGTCTGTAAGCAGCCCGCCTTCCCGGCCATTGGTGGTGATTCTAAGGTCAATTTTAAGCCGTTGGTCCCCAGGTTGTGATGGCTTCTTAGCTCTAACCTCGCCTGTTAAAATCTTTACTTTTATTTGCTTTATTTACTTTTTGTTATTTTGTTTCTCGCCGTACCAAGGCCTTTTGCATTTTTAGTCCAATAGTGTGTCTTTTTTTTATTTTTTATTTGAAAATACACAACGTGATACAAGCAGCCTTGATGTCAGATATTAAAGCCGTATCTTGATACATTTCCTCTATACGATTCATTCAATCAGGAGCCTCATATGGAACGCTTACTTTAACATACGTTTATTCAACTAGCTACAAGGTTAATACATTTATATATATCGATATTACTCACCTATTTTCGCTGATGATAATTTTTAAACTAAATAATATGTCAATTAAATTAATTCCTAGTCTATTGATTAGCATAAGTATATGTTACAAAATCATTAAACTTTTATGATTAAACGCGTACTGTACTTTACACATATTCGTAACTATGTGACAGTTTGTTATATATTTCTGTCATGTAATGTGATTATAAAATATAGACTACTATTATAGATTTGTATAGGACTGTTATTTAAAAATTGAACATTTCATCTCTGCTTCAGTAAGTACTGAAATATTAATTCATTGTTTACATAGTCTAATGCACTAAAGCTACAGGCAACCTATTCAAACTAGAGTACAGCTCACGAATATTCCGTATTTACTATAATAAAGACTTGGACTGATAACCTTATCAGAAAATATTCAGTCTATATCTGATATAAGACAAAGCGTCCATATGACAGACAGTAGAGTCACTTGGGCAACTTCTTAATTAAGAAATCGGATCGAAAATGTTCTCATATATCTTTAGTTGTTTGTTTCGAGCATCCTTTAATTCCATTCATTGACTTTATTTACGTTCTACATACTTTTATACTCTCTTCATATTTATCACTTGTCAACAACAGTGATTCCATAATATGATAGATTTGTCTTTGGTCATTGTAAAAGTACCGTCTTAATTTAATTTGTGAGAATGCAAAATGATTGCAGCACGCGCTTCTTCGTTACCGGTGGACGTGCTAAATATTGAATACATAAAATCAAGATTATTACGAGTATATTAATATGTTACTGCACAAAGCATTTCTCGTTATACAAAACATTATTAATTTCATTTATGTATCTCAAATCTCAATTTTCTGATTTAGTTATTTGATTTTATGTTATTCATAAAACCTATATCTTAATTGAGGATGTCTTGAACGCCGACTATCTTTTGAAACGAAAGACCAAAGCAGTTTGCTAATCTCTATTACAAGATCGTCTCTGGCAACTTTACTAAAGGCGTGGAGGGTTTTCATTCACTGCTAATGTGAAGAAAAACGCTAAAGCAATTCTGGAACAACTTTAAAATAACATTAAATTATTTATGAAGTATTTTTGAACAAAACCTACTCTAACTATTATTTTACAAAACCTTTTTTAAGCGCAAAAATATATTTTGAACCAAATTCAATATCTTTTCAAGTAACTATATTGTATCAAGATACCGTCTTATTAGAATTAAACGACAACGTATTTGTTTAAGGTTTGGTATTGATGGGTGATAACTATAATAATATAATTTTAGATTTTTGCCATCTTAGTACGTCATAAAAATAGAACACATCGTATCGTGGGCTGGAATACATCGTTTTTATCGGATCCAAAAAATATCCGTTGCGAAGGCGAAGGAATATAACGTACGCACTGAATACATGTATGTAACCTATCAGTAACTGTGAACGACTAGAATAATAATTTAGTTGTTATACATGACTTTGGTGAGGTACATAATTCCTAATTTATTTATTTATCAACGGTTCCACCATTTTGTACACTAAAGTACTTATTTGCTATATATTAACATTTCAAGACAGCTTAAATATCTTACAAAAATTACATAAAACAATGCAACAGTAATAGTTAGATGATAATGAGTAGCATTTAATTCAGTGAGTAAAATATCATAGCAACAGGAGACCAAAATATTTATAAATAATAATGACTAATTAAAACAAATTTTTTGTGCATGCTTAATCTTATGCCTGAAGTGTGTAATCACCTCATGAAAAGGATAGATTTCATTCCTCAAAACAATACTGTGCTTAAGTTATCTTTAACGTTGTTAAAACTATGTGGTGAAATTATTGCTAAAAAATCTTTTTCTCACCTAAACTACTAAATAATTATTTCGTATATGCACTACAGCTTATAGCCTATTTATACAGACTTCATTGTTATTATTTATTTATACATTGTTTTAATAATCGGAAGATAATATTTTATAATATAATTTAAAATAATAAACACTAATAGAAATTGCACTAATCTCCAGTTATCCCATTTTTTTGTATAATTTTCACCTGACAATCGGTCTTCTTTGGTGATTTGAAAAATAGAGATGAAATAACAAATTTTTATTCTGTTTAATGGTATTGTCTTAAACATAATGTATATCCTACAAATTTAGATTGGGTTAATTTATTTAGATTAATAAGTTGATCCAGTTGTGATTTTTTTTCTTTTATTTTTATTATCAACTGCAATATTTTCCATTGTGGACAGACAGAAACGAAATTTCAAATTATTTTACTGCTCATCGGTCGAGAGTTTTTGAGAAAATTGATCTAATCTAAATTTCATAGCTATTTTGTAAATGCTTCAATATTACGATTTAAAATTAATTTTAAGATTTATTACCCCAAGAAAGTTTTATTTAATTTTAGGCAGTATATTGTACATTTAAAACACTCTTATTTGAAGTTATTGCACTCATACGAACATTTAATATGTACGTATTTAAAATTCTTAAATTGCTCCATAATAAAATAAAATTCCTCTTACTTTGCTGCTATCTTTTAATGTTCAAGAAATTTTGACATCTACGTTTTTAAGATCACCTATATTAATGATCATATAATTTAGGCTAATGAACTTAATTAAACCTGCATTATGCTGCATTGATAGTAAAATAAATTCATATTTTAACATCCTTCTCGTTTGTCAAGTAACAAGAAAATAGTTGGAAAGTCAAAATTAAATTCCATCTCAAAATGTCTTTTTTTTATTAAAATTCACAAAAGCATTATTTTATTACATTAAATATATTTAATAAGTTCAACTTGGTCAGTTAAAAAAAAACTTATTCCATAATTGGGAAATCTACAGAAAACGCTCCAGCATAAACACATAAATCAAATTTATTACATAAACTTATATTTTCTAATTTTAACTTAATTTTTCACATATGCCATAATTTTTAACTTCGTTGTACGAGATAATCTTTGATAGACTCGTATTTTATTTTGATTAAATCCAAACTTATCTATGGAGCATACTGCTTGAGGAAACAACGAATTTGCAATCTACTTTAAATTATTAGTATAAATTTAAATGTTTTCTATTTTATCCCTAAGACTTTCTAATTTTGTCACTATTTTGTTCACGATATAAATTATTATTTTAAGATTTTGGAATTCCTTATATTTTATTTATATGTCATTGGTGGTTCAAAAATGTAATATTTAAGTTTAATTTACATATGATGTTATAAATCAGTGAGTTTCTTTATTAATTTGTTTATTTCACTTAATTCCAACATTAAAATTTCTGCCAACGTTTTTATGGGATTTGGTGAGAGTCGGTCTCTTATGATAGTCTTATTTAATTCCAAATAATGAACGTGAGGTATTGAAAGGTGAAGTTTCTAATTAAATTAACTAAAGAATTCGGGTTTATCTAGAATATTTTATTATAAGTATTATACACGGTTAATTCAATGAAGATACATATTGTGGGCCACCTTACTGCAACTCAATTTTGTATAGCAAAGCAAAACTTGATCACAAAATAGGAACAACTGTATACAAATCAATATATACGATGTAGTTAATATCCAATCTCAATATATTACTTAGAAAGATCAAGGATATGTTCCAAACTATATAATACACTTAATGGAATAACATTACCTGCAGGATGACAGTTAAATTAACTGTTCACATGGAATCTTTATTTAGGAATTAATTAATTGCAAAAAACTCTGTTTGAAATTATTTATTAAAACTAAGCTAAATCGTTAATATTTATTATCATATTACGCAATGCATCTAAACTTAATAAGTTGTAGTTTTCTTTTTTATATTATTTCTGATCAAAATATTGAAACAATTGCTGATTTACACTTGATGATAGATAGCATCTTAGATGTTGAAAGGCCTCGTGTAATAAAATTAAAATTATTGGTTAATTGTGAGTTTTATATTATATAAAATAACAGAAAATAGTTTTTCTAATAAGAAGAGGTACATAGTTTTTTTATTTCAGGTACTAAATTACGGGCACTTCTTTTAAGTCCATTTTGATGTTTTATGCTTACTATTTTAATTTCAAAACATTGTAAACCGATTATCCCTGTTACATCTGAGAGGCACTAGAATAGTTTATTTCCAAACAATTTCTTTTGTAATGATGGATATTTATTTCGTAAAGTGTTGACCATATAATTAAAATTGTTTTTCGTTGTTGTTTTCTTTGTTTTTTAAGTAAATATAACTTTTATATAAAAACCTGTATATCGTAAGACTAATACTTATAGACTCTTTAATACAAGAAAGCGTTTACAAAGAAACCCTTTGATAAAAAGTTGAGAGACAATTTCGTGTTGTGAGGTAATTTAAATCTTGTATACGACATTGGAGTTTTGGAGTTTATTAAATTTGTTTTTATATTCTAGAGTATACTATTAATAAAACTGTAATCTAAAAAACTAATTTTTCCAAGGGCTCTTCCGGTCTAATGAACTGCTGGCTTTCTTTATTCCACATTGCGTTTCCCTGGTACTTCTAATAATTGTTTATTGCACTGATACAAACCTCTTGTAAAAAATAGATAATTTATTAAACTTGGTGATTGATTTACGTTATTAGTTTACACAATAATCTTAAGCTACATTAACTATTGAAATACAAATGGCAAATTAACAAAACCTGTCTTTTTGATTTTTGTTACTAATATAAAAAAAGTATTTGTATTTTTAGAACTTTTTCCAAATCATAGTCCATATCGGGTTGGCATTACTCCCTCCGCTACCGGGGGATCAAATCCCGCACGGAAAGTGGGTAATTCTCCGCACTGTGAAGAAGGTTGAAAAACATGTCTCGAGATAGTAACTGTCATTTTTATAAGCAACACTTAAGAAGATCTGATCTCGAATAATAGACTTGCTTAATATTCCAGAAACATTTTGTTGGATTATATTAAACCTATTTTTGTTTCATATTTTTGGGAATAAACCACAGCTATTGTTTTGTTAAATATATTTTAATAAACAAATAACTTTATAATGACAATTTAAATGTATTTTATGGAAATTCATTCCATACGGAATTCATAAAGAAGCTTAGAGTTACAACATAAAAAAGTAAGCAATATAGTCTGACCTGCACAAAAATACTATTACAGATATTTTATTTCATTTTAAAATGCACATATCTTCATATAACTTAATCTTATAATCCTTGTTGTGACAGGGATGAACCTTTGAGCTTAAAACGTAATCAAGATCTTGATGCTCTGGATTTAATACCCGCACATAGTATAACGTACGATAACATTTATCATACAGGACTATTACGATAAACAATAAATAACTTTATAGTTCATAATAATAAGAAGAGTTTAATATTGAAAAAAATTTTCATCTGTCAACGTGAAGATTTTACTTTGGTCAGTTTATGTTAGAAGTTTTATTAAATGTACGTTTATGTATCATAAGTTTTAATATATTATTTCTATATATACTATCTAACTGGTGTCCTGTACTTAAATTTATTATTGTTAATGTTGAATTTTAAAGGGTATCAGGTTTCCAGACATTTGAAATCATTATAATTTTCAGTTTCAAACAATAAGCTTCAATGTTTTCTGATCTTTTTCTTTAAGGGTCAGAAATCCTTAAAAAAGGTTAAGCACAAACAAGAATTAACAGCTATTGCAATGATGACGATGAACTCACTCAAGTAAAGTTAAGACAAAGCTAGTTGTAAGTCAAAACACTCGAGTTTATTTCTCCAGATTTCAACTTTATTCATACGCTTGAGTATGTTACACAAACAAAGTAACTATCTAAGTATAAAGTGTTTCAATGCTAACATAATGCACAATAAAACTTCACTTACATTGTGATTTTTCGAACATAGGATTCAATTCATCCGTTATTTGTTTATAAGTAGATTGGTGACATCTGGTGTTGAAAACCCGGGCAGTTTATACATAATCAAGATATATATATATATATATATATATATATTATATATATATATATATATATATATATATATATAAGCGAGCTTTGCCTCAAGGGCATTTTAAGTTATATGTAAGTTTTTAAAGTGTTTATTATAATTTCAAAATTTTATAATTCCTCCAGAATCTAAAATCTCGATAATATATTTAATCTAGAAGTGTCCTTTTTATAATTTAGCAAATGTAAATGTTTAGAAATTTTAAAAGTAGGTGTTTTGTAATATTTCAGTATAAATAAATAAAAAGGCCGCAGCTGCGGCTCTGTGACAGTGAGGTCACGGGTTCGATTTCTGAGAAGGCCAAAACTATTTGCAAGTACTTAACTTAAGAATTTGGGTAAACGGATTAATATTTGGGTTCATTTATTTTACACTCCATTATTTTCAGTCTTGGGCTTGGCTAATTAAAAAAAAGTAGTTTGATTATTAACGTGTGAGACATAATGTGCTGTGCATACAAATTAAAAAGCAAAATATTTATGATTTGTGACCCAGTTTAAGAAAAAAACCTTCCCATCCACCGAATAGAATGAACACATTATTACTAAATATTTTGATACGCTTGTGCGTAGATGAAAAAAATTGTTACACAAGATACTTTATTAAGACCACCTTCAAAGGTCCATGTTTACCTCTAAAGGTGCTTTTTAATTAAAGATAAGAACGCTTCGAAGAACTGCGAATGGTTTTCACCCCTCTGATACGAATTTTAAATTGAACTCAAAATTTCAACGTGAACTTATATAAAAGAAACTTGTATAAAATTAAAGTCCGAAAATTAAAATTATTATCAGTCTTCCAATAGATCGTTAATAAAGCTTTACTCTGTTAACTAAGCGGATAGCTACATAAAGGTAAACATTTATTTAAGGCCTTTTAAAAATGATACAATCGGCTATAGAAACAAATCCTTTCACTTAAGTTTTATAACATTTTTACTGAAAATTTAAATCGGATGTATACTTATGCAATAATTGTATGCAATCAGCACAGGATTAACAAGGAATCTTAAAAATACATAGAACTCAAATACAGAACTCTCGCCACGAGTCGAAGTGTAAATTTTCGAAAGTTTTGAAAGTGCCGTTGACAGCTAGTGTAGTTAAATATTCATGCAGCAAAGTTCGCGAGAGCTTTGTGTTGAAACCAAAGTTTCTTATTCAAATGACTAGGGTTTAAACGTCTGTATTGTTTACTTTACGTATGAGAAAACTTAAACAGAATTCAAATATTAATAATTGCTAACACATATTACGATTCAGTGAAACTACAATTGGCTGAGATTTACCGAAACCTATCACTAGTGAGGCTGAAAAAATTAATTTCTGTTCGTCCGATATTTCAAAAACAAAATTACTTATAGACTTGAAAGTTTCCGTTAAGCAACCTTGAGGTAGATAATGGTACATGCCATTACATGGGATCTGGGCCAGAGTATATTTAGATGGGACTTACCGTCGACATGATGGCAACGAGAACATGTGGTATCTTTATTCATAGAGTATATTAAAAAAGTAATAAATCGAAGACTAAATAGTCTAATAAGTAAGTTAAGTAAGTATTATTGCTGAGTAGATAATATTTTAGTGCACTCTTGTGTTGTAATAACTCACCAAAACTCTTATTATTTGATCATTGACTTGGGCCCTTTATGAATGACAATCTGGTTATATCATGCGGTAATAAAGTTAAAGAAAATTTGATTTATAGAACTTCAACTGGATAGAACATTTATTCCTTCAATAGACAAGAATTTGGTCTACGCTATGATTTACGGCTATGGAAATCTGTTGAGAGTAACGTTTTAGTCAAATTGTGTTTTTGTGTATGACTGTCACTTGGGTAATTGTGAGCAGGAAATTTCGAGAATTGAATGAGTCATCATTAAAAATGTTTCATACAACTTCAACGACACCTGTTTCGCAACACGTACTGGTGTTACCCTACCTTTTTATACTTTTTTGTAGGAACTATCAAAGCTATTATTTTATGTAATAATAATAGCTAAAACTGAAACTAAAACTAAAACCCATAAAACTAAACAACCCATAAATGGATCTAGTATGTATATTTTTACAAAAACGATGTATCAAAAACAATAAGAAAAGAAACAAGTGTTTAAAAATATAACCTCTTTAAATTAGTTCAATAATCCTTAAACGAGTGTGTACAGCTGAAACCAGTTGATGCCTTCATTACAGATCTAACTTATTATGTTCTGTACAGTGTAACAAAATGCATTGAAACAAGTAAGGTGTTACTGATAACTGACTTGTGTATCATAGCCAAAGAATTGAACACGATCACACGGCCAAATATAAATAAATACAAATTATAAAAATATTAGATACTCTTTTCATAATAACTCTTGATAAAAAGCCCCTGAAGATTAGAAAGTTGGTATATATTTTTCTCTTGGTCTCTTGAGTTTACGGTCAAAATTTCAAAGGGCATTAAAGTTAACTGTAGTTACGTTCAATACGGGTCTTTCAATACCCAAAGGGGTTGCATTAATGCAAAGTACGTTTATTGTCCTACTAGCCCTACTATTGTTGGCGCTAAGAATGAATTTTACACCACAAATGCAGTAAGAGCAACAAGGAGTGCTATTAGAGGTACAGCCAATGTTTTCTTCGATCACTACTCAAATTTAATTGCAAGAATTTATTAAATGAGTAACCACGGAAGCTTCATAGATCGTGGGAAATGCGTTTATTTCGTTTCCCTGACTATAAACACTAGTTATCTAGAAATCTCATTAAATACACAAAGAGAGCTCTTAATAATGTTTTTTCTATCTTTTTTGAGATAAGAACTGCAAAATAGCTCAAGCGTTTTAAATGTAAACCGCTGGTGACTTTAAGTGACATGATAGAAGTACGCCACATCACGAAAAAGGCTTTGCTGAAGTTGTATGCAGAATTTCAAGTCCATATTTACTTTTATCCTAGAAATTTCCTGCAGACAGACAGGCGGTCAGACAGAAGAGAACATCTACCAGCCTACTTAGTGATAATCTTCATTGACGATCTATCAAATCCTACGGATAGAAATGTATCTCTATCTAACTATTTCTTGTCTAAGTAAAAATGATGGAATTTTTCCAGAGCGGATGGCTTAGCTTAGGATTCCAGTGATGGCTTAGCAAATTATAAACATTTTATAACTATAATTCACTCTTGTAATCTCTCTCTAAGTTATTATCTTTGTTAACCCCGGCCCAATTACATATAGGGACATGGGCCACCGAGAAAAACCTTTCTATATATACAGCCTACAGATAACGAGCCTTTGAAACCAGTTCAAAAAATATTACATGATTTAATGGCTTTTCTGTAATTTTCTATTTGTCATTATGGTTATAAATAAGACTGATGTGAAAATGTTTGATCAGAAAACTCAATGGAGGAACAAAAACCTTGATTAAAATAAATGTTCATCAATTATTGAAAAAAAAAAAAAAAAAAAAAACAGTTATTTTATAAGATATTGTGTGTGCAGACAGACTTATGGAAATTTGTTCAAGCCCTCCAGTGACAGGCTTCACTAACGCTTAGCCAATTATATTCATTGTGTTATTATATTCATTGGCTAAAGCTTATTTTAATGCTTTCCACATTGCTCTCATTTTACTTGAAGTGTGTCACGTTTTGTTGTTGCATGTAATACGGACAGGAATGTGGAAAAGCCTTTCCTTATAACTTAATGGACTGTGGGAGACAAGTAAAACCTAAATTTGTATTCCCAGTTCCCACTTTTATCCACAAACGGTTGTCAGTTAAGACGTTTACACTCAAACCAGAACCTAACACAAACAAATATGTCTCTGCTTTGTAAGCCTCTTATTCATTTATCACCTACCTGCTATCCTAATAACACATATATGATTTAAAAAACATACGAATTTACTTTTACATGCGAAGTATGGTTTTTGATGTCTGTTAAGTTAATTAAAACAAAAATTAAACTTTAATATATTTTTTATTACACAACTTAACGTTTAAAATATTTGAATGTGGGTTCCAAAATGTTATTCCTAAGTCTTAAATTTAAAAAACTGGACCTAAAAGATTCTTAAATATAAACTATCTACATAAAAAAGATTCGTGTGCGGCGTAAAATATTTAAATTTTTAAAGATGCATCGAAGGTCAGAAAGTAGCGTTTATATTACACACTTGACAGGTTGCGAAAACTAATTAATGATATTATACACAACATATAATAAACATGTAATAATTACTGTTTACTCATTAAAGTTTGTAAATATATAAATATCTATAAGTGTTGAAATGCGGTTTCAACATCAATAAGAACTATATACTTATGTGTATACTAGCCACAACACTTGTAAAAGCGGCCAGTTAATTTCAAAATGTTCATTTTGTTCATATTAACATTGTTGTTTTTGGAAGGAATAAAATCATTTATTCATGTACCACCTACCTGCTATCCTAGTAATATACAAACATATTCCTTATTACATAAATAGAGAAAAGCATTATCATGAAGACCAACTACCTGTAGGTATTTTAATGTTGTTGAAGCCATAAAAAAGTGATCTGCTTTCAACAGACAAAATATTTGCCCTTTGATGTCCCACAGCAATGAAATTTCAAGGCCAACTAAAAATTTATTGCTCTTTAAAATAAAGTCTAACTCAAGGATGTGCCTAGGACGTAACTTTTATTGCACAGAAAGTTGCGTATAACGCTGTGGGCAACTGCTTATTCATTATAAATCTCAATACATTATTTTTTCACTTTTTATTTAACTAAGCAAATAAGTCAACTAGTACTAAAAAAATTGAAAATTGAAAATATCCACAATTCCAGCTCTCTAGTAAATGTGCCTAAAACCAGCTAATGTAACATTGAGTGGTAACAAATTACAAAAGTTTAAGGATAGACAGTGAAAACTGTTCTATAATCTTCAATATTTGTTTTTAATAATACAACGCGAATTTTTTAATTTAAACGGCTTGAATAAATATTGCAGTAACATCTAGTGTTCTATTAATTACGAACACGTTTTCAAAACTATTAACACAAATACACGAAGGGCATAATGCCTAAGCATTTAAACAATGGAAACGAGTGTCTAGGCCCTATTAAACCTACAATTACTCGCATTATATAATTTGGGCAATAAATATACGATTTATAATTGTTAAATATGCGCCAACTTTACAACTAATCTCACAGTGTAACTTATTATTTAGAATCGAGTAATACATTATTCTGAGAATATTGATACGTCATATAAAATTCACATATCAAAATGTTCTTCATCCCTCACGCTCACCTCTGGTTCAAATTATATAAATATAAAAACCTAAATGTTTAATTTTATCTATCTAAATGTTGGATAAAAGAACAATCTTAGTATGAAGTGTTTCATTATACGATGTACGGTTTGTACAGTTTCGTTTATGTATGTAAAATGTATGTAAACATGATGCTCACTTTAATAGTTCCACTTCCAATTTGACTACAAACGTCCGGAAATCCAGATGGGGTCAGTTTATATGTAGACGGGTGACATCCTGTGTTACGGACGCGGACATTTTATGCGTAGTTTTTCAGTGTCCAGGAAACTGGGCGTTAACAGTGAAAGCAATAACATTTTATCACAGTTTCTCTCCAAGTACTTTTAGGATTTAATTAATGTTTTAAAATATTTATGTTAAAATTTCGTTATTTTGTGTGTGCTCTTGAATCTACAACCTTGTACAGATTTCTAGTTCTAAAATATTTGCGAGTTGTATAAACGTTTAGATGCTTAACATATTGTTTTAAACTTAAAGGTTCTTTAATCAAGATATCGCGGGTTCGATCCCTGGAAGTTTATAAGAATTTTTAAATGAGTCTTACTGTTATTGTTAAAGACTTAGTGGCGTATGTTGAATTAACAATTCCTTTGATTTAGATAGAACTTTGATTTAACAAATTCTTTAAGTTTAAACTGAAAACTGCAAGATATAATATAAAAAATTCATTAATTATTTGCAATTATCACAGGATTAACAAGTGAAAGTTAAAAAGACATAGAACTCAAATAGAGAACTCGCCACGAGTTTGAAGTGAAAACTGTGTCAAAGTGTTAAGATTGATGTTGACAGTTAATCTAGAGGAAATGTTCATGCAAGAATTCCGCGAAAGCTTTGATTTGAAACCAAAGTTTCGTATTCAGATATCTAGATTAAACAACTATACTGTTTAATTCAAGCATGAGAAAACTTAAGGTAAAGAATATTTTGATTCAAGGATTTAAATGTTAGTAATGTTTAAGCATAAATTATAATTCAATGATTTTACAATTATACTAAGATCAGAATCTTAACACTGTGTAAGGCTAGTAACAGAACACGTATCTTCTTTAATAATCCGACAGATCCTTCAAGAATCCTTTTATTTTATATGCATCTGATTATCTATCTGATTGTAGGGTTGAACTCAAATACGAAAATTCCATAAGGTATTTAAGTAATAACAAAATGGGGCAGCACTCTTTCGTGTAATAAAGATTCTTCCAAATGTGAACAAAGTTTCTTATTCAAAAGTCTCGTTTCCAAACGTATCTACTGCTACTCCTTAAGCATGAGAAAATAATGTTTCTGTCTGATAATTTTGGCGTAAATATTTATATATACTAAATACTAACTGATAGAAAATATTTAACCAAAATAAGTAAACTCTTTATGTTTACACAATACATCACTAAAAAGAGTTTGGTAGAAATCGCAAAATAAATTTCAAAATTTTCACCTAAAAATGGTTTAAACCCTAATATCTTAAACAGTTCTAATTGTACTATAAATTTATAAAAAAAGGTTTTGATGAATCTGTTCCGACAAAAATTCTGAAGATATAAACGATGAAATACAATAACTAACTTAATACTAATTTCGTCGGAAAATGCATTACCGATATCATATTTTTTCACAAAGAAGTGAAAAATCTACAATTAACATGTACAAAGGTAATTTTAACCTGTTAATATTTGTACACTGTTTATGTAAACGATAACTTTTGAAGGTCCTAGAGTATTGGTACATACGTTCCGTTTGGTTAAATGAAGGACACTATTTATCTGGAGGTCAAAGAGTAGTCTTTCATTCTGTTGCTGCATAAAACGTTGCTAGAGATTCTGCAACTATGTACCAAGGTTTTTCTTGGTCTAAAGAAGGACTCAAGATTAAACGTTCTAAAGGTAAAAGGACGGTAAAATCCCCTTGATTACAATCAAATCGAGTCAACCAACCCTACTGTTTATTTAACCATGCTAGTCACAAATAGTGCTATCGTAGGAACAGTCAGCGTTTGCTTCGATCAGTATTCAAAATAAATTGCAAGGCTTTATTAAGGAAGGAACAACCCGAAGCCTCATCAATAGTGTGCAATCTGTTCAATTTCGCTTCCCTGTCATATAAAAACTAGTTATCTAAATCCTAAATAAATAAACAGAGATAGTTCTTAATAATGTAACACTTTGCTGAATATCTGACATGTAAATTAAAGCTATTTGATGTCAATGGTAATATAATTAAACTGCGTTATTTATTGAGTATAGTTGACTTAGTAATTATTCGGATGTCGTCATAAGTTGTTCCTGACTTTTTTCTCAAGCTTGTTTAACAACTTGCAAGCAAACAATTCAAAGTCAAATTTCATCAAATTTTGTTTTTAGCAGCGCAATGAACAAAACAAAATCACTGTGATGGTGGATGATGAACTCATTGAAGAAACATCTTCCACAAAGTTCCTTGGAATACATCTTGACAAGGAGTTGACTTGGAACGGTCACATTGACAGCGTTTGCTCTAGAGTTAATTCAGGCATTTATGCTTTGCGTAACCTAGCACAATTCTGCTCCCTTGAACTCTTAATAACAGCCTATTTTGGCTTGGTCCATACTCACCTGGAGTACGGAATCAGACTTTGGGGTAGCTGCTATAAATACAAGCTGGAAAGGGTATTTAGACTTCAGAAAAGAGCTGTCAGAACCATCTTGAAATTGAAAATAAGAGAGTCGTGTAGAGAAGCATTTAGAGAGCTTAGACTATTTACTTTACCCTCCCTCTATATCTTGGAGATCGCTCTGTACTGCAGGTCAAGGTGCACTTTGACTCAAGGCAGGGATGTTCACTCATATGATACTAGAGGTAGGGACAACTACAGAATTCAACCACACAGAAGTACAGCCTTTGAACGGCTGCCATCTCAAGTTGGTGTCAAAGTAATCAATTGCCTTCCTGAATACATCAAAAAATCAAAACCTGAATATTTTCAAGACTCGTTTAAAGCATCTTTTGGTGTCTAGTGCCTTTTACACGATTGAGGAGTTTTTTCAATACCGCTGGGACAATTAGTAACCCCCTACCCGATATTCTGGTGTTGAGAGTGTGATTGTTTGCATGATTGTTGAGAGATGTATGTATGTTTGAGTGAGATTCAATGTGTATGAATGGCTAGGAAGAATATGACGCTTGAAACACAATTGTAAAATTGTAACAAATGCAATAAAGAATTTATATTATTATTATTATTATTATTATTTAATGTTCTCGTCTAGTTACTTTATTGAGCGTTCAGGTGCGATACACCACGTGTCTCATAACAGGTCTGGGTAAAGTTGCATATAAAATTTTAATTTTTAATATCGTTTCATTCTCGAGATTTCTTGTTGACAGGCAGTAGATAGAATCTACTATCCTGCAAAGTGGTACTCTTTAAAGACGCTCAGTCAAATCCTATGGATAAATGTGCACCATTATCGATTTCATGTTTGCTTATTTAGAGATGAAGTATCATTGCTGTATTTCAAATATCCACTTTTTATATTTACAGATTGAACTGTTCTCTAGATATTCTGCCGATAGGTAGGCTACCCAAGGACGCGCATAAAGCAAAAATCCATAAAAGGCTAAACCGCATCATCGAGGTCGCAAACTTTAATATAGATAAGAAATCCTAATTAAAAATAACGCTTTTATCCCTAAACGCATTCCTTTTGTAGATATGATATCAAATGCTAAATTTAAAATTCCTAATTGAATTAGCTCTTGAAATTTCCAGCGGAAACAAACACACTGGCAGATAGACAGAAAAAAACTAAAAGATTGGTTTTGTTTTTTTTTTTTGCAACAGGATTTCGTCTCCTTATCCATATAATGATTTTGAATTGTAAAAGTTGTTATAACATTACCTTGGAAAGTGAGACAACAGTAAGAAATTACCTCAACAGTCAAAACTTTACGCTTATAGGAAACAATGATGACTGCCTGTTATATCTGTGTATATCTGCCTGTTAAGTTCTACTCAATAAAATGCATTTGCTTATTTAATGTTTATACATTTTAGTGCGGTATGTTTCACTCATTCAAATTTGTACATATTTAATAAAGAGTTCGTTTTTATTACTTTTAAAATAGAATTTTGCGACAGGGCTAACCTTAGTTAAGTAAACCTATTCTTGACAAATATATTTCTCATTTCAGATCACTTTGGGAGAAACCTTAAATAATTTGATTTTTATACGAGAGAGAGTTTCAAATAAAGTTATTAATTAAGGAGAATAATGGCCTGTGAGCAAAACTCGTGAGATAACTAAGTGTCGTGGGATTGACGTAATGTAAAAACTTATTGCAGGATGCCGATGTTTTATGTAAAGAACTTACCCTTCTAAACCTATGTCGTTTTATGAATAAATCTTCCCGATATAAGTTTAGTATATTTTCCACCACCCTTATATGCAATAATATCACTTTAAACAATACATCCTATCCAGTACTTATTACGTCTCTGAAATAAATCGTTTGTTTGTCAAATGACACCTGTATAATGACTATCTCTAATATCTCTAAAGAGAGACCACTAATGCTGCAGAAATCCTCGAATAATTAGATCACCTCTCTCTTGAGTTCCAGCCAGGACCGTAGTTAGTGAATGAGGGCCCTGAGTCTATTACTAATATTACCACCGAAGGATGTTTCCCTAAAATTTAATGGCAACAACAATTTGATTATTAATCATTGAGCGTTTTTTATCATCTTGGTACCCGCACAACATTTCAATAACGACTGAGCTAAAGATTTGGAACTTTGCATTAAGTTTCGTTTCTATATAAACAGCATGAGAGTGCATATCCTTCCTTGAGAATTTTATGAGCATTACAAAAAGTTATGTAACTCAGGATGATATTTCGAAAATGAATTTATATATCATCATTATTATTTAAATTAAAATTAATTGTGTTAGTTATTAGATTAGGACTTTTATTTCTATATGACGCTTGCAATACAATTATTGTTAATTATTGTTTCCTGCAATAAAGTGAAATATATATATATATATATATATATATATATATATATATATATATATATATATATATATATATATATATATATATATATATACGCATGAGCGAACCGTGTTAAATGACACTTGGTATGGCTTACTTCAACGTTTTCAATAAATAAAAGCTTAGAGGAAATAACTCGTACTGAGAGCATAAAGCAGTAACATTCCACTATTCCTTTACATAGTACGTACCCATTTATTAATTACATTATACATACAGTATTTAGACTATTGCTTTACCCTTTCATGACGTAAAAGGTTAAAAAGTAAAGACAATTAGTGCACATTTCACTAGGAAAAGTTAGGGCTGACAAGCCCTCACTGACACTTTACCTGAGGACAAATGGCTGGGTGACTTCTAGGCCACCACTAATGCCTTTGTAGGCGGGCTGCTTGCAAATACCAGATCGATTAGCAATCGTCCATCCAATGCTCTCTACTGCTTTACAAAGCCAACTACACGTAACTGCAAAAATTAATATATCTCCATATCAACTTAATAGAGAGATTTACATATACATTTGACTAAATAATAGAAATAAATATAAAAAATGTTAAATGTTATTTTATGTAATAGTCGTTCGATATTTATGCGTATTTTCCTTAAAAAATTATTCTGCTTTTAAACTTGAAAATCTTGTAGAAGAATAAAATACAAAGTAAACAAATAAGTGCTTTTACAATAATTTAAAACGTACTTTCTACATTATTTTGCATCTATTTATTACTGCCTTTGAATAAAAAAGAAATAATTTGGAATTACAGACTTTTTTAGTTTTTTTTCTATAAAAAGAAGAGACCAATCAGCTTCTTAGTCCGGTACTGTACATTTTCAAGAGCCACTTGCCTATGTGAAGGTCATATGAAACAGAATAAAGGAGGAGATTCGATACAGTAGGAGGTCAATGGTACTGATAACATGTGCAATGGTCAAAGACAGGATTTGGACTTGTGCTATCTCTAACTCATATCCGGCATTGCGGCCGTTGGGTCTCCCAATTGTACACTGGGGACGTTGTATACTGTATAAATAAGTAAAATTGTGCGAAATTCTCGGTAAACTGCAAGTTATTTCTTATAATTGGACTCGGAATATGACAGATTTACACGGTTTAAAACTACTGTGGGGTATATTTACCGTTCTTATAAACAACAGAACCATTTCCTTTAAAAACCTGGTTACTGTTCAAAATAAAGCAGATATAGATTTAATTTATTACTGATGGAATGATTTATACATTTTAGTATATTCATTGGCCAGTAATGAAGAGCAAAATATATTTCCTGATATTGCTTAAACTTTTAGGATTAAAAATATTTTTTCGTATTGATATAAAAGTTTGATACTGGTTAAACCAACACAACCGCAGTGAGGTATCGATAAAAAAGTCAAGTCACAGTGCACCAAGATTCAAGATGGCGAAAGTTCCGAGCTTAGATCACAAACTTTGACACCACAACCATCGTCTTTGTGTCACTTACAGGCGTCAACTTTGTAAGTCTTTCTTAGCAACTCTTTTCCTCTCTTTACGTTCAGTTGTTTAATGTATAATGTATTAATTTTTTAGGGTTACACACACGAAAATCAATATTGTAATAACAAATTGTAAATAATTAAGTCTATACTATTATAGAATAATAAATCGGAAACTAATACCCTTTTAAAATTCTTTTATTTCAGACACGTGTTTTTCGGTATAAACCATCTTCAGTGTGAACATTAACCTCTAACTAAATAATAAACAAAACAAATAAATATACACCTGTCGACTATTTAAACAGATGTTAAATTTATATACTATTATAATATACCTATAGTTCGTGGATGTTTATGATAAAAAAATGTTTAGTTGTGTAATAGTTAAATATTTTGTAGTAGCAGTGGATTTTATGTTACTGCCAGTTTTATTCTTATGCCGGTTTCCGTAAAATACGGCGAAATTGTTTGAATTGGACACACTTTTCACAAATATTATTGAAATATTGGCTGCATAACGTAATAAAGAGAAATTACTTCAAATTTAAATTCAGTCAACAAACCTATATATATATATATATAGTTGCTCCAGGCGTAAATAATAATGCTGCATTGTACCATTTAATTGTATGCTGGATCAGGAGCTCTCTCAAAATTCCCCTACACTGAAAGTATGCTGATTTTCCACTAGTAACTACTAATAATACAATATAATCGTGCAATTACAAAGGTAACCTTATTAAAAATATATCGTCTCCATATTAGCTGGAGCTTAAAAACTTATTCTGTGATCCTAAAGCTTCACTCGGAAAAAGTTTGATAGGCAATCGAAGAGCATATAAACTTAATTTTACTGTATAGTTTACAACAAGCAGAAATTACATACGATAAAAGATACTTTTAATTAAAATTATTCCAATTATATCTTAACCTTCATATAGAATGAGTTTTTAAAGAAATAAAGTCCTTTTTAATAATAATAATAATAGCTGTGTTTAAAGAAATTGTGAGCATTACATTGCACGTTATGCCAAGAACAAAAAGTATAGTGTTTTTTGTCATTGTGTTGCACTTAAAAACTTTTTTCGTAAATTCTGTTCATCTTACGGTTCTGAATCATAGTGTTGCGAAACTATGCTTTTTTACAACGTTCGTTTTGGTGAGAATTGAATAGCGAATGCTTGGAAAGGCCTTACTTCAGAAAGAGAAAAATCGGCCACCACCACTAAAACCACCAAGAACCTACGGTAGAAATTTATGATGAGAGGTTTCATAGATTCAATACGTGAGTTTAAACTCGGTTATCCGGATGATCCACTATTTCAAGGTCGTTTAGAATACAATATCTCATAATATACATAGCTTAGGTTAATTCCATTAACAACCGAATTTTTAAAATGTATACGTATTAAAACTATTTGCAAGGTGTCCTAGCAAAATAGTAAAGGATTAAAGTCATACTATCCATTAGATATATGATTAGATTCAAGGGACTTCACGCTATCACATTTTGTTCAACTTCAGTGAGTTGGTTATGTAATCTCTCAACTTGAAACCAAAATTTAAACTCTATCTCAATAGGTTTCACGTAGTTGCATATATAGGGTGTCATAAGATAACGACGCAAATATAAAGTTACTGGAAGATGGTTAGCGAAGACTGTAGATTCTGCATAAAGGTTTATTTCTATATATGCAATGTCATTATCGAAGATAGTGTATTTCACTCCATAGGATATGGCTGATCGTTAGAGAGCGTTTAAATTAACGAGAAAAAAAAACAGAATAATTAATATTATAACGCAATCATATACCAATTTAACGTGTGACGTGCAACGTTAACAAAGCATATCACTTGATATTTGATGTGACAATACTCATTAATTGTTGTATTAAAGGAGAATATGAAAAATCGGCTACAACTGTATTTTTTAGTTTAATGAAACGTATGAGACGTTACATTAAGTTTGTATTTCTTGATTTTAAAGGAAAATATGTGATTTAGACAAACCTTTATTTTTACTCTTTAAGAGGCATATGATAAATTGCAAAAACTTGTTATTTCTAGTTCAAATAAACATACAAGACGATACATGAAGGCGACTTTGCAGTTTTAATAAATCTATTACATATTGTATGTACATAGCTTTTTTAGTTTGTACGATAGAAAAACCTCAAAGCTTAACGAAGTTAAAAGGATGTATGATACATTACTTGAAGCTAGACTTTTTTAGTTTATAGAAACATACACAACATCACGTAGCACATCTCAAGCTTTTCTTATGGTATACTCGAGAGTATTATATTAATTCATAATTCATTTAATTTTTCAAATACTTGTCTTCTTTTCAAGGTTCGACAAAATAATCAAATATTTGGCAGCTACATAATATAAATTATCCGAATAAAGAAAAAAATAATGCAAATTATAATGTGCACAGTGTATCAATTAATTTGACGTTTATAAATACATGTATATATAAAAACATGTATTTATAAATCATCTGGTAACCTTAGCCTATATTTTACTTTTTGACAAGGGCCACAAAGGTCTTAGAATGACATTATTTAATCATGTATTCTTTATTGGAGTTATATTGCATCTTTATAATGCTTTTTACCTGATCTTTGTGTTATCCTAAGCATGTTGATATCTTTCACGCCGTTCTGAAAAATGTATTGTACATAACTACAGTAGGAGCTCAACACAATATATTATTTATAATGTAGTTGTGTTATAAAAAGCGCTGATTTAAATCTTGATGTAGCTGGTCTGGACATCTCTATATTAACCTTCAAGTCAGATTACGCGACAGAAATAAACGTTTCTTTAATACAAAACTCGATTAAACTTTCCCAGAACATTCTCTGTTCAGGTGTGAAGGTAAAACCTCCGTAGTGCTATAAGAACTTCTGGCAAACATTATCGGGGGATTAGTCTTATCTGATCTTTTTACTTTATGTTGTAGATATTATAATAAAGTGTTTATGGAATTCTATTTATAAACAAGTATTGTATTTATACAATGATTTTCTTATGAGCACGGTACAAAAGTGAAAAGAAAAAGTGTTAATTTGATCTTCCTTATTGATTAAGAAAACAGATGAAGCAGAACTTTGCATATAATATTATATGTGTTACTAATGCGTTTCAGAAAACTAAGACCTAAAAGCTAGAAAAAAATTATATACAAATTATTGCGTGACAATAAAACAAATTATTCTTCATCATTTTTATTTAATTATTTAGTACTATTAACGGTATTATATATTAGCTATTGCCATACATAAGTTCCAGCATTACAACAGTTGTACCATATAAACTTATTTTTATAATAACGCAAAGTCATTGTTTGATAGATAGGTAAATCACAGGAAAATATTTTCATTTCCAGATGAAATTTTAAATAATACCATATTCTAGGCAAAACACGTAATGTTTTAAAGACTTGAAAACTGAGAGTGAAATTTGGTTTATGAATGAATACAACTGTGATAGGTAAAATTTATACAAGAAATGTCATGGTCTTTAATGAAATATATTCAAAGACTACAGTTGTTGCTAATGGAATCTAAGGCCACTGAGGTGGGCACGTGAGCCTGGGTTCAATTGTACTTTTTTGCTGAGCACCTTTGTTGCAATAATGTGAAAACCTTTGATTGTATTAGTTATACAGGATGATGTATCTACTTCAGACGGACGAGCGGAGCTGAGGTCCGGAGGATTACTTCAATTAATCCTACTCTGCGCTACGGATTTTTGATTAGCATTGTTGATATATTTAGTACCTGTGTCTCTCAATCCACATATGGCAATGTGACTGTTTCACTGTCTAAAACGTGACTGCGTATAATTATTAAACTCAAATACTTTTACAGCGTTTAGTGAAGCAATTTATCGCAGCCGTATGCGTAAACAAGATAAAATTTTATATTCAATCATTTGCAAATGTTTTTAATATTTAAGACTAGTAAATTTAAATAAAGAATATTATTGCTTGCTTTGTGAGACCAATTCGGTACATTGGCAATATATGCATAAGCCCTCTGTAAATTTAATACAAAAAAAGATATACCTTAATTTCTAATATTTTTCTTCGCTTCGCTCTAATATTTGCATGATTCTACGTATAATTTCATCATTAAATATTATGCAAGATTAGAAATTGTGATAACAGGAATATTTTCAAATAATTTTTAATATTTTCAAGGTGATATTGAATCTCGTTTTGTCCTAACTCTATGCAATCTCCAAATACCAAAGATATTTACAGATAGAATAATATGAACTATATAACAATTGGGAAAAAAACTCGAGGTACTGATAAAAAGTGCCAAAACTATACTCACGTTTATACCTGCACGGCCCAATTCAGCTCAAAAGACTGATTCAAGGACCTTGAAGTAACCAGCTTAGTTAGGTTCATTGAAAACTTATTTTTAATCAAAGAGTTTAAAAACTAATAAAACAATACAGTAAATATTAAAGCGTTAAACATTTACAGTCAGATTGTTAATTACTATAATAAGTAATTAATCATCATGGTAAATTACATTTCAGTGAACACACATTTATAAAACAAAAATGCCTCTCACTTTAAAAGATAAGGTGATGGGTAGAAACAAATTACCACTCTATTCGTTATTTGTTACTAGAAAACTAGATGCAGTAACACCTTGACAGCATCTAGTGGCCTGGATAATCAGGTGATGAGAGCACAATTACTGTCTCTTGGCATCATAGCCACGTCTTCCATATCTCATACAACAACACAAACCTAATCCGTATTTTCAGATCTACAGGAGTGACATTTTAGGCACAGGTGATACAGCAGGAGGAGAATAAATCTATCCGGGGGAAGGATGTGTTTTAACAATTCGAGTTTCTTATTCCAGTCGCGTAGTTTCTTATTTGATAAAATATAAACATTCCAAATAAATATTTTTTTGAAATGAATATAACGTAATTCGTTTCCTAACGTAGCAAAAAAAAAATTTCTAAAGACTAAATATTTTAGATATAAAAGGGACACAAAATGGCTTAAGATTTTAACGCGTAATTACTGAAATATTTATAAATATTTATTTATTTAGATAGAGTAGTGCTCATGTATATAATTAGAACAGAATCATAGAACAGAACAGAATGTATAGTCAGAACAGTTTGTTAACCTTCCAGAGCAGAAATTAAGGAATCATTTTGAAAACTGATAAAAATGATAATGTCTGTGATGTACAGAAAAAAATAAAAATCAGAGAATGTGTGAAAACGGCCTGGGCCATTATTAGTAAACTAAGAGAAAATAAGTATCAGCCAATACTGTTTGCCTTTTGGTTGAAGGAAATATTAGCAATGATCCTTTGTTTGAAGGTTATTTTTGACGATGGAAGGATTGTGAAGGAAAACAGGAATTTTTTCCGGACATTTTGCCATCGTATATTGTATATGATACATAATTTCCAATCTTAATTCTAATGTAATTGGTTGGAGTACAAAAATAAATTTTATTATAAAAGTTTAACAGATATTTATATAAAACATATACCATCGGCTAAGTAATTGAAATATACGCAGCTGTTGTTATCTGTTTTATCTGAGGAACAGGGTGACCGGTTTCGTTGTGAGGCCAGTCTTTTACTCAGAAAAAATCCTCGCACAAAACCCCAATTTGACAATAGAGGAGAAAAAGGCCATGTCGATCCTTCTGAGGAAAGACGACACGGTCAAAATCTTACCAGCCGATAAAGGCAAAGCTACTGTTGTACTTGACTCAGTAGCGTATGAAAGAAAAGATTGCGGAAACTTTAAATACTAGCAAATATACAGTTTTAAATAAAGGCCCGATTGATTCATTTGAACGCAAAGTAGCAAACACCTTAAGAAAACATAAAGAATTTTTTCAGATAAATTTAGATTTAAATTAACTCCTCACCACTCCAAAATCCCCCATATGTATGGCCTTCCCAAAATCCACAAACCTACCATCCCTCTCCGGCCCATCATTAGTTCTTGTGATTCACCTTGCAGGGAATTGTCTAAAGTCCTCTTGGACATCTTAACGCCATTGGTAGGAAAAACTGACTCTTTCATCAAAATTCCAGGGATTTTGTAGAGAAGTCAAAATCCCTAAGTTGACTGAAACTGACAAAACTGGTAAGTTTTGATGTCGAAAGTCGAAATTTGTCTCGGAATTGATTAAATCACGTCTCAAAGAAGACCAAACATTAAAGGATAGAACTAAACTTCCCGTGCCAGTAATTATGGAACTGTTAGAACTGTGCACTCAATGCAATTATTTTGAGTTAGAGGGTAAAATTTTACCGTCAAGATGAGGGGATGGCAATGGGTTCTCCACTGTCTCCCATTTTCGCCAATATCTTTTATGGAGGAATTTGAGCGAAAAGCTTTGGCTTCAGCTCAGTTCAAACCGAAGATTTGGTTGAAGGTATGTGGATGATACCTTTGTTACTTTTTCTCATGGAGACATTGAATTAAATAATTTTTTTGAATCACATTAATAGTATTTCTCCTTCCATCCGCCTCACAATGGAAGTGAAAGTTCAAGACAAGCTTCCCTTTTTGGATGTGTGTGTATTAAGAGATAGAGATGTCCTTATAAGAACAACTGTTTTTCGAAAGATAACACACACACAGCAAAATATATAAAATTATCAATCCAACCATCAAAAATCTGTCAAATAAGGAGTAGCCTACTCGTTGTTTGATAGAGCAAAGAGCTTGTGCTCAGATAAAGATGGTTTAAAAGAAGAATTTAAGAAAGTTGAATCGGATCTCAGAAGCAATGGATACCCTCAATTAGTAATAAATAAGTGCAAAAGAACCAGAAGAATCATTCCTGAGTCAGAAAAACAGAATTGTGATAAATTGGCGTTTATGTCAATCCCTTATGTGCCGGGATTATCGGAGAAAATTAGAAGAGTAGGTAGAAAGTACAACATTAGAACCGCGTTTAAAACACACAAACTTCTTAGACAAAGTCTCGTAAAAACAAAAACCAAAAAATGGCACACAGGATTCCAAAAAACTGTGTTTACAGTATAAAATGTAGTTACAATAGGGAATACATAGGCGAGACAAAAAGACCACTAAACGTAAGGATAAAAGAGCACAAAGAAAACACGAGAAAGGGTCTCACAGAAAAGTCAAAAATTGCACACCATTTGTTGGTCCGATGACCATCATATGAATTGGGATGAAGCCAACATAATACATCGGGAACCACATTTATTCAAAAGGAAATTAATTGAGGCAACATACATTAAAATTGGCAGACCAACCAATCAGTCAACCATCAGTCGAGATTAGGCCGCTTTGGTTGCAAATTCTAAAAAAAATGAACTGAGAAGAGAAAACCAAAAGTATCAAACGGATCAGATATTTGTAATAAACCAATGCGGAGGTCACAATATGGTTTTAAGAAGTTCATCTCGCATGAACCAATAATAACGAAAGGGCCCATTCCTGTCCCCCTTCCTTTTTACTTCCGCCATCTTGTTTTAGTCGCCGTCACGATTACCATTGGCTAGTCCCTCTGGTCAGTTGTAGATGGTTAGTAGACGAATGAAGACGTATTGTGACCCTGTATTTCCGTAGTTCAGTTTTAATGATTGGTGTTTTGTATAGTTTTTTATTATTACGTGCATGTTTATAGAGTTAGTGAAGTTGACAAACAACATGTAGATTGTGATTGCTGACTTAGCCGTGCCACAACGCTTTGGTAAGATTTGTTTATTTTAACCAGTTTGTAATATTATGTATTAGGTTAGTTCTTTACCTGAAGAAGAGATCAGATTGCAGATCTCGAAACGTAGTGTTACTGATTTATTGTTTCACCGAACTATGGCAAAATGTCCGGAAAAATCCTGTTTCCTTAGCAATGATCCTTGTATTGTTGCAAAAAAATGGTGGCTTTTCTGCTACTAATCAAGTTAACTTGGAGCAACGTAACACAATAAAATAAAAAATATTGGTTCCGGTTGATAATGAGGAGCTGATGGCAGTTTTTATAAAAATGAAACCCAAATACTCCACTGATATTTCTGGAATATCAATACGTCATAACAAATCGTGTTGTTTGCAGACCCTTAGCTAAAATTATGAGTTTTTCTTTTGAATATTGGCAATTGGCCAACGGACTAAAAAAGCCAAAATGTTTTTGTTTGAAACAAGATGATTCTGAAGCTGCTTATAAATATCACCCGATCTCCATTCTTCCAGCAGTTTGTCCAATTGCTTTGTGTTGAAAAAAGGGCAATCAAAATTATTGAAACACTTTTAGAGCTTCATGTAGTGAGGGTTTTAGAAGTCTTGAATTGCTAAAACTCATTTGCTTCTACATGTACGAAACTGTCATGGACTGCAGATAAAAGTATTAAATCATACGTGACAGGGACAACCATGGCTATAACACTAAGGGGGAGGGATATTTTAAGGGCAGGACAGGACAGGCTCCGACCTTATGAGGCTCTACCCCGTGAGGTCGGTATACGTGAGGAACAGAAGGACACATTGTTTAAAAATAAGTTAAAACATCTTTAATAGGAGGTCCTTCTAGGGCGTTGCTGAGTTCGCGGACTGTGAACGAGAGTTTTAAGGGAAATACTTTTTTAAACCTTTTTATTTTACAGTTTTATACTTTTAAAAATCTTTAACGGTTTTTAATGTATTTTTAATTTAAGTTTTAATTATATAACGTTCTTTTTTAAATACTGCTAAGTTTAATTTGACTTAACCTGTACTTGCTGCGTATATTTCAATTACTTAGCCAATGGTATGTTTTATATAAATATCTGTTAAACTTTTATAATAAATTAATTTTTGTACTCCAACCAATTACATTAGAATTAAGATTGAAATTATGTATCATATACAATATGTGAATTGTTTTGACAGCAATACAAATATTTACTATTATTATGCTACTCAGCGCATGTGTACTTTTTGTGTTCATGAAAAGGGGGTGCTAAATAATGTTCGGATAGGAGATTGGGATCAAGCTGATTATGGAGACTATAACTTTTTTGCATAATATGTTTTACGTAAGGAGCCATACAACTATTTATTTGTCAAATATTGGATCAGAGACTTCGTGAAATCTTAAATTCGATCCGATATAATGGTACTTCCTCATACAGCGGTCAATAGCAATCAGAGATTAGACAGGATGGCGAACGGTTAGCTAATGCTGTAGTAATCTAATTAGAGCAATAATACGGACTGATAAGTAGCAAGATACCCGAGGCCAACTGTTCACAGTGGGCCTAATGGATTAGAGTTATAAGTGAATTACAATACTATAATACGGTTAATTTGTTGTCTAATTACATTTTTGATGTCTAGTATTGAAGGAGCGTTTACAATAGTCGTGACACTAAAAAGTTACAACCATTCCTAATCAGTATTTTGTTAAAACTGTTTCAACAGCACAATGACAATACATCTGTGACTGAGTTTTAGTTTACTATAAAAATGTTCTAGAATTAATAAAAGCTCTGCATAGTTAGACAGATGTTAAAGTTGCAGGCGCTCGCCAAGAATGCAACTTCTAGTACAATCTACAACAGTATTTTTTATGTATCCAATGAAAAATTACTTTGATTTAAAATTTATGAGAGTAAACGGTTAAAGCTTGTTGGTTCTTCTAACAGAACATTAAATTTTATAGCACCAACAATTTTTAACAAATTACCAAACAATAGTAAAAAACTATCGAACATTTACACATTTTTGAAAGGACTTAGAGAGTGACTGCTAACTTTAGGGCATATTGAATTTCTAATTCAAATTCAGTAGTAAAAGTTTTTCTTGTACACTATAAATATTTTCCATAATTATTTTGCTTAGATGCTCTTTTACATGCAGTAAAACAAAAAATATATTTTTTTCTCTTCAACATATTTTCAATTATTTTTATTTCAATAATTTCTCATGCAACAAAGCAAAGAAGCACTAATAGTAGGAGGGATATTGGCCGAAAAAGATTAAATAAAATATTCATTCTTTCACAATCTGGACCCTGTAAAAGAATTTTAATGTTAAATAATTGGCACCTCCGAACAGGCCATGTGCCTTGGAGGCCCTAAATTTCCTCTTCTGATATTTATATAATTCAGTATATTTACGACTTTTTATAACAATTTGATATGTAAGGAGACTGAAAAAAATTATATTAAGTTATTTATGTTATTTTTAAAATCTAAATCATTTAATGTCAGTCTTGGCAAGTGTAATTATATTGTTTATGATTTTTAATCATGTAAGTTCTTCATATATTTGATGTAAGTTTTGTGACAGAAAGAGAAAATAAATTATTAAAAAAAACATAAGTAGATTAAGACCGAATAACTGTAAGTACTCATAAATTTCATAGAATATTTAAAATTATAATTAAAATTTGTGATCTAAAATATCCTAAATTATTTAAGACGTCTCATTAAAAAATTGAGATAAGAGCTTGTCAACGCTCGAAACGAAAACTTTAAGAAAAGTTATGATCACTTGACCTGGACGCCTTGCTGCAAAACGTATTTAAAAGATTAATTGAGTTTATAAGTGACAGGAAATTAAAAGTAGCCTTAAAATCAATGCATAATGGTAATAGATATTATTTGTTAAAAATTCCACTATTTTCCTTGATAAGCAGTGATACCAATATGTGTGAATTATGTTACATTTATTATCCAATGAATGCGCAAGAATACACTGAGTCACTGCTTGTAACTGTTGGGTCATTCATTTTTAGTAAGAGGAACGGCGAAAGCTTGTGACGTCAAAATAAATAAATACGCTTAATAGACATTTTATTAGTTGAATATTTGAAATATGTTATCCACCATGCTCTCCCAAAGCGTAAAGTTGTTTTTATTGGATAGTTAAAGATAAGAAGAAAAATAGTTTCATAAAAAGTTTAGTTTCGTTTAACAGGTGTTTGTTAAAACATGCATATGTTTGCTGTTAATAATCAGCATATTTCTGTATGATATCTTACACTCGTTTTATATAATATACATAATACAATTTTTCAATAATGTTACTTTTTGTGAATATGGTATGCAAAACATTGTTCTATAACATCTTTATGGCAGATAATAAATATTAACAATGTAGGTGTGTTCTACACCACGTGTTTTGCTGAGATGGTATACAAAATTTCAAGTCTAAAGCTCTATTCTATATACTCTCTTCCATTTTTGAGAGACCACGAGGACAATCAGACAGACAATTGTACAGAAAAAGATTACACCTCTCCGGCAAGTAAAAGAGAAGTTGTACCAGTCTATTGAGTGATCGGCCTGACCAAGTCCCATCGATAGAAATCAGTCATTTATAAACAGAAATAGAGTTTCATCCAAAAAATTTAAAGTATACAAATGTAATATTCTTGTGGATGATTACGCTACACATCTTGCAGTAGGAGAAATGTCCTGACATTGTACACAGTTTGTTTCTACAGGCATGTTCTGTGTAATTTTCTAGTTTTAATCATATCCGTGATAATAATGTATACGGATAATTGCTAACGCTAAACCAAATCCGATGGATTGACATGCATCATCATCGAACTCTATAATATTTAATCAGTTATATAAAAGTGATACTTTTGGAAACATTTAAAGTTTATCAGTTCATTATTAAGACATCCTGAGTACAGACATACAGAAATGAATTACTTCCAAACTCTAAAGTAAAAGCGTTTGCTATTTCTTTTTAGTTAGTTAATATTAGTTAAGATAATAGGCTTACTATTAAGTGAGATATATTCTTGAGCTGTAGCATGAAGTTGTTGGAATTATAGTAGATCGGTTATTAATGCATGATCGACTTTGAATAGAATTCAGTGAGTTTTGCCGTGCTTAATGGTATTAACGTTTAAAGTCTTTTAATAAACAAAAATCACAAGCGAGGAGATATAAAATAATAGTTTGGGATTAGTCAGACATAATACTTAAAAATACACACGTGCAGTCTCACCTAAAAGGTCCTGGAGCTTTTAACTTTCAACAAAGACACAATAAACAGCAGTTGAATGGCTAATTCTATATTACTCAAAAACAAGTTTTAGAGTGCTATAGGTGAACTTACTGGATGTTGTTATGATTTAGATTAGATTTAAACCCTAAAAATATGTTTTTTTATAAATATTATAATTCTACAGTGAATATTCAAAATATATAGAAGGTAGACAATGGAATGTAATGCAAAGTGTATTTATATCTACCATTACCGACTTAATTATATGCTACATTTAAGTAAAACTTAAATAAATAAAGAATCCTTTGGTAAATTTGTGATTTTAGTTTAATTTCTTGAAATAACTTCTTTAATTTGAAATCCACTATATTGTCAGAAATTTTAATTTATATAAAACGATAATTGAATATTTCACGGTCGTGAAGAGACAGGCAGAAATAAAATGTCTGAAAATGAACTTGAGTAAAGGGTGATTCTACTGACTTAATGATGAGGGAGTTATTTTTAGCCTTATGTAATCTTTAAGGACTTTTTGTTCTCTTAGTCGAGCTGAGATATTACACTTTTTCCTAAAAAAATCTTTGTCTTGCTTCTTTAGTGATAGGATATTTGAGAAAAATAAGGGATGTGGGTTACATCCTGTCATAATCCAAGAGGAGTGATTGTGGACCAGCCTCTCCAGCCAAAAGCAGTTGATTGCTTAATTTGCTGTTACAAACGTGTCCAGTGTTGTGGTCCAAACGGTTGAATTAATTATTGGTTTTGATATTTTATAGATGCAATCAAAACTAATTCGCTAGTTATTATATGAACTAGTAGATATGTTTGCCGCAAATAAACTCCCACGCGTTACAGCGTCTATGTTATCGAACTTGACATATTGCCCAAACACAACTTCTGTAATGGAATAAGTTACTATTAGTAAAGATATGCGCATTGGCTCTTATGCTCCTTTGATTTAATACAAAAGTATAGGGAAATAGCGGTATTTTTTCATTGCTACAAAAAATAAGATAAAACTTTTTGTTGTGTGTGGTTTATGCATGGATATTGAATTAGTAAAAATAACAAAAAAGGAAATTATGGAAACAACTATGCCGAATACTAAGCATAGGCCAGTTTTTTGTTGGGCTATTTTAACCTACTAACAACAGAGTTTGCTAGAGATGCACTATGTATAACCAATGATAGTACTGGGTCCGGTATTTTGAAAACTTTTAGTTTCCGTATTTTTGTTCTCAAGGCTGTTAATTGTGAAAGTTATGTAGATCTTTATGCTAGGCCATTAAACATTATTCTTCCCATTTTATGTGCCTAATTCAATACATTATTTACAAAGCCTAAAATCCATCTATCCAATACATTTTCGGCATTTATTAGTTCATATAATTTCCGTAATGTATTGAACTATTGAACATGAATGTCCGTACGTAATACTGTAAATACTCTATACTTTATTATGTTAACACTTTCCAAAATGTATTGACTTTAGAACGGACGGCGTTATACCTACTTAAAAATGGATTAGTAATCATATGATCTAACGTTCACTGTGATGTGTAAATGTATGCTTGCACAAGCCAGGATCAACAAACAACTGATACCCTTCAACCGTAAAATGTTTGGCGTTAATGTAAAAGCATTATTTTAAAGAGGTCTGCATTATGATTTTGTTATAAAAGTACCGTTAGTATTTTCATAAATGTAAAAAATAGTTATTGTCATGACAATGTTTGATAAAATATATAAGATTTTTTATTTGACATTAAACATTTTTAAAAGTCACGGTTTTAATAATAATAAAAATAACAGAAATATTATTTTTAATTTGCTCGCGTCCACCCAAAGCCATGTTCCAAATTTAGTTTTTTATCGTAACTAGTGGGAGTGCCGATGGCCGAGTGGTCTAAGACGTTGAACTTTGGGTCTGAGTTAGAGATAGCGCAGGTTCGAATCCTGTCTGTAACCCTTGCACTTTTTATCAGTACCATCGACTTTGTACTGTATCGACTCTCCCCTTATTCTGTTTGATAAGATCCTCGCACAGGCCATTGGCCCATAAGGAGGGGCAGAATAAGGCTTAAAAGTTGATCGGCTTCTCCTTTAAGAAAAATAAGTTTTTGATTTATTAATTCAATCCATTTATAGGCTATATTTTTTTAACAAATAAACAATCATCATAAAATAAAATATCGTGTATTCACGATCTAGGACCAATTGGAAAGAGATTAAATAATAAACAATGGAACAGGTTTCACTCTCAGAAAAAAATTGCTCCTACTTGTACTTATTAATAAACATCACAACCCAAATAATACAACTCCCATGTCAACAGTCTGTAAATCCGCTGTCACTCTCACTAGCAAATCCTGTGTAGCTTATTTTGTCACTGATGTCATAACATGGAAATATTTACTTGTCAAGTCACTACCCACTCATAATTATAAATATAAAAAACGAAGGAATAAATTAAAATACCTTTTATTTGTGAAGCGTGTTTCAGTTATATCTCATACATAAAAATTATACAATAAACTATATATATATATATATATATATATATATATATATATATATTTATATTTATATTTATATTATCTGTATACTTATACAAACTCTAATTAATAACCACTTAAATGTAAAGTGTAAGTTAAATTGTTTTGATAAACGGTTAAATTTATAGTCAGGTGAGTATATTGTAAATTGAAACTTTCGTAGTTCATCAGAATGTTAGTGGTTATATATATGCTTTTATTAAAAAAATGAATGACTTTCCTGTTTAATTTCCAAGGTGACTCGGAAAATATAGAACATTTTGTCTTGACGAGTTCAACGCAGAGATATTCCAACGGCAGAGACCCTCGCTAAACACAATAGTCACCTGGGTGAGAGTATATTATGCAAATATTGGCTGGTCTGCATCCTACGCAAGGCCTCCATAGGAAGGAGATGTGCTGAATCTGAAAGTAGGATAACCGAAAGTACTTTCTGGATCTACATCATTTTTCTTACTTTCCTACAACAGTAGCTAATTTAAAAAAGCACGAATTAAACAATATTTTAATATTGTTAACTACATTTAAAAGTCTCGGGAAATAAAAACAGGCTCATAAACCAAGTAAAAATTCTCTAAATATTGTTTTTCAAAATTAACACTAATATGCAACTGAAGCTCCTATTCGTGTGAAGAATTAAATGGAATTTTAAGTCTATATAAGTGCAGAACTCAAGAAATGCATTTTTATTACTTTTCTACAACTTTAACTAGTTTAAAAAAAAATGAAATAAACAATATTTTATCGTTAAGTATATTTCAGAGTCTCGGAGAATAAAAACACGCACATCAACCAAATAAAAATTCTCTAGATATTAGTCGTCAATAAACCCCTAAGCAATTTAAGATTCTATTCGTGTGATGAATTAAGTGTAATTTTAAGTCTATACAAGTGCAGGAACTCAAGAAATGCACGAAATTATCTCTCATAATCTATTCATCGAGTGTTGAGAGTGACGCCCCGCCCACAGCACAGTGAGCCTCTTGTATTTTTACCAATCAGGTAGACAAACCCAACAAAGTATGCGCTGACCATGCGACGTTTTGGATATTGATTCAAGGTGTTCACCTCTGTAGACCGCACGTGAACTGGTCTGTGATTACGTCACGGCAGTGGTAGGCGGCGCCTCACTCTCAACTCTCATTTGCTGCTACAATCGTGTTTAGTTTTATGATCGTAAATGTTGCATTAGTTAAAGTTTTGGTAGCTTATCCGTGCAATTAAAACTAATTCGTCAGTTATTAAAAGAACTAGTAGATATGTGGCCGTAAATAAACTCCCACACGTTACAGCGTCTATGTTATCGAACTTGACAGATTGCGCAAACAAAACTTCTGTAATGGAATAAGTTAGTATTAGTAAAGATGGATCATTGGCATTAATACTCCTTTGATTGATTAACCCTGTAACTCATGATTAAAAATAATATAGACTAGTGTAATATTGTAAACATGTTTTCTTACAAAGAATAATATTGGACTTTGGTTGTTGTTATAGTGATTGGGTGCATATGCATATTGCATTGTATCTAGATTAGCGGTTTAGAAAAATCAGAAGAATTTGAAAAAATATGAAAAAAAAATAATCTATAAAAACAACTAAGCCGACTTCAAAGCATAGGGCAGTAGGTTGGTGGTCAATTTTAAACTTCCGCAGTATGCATAGCTCAGTAGGTCAGTTTATTCTACATATCAAAGTTTTTAACAAATAGAATCCTAAGCCAGGTAGTTCAGTAGCGTTAGTAACCAGGACCAATGACAGAGTTTGCTAGTGATGAACTATACCTCACCAATGGTAGGGCTAGGTCTGGTTTTTGGATGGATCTGTGAAAATTTGACTAGTGAAAATTCTGGGGTCCATATTTGTTTATTTATTATTCCGATGGAATTACACCAGTAGTACACATAAATAAATTAAAAACAGTATAAACTTCTTAAACTATACAATAGGCCACTGATGGATCATTAATAGCACGAATAATATTTATTTATATAATTAAATAACGAACAGTGTGAAAAATAAATAATAAAAAAAACAACGAATAAGTAAGAAATATACCGGTAAGTTAGTTAAAAATATTTAACAAAAAGGTAAAAAATACAAAGACAATAATAGACAGTTAAATATCAATATGAGCAACAGTATATACATATATCATATATTTTGTGATTCACTCCAGGCTGTTAATTATAAAAGTAATCTAGAGCTTTATGCTAGGCCAATAAATATTCTAAACTTCATTAAATAAATTATTTACAAAGTCTAAAATGTAATACATTTATGTAATAAATTTGTCGGCAATTATAAGATCGTATAATTTCCGTAATAAAATAAAATAATCAACTTAAACCTCGAATCTGAATAATTTCCTCGATATATTGTGCCGACAGACATATGTGCAGAGATAAATTCACTGACAGTCGGAAAAAGATTATTTTTCTAACCCCATGAGAGGGTAACATTTTAAAAACAATCAACCAATCAAACGCATTTGAATATACTTATGTGGGGTTGAGCCTTGTACATATGATCAACCATTTAAATAATATAATAAATTTCTGTAAGCGCACTAATTATAAGTTTCTACCTAAGTTTGTAAAGTAATAACATCGCTTTAGTAGCTAGGTACTTTCATGCATATCCCTCACCAGGATTTATATGCTTCATAAAATGCAATGAATAGAACATAAGAAGACATAAACCTCACTTGAGCTGCAATAACAACCAGTTTCAGAGTTGCATAATGCAGAATACAAGAGTACTAACGGAGTTTATGACAGTATATTCTACAAGAATTTCTCACACGGTAAGCATATTCCAACTTATGAGTTTTAAATTATCTGGTATCTTACAAAGGATTTATCTTTAATTTTTTATTTAATACCACTCCTTTTGAATCCTTATCTTATAATGAATTCTAATGGTATCATTTTCTATAGGTTAGTGGTATTGACTTTATTTTAATATATTATTAGCTAATTGTAGTAAACCTTAATAGTTGAAAGATGTCTGACCGTCTTTCAGTAACCTACAATACTATTATCCCCAGTACTTTTTTATTATTACGCTCAAAGCTGTTTTAACGCAAATATATTTACGAAACACAACCATTTTATTATTTATTCCCTAGTTCCGACTTTTTTTAAACATAATTGGAGGTGGTGACACCCTAAAAACGTAAGGAGAGAAGAAAGTGACGGTGTAAGCCTATTATTACTATACACCCTTAACAATAATAACATAATAAAACCATAACATCCATAATATATTATGCCTATTGCGCCCATTTTCCAAGGCCATAGGCCCATTTTTAAAACTGTTAGATGAAATAATTCCTTACAATTCGTTAGTAAAGAAGGATTATTACAAAACTGAACTCTGAGTTATAGAGTTATTTTATTTATAATTCACGATTTCAGTCAGATATGACTAGAGTGGTTCAACTCCTTTGACAGAATCAGTAATTGGGCTACTAGAATATTTTTCATTTCGAAATAGATGTATCCTTAATGAAGGGAATATATATTTAATTGCATATAGTTTTGATCCGTATAGTTACTGAACACATTGTATTAAAGGGCGGAAAGTCTCAAGGTGTAACTATTTTCAACAAAACTGTCGTGGCAACTACTGTTAGGGTCCTTTAAACAATCAATTGGCTAAGAATGTGCCATATGCGAGAAAATACTCACAATAATAATAATATTGATGTATTTTTGGCAAACCGCTTAGCCTACTATACAATGGCTTGTGAAATTTTAGAGTTATAAAAGTCACACATAAAAAGAGGAATGAAATAAAAAAGACGGTACGTGGGTTTTTTATATATTTATTTTGAAGCACAAACATACACATCTTAAACCAAGTTTAAAACCAAACATAAACCAATCAGTGTAACAATATGGACCTTGGTGATCCTCCAGGTGCACAGTTCCTTCAAATTCTGCAGTAAAATAATAGTAATCATAGATTAACAGATCTGCTTTACTGTATTCTGATATCAAATTGTACAGCAATAGGGAGAGTAGTTGGTCATTACCCACCTCCCAGCTAACCAGTAAAACATGAACATTGTGTAACAAAGAAAAAATCAATAGATTTTGGTTCATGGATCAGTGTTGGTCTGGTTTTGTTCCTTACATAATTAAAAAAATCAGTATTGGAGTTAAACTATTCTTAAATAATGTCAATACCCTCAGCATTTACTCTTTATATACCCAAACATGAATGATGACCGTTCATGTAACCCTTTTTTGGGTAAAACATCACAACTCTTCCACTACTCCCTGTCCTCTGAGGTTCCTCACCATATGTTTTGTGCAAACAGCTGATCACTAGATCTGCTGGCAACGGCCTATATAATCAGGCGTCACTGATCGCAGCCACAGCAACTGCTCGCCCTAGCAGTATCTGCCTCACACATTACCCAAAGCGCATACCTTTACCGTTCGTCTGTATTTGACAGATGATATAGGTGAAAATTTGATTTACCTTATATTATTACCTTTGACCAAAACAATGAACATAAGCACTGTTAGCTTCAAGTGGGATACAAGATTTTATGATGTGGTTGTCATGGATTATATTATTGTTATATGTCTAGTAATATATCTGGGAGATGGTAACGGAGTTTATGAGGGTTGGCAGATTTGAGTCTGTCCATAATACATTAAGTACTCTGTCATTTCTTACGTTAAAACCTTCAAAAATTTATTGCGTTTAGGACAGACAGCGTAATAACTCATTCGAATCAAATTATACAACGTTCACTGTGATGTGTATGGACTCACTACTTGTAACTGTTGCTGCTTAGTGGGATCAACGAGATTAATCCAATAATGAAATAAAGCGTGCAACACAAAGAGACAACATAATTCAGTTATCTGCGAATATTCTTCTCACCCTCCAACTAAGATTACCACTGCATTTAGGTGGCCATTCTCTACTATAGTCCATTCATCGAGAGTTGAGAGTGAGACGCCACCCACCACTGTTGTGGCGTAATCACAGACCAGTTCACATTCGGGCTACAGCGGGCTTCTCTCACAACACTCGGTGAATTAATCTGAGGGATAATAGAGCGCATTTCTTAAGTTCCTGACTTGGATTGACATAACATTCCATTGAATTATTCACACGAATAGGAGCTTAAACTGTTTAAGGGTTTTAGCTTAAACTGACGACTAATATTTAAAAAATATTTATTTGGTTGATGTGCGTGTTTTTATTACCCAAGACTGTTAAATGTATTTAATGATATTAAAAATACTGTTTTTCATGCTATTTTTTATTATTTACTGTTGTCGGAAAGTAAGAAAAAATCTTATTGATTTAGTAAATACGATCGCGTGTATCCTACTTTCACATTCAGCATATTTCTGTCCTATGGAGGACTTGCGATGCAGACAAGCCCAGCTTTGCATAATACACTGGCACCCAGAGAGTACTGTATTCAGTGAGGGACAACCAAGGTCACTCAGTTGAACTTGTTTAAAAACAAAAGGTTTTTTTGTTTTCAGGATCATCTTGGAAGTCAGACAAAAAACTCGTTCATTTTTTTAATAAAAACATATGTCACTACATACTGCTGAACTAGTGAAATGTTAATTTACAATATAATGACCTGATTATAAATGTAACCCTTTAACAAAGCAATTTAACTTACACGTTATTGTAAATGGTTAGTATAAAATTAAAGATAGATAATTAAAGGTTAGTAAATAAATATATATATATAGTATAAGTATAAAGATAATATATAACTGTTTATTATATAATTGTTTGTGTTGATAATAACGGAAAATAAGCTTCATACATAAAAGGTATTTTAATTTATTCGTCTGTATTGTATATTTATGAAATGAAGTTATGAGTGGGTAATAACTTGATAAGTAAATATTTCCATTTTATGACATTAGTGACAACACAACACCGGATATGCTAGTGAGAGTGACAGCAGATTTACAGAATGTTGACATGTGAGTAATTAAATGTTCTTCAGTACGAATACTTTTTTTCTGAGAGTGACACCTGTTGCATTGTTTATTATTTACTCCATTTCCAATTTGTTATATATCATGAATCAATGTCTTTATTGAATGAAAATGGTTTATACTTTGGGAAAATATAACAGTGAATTGAACTAATAACAGAATACAAGTCTTAGAATAAATCTATATACAATGTTCACGAAAGTGTTCCAAAAACATTTTTGTGTGATAGTATTTATTATTCCGAACAAAAACTGCTATATAAACACATGTAAAAAAGCATTTTTTAGCCGTTGACCACCATTTTGTATTTTGTATAAGAAACTAATGTCTCTTAAACTCGTTAAGCTAAAGAAACCAAATGCACATAGGTTTGGATAGACAAGAGAAAAAAATACTTGTGTCTTTTGAAAAATGTTAATGTCAAATAAAATTCAATTTATTATATTTATTCAAAATGTAATTAACAACAAATATCTTAAGAAAATTTATGAAAATTCCAACGGTACTTCAAGCGAACACGTCGTCTTTAAAAATTTGCTTCTACAAGCCGGTAGCACCAAAAATTTGTGCAAGCTTACTTTTTTACATCCCAGTGAACGTTAATATTATTGATTCCATTATGTCACTTTTCTACATGTGAACTCTGTGTCTAGCAGAACAGCCTAACAATTATGAGCAATATTGACAAAAACGCATTAAATGTTTTGCAACCACACAATAATATTTGCTAATATTTACTTCAATCACGAAGCTAATAGTATTGGCGGGATTATAATTTTACTGAGTGTATGAATAATGCTGCAAGCTGTTTTCACATATTTTCTGATTTAAAAAACTTTTATCTGTAAACCATTGACTTTTGATGCAGTTATTACTTTTTGTTCATTTCATTAGAGTTAAAAGAATGTTATTTGTTAATTGTTTGAATTTTTAAAGCAATGGTAGTATTCTTTCATTTTTACTTTGAAAGTTTAAATTCCCGTAGTTAAACCAACTGTTCTGACTAAAATTATTTTGTCTTGTTATTGTTTTTTGAGGACATCTACGTCAAAGTAATACAAGAATGCTTTTTTAAATGTCTCAAACATATCTTCAATGTCTGAGCAATTAACGAGGAGTTTTCATGATGTAATAAATTACGACTAGTCCATCTAGTGTATAGTATACACATGTAGGACTACTCCATCTAGTTTTTATGAATATTTCAGCGGTTAAGCACTAAAATCTTAGCCGTTTTGTGCTTTTTTATAAATATGGCTAATATATTTAGGCTTTTGAAATAAGTTTTGCTATATTTTAAAACTAACGATCGTTCTATTCATTTCTTTAAAAATAATTGTTTGGAATTTGTAAATTTATACCATAAACTACTATATTAAAAACTACTAGACTGGCACGAGGAACTGCAATTGTTAAAACTCATCTTTCTCCCAGGTATGTTTTATTCCCATCCTGCTTTATCATCCATGTCTAAGATTTAACTCCAGTAGACCTGAATAGACAGATTAAGTTTTGTGTTGATGTATGAGAAAATGGCTGAAGTGGCTGTGATGCCAAGAGACAGTCAGTGCCTGTTCTCTTTACCTGACCATCTGGCCACTAGATGATGTCAAGGTGTTGCTGCATCGGGTTGTCCAATAAGAAACAAGGAAAAAAATGATGATGTGTATATCCCCATGACCATATCTTTCAACTTGAAAGGCATTTTAGTTTTAAACATGTTTTTGCGTGTATACTATGATAACTAATTACTTATGATGCGACGGCATTATTAATCTGACTGTAGAGGCGGTTTTAATATTTGTTAATTTGGTAGGCTACTTTTAGCAAGACCCTCAAGTTGTTACTGAATTTTTCCATTACTATTCATATTTCTCTCTCTCTCTCTCTGTCAAAATTTTTGGTATTTGGAGAGTACATAGAGTAAGGAAAAAACAAAATACAATATAATCTAAAAATCATTCAAAATTATCACATAACGCAACAACGAATCTTGTATATAATTAATGATGATATTAAACGAAGAATTTTAATTTTAAGGAAGTTACTACTGATGATATTTTTAAAGCTATTTGTAATATTACATCGAATTATATAGGTTGTGATGGTATACATATTAAGTATATAAAAATTATATTTGATGAGATTAAGTATAATTTGTCATATATTACATTTTTCTTTGCTTAATAATGTTTATCCTGATCAATGGAAATTTTCTTTGATTTTAAATTTTCCGAAAGTAAATCATCCAACTGATTATGAGCATTATCGACCATTTAATATTTTTTGTGTTTCTGGGAAAATATCTGATAAGTTAGTTTTTGAACAATTACGTTCATTTGTTATTAATAATAATATTTTATACAAGTACCCGTCTGGTTATAGATATAATTGTAGTACACAGACTGTTTGTTTTGTATAACTGATGATGAACAGAGAGCAATAGGTAATAGAGAACTAACCATTATGATTTTATTAGATTTTTCACGAGCTTTTGATAGTGTTCATCACGAATTTTTATTGTCTATTTTGAGATCTTATAGTTTTAGTAATGCTTTTGTAAGTTGGTTTAGATATTTTAAATAATAGAAAACAAAGAATCAGAACAAGTAATGGTTTATTGTCAGAATGGAAATGTAACGCAGCAGGAGTTCCACAAGGATCTACATTATCAGCTCAATTGTTTTCTTTATGCACAAATAGAATATGTCATTCTTTAATTTTCACTAAAACAATGCTTTATGCAGATGACCTTTAATTGTATATTTATTCTTATGTAAATAGAATAAATTATGCTGTTTATTACTTGAATTTAGATTTAAGTACACTTTTTCAATGGTGCAATAACCATAGCTTAAAACTTAGTATTGCAAAGTGTAAACCACTTATAATATTGGGTCCAAGTAGATTAATAAATACAATAAATCTTGAAAATATTCCTAAACTCATAATTTATAATAATAAATTAGCATATGAAGACACAGTAAAAATCTAAGTTTAACAATAATGAATAATTTGTCATGGTAAGATGAATTAGATTACACACATATGTTTATATCAGATTAGACGTTTATATTTTAATTAAACAGAGAAAGTTAGAAAGATGTCAGTTTTGTCAATAGTATTTCCACTTTTTGATTACGCTAGTGTTGCTTTTTGTGATGTAAATAATACTCTTTTAAGTAAGTTACAAAGAGCTAAAAATGCTTGTATAACATTTATTTTCAAACTAGGATTACATCAACATTAAAATAATTATTATAGGCAATTGGGTGTAATGAAAATAAAAGAAAGATTAGAGTATAATGCGATGTGTTTAGCTTACAAAACACTTAAAAGAGAAGAGCCAGGATACCTATATGAGAAGTAAAAATATATGAGAGATGCACATTTACGCCATACAAGATTTGGTGAAAATACATTGCAATATGCTTTACATAGAACAGTAATATATAATAATTACTTTCATACTCAGCCAATTAGGTTATTGAACTCATTGGAAGATAGTATCAGGAACTTTAATAGTGAAAAACCGTTTTTGAAAAAATCAGAAGTATGTTGTTAAAAGTGATGATGATTTGTGAGTAAAAATACATGTTAGTATTAATCCAGTACATACAAATTGTGTAAGTATAAATGACGATTTTGATTAGAAGTGAATGTAGTTGTAGAAGTTAAAATTATATTAAAAATAAATAATAATTATTCTAGAATTATCTGTTTGAAGAAAAACTTTATTTGAAAATATTGTAATCACAACTTATGTGTATTTGTGAATCTCTCTCTCTCTCTCTCTCACTCTCTCTCTCTCTCTCTCTCTCTCTCTCTCTCTCTCTCTCTCTCTCTCTCTCTCTCTCTCCAACAGTTTTTTGGTATTTGCAGAGTATATAGAGTAAGGACAAAATAAAGTACAATATATTCTTAAAAATATTCAAAATTATCACACAACACAACAACGAATCTTATATACCATTAGTGATGATATTCAACGAAGAATCGAGTAATATTAGTGTGCAGTGAAGAAAAATATTAAAAATGAAGGTACATATTTTATTGCATTAATTACAGATGACTTATGCATATAATGGCAATTTGCCGAAATGTTCTCACAAAGCTAGCAATAATGTTCTTTTAAGTCATTATACTAGTTATGAATATTAAACACATTTGTGAATGTTTGAATGCAGAATTTTATCTTGTTTCCACATACGACTGCAATAAATTACCTCACTACACGGTGAAAAAGTTATGAAGTTTAACAAGTATACGTATTCACGTTTTAAACACTGAAACAATCGTATGTGGGTTGAGAGGAAGAGGTAACAAATATTTCAATGATGCTAATAAAAAATTCCGTAGCGCAGCGTCAAAATAATTGAAATAATTCTCTGGACCTCAGTCCCGCTCGTCCGTTTGAAGAAAATAAATCATCCTGTTTAACTAATACAATCAAAGGTTTCACATTATTGCAACAGAGGTGCTCAGTGAAAAAGTAAAATTGAACCCAAGCTCAGGAGCCCGCCTCAACGGCATTAGATTCATTAGCAACTACTGTAGTCTTTGATTATATTTCATTAAATACCATGACATTTTTTTAAGAAATTTTACCTATCAAAGTAGTATTCATAAACCATATTTCACTCTCAGATCTAAAGTCTGTAAAACATTACGTGTTTTACCTAGAATATGCTATTATTTTAAACTTTATCTGGAAATGAAAATATTTTCCAGCAACTCTCAGATTTACAATCTTCAAAACATTAAGTTTATTGCCTGGGCATGCTGTTATTTTAAATTGCATCTAAAAATGAAAATATTTTCGAGTGATCGTACTTATCTATCTAACGTTGACTTTTTTGTGTCTTTATAAAAATAATTTTATATGGTACACCTGTTGCACGTCTGGGAGTTGTGTATGGTAACAGCTAATAAATAATACTGTTAAACTACTAAATCAATAAAATGAAACTTTGAAGAATAATTTCTTTTATTGTCATGCAATAATTTGTTTAGAAGTTTTTCTAAAGTTTTTGGATTTTGGTTTCCGAAACTTTGTGTCATTGGTAACACATAATATTGGCAAATATGCAAAGTTCTACTTTATCATTTTTTGTAATCAATAAGGAAGATGAAATTAACAATTTTACTTATCACCTTTGTACCTTACTCATAAAAAAACCTCTTTATAAATATAATATTTGTTTATAAATATAATTCAACAACAATGTTACTAAAATACCTACAACATAAAGTAAAAGGATCAGTTAAGACTAATGCCCCGATAATGGTTGCCAGAAGTTCTAAAAGCACTACGGAGGTTTACCTTCACGCCTGAAAAGGGAATGTTCTGGGAAAGTTTAATTGAGTTTTGTATTGAAGAAACGTTTATTTATGTCACACCGTCTGACTTGCAGGTTAATATAGAGATGTCCAGACCAGCTACGTCAACATTTCAACCTGTGCTTTTTATAAAACACGTTCAATATAAATAATATAATGCGTTGAGCTCTTACTCTGGTCATATGCACTAAATTTCTCAGTACGACGAAAAAGATATAAACATGTTTGTGATAACTGAAAGATCAGGTAAAAATCATTAGAAGCATGGAATTTAATTCCAATACAGTATACATGACTAAATAATGTTATTCTTAGATCTACGTTGCTCTTATCAAAAACTAAAATGTAGGTCATAGTTACCAGATGATTACATGATTCACTTTATGCATATCAGTTAACCTTAAATTGTAACTAGACTACAGAGCTACTGTATACATTTATAAATTATAGAGAAGTGCTCTAAATCGATACTACTGTATAGATTATAATTTGCATTGATTTGTTTATTTATTCGAATAGTTTCTATTTTAATATAAAAACATTTTGCTGCCTAAAATTCTATTACTTTGTAGATCCATAAAATGCAGACAAGTATTAAAAAAATCTAGTTAATTATGAATTATTATAATACTCTCGAGTAAACCATAATAAAGTCTCGAGACGTTCTAGGTTATGTCTTGTACGTTTTTTTGAATTAAAAAAGACTAGCTTCAAGTAATATGTCACACAATCCTTTAAACTACTGGCAAGCTTTGAGGTTTTCTATAGGAACATCTTCATAAAATATGTGCAGGCAATAAGTAACATTTAATTAATACTGCGAAAATCACCTGCATGCAATGTCTTTCATGTTTCTTTTAACATGCAATGTATCACATGCCCCTTTAAGGTGGAAAAGACAAGTTTCAGACGAGGCAAAATCTCATATGTCCATTTAAAATACAGAAATAAAAGCTTCAGGAAATATTTCTTACGTTTCATTAAACTAAAAAATACAGTTTTCATCAGATTTTTCATGTTTTCCCTTAAAATATAACAATTTCTGAGTATGTCACATTAAATATCAATTGATATTTTTCGTTAACGTTGCATTTCATATGTTAAATTGGAATATGGTTCCGCTCAGATTGTTTACAATATTAATTATTCTGCTATTTTCTCGTTACTTTTTTATTTCCATGAGATTCATGTAAACGTTCACTAACGCTCAGCCAAATCCCATGGAGTGAAGTACACCAACATTGATAATGATATTGAATATATATAAATAAACCTTCATGGGGAATCTACAGTCTTCGCTAACCGTCAGCAAGTAACTTAGTTACATAGTACGGCATCCTGTGTATGCAACTACGTGTAACTTATTGAGATGAACGAGTTTAAATTGGGTTTTCAAGCTAAGAGGTTACATAACTAAATCACTGAAGTTGAACTAGATAGATTGAAGTCCCTTAAGTATAATAATATATCTCTAATGGACAGTATGACTTTTATCCTTTACTATTTTATTAGGATACATCGCAAATAGTTTTAATATGCATGCATAAAAAAAAAATTTAAACATTATTTTACTTAGATGTTATTATTTCAATGTTATTATCTTACGTACGAGTAATCTTGTGTATATGAAGGAGTCCAGGACATAGTATTTTCTTGTTTTTATGTTACGCAAGCTTACTGAAGGTACATCACGTACATCGGTTGTTATTGGAATTAACCTAAGCGATTAGTATATTATGAGATATGGTATTCTAAACGACCTTAAAATAGTGGATCATCCGGATAACCGAGTTTAAACTCACGGAATGAAGCTATAAAACCTCTCAACCTCCCAGCATAAAACTCTACCGCAGGTTCTTGGTGGTTGTGGTGGTGGTGGCCGATACTTCTCTTTCTGAAGTAAAGTCTTTCCAAGCATTCGCTATTTATTGCTCACAAAACGCATATTGAAACAAAGCATATTTTAATCTTATCAGAATTTACGAAAGATAAATGTATAAGTACAACCACAATGAAAAAAAAAAAAAAACAGTATACGTTTTGTTCTTGGCATAGCGCGCAAAGTAATGCTCACAATTTCTGTAAACTTATCTATTGTGTGAAACTATTATTATTACTATTGAAAAACTTAAGTTTTTTAATAGTTAATTCTATATAAAATTTAAGACATAATTGCATGGATTTCAATTAAAATTATCTTTTATCGTATTTAATTTCTGCTTATTGTAAACTAAGCAGTAAAACCATGTTTATATGCTCTTCGATTGCTTATCACCCTTTTATAAATGAAGCGTTAGAATCAAAGAATAAGTTTTTAAGCTCTTCAGGTAATATGGAGACGAAATATTTGTAATAATTTTACTTTATGATTGTAAGATTATATTGTATTAATAGTTGCTACTAGTGAAAAATCAGCATCTTTTCAGTGTAGGGCAGTTTTGAGAATGCTCCTGATCCAGCGTACAATGAAGTGGTGCAATGCAGCATTATTATTCATGCCTGGACAACCATACATCATTTTGTCAACTGAATTCAAATTTGGAAAATTTCTCATTATTATGTGATACAGCAAATACTTTAATAATATTTGTCAAAAGGGTATCCAGTTTCAAACAATTACGCCGTATTCCACGGAAACTGACCTAAGAATATAACTGACAGTAGCAAAAAATCCACAGTTATTAAAAAATATTAAACTATGACCCAAATAGTTAACATTTGTTTAAATCATAAATATCCTCGACATATAGGTATATATTATAATAGTATGGTCTTAATTATTTACAATTTATTGTTACAATATAGATTTTCGTGCATATAACCCTTATAGAAATAAATACATTATACATTCCGGAACAATTGAACTTAAAGAGATGAAAAGGGTTTCTAAGAAAGGCTTTTAAAGTTGACGTCTGTAAGTGACACAAAGACGATGGTTGTTGATGTCAAAGTTTATGATCTAAGCTCGGAACTTTCGCCATCTTGAATCTTGGTACACTGTGACATGACTTGTTTATCGATACATCCATGGTAGCATTGATTTAATCAGTATTACACTTTTTGTCTTAATACGGACAAACAAATACTTTAAATTCTAAAAGATAAATAAATATCATATTATAATTAGGTGTACAATTCTGGATAAAGAACATATAAAAAGTATAAAACATTTCTATTGGTAATACCTAATTGACACTCCGCTTTATTTTGGACATTATCCAGGTTTGTAAAGGTAATGCTTCCATTGCTTATAAGGCAACGATAGTAGATATATGCTACAATAACCATGCAAATCTGTCATATTCATTGTCAAACTTTAAGAAAGGACTTGAAATTTGTTGAGAATTCCGTACTCTTTTACTCACTCATACAGTATACAATGTCCCCGATGTAGTATTGAGGGACTTTACAGTTAGAGACAGCGCAAAGTCCAAATCCTGTCTTTGACCGTTGCACATGTTATCAGTACCATTGACCTTCTCCTGTATTGAATATCCTCCTTTATTCTGTTTGATATGATCCTCACATAGGCAAGTGGATCATGAAGATGGACTGTACAAGACTAAAAAGGGGATTGACGCTTAAAAAAAGAAATAATCTGTGTAACTTTTTTAGATCTTTAAATCTTTTTTTATTTAAATACCTGAATAATTAGATGCAAAATAACGACTAATACCAATCCAGAATAGTTTTATATAAAATAATAACTAAGAATTTTGTATCTACGCTTGTATTATTTAGTAAAATGTATCTGTTAATCACTCTATTAAGTTAATATGGAGAGATATATTTTCTTTTACTTTGCACGTACGTGTAGTACTAGAGTCATTTGAAAATGGCACAAAGTAGCGGGTATAGCGGTTATTGCAAGAATACAGAGTCAAACAACATAGAGCATTGGATGGGTGACAGCTGATCGAGCTTGTATTTGCAAGCAGCTCACCTGCTCAGTCATTAGTGGTGGATCGGAAGTCACCCAGCCATTGGTCCTCAGGTTAAGTGTCAGTGACGGCTTCTCAGCCCCAATTACTTAATGAAATGGGCATTCATTACCTTGACTTTTTTACCTTTTACGTCGTGAATGGGTAAAGCAATAGTCCAAATACAGTCTGGGTAATGTGCCTACTAAATGGTTAAATACTATGTAAAGGGATGGATCAATATTACACTTTAAGCTCTTAGTAAAAGTAATTTTTTCTTAAGCTTATTTCCAGTTTATAATGTTATCAACAAAACAAGTATTCAAAATCATGGATTACCTAATTCCTTTACTGTATTACTGACTTATCAAATTTACTCATGCAAATCGATGAGGTAAATAATTTATTTATCAGCAAGGTGGAAGTACGCCTCACCAAGTATCATGTGACAGGATTCGCTCAAGTTTTTACATAGCTAAATTGACTCTCTAGATAGTACCCTGAGTTACATAACTTATTTTAACGCTCAGAAAAATCCCAATGACGGATATGCACTATAATGTTGCTTATATATTCCATGCACAATTCTAAGTCTTTAGGTCAGTACGTTACTGAGATATTGTGCGGATAACAAGATAATCAGTATCACTCAACGAATAATAACCATATTGTTGCAAGCACATAGCATCGATAAAGGTCCTTCAGTTGTAAATGCTACTAGTATTATACTCAAGGGCCCTCATTCACATAACTACGGCCGTGGCTGGAAATCAATAGAGAGTTGATCCAATTGTTCGGTTATTGCTACGGCATTAGTGGACTTTCTTCAGAGATTATAGATAGTCGTAGTCCAAAAGTCATTTGATGAACAAACTATTTGTTTCAGAGACCAAATAAGTGATGTACAATTTTTCGTTTTTAAAGTGATACTGTTGAATAAATTGGGTGGTATCAAATATAAAAAAATATATATTGGGAAAATGTATTCGTAAAACTATATAGGTTTATAAGGGTAAAATTTCTTGAAATAAAACATCAGCATCCTGCAATAAGTTTTTACCTTACGTCAATCCCACGACACTTAGTTATCTCACGAGTTTTTCTCACAGGCCATTATTCTCCCTAATTAATAACTTTGAAAGCCCCCTCTTTTATAACAACCTGATTCGGTAAGGTTTCACTCAAAGTTGTCTAAAATGAATGTTTCTCTAAAATGAATGATTAAGAATAGGTTTACCTTGACTTAACTAATTTTAAACCTGTCCCAGAAACCTACATTAAATGTGATAAATACGAACACTTTATTACATTTGTACAACTTTAGGTTTTTGTAGCTGTAGGTATATGTGCTAGTGAATTTATACGAATACATTTAATGATATTTAGGTTAAAGTGAATCATTAAAAATATATCCTTTATTTTTATCTATTTTCTAGTACAAACGAGACTAGGTATGTACTAGAGGTCGTAAATGTGTAGCATAAATTTATCTATTTAATTTATTTACACTAAAGATTTAGGTTTGGTACCAGAGTCTTATTTTTTGAGTTTCTCAGTCACAGAAAGTGCATCCCCGGCCGCCCAGCGCGACGCCTATGAATACATGTGGTTGATGACATATTTTACTCATCTGGTCCACAATGTCACTGAAAATTGCAATAAATGTAAATTTAAATGCTAATAAAGTTTATAGTTTAGGAAAAAAACGAATTATTTTTAGAATACCGAGTTGACATTCTACAGTTAAAAAATACGTAACGGCGTGAAACTATCGTATAATAACCACAAAGCAATATGACCCAACACAATAAATTATCTCATTTACAATATCTAAATTTATCATAGTATTTAATTTTTGTTTAGAGATATCAATGAACGGTTACTTTAATAAAAAATAAAGCTTGAAACCTTAGTAAAAATCTAATTTGGCAATTACTTACATTACTTGTTTTAACGGTGGATATATAAGTTAAATTACTATTACATATGCATTACGACTTGAAAATAATTATAATAACTTCCTTGCTAAAAATAATGTTGTAATATTCAAAATGTTCCACTTCAAGGAAGTTTCAGTGTCGTGTTTTCATACGCTCGATGAGACTAAACCTTCTTAATGAAGTCAGCTTAATAAAGTAAAGTCTATTGGCTGTATAAGTGTACTCTACGTAAAAGTTGTTGCACTAATTAAAAGTTAAATGTTGCAAGCAGCCCAATCTATTGAACTTTCTCAGAATTCTGAAATTAAGGTAGGTGACACAGATATCTGTCTCTCTTTAGACATTCGTGGAAACTTTGCAGTTTTCTTGAAATAATATATAGAATTTACTATTTTTGGAAGATTTTTGTGAGTGTACGCCTATGTAATACAACCGGGCTAGTTAACGTAATAAAATCTGTAAAATTTATAATTTCTGTTTTATTTTGTTTATGTTACGGAAGTAGTAATTGAACGTTCTTTGCATAATTTTTATAGATACGTGCAATAAGTAAAAGTATTGATATTGTCCTTCTTGAATTCTTGCACATTTATCTCAGTTGAATCAAAATATATTACAGATAAAAATTCAAGATATTTTCACAAATTTACAAAATCATTTTATGTGAGTTTTTATAATTTTTTAGAAGGAAGTAATTCATCATCTTGGAGGAGAATGATTACAAGTATTATACCAATACAGTTATTGAAAATACAATAGAGTTTAAGTTGCTGCAAAACGTGCTTAGAAGTAAATCATAACAGCAATACAGGTAAATTCGTAAAAAAAATAAAAAAATTATAACATCCAAATCTGGCAGCAATACATTTAGTATGACCTAATCAATTAAAGGTATGAGAATGAAAATGTCGATTTCTGAAACCTACATTTACAATACAGATTGTTAATTTAGATGATCTTTATTGTATTAACATCATGATTAACAATCTGATTGACATTAACATAACATAATGATTATGTATCTTACATTGTTAATCATGCATTCATAAGTGGATTACAATAGTATATAGAGCAAAGGTAAAGACTTAGTTTTTCTTAATAACATTGTCCTTCTGCTGTAATGAAATTTATATGCACCAAGTGAATTTTAAATAATCCAAGTAATCCAATGAATATAATTTTGAATATGAATGTCTAAGTTCCTCCCATTACACAATATAGTTTCATCTTGATTCATAAATTTCCCAACATACTAAACATTCAATTTATTTTCTAAATCATTCATAAAAAGGAGTGGACACTGTTTGTTTTTGTCGTGACAGAGCACATGACCAAATGCTTTGTGACAACACATATCGATAGAGAAATAATATTAAAATATATTAAAAGAATAATTTATGTTCAACTTTCATTTGGATAGTTTATTCTATTACTTGTATAAATAAATAATTCCTTTCAAGTATTTAGCAATAACTTAACATCAGAAGTTATACACAAAGGTACGAAGAATTACCGCATCATCAGAATATCCACACACTAAGCTGCGGTCTCTGGTGGAATGCGCTCCTCACAATGTTCTGTGTAATGGTGTGAGAGAGATAAATGATCTCCGTTTTCCATAACGAAACAACATACCTCTACAGAAACTGCATGATGAATACTCAACACCTAAGTACTTTATTTATATAATTTATAGGCATCAGTAGGCTCGTCATGATCGGTTGAGAGAAAGGCTACTATAGATTAAATGTTCATTATTATAACTGCGCGTTCTCCGAGCTGCTACCAGCCTAATCAGTCGTATTTCCATATAAAATAAGTAATGAGCCACAGTCGATGCTATTTTATGAGTATCGCATCTCCATCACCCCAACATAGATTGATGAATATATCAGAAACTACTTCTAAACTGATAAAAATATTTTCAGTGTTTACTTTAGTAAGAGTTTTGAGAACAAGATTTTACAAAACACTAAAGCATTTGGAACAAAGCAGATTTTCTGGTGTAAAGATATCTCTCACGGATCAAAAATCAAATTATAAAGTTCAATCCTTTTATCCTGATACCTAATAACAATATTACTGTTTGGCGCACTTCCTCCTCTCCCAAGTAGAAAATTGCATGAAAACCGCCACACTTCATTTTCGTCTCTACTTTTTAAGGACCGTATACATGTTAAACTTCAAATTTAAGTAAAATTGTCTCATATCATTGTTAAATTTCTGTTTGTATATGATATTACCCATTCGGAATAAGAAAAGTTCAAAACAATATCTCAATAAATGCAAGCAGCTCAAATGATAACAGGTTAACCCTTTAAACCCCTTACTTTAAACCATAACTGGGAGTGTTTCATGACAATTAAAAGAGACCAAACTTATATAAGGATCTGTTTTAGACGTTTTTGAAATTATTAACTAACTCAAATTTCACAAAGGACATTGAAGCTTTTTTATGCTTTTTGGAGATTTTGAGTGGTTTAATAAACAATCCTTATAAGGCTCTATAACATCAAGTAATGCTATTTTGTACATGTTTATAACTTAAACAAACTGAGTACGGTAGTAACCGGGAGGCAATACAAATATTAGACTCCTGACTGACAGTTCTACACAGTACATTCTCACAGTGACCGTTAATATAGTCATTTATTAATATAAGTAATACAATAAATTAACATTAAACCCTGTAATTCAAGCGAAAATCTTTTAACACAACCATGCAATATAAGAGTACGCTACAATGGCGTACTCATTGACATCACTGAGGCTGCATGTATAATTTCGCGTCGTAAACTGCATGTATTATTATTGCACATGTTAAAATGTCATGTAGGTATTCAGATTCCTGCAAACTTATTTATTCTGTTATTTTCTCATTGCCATCATGGTCATCTGTAAGATGGTCATGGTCAATGTAAATATTTTAATTAAATCTCAGCTTTATATTATGGAGTGACATGCACCATCGACAAAATCGATGTTGCTTATATATAAATAAAGCTTGATTCCAAATTCCAAATTCTATAGGTCAGTTCGTTCTCAAGATGTTCTGCAACCATCCATTGAGACAGTAGAAATAACATTTTCCATCCCCCCGAAGTGATAAAAACCTTAGCAAAAAAAAAAAAATAAAAAATATATATATATATATATATACACACACACACATATACATATATATATATATACATATATATATATACATACATATATATATATATACATATTTTATATATATACTCAACATATGAATAATATATATATTATTCGTTTAAGATATCTACCAAACATAAAATACTGTGAATTATTTAACAAAACTATACTTTCCACCTTCATAGTAATCACAAAATTTATCAACCCATAAAATAGTGTGATTAAATAAATCTATTTTAAATGATAATAAGATGTGGAGGTTATAATAGCTTCAGATCTGACAAGATTACAGTTTAAATGTTCAACAATCCACTGAGAGTGGATCATCATTTGTTGATTCCTAGCAAACATTCGGCTGTTGTCAACACTGCCGTGGATCTCGCGGCGTTTATTTCTACATAATTCTGAGAAAATCTGGTATTGGATTTATGTAATATTTATACAGTAGTTTACGTTTTACAGACATAAGTATTTACTTTCCTTAGTCCCTGTTTAAGGCAAACAACACTTTACAACTCACAGTGGTATCAATCACCATGTAATAAGTAAATTGCCCAAACATTTACCTATGCACTCTTTAAAGTCGCGTATGCTTTAAGATCAAATCAGAACTATATATCTTAAAATTACTAATCACATTAGTTTTATCTTAAAATGTTTGTTTAATCACTTAAAGAGTTCTTGAAAACAAATGTTTTCCATTATGGGGAGTAATTTATTTTATGTTAAAATAACTTGTAAATTTAGAAAATTTTTAAAGGTTTTTGAATAAGTTTTTTTCATTAATCAATAATTATTTCTCTTTTAACAATGGACGAATATTATTACTCGGAAAAGAACTCTCTTTAACGCAATAAACCATTCAATAATGACCCAAAACATAGTTTTTAACAAGATACACAAAACTTCCGAACTGATTTACATAGTTTTTAAATAATACATCTCATTATAACCGCATAAACATATAAATGTAAGATCTAAAATGTACATTTTACCTCTGTGAACTATAGGTAGATTTCTTGCATGGATATGATCTGTGTATTACTCCATACATTATCATACTTGCAATACGTTGTGCAAATCAAATGAACAGAACATACAGAACATAGGACGAATGGTTTGCTAAATTTGATGAAATTTGCCTAGAATGATATCGTACAATTGGGATAATCCGTACATTCGTTCACCGGTATATATGATTTTGGTATATATTTGTGTTTAAGATGCCCTATCGATTTGCAGCCTTATTAATTTAACGCCTTCAGTTTAACTCGACGCTAAAGCATAGAGTAAGGATAATATTTAAAAAGTATGAGTAAGATTTACTTTTCTAAAGCTATCCACTACAGTTTCAATTAAAAGAACTTCCATAGAATTGTAAGTAACAATATTTTCCCCTTTAAATATTTTCTGTAAATAAAATACTAAGATTTTCATTACATCTCAGCCAAATCCAAAGGAATAACATACCCTAAGTCAGTCTTGCTTATATAAAAATGAATCTTCATGAAAAGTTTTGAAGTATATAGTTCAGTTCGATTTCTAGATATCGTGATAACAGTCCCAAAAATAATTATACAGGCTGATATAAATTAAATATTTCCAGCACCTCAAGTATTAGGCTTCCTTAAAACTCAGCCAATAAGGGTGGCTTATATAATGAAATTCGTGTTTATAACCGTGTGTTGGTCTGCAGAGTCAAATGCCACAGATCAGCTAAGAAGCTCAAGCACGGACCGATCCCAGCAGCAATGCAGGTCTAATCTTGGTTATCGATTAGCCTAATTTATTAAGGGATGGTGTTAGATGTAATAGAACTGTACTAACTATTACAATGGAAGGGTTTATTTCACACTGTTTGGGCACAGAAAATATAATGACAGTTTTTCCTCTAAGGCATTTTTCACGTTCTCTTACAAAACCAAAAGAGCTAGCTGTAATCATGTGCAAAGTTTTATTGTGTGATAAGTGTTGCCATGGCTGACAGAAATATATCAAGACTTATATGTCCTATTCTATAACAGTGGGTGTCAAAGTCACCGTGTAACCACTAGCACATGCGATATCATTCGTAATAATTTATAATAAGAAATCCAAATATCCAACTCTTCATAATTTTTATGATTAAAAATAGCTTAGTATTGTTTTTAATTATTCCCTAATATTATAGTTCTAACATACGTGTATACGTTGTTCGTGTGCCAATCTTTTGCAAAACAAACATAAAATTATAATAAGTTATTAAAATGGTTTATTCTCCAAAAAATGTAATTAACAAAAGATACATTATTAATATGATTATTGTCTCTAAAATAAAATTACATTAAAGTATTTGGTTTTACAAATATAATAAATTAATATTTATAAATACATTTTTTGACAAGTTCTCACAGATGGAATGTGCGTAATGACGAGTTTCAACAATCAACTTATATGAAATTTCAAACCCTAAGATATTTTAGTATATAAGAAACTAATTTTTTAGTATATAAAAACCAAATTAAGTCTAACAATATTTATAATAATGTGTGTATTTGCCTTTTCTTAGAATTCTATCGTAAACATAAACAATTTTTACACTTATTGGAAATCTTTTAAGAAGAGATAATTAAGTGGTGAAGAATGATGAACCAAAAATAAAAATTTAGAAGAAAAATATGCTGTTTGAGCCAGTAGCTCAGAAAACACTTCTTGGTACCGCTAAAGTCGCTTTTTACTTGAATATTTTATGTGAGTATTAACTCTACATTCTACAGTTGATCAAACATTCCCAAGAAAAAATAATATTTATGAAATTTAAACTTTTCATGTTATTCTTATCTGCTTTATTTTTCAACATTAATTTTTAAATTGTCAAAATTTTCACTTAATTATTCATTCATGCGAAACATACACTTTAGTTATGTTGCATTGCTCACTTTGTATAATTTATGGGCTGATTTCACATCTTTATTTCATATTGTGCGCCTTACTAGCTGTCACCGTGATTGACAGTAGGGCATCCAGATGGACATGTCACATCCCAATACAACAGGTGGAAACCAAATTTTAAAACAAAAAGAAGAGCAGACGTAGAACATGTTGTGTTTAGACAGTTTCATCATGGTAAGAGTCTTTACCAGTCACCATGTGTGACTGTACAGATTGTCGGTAAAATCTTCTGATTTCGAGACATGGCACTTGTATGCATTCTATTGTGATAGACGTTACATTTTAGGATTATTAGAACAGCTGCGTTGACTTAAATTCCATTTTACAAAGGCAAATGAATCGTCTGAACGCCTTAGCAACTGTAATTTTTTGCGTGTATGAAGGTATTCTAATAAAAAATGATAGGGCTATGTAAACACTAATTATGAACTATTAGATCGAATAATCAACTATTTAGTGATTGCCCAGAAAATAAAAAATAGAACTTAATAATGAAACTAGACTTGATTTTCCATTTAAAAGGTGTAATTCTCACTCGCAAAGCCATTTACGAAACGGTTGTGTAGAGTGGGTGGAGGGGGTGGTGAGAGTTTTTACGTGACTCCTAGAATCAGCTGGCGTTACTGAGTACATCAAGCCTTTGAGCCACGTGTCATAGCGTATTTTTACTCTTTTCTACATAAAATGTTTCATTCTCCTTGCTGTATTCAATTTTGCTGTAATTACAAGGTGACATGTTTCAGTGTGGGAGTGGCAGTGCTTGTAATTCTAGTGGCAGTGTGGGCTGCGAGTGTGCGTGTGTTGGTGTGTAAGTGTGTGGGCGCACCTGCACTTGCTATTAGCTAATTAAAATAACTAAGATGTTCGTAAAATACATAATTACTGAACGTATATCTGAATATTTTCTCTCAGGTACTAAGAAATCTATGCAACGTTTGTAAATTAAGTATCAAAGTATCTGGAATAACAGTATAAATGTGTTAAGTACCTTATTAGCTTTGCATTAAGATATATAGGGGTGCTGAAATGTCTTGAAATGGTTTAATATCTTGTGTAATCGTGAACGAACAAACATAAAACAAAGTGCAGTGATATAAGGCATACCATTAAAATTTCTGATGCAGTCAGTAGCTCTTCACTACCTAATGGCCCGTAAGGAGTCAGTGAAAAATCTTAAATGTAAGCATAGGTCGATATGCATACCACTTTAATTAGTAAGTATTAATTAAAAGAACCTCTTATATTAAAATTAACATATATCCTTTTTTCCTTAATACATTTTTATACTTAGATAATAAAATAACTGAAAAATCTTTAAAATTTTAACCTATAAATATTACTTTTTGAAACACTTGACTTAGGGTTAGCAAACTCTTATTGTGTAAGACGGGAAAAAATTCATTTTTGCGTATCTGCCTGTCGAATGCACGATATTTCGTTAAAACCGACTTACAGACTTGAAATTTACAATTTATAACGAAGCCTCGCTTCTGTATAAGCAACATTGAGTTTGATGATCTGAAATTAGTCTTATGGTAAATATGATGGCAACGATAAAACTAAAATAAGTTTTTAAAAATACTGAGAACAATCATATGACATATTTACATATGAATAACGCATGTAGCCTATCATAATTATTGAACTATAGACTGTTTTATTTTGCATGTAACCTTATGGAAGATTTTACCCAAAACTTAGTGTATTTTACCTTATTTGCAATGGAATGTGTGTTTTTATAATGTTCTTTGGAATGGTAATGAATAAATTAATGATAGTAGTATTAATTATAAAAAAATTGATGACATTTCTTTTGATCTACCATATTTGAAAAACTTTTGCACATATAATTTAAAATGTTTATATTTTAATATTTATTCTCATTTTAAAATATTTCAAAACTTTATTGACTGTAATATGAATTGCTTTTGTAGATAACCTAATGAATTACACACATTGCACTATGATTGTTTTTAAATATAAAATCAATCAATATAATAGACATACTTTTAACTTCTTAATGCAAATGTAATATATATATATATATATATATATATATATATATATATATATATAAACTGTAGTATGGTTCTCATTACATTATTTATTTATCGTTAATATTTACAATTACCTAACAGGGAGTAAGTTACCGTTTCACTACCTACGAGTATATCTGAATTCTACAGAAAACCACCCTAGTGTACGACACAACAACGCTTGCTTCATAATTAAACTACTCAAGGTACGCATCCCGCAGCTTCATCCAAACAACGCTCTATAACGGCATTGTCTAGCGCTCCTTTAATGGTCCTTGTACACAAAAGGCTCCCTGGTAAATTTGGTGCACAACATGATGAGACAGGAAATTACATTACTTAGTGCCTGTACTTAGTTAACAATATTATAACACAGTCATATAGTTAGTTTATCACATTCATTCCAAACCTGAAACCAATAAATATGGAATGTTTACCGTACAGTCTACAACAGTATTTATGTAATCAAGTCTTACAAACAATAAAAACGCTAGAGCCGTCTGGCGGGTGGAGCGTGACTGACTGATGGGTAATCTCCGAGTGATCCTGTCTTTGCAAGAATCCCGCCTAGTCTGCAGAAGTTGGAGTTTCAGACACCATGAGACGTTGAGTGAAAGGAAATACTTTAACGGCTATTTTTTTAGTTTATTTTATTAACCCTTGTATAGTTATATGTAAAACAGATCGAGGGATTTGTATAGTCTTTAGTTTACGAAGCAAAGTACTGTACTTCAAGGATTAGAATCGAGTTTTTACAGAAAGTGTAACCTTTAATGTTGTAACTAATTGCAAATGAAATAGTAATAAATGTTTCAGTATCGAAATATACATAAAGTAAAATGTAAATTCTTTGAAATAGTTGAAATCCTTATTCAATATTTACAAAAAATTAACTAACAAATTTAATAAAGGACCATTATTTATTGTACTCGTCCTTCACTAAACAAAGTGGTTGGTACATTGATACAAAATGTAGCATTAAAAAAATTAATATAGAACATGAAATTACAGTAAACCAAGTGTTTAAGAAGGCAAAATGTGGGAATTATTGTTGTACAACTTTTTACAATATTGCGACTAACTCAAGGAATTCAATATAATTCAATAGTACAACAAATTATCGGGTCATGGAAAAAACCCAATTCTACTATAATACTCGTAGCTCTATAGTAGAGGCTAGAAAGTTAGTCAATCGAGTCTAATCCAATAAACCTACTCTTCAACTTGTTGCAGTCCATAGACCTCCAGTATTGGTTCTTCGTATTGGACTTCTATAAAACTTTACACATTGTAAACCATTCTTATTGGCTGCTCTTTTGTAATTGTTTGAAGAAAACATTACAAATATTCACAATAATTCACCTTTATTAAGAGTTCTCCTAGACAATAATAAACATTGAGGGTCCGATTTTTTAGTAGTAATTCAAATGCCCCTTTGCCTTTTTGACTTAGTCAGTAATTAGTACTGACGAAATATGTAAAATTCACTTTTATACTGTTTAATTTGTTTAAAACCTTTTTAGATCAGGGTATAAACATATTACAATAATACACATGATATATTGCATGGTTTGAAGATTCCAAGCGCAGCAAAATATCAAAATTCAGACAGGTTCTGGTTAAGAAAATCAATTACCTTCACGTAGCGTAGAGATAAGGCTACGGCTTTCTAACCGAGAGATCACGGATTACGGGTTTGATATCACGTTAATTTAATACGAAATCTGCATATTAATTAGGAACTTTTAGTCTAATAACTATTGAAATTTACAATGCTATTGTAGAAATAGTCCACTTAAAAGAGGAAAAGGAAAAAGAGCTTCTATTTATGAGAGCTTGACTTGTAATTTAGTCCTTTCATATCCTCGATTTATTGGTATTTTTGGCTAATATATTTCTCCTCCTAGCAGAATTATTATCTTGAGTTGCCCTAAAATAGTTGTATTACAAGCATTATTATTGAATTAATGAGATGACAGAGAGAGCTCCAGGGGCTACATTAATTGAGGCAGTCCACTATATCTCCGTAAAGTTAATTTATGCTTCTTTTAACCTAGAATTGTAAAATATATTTTTGTTCCATTTTTCCTCAGTAAAGTAAACTTGTATAAGTGAGGTATACATGAGTTTGTTTTCAAAGGGGAGACTGCCACTTAAATCTTCAAAAAATCGATTTTTTCATTGCACTTAAAAATCCTTCATGTTGTCCTGATTAAGAAAATGTATAGTTTATTATATCTATCTATTATATTAATGGGTATAAAAAATAAAATCGAGAGTTATGTCATTATGGAAAGTGAATAGTGCGGAGGTTTTTTCCATATACATGTTTTCATAATTCATAAGACTTTCATTTTTGTTGTGTTGGCAATAGTCACTGGTTCTACTCATTGACTGTGCTTGAAGTCAACAGTCAGCTGTCAGTTGTGTTGATTTTGATTTGTTTATGTGTTTTTGTTTATTTTCCTAAACTTTAGTTCAGTGAGTAAACAAATACAAATCGTGATTTTTTAGATTTTTGGTGTTTTAGAAGTTTCTTGGAATGTGTTAGTACAAACTGTTTAGATCATATTTTATAATAATGCCCAGAATAAAGAAGTTCAACAAGTCTCACAAATTCTTTGGCAACAGGTATGTTAAGGTTAGGCCTACATCAGAAAATGAACCTACAAATCAAACTATTGCAGCCAGCCTACCTAGGCCTAGTTCTACAAATAATGAATATACCCCTAGTACTAGTAGGCCTAAACCTAAACAGTCTTCTAGTTCTAAAAAACTATCTGAGTCAAAATTGCCCTATAATTTGCAATATGATGAAAGTAATGTAAACATTATTATCAATCTAGAACACTTGGCTGGAATAGTAAAATCCTTTACAAAATGCAAGTTCTGTAACAATGAAAATTGTGTTACTATGGATGTGGATAAAGGTTACAAAAAATGATCTTGTTCCCAAATTATAATTAAAATTTACAGTCTGTAAAGAATTTAATACTGGATTGACCTCTGACTTTATACGAAATCTTTCCGAAATTAATACAAGGTTCATTTATAGCCTTCGGTCGATTGGTTGTGGTATATCTGCAGGTAAAATGTTCACAGCAATTATGAATCTTGCACCCCCAGATACAAAAGTACTGATCTATACAAAAAGAATAATGAATGGAACTGTAGAAGTAAGTGAGGCATCCATGCGTAATCCTGCGCTTGAGGCTATAAAAGAAAATGGTGTTAAAGTTGAAATCGCAGCTGCGTTTGATGGCACGTTGCAGAAGCGCGGCCATACCTCTTTGAATGGTGTTGTCACAGTTACATCATTTGATACAGGTAAAGTGCTAGATTATGACTGTTTGTCAAAATTTTGTATAGGCTGTGTAAATAAGGCAAATTTAAACAACCCGGAGAAGATTAACTCACATAAAATCAAGTGTAATGCAAACTATCAAGGAGCTAGTGGTGGAATGGAGGTGGTGGGTGCAAAAAACCTTTGTGCACGGTCATATAACAAATTGGGAGTAAAATATACAAAATACCTTGGAGATGGTGACTTCAAAGGTTTTGAGGCAGTTTTAGAAAGTCAACCTTATGGCAAAGATGTAGATATTGAAAAGCTGGAATGTGTAGGGCATGTTCAAAAAAGGCTCGACACACGGCTTCGAAAGCTAAAGAAGATAAAAAAGGAAAAACTGAGTGATAGAAAAGGTCTAGGGGGCAAAGGCAGGTTGACTGATGACAAAATTGACAACTTGCAGAGATATTATGGCTTAGCCATTCGTAATAATGCTACCAGTGTAGACGATATGCGAAGGGCAATTTGGGCTAACTATTTCATACGTTATCGACGGATGATAAACCACAACATTCACTCTGTCCACAAGGAAAGGACTCCTGGTGTGGTTATAATAAAGCCCAGGAATTAAAAATTACTTAAACACATAGGAATTATTTACCAGAGGCTATTATGTTGGCCATAAAGCCTATTTACCAAGACCTGACTAAAGATGAATTAATTGTTGAAACGCTGTATTCACGGTAAGACTCAAAATCCTAATGAGAGCTTCAATAGCTGTATATGGCAAAGAATAAAAAAAACTGGATTTGTAGGTCTACAAAAACTTAGGCTAGGAGTCTCAGATGCAGTTGTTGCTTTTAATGAGGGATCAACCGCCAAAGCAAATGTTTTGGAAAGGATTGGAATTAAACCTGGCATGAACACAATTCAAACTTTGAAATCTATTGACCGTGTACGGATTATGAAGGCTAATAAAGAGGCTGAAGAAGGTAACAAGAAGAAGAGAGTTAGGAGAAGGCTTTTGAAGCGGAAATTGGAGGATAAAGATTAGCAAGAGTACTGTCCAGGAGGGTTCTGATACCATCAAAGGTTAGTTTTCTTTATATTGTGTTTTCCGAAAGTTTAGTTTTTTTTTGCGCTTAGGTACCATTATCTCCTAAAATAATCAAGATAAAGACTTGAAACTTTCAGTGATTATTATCTAAATGTAGGGCTACACAAATAACAAAAAACGTTTAAGTATATTGTTTATAATTATTTTTAAAATTATTTTTTTTTTTGGAAAAATTTTGAAAAAATTGGTTTTTTTTAAATTATTTTTTTCTTTTTATTTTTATTCTTTTTTATAATAATTTTATTAGTGGTTTATGACTCAAACCATCTAGATGACTTGGTGAAAATTTGGTGATATTTACTCAAATAGTTTTTGAGAAAAGTGTACCTAACCTAACATGAAACGCTCCATTTAAATAGAATTGCGACAGGTAGGTGGCAGTCTCCCCCACCTAAGTTATTTGTGGAATTATAAAAAAAAAATATATTAACCATCTTTAATTTTAACGGTATGTTTTAGTTATAAAAGTTATACTTGTTGTTAGAGGTTTAAGCAGTTGTACGTACACGACATGAGCAAGAAAAGTTTTTGTGAACTGTTAGGATATTGCAGGTCTTGAAAAAATTACATAAGGTACAAAATCATCTTTTTTAATATTGATAAGAAAGTAAAATATATATTTAGCCTACGTACTATATAGGATGGGTGACTGCTGATCAATCTTGTGTTTGCAAGCAGCCCGCCAGCCTGGCCATTACTGGTGGTTCTGAAGTCGCTCAGCATGAATAAAACCTATTGATTTGCTGTATTATAGAGTAAAGATATTCGCGCATTGATTATGAGGAATCCAATAATTTATCATTAAGTTCACTACACTATTTGGTCTGAAATTGGCTTCGATCAGGATTATATCTAATTTTATTGTCGATATCCCCTGATTTATATAGGTTTTTGTAACCCTCGGCCAAATTCCAAGTAGTTTTCTTCATAGTAATGAATCGTCATGCAAATTCCAAGTCTTTCGGTCACCTCATTACGATGGTATCGCTGGAGAACCAGATATTCAGGAAGACCAAAATAAAAGTTTTCCAGGCCCATAATAACATATACCTTACTAAAGCTTAGCCAATAAAAACCAAATTGTTGTAAGATGGAAATTTCAGGAGAAAAACATTCAATGTTGAATACCAACCCCTAGTAATATACACAGGGGCCTCAGTTACCTAACTACGGCCCTTGCTATAACCCAACAGACAGGTGATGAAATTATTCGGTTAAGGTAATTGCTGTTGCATGAATGATCTCTCACAGAGTTTAGATATAGTCATTATCCAGGAGTTATTTAACAACTTGTTTCTGAAACCAAACTATTTTATGTAATTTCTTGTTTGAAATTGATATTGATGCTTACAAGAGAAATAGGAAATACATACAATTTACTTTAGTAATATGCTTTTACACTTTTATGTAGGTTTAGACAGGTAAGACTTCTTTACATAAACCAACAACGAGTTTTTAAATTACGTCCCTCCCACGAAACTTAGTTATCTAACGAGTTTATCTTACAGGACATTATTTTCCTTGATTAACAACTTTCTTTGAAATTCCCCTCTTGCATAACAACCTACTTCATTAAGGTTTTGCCCAAAGTTTACTGAAACGATAAATATAATTGTTAAGAATAAGCTTACGTTGACTTAACTGAACTTATAAATGATCCAAAAAAATATTTGAAGATTTGATTTAAAACGGACTTTTGCTATTCAAAATAAAAAGATACTTCTGGAATATATATATATATATATATATATATATATATATATATATATATATATATATATATATATATATATATATATCTGTTCGAGATTTTGTATATTAGGTCAAATACGATTTAATTACTAGAAATCTTATTAAAAAGTAATACAATCTCAGATGCCGTAGAGAAAAATTTCGATAGGAGAAAACTCCCCATAAAATGCTAGCTTTGCAATTCCAGATGTCTTCAATTTGCATATAAATTCACGCCTGGATTCCGGACGTATGCAAAGTCACATACTAAGCGACACTTTATAATTAAGTGACTATTTTATTTTGAAAGAAAAAACTCAAGCATAGTTCTAAAGTTTTTACTCTAGACCCTAGTTGTAACCATAATATTTTACCTTGCACCTTTGTCTGTTGTCAACGTTGCTTTGAGCGAGTTTAGCATTAATTTATTAGTTAAACTTTTGTGTAAGCCTAACTTTTTGCCTTAACGTTTTTTATCACTTGAAGAAGAGAATAGACTTCAATTCTCGAAACGTAGTGATCCATTTTTGTAACATATAACATGGGGATTATCCGAAAACTTTTTTATTAGTATGTTTTATTTTATTATGTTGTTTTTATTAGTAGATTTTCTTTAAGTATGAAAAAAAGTAAACCAAAAAACTTTTTACATTACCGCACGAATAGTTTCTTTATTAAATGATTATTGTGTGCTGTTTGTATTAGCAAACATCTGTTAACATATACTTAAAATTTTTAAGACATAAACTCCACTTAATTACATTTGTACAATTGCTGAACATGTGCAAAATATAACTCGCTATATCTTTTCAATGTTTAAATTTGAAATTTAAGTATTTTTTACTAGGTCTCATTTTTTACATTCAGAGTTAAGACCAGCTATTTAAATTTTGACCCAATTAAATTAAAGAAATAAATCAGGTAAAGTTAAAAATAGCTAGTCAAAAGTCAGATAGTTAAGTTCGTGTTTTATTTTAATTGCTCTATCATAAAAAAATATCTTACGGGATTCAAATAAAGTTACATTATTCCTCAAATATGTGTTATTTCCGGTAAGAGGCTTACCAAGTAGAGACAGATATACTTGTGTTAGGTTCTGGTTTGTGTGTAAACAGCTTAACAGGCAACCGTTTGTGGATAAAAGTTCTTCTCCCAGATTCGATATTAAGGACAGGCTTTCTAATTTTCCATTTTTACAACGAGATTTTTAAAACGACCTTATGACACTAAACGTAAAATAAGCACACTATGGAATACTCCGAAGTGTGAAAAGCACAAGTATATTACAACTTGAAGATTATGAAGTTTTATATATAACTGCCTGTTCACTTGGTATCTCGAGAAAGAACTGATTTATAGAATTGAAATTTTGCAGGAAACATAATTTATACATGATAAATATCAATTTTCATGTGGGTTAATATTCTTTCAGGAAAATTATAAGACCATTAGAATGCAATTTTTCATTGGAATTAAAGCTAACTACGGTGAAAACTACACTGATTGTATATTAATACTCCTGTGTACGTTTTAAATCTGTCGTTGGTCATGCTAGTCTAAATACTCTACAGTAACGTTATTACTAAGTATATGAATTCAAAGTATGCTTTAGTAAATATTGAGTTACCGACAGATTTTTATAATTTCTAAGACTGGATTATAATTCAACAATGTTCCATATGTAACACAACACAGACTCGGACATGGACTGATAACCTTATCAGACAATAGCCAGTACATATCTGACTGCACACAATGGACCTGTCTGTCTACCACTAGAGTGACTTCGTTAACTTCTTAATAAGATATAAAAGTCTTATCATATATCTTCATTCGTTTGCCTCAAAATTCCTTTGCGAAGAATTCCGGTGACTTGAATTACCTTCTACATAATTTTATACTCTCTTCATCTCATAATTTATGTAAATTACTGTTCTTCTACAATAGCATAGGTACTTTTTAGGGCTAATACGAGTATAAAACTACCAATCAAGCATGTCTTGTAAAAATTCAACAAAACGAGAACGACACGTGTTTTTTCGTTACTGGTGGGCGTAAAATATCTGTTAAATAATATCCAATGCCATATTTAATTTAATTTATTGCAACATAAAACCTTATATATTAAAAAAAAATTCAAAACAAATGTTTAAAAGATAGTAAAGTTCTTTAAAATAATCTGCCTTTGTTTAATGTTCATCACTGACGACATATATAAGGATTAGTATTAGTAAGGCCACTGTTAGGTGCTGCAACAACAGAAACACGACGTTTTATGATCTGGTATCTGCCCACTATTCAATAGTCAAATAATATCAATATGAAAGGATATATGCAAATAGAAATTGCTACACAACTAAAATTTAACGATTAAAATTATAATGTACGCACCAAAACAGGAAATTTTAAAGGAATATCTTTGTTGGTACGCCCTGCATTAATATCACAGCCTGACTCCAAAAGCCATCAAAAGGCAAGTTGGAAGTGCAACTAAAAAATTATTATTTATAAGAGCAGTTAAGAAATAATATCTATTATGTTTCATTAGCAATAAGAAAATGGAACTAAATATTTTAAAATGTTGCATACTTGAAAAAAAAAAACTGGTAAGTTATACTTTTATCAACTGTGGATTACAAATTGTCTGTTTTACTACGTTGTTAGCCGTTTCTACTGTAATGTACATATAAAAAATGACATAATAAATAATTTTCGAATCCATTACATAAATATAAAACACATAATTATAAATTATATAACTTTTTAAATGAAAAATATTGTGGTCAACAATACGCAGTTAATTAAAAATAAATACTTGCATACACAATAATAATCTGGTAGCCTGTAGTTGATATCAGAATAAATATGGAAAAGTAGTGCAGCTTCATACAGAAAAACTGTAAACAAGTTGTCATGTCGCAGCGACTTCTTCTATACCATAAGAAAGTTTGAATGTAACATGACCTACTAACAAATCACGTATTATCATTTTAGTAGTAACCCAAACGTCGCAGAAGTGCCGATGCATTTTATAACCGATTTAAATATGGGAAATGCTTCCAAATACATCTATAAATTTATGAAATATTGCTTTTCACAGGGGGTTCAATTTATAACCAATTTATAAACTGGTTGAAAGTATTAGTTTCATTGGTCTGTCTGGCCACATGATAATTCGAAAAAATTATCCTGTACACTTAACGTTTTAAATTAAGCTTTCTTTCTATAAAACAAACATAAACTCGTAGTAGTAGTGCATGACACTCTACAGGATATAACTAAACGTTAGCTATAGGTTTTACATTGGTAACATTGGGTAATCGATATACCAACTATAAATAACAGTATAAATAAATTTGTAAACAAACCTATTAGAATCACGTGACATGCTAAGACATGTAGCCTAATCATCACAATGAAATTAGTTGTCTACTATTACCTTATTTAAAGAAATAACCTAAAAGCATTGGATGAAATTGTTTTACTGTACTAATGATTAAAAAAAACGATTAATTAAAATACCCGATAACTAACACATTTATTATTATAAAGCATGAATCGGTCTAATCTGTTAATTAAATGCGCGTAACAAGTTCACTGCCGTTCGATTTGCTAATTTGTTTTTCGTGTTTAACACTGGTGTTAGGATTTTTAAATTTGAGTAAGAGGTGATTTTTAATCCTGGAATCTTAGTTTTTTGTTTTGTACAGCCATGCAAAATATGAGATCTTTCTTAAGATATCCTTCGGATTTATAGGCTATGTAAGGCTCAACAAAATCCCAAAGACGGACATAAATTATCATAAAATACGACGTCTTCTACATAAAAAATTTCGTCCTATGCTAAAGTTCATGGCTCATGGATTAATTAGTTCTTGAAATATCCAGCAGGAAACTGAACACAGTCATATAAAAAGACAAACAGACTGAAAGAAAGAAGATGTATTTTGAACGATAGATAAGTTATTACTGAACATTTAAAAGTATATTGTGTATATATATATATGTGGTTGTATATAACATCATGTGGTTGAAACAGTTGTCACACACTGTTATAATTTTATTTTGACAAAGAGGGAGTGTGTCACAAAACGTGTAGTGTAACGGGCTTAATTATGGTTTCATGGCTAATTTCAATGATGTAGTTAATTTTTCTTGAGATTTCCTGCATACAGCACATACAAGGAAATGGAACGGATCCAGCCTCTTCTCGCGTCGTGCAGAATTACCGATTCGATGAGGTGAATTATCTCGAGGAGGTAACTATCGAGGTAACCTATATTTCCTCGTACTGTGTACTGATATAAGTAAGTCGTCTGAGATTTTCGAATAAAAATAATTCAAAATACTACACATAATAGGGAATGTAATACTATGATAGTTGTTCGTGTTATTAGGATTACAATACGTAATGAAAGGTTCCGTCTTCAAGATTAAGTCTATTGGTCGTCCAGAAGTATATTTTTCTGAATATAAATAATATTTACTACCTCGCTTATCATAATAGAGAGAAAAATATTTCATCAACTCCTGTACTTTCCTCCCATTTGTATCTAAGTAAATTCTGAAATATTAGTAGGCTGCATAAACACAATAATGTTATAATGTGCTCTCAAACGTAACAAACTTATTTATATAATTCTGTTACTATCAATCGACGTCAAAATTGAAAATAGCTTTTAAAACTATTTAAGCTGTGAATATAGCAGTTGAGCAATTTCTATATAGGTAATACTTAATACTGGCCTTTAACCTATTACAGTTTTATGGTATATTTTAATCCAATTATTGTTTAGGGGAAAAGAAGCTAATAAAAATACGAGCACTGTTGAATATAACTTTTACATAGACATATAAAAGAAAATCATAGTTTGATCTTAAATATTATTGAAATAGTCACATTGAATTGAATTGAGGTAGTCTCCGACAAAATTTCAGTTATAAAATATATCCAATTAACTAAAAGTTAGATGAAAAGACCTCTCGAAGTGAACCAGTTCTCTAATGCAAACGTATTATTGAAGAAGTTAGTGCAGAAAACAAGTTAAGAGAAATACAAAAAGTTTCAGATTTATTGTATAGTTAAGAAGTTTGCAAAGTATAAAAACTACCTTTCCGTTTTTATTAAGTTTTCATTTGTCTTGATCCTTTTAGACTCTAGTTTGCATAATATGTTCTTTATCTTTATTAACATCTTTATCACATCTGACTTGAAAGAACAGTTATACGCGAAGAAAATCAAAATACTCAGTATGTGTTATTATTCATATAATCTTATATAACTGTGATAGAAACTATATGCGTGTATGACCTACTATAATTATGTACTTATCACCTCTGATGTTATCAATACGGTATAGGCGAGTCCTTGCTTTTTATATCCTTCGTAGAGTGAGTTTTATACATTTCGCAATCAATAATTCCTTACAGGAGATATTAAATAATGTCTAAATTGGTGTTGTACATATACTGGCAACTACCAGTTAATAAACTGTCCATTAAGTTGCCAAAAAAGATTTTAAATTTTTTACCAGCTTTTAACCTTTTTTATTACACGTAAAACTGTGCAAATATCTTACATGGTAATATTTAAGGTATGAGTAAAAGTTTTGATTTGTTTGTAGTATGTTCTGGTTGCTGTTTCGAAAAGTAAATGCCGATACTTATCAATGAATGAAACCTGGGGTATTGAAACCGAAATATATTACTACGTCACAACAAGTCACAAGTTTTCGCATGCTGTAACGAGACATGTAGAGCGATCCATTCATATACGTTATCGACAAGGTTGCAGGGGAGCCGAACCAGTTGCCAGCTACAATCAGCTGATTGTACACTGGGCAGTCGGGTTCCGTTCTCTATCATGGCAATACACAGATAACACACTGTCAGCGTAAAGTAATCCATTACTGGATTCAGGCTAATTTTGCCGTCACAGTTTACATGAATCAAGAAGAGATAATTTCCTAGCATTATTAAGCAATATTGGATTTGCATTATTAAGTAACACATCAACCCAAATAACCCAAATGTAAAGAAAGTGCATTGAACGCAGATTTTTAAAATACTTTGATAAATTTATTTCCACCAGATTCAATATAGTAGACCTATATTCATTTTCCAATTGGTTTATCGTTGTAGTTAAACATAGAATCAAATTATTCTCACTTGTCACACAATGTATTTCCTAGGAAAACTACTTTGAGACTTTGTGGTTGAACCTATTTTCAATAAATTAGAATAACATAATTGCATTTATATAGATTTAAGATTTCAAAATATCACAATTATTTTAAATTAATTTATTGATTGTCTGAATTCAAACACAAAATTCATTATTAGTGATAGACTAAATAAAACGACACATTCTTCAATTGTTAAATTTAAAATATTTTTATATTAAAGTTTATTTGCTTTTACAATATAACTGGAACAGAGGGACTAAATATCTATTATAAAATACTCCCAGTATGTTAAGAAGATCATTAGTAAAACCGAGGGTAAACAAATATTCTTTTGGATTCTTAGACCTTTAACGTTAACTGTAAATATCAAAAGGATTAGATTTTCAGCGAAATTAATGTTCACGTTCACAATTACCACTATCCCTACCTAGAGTTTTGTTTTGCTTTCTTGTTTTTACTTTTTGTATCTTTATGCTTGTTCGCCTTAATTATATTAACAGACAGATATAAGCCATATTAATTTCTAGAAAATTTACCAGAAGTTAATTTTACTTTGTTTGTAAATATTTTTACATGCAATATTATGTTGTTGCATTATCGTCATAACTTTTTTTTACGTTAGTCAGTAAATATTATTACTAACTTCAAGACGCAGGATTTGCCTGAACTGAAGTGCACACTGTGTTATGGAAGACCAAATTAACTAAATGTCAAATTTATTAGACTGAATTAGGTTAATTAACCTAACTAAACCTAACCTTAACCTAATTAAACTATTGTGACATGTTGCTAATGATCACTAAAACTTTCAGGATTTGTAATGAAACTGTAATATTGTAGCTTTGAATGGAAATTAATAATAATAGTTATTAGTATTAAAATGTTGGACGAGAGGCTGGGTAAATTACAAATAGATAAAACACCACTAAATACATTCCCACTGAAGTTAATTAAAAATGAGCAATGCACATTCAGAATATATAAAAAAACGCAAAACCTAATAGAATTCTAGTGTTTTATAAAACTATATCATAGCGAAATAGTAATATTTATATGTCGATGGGCTTATGAAAAGTGTGTGAGATGGATAAATTAATATACATTGGGGCAAATGGGTGAATTTATAGTCTTCAGGAAACCTCATGCTGACGTGAGTGATTAATTAGGGATTTTATTTACGTGAAGAGACGTTGACATTGTAATAAAATATACTGTTCGTGAAATAAAGTTGTAATGACCTTTTATTATTATTATTTAAGTAAATTTACTCACCGAAATTTCGATAAGAAACTATGAAATGAGCTCATAATTACTCACTGCTACTCTGTTTTAATGTAATATTACATATTTTTCCTGACTTTTATTAACATGAGTAATACGTAAGTCTGACCTCATTGAAAAAGCACAATATAATAGTCTTAAAACTATATTTATATAAAATATAATATAATATCATAATAATAAATATAATAGGAATTCAATATAAACATGGTCAATTGCGAAGTAGGATTACGCTACATCTCGTTTCGCGTGACAGGCTTGAGGTATTCTGAGGACAGATGGGCAGAGAGAAAACCATACAGAAATAAATGTTTCGTCCCCTTGACGGACCAACAAGAAATAGTGCCACAGACCTACTGATTGATGGGTATTAATGACGGTCATTTAAGCCCCATTGCTGGACGTGCACCACATTAAAAACTCCTTGTCTCGTGAAGAATTAATTTTAACTCTAAATATAAATTCTATTAATTAAATCATTCTCAAGTTGTACTACTAAATGTTAGACTAAATTCAATTTTGTCAGTCATTTTGGTCTCATAGCAGTGTTTAAATAACAAATGTGTACAAATAAAGTCACTTAATGAAGATATTGAATGTGTGGGTATGTTTAGGCAACATGTATTATTATGTGACATAATATATAATTGTAGTAAACTGAGTTTAAAATTGATTTATTTTGCAATTTTTTCGTTGCCATGATGGTTGTTCATAAACCAAGTATAAATATTCGTTAAAGCTCGGTGAAATCCCATGGAATGGCATGCATCATCATTGAACTTAGTTTTGCCAATAAAGAAATTACCTTTTTAGCAAAACAGGTCTATAGGTGACTTCGTTCACAAGGAATGAAAGAAATAAAATTCTGATAAAAGAAATCCAGACAAAATAATCTGTTCCAGCCACTCCAGTGATAGGTTTTAATCATTAAACATGTGATGTTTCATAATAAATCTTTATATATATATATATATATATATATATATATATTATATATATATATATTTTTGTGTTCGTGTTTATGTGTGATTTTGATGAAATTTTGTGTGTGTTTTCAAGGGAATTCAAGAATGGTTTATATTCAAAATTTGGTCCACTGGAAAATGTTTTTTTTTTTCATTAACTTTTTTATTTGTAAGTAGTTGTTGATTTTAGAGTGTTTTACATTGGATCCGGCAGACTGCACTACGACAGATAATACAAAGTGAACTGATAGACTACTTAACAGCTGTTCATTATTTGAGCTGAAGTTTATCAAAGAGGCAGAAACATTTGTTTACATTTAAAATTTAGAAAATAAATTGCTTGATCAGTAGTGTAATGCAGATTGCATAGAAGAAGTTATTACCTAATTTTAAATTTTGATTGCGCCAATGATCAATAAACTATCTAATGTAATGAAAAAAACTATTACACGCTGTTATAAAAACCACCTCATTGTACAAATCTGTGAATGTTTCCATATAAGACAATCGAATTTGATTAGATCGAAGGTAAATTAAAAGAGCCGAAGAACACGCTTTATGATCGAAATTGGTTTTCGTTGATACATTTTCTTGACCGGAGCACAAGGAAAAACCCACAATATTGGAAACATCTTAGACAGAAATTTAATCTTAACAGGCCGAATTTGATTCTTCATAACCTAATTAGAGAGCCCCCCCCACACACACACACACACACACACACACATATATATATATATATATATATATATATATATATATATATATATGCAATTAATTGTATGAATAACTTACCAACACCTAGCAAATACCACGAAAGATAGAGGCAGAAAATATAGTACATATCTTCATAATGCGCCCAAGAGGCTCACGCAGGAATGACTATCAATTATCTCAGGAATGTTTAGAATGTGATAGAAAAGGAATACGTAAATATAGTGTAATAGGAAATTGCGTGCAACACCGCGGGCAACAGGTAGTATCAATATAATTATGTAAATTGTATCTAACTAATAAAATATGACCTTAAAGTAAAATTATTTATATTAATAAAATCCATACCTTTTATTCAAATTGAAGGTTAGCATAAAATTTCAATAGGAATAATTAACGGACACTTTAGGCTCACTTTTTAATAGATAATTAATTTAGCTCAGACACAAGATTGAGGTTATTTTATTTAATATTATGTCATACTTTACTAAAACAGAAATGTAACGTGTTGCATTATTCGTTATAACGAAATAATATATTAATTAACTATACTTTCAAGTAATAGAGAACAAATTTAGATCAAAATTGAGTATCCATAAAGAGATCTACTATTGGGCAGATGGTTGGAAGTTTCAGTATATTTATTTCGTATCCTGGTAGTGATATGATTATTATTTTCCTGTACAAGTCATGGCCATTTTAGTTGCGTCAGGATAAGTATAATATCGTAGGAAAAAACCATGATTTTTGATAATTTTAACCCTCTTCATACACTCATATTTCGATTTCCAATAAAATTAGCCAGGAAGTAGATCGTTTTATTTTTCATTATAAATTCCTCTGTCTATTTCAAGATTATCCAGGGTCTGTACTTATACAGTTCAAATTGACTTTAAGCTCGTGAAATCATTTGATGTTCATAAAGTGCTAAACATTTATTTTGATCTAAACTCTTCAGTCATTGACACAAAAATACTCTTCATCTCCTCTAAATTAGTTTGGCAACCCTATTACCTTTTCACAGCATGTCAGGTTAATTACGAACCAAATATTCACGCAATATTAATTAAGCAAATCTAAATTAACATCTAGCGAAACGTTTGTTTAACAAATTGAAAATGCGTACGCAATGTGTTTCTTCGAGTAATAATGTTTTGTTTTCCATGATTTTAAATAAACAAAATATTCTCTCCCATGTATTTTCTTAAGCTCATAACGTAGAAACGTATACCGTGTATTTATTTTCCGTTAACTGTGAAATGGAATAAAAACAATATTGCGTATGTTTGATAAAAGTTTTGTTTTGACTAATATAACATATTACATTAAATAATCTCTTTTTTACCAAAAATAAAATTTGTTCACCCATAAATAAATAAAAAAATGTTGTAATTATGGCCCTTGTAGTTTATTACTGTCGTATATTTTAACTCATAAATTATTTTGCCTTTCTTCCCTGACCAAGTAAATGATATACCTACACAGATCTAAAAAGACTATTTCGCTCATAAAGTATCTACTCTCTGCTATTCTAATTTACTTAGAGTTTGAGATATTTATGGAGCAATTCGTCAGTGTGCTTTGTTGTTTTGATCAAGAAGATATATACATGATTTGAGAACAGTTTTGAGAACACTATTGTTTTTTCAAAAACTACTAAAATAGCTTCATTTCAGGTCTTTACATTAACAGTAATATTTAGATATTAACTTAGTCTTTGACATCTGCATTGCTGGACTTTCCAAATTAGTACATACTTATTTATTTGCTAAAATATGAAGTTGTAATTGACTAAAAGTTTTAATTTTTTTATTTGGAATGTCCTATTCTGCGCTAAGCAGCCGTTGCAGAAAATGTAAAAGAAGTTTGCTATTTTCAAGCTTATTATGTGTTTTTAAGGGTATAAGTGTGTACAAATTTAAAATATATAGTTGTGCCATTATAAAACAATGTTTACGCTAAATAGCTCATTGTATTTAAAAGGATCTTTCAAATGATAATATTTGTTTGTTGTAGGAGTGAATTTAGAGATTAGAATAAACTTTGTTTTAACAAACACACACACACACACACACACGAGTGCCCATAGCGATCTTTTTGTATTATAATATATATAGTAATATATTATTCAAGTAATTTTATTTGGAATTAATACAGTTACTTGCATTTGGCATTAAAATTTTCTATAATTATAATAAGTAGTTTAAGAGATGATAAAACCATCATAGTTGTGGTGGATTAATAACTTTTAATAACACGTTTATTTTAATACTGTTATGTACTCTCATAATCACAATAACATTATATTTTTCAAACAACAACGTAATATAAACGTAATGTAAACGTTCTTATAAAAGTACTGTAAAAGTAAGAAAATATCTGTCATACATTTCAGTCTATCTCTATCCTTTACCGTCAAAGGAAAGATGAATTCAAAATATTTGTCATAGACAGCTGTAGCACCAAATCCATAAACCCAACATTGTGAGGGGTGCAACAGAATAGATTGCTGTCGCTTTATTTTCATGCAGCGCAGATAATAATATCCTTTCACGTACTGTTTCTGTACTGCAACCAAACTCTAAACATGACTGAACCTATAAAGATTTTGTTAATAGAAAGAAACTATTATGTTTAATTTCTTTTATAAGGATTACAAATTACTCGCAACGGTGTACTGACATGAATGGCGAATTTTAAAAACCAGTTATAATTTTGTTTCATGAAAAAATACAAAACAATATGTAATTTAACAATATTGTTTTATTTTTAGCCCAAATTTGTTATTTTGGTTGCAAGGTCAAGTTTGCCACTCTAAACGAAAAGTTTAGTTGTGCATCTTATGGAAGTATGCTGACTTTAGTTGTTCTAGATGCTGTCATTAAAAAAATGGATTATGCATTATTTTTATTTACCCTGTTATTTTTAAAATCCCTAAGAGCTTTCTACAAAGAGTTATCGCATAGACGGACGGCAGTCATACCGACGGACAGACAGACAATGGAAAGTGACTACTATTTTTAATAAGGATATGTCTGGCCTTAATAATTCATAGACTTCCAGATCAACATTTCTCTCTCAGATCAAAAGATTGGTGTAGGTAAATTATTATGTTATTTATATTTCTCTTACTGTTGTTTATTTATTAATGTATAAATGGGAAAAACTCAACTACTTATTACATTGCTATGAATAAAGAGGTTGTTAATTATATTTTACAATTTTTATCTCGTTTATTTTGTAACTTGTGAAAAATTATGTAACCATGATAAAGTTAGGTGATACTATTATACATAATAATCGTAACGTAAAAAGGCTTAAGGATTAGGTTGAAATATTGTTCTTTAACAGCAGTTTTTTCTGCATGTTTGTTGTATTGGTCTTGTTAAAGAATTTAGTCTGCGGATTGCAACACTATCCATTTATGTACTGCATGACACATCCTGTGAGATATTTTTGTTTGCTAAGTAATATGCTTAATGTTTTTAAAATACACTGATTTAATTCTTATACTTAAAACTCTGAACTGCAAGCGATGATCTAATAAGATAAGGAATAAAATCTACTTCTTAAAGAAGTAGGGTTAAACTAACAGACATTGGAATAACATTTTCTCGTACATGTACGAATTGTTTAAATAAGAACTATTTTGCTGAATAAATAAATGGAAAAACCGGAAATAATCTTAATTTTACTATTCAAATCAACTAAATTAACTCATACAACTTTTTAGTTTTAAATAAAACGAAATAAATCTGCTGTTAGATACATAACCCTAAGGTAAAGTAGTTTTTATTTCATTTCAATCAAAATCATTATAATCAATAGTCTAAATAACAAGTTTCCAATCAGCACTTTATAGAATATTTGTAAATATAGATATATAACAAAATTTATTGAAACAAAGGAAAAAGGACCATGTTCGGTTCAACCAATCTAACTGCGTTGATTAATTACATTAGTAATTTGTTTGCGTTTTGGATCCAAATGGAAAATTTCTTGCTGAAACAATTTTCTATTTTATCTTGATTGTGTTCAACCGCATAATCAGATAATGGGCTCCCATACATTTTTATGAACAACATAAAACCGATGACTCATTATTCTTAGTCCTAATGGTTTTGCCTATATAATCTTTGAGAATTAATATATAAATAAATATATACATATAGTTATATCAATGACACTTTAAGGATTGGTATATGGTTAGTTGATGATATAATTTATTGACTGGTTTGATGGTTGGTTAGAAATGTGTTTAAGTAAGAAATATATAGTTTGGAAATCTTATATTTTTAAATGATTATTTCCTGTTCAGAATCCTTCGAAACTAGAATGGGCAACAATAGACTTGCTTATGACGAAAAATGTATCAATCAATAGAAAAAAATCATAAGTATGCTTATACGATGCAAGTTAGCTCTCAGGGCCAGGTCTAAAAGAATTCTAGTAAAGGATATTTTATTTCATCATTCGTAGCTCACTTTAGAACCTACTCAGTTAATTTTAACAAAAATTAGTTACATAGAAAATCCATATACTCTTTATAGGACACTTATATTGTGCGATTAATAGTAGCACTAAGCCCTTGTATTGAGGACCACATCAGCTCAATTTTCCCTATGGCAGTTTATCTAATAAGTATAGAAAGTGTAAACTTAAATAAACTTTTATTTTTAATGAAGAAACTCCAACATATAAGAATATGGTTCATGCGTTAAACTACTACCAAAACCTCTAGCTTTATGATAAAAAAGGTATTAAAATGAATGCATATGTGGATAGAGTTTTCCGTACATTTATATAGTTAAAAAAACAATTAGAAAAACTAAGGTAAAATAGTGTGATATAACAAAGTAGTCAATATAAATTGCTTGTTAAAGAATAGAAAAGGTATATTCAGCAATTTTATACCGTGTTTAGAAACTTAGAAAATCTCTTCTTCTTATAAAGCTAATAAGCACACAACAACCTAAAAAATAATGAATATTTGACACTCAATTCACTGATTCAATGTTAGAGAGGATATCATTTAAGAGTGTTGGAATGTGTAATTTCATTCTCTCTGTATGTACTCAAAATAGCTACAAAACGAACTTACCTTATATTTAAAATTCTGCGGAAAGGATCATTTTTAAATAAGCAAAACAAGGTCGATGATGATACGTGTTACTACACTATGTGATTTTTCTGAGTAGTAGCGAAACTTTTAAATTGGCATTGGCAGTAACCACTGTGACAACGAGTATTTTCTGAATAAATAAACTTGTAAAAAACTGATTAAATAATTTACTTCACATTTGACATAGTAACAAATGGAGCCTTGTGAAAATATCCATGTACATCAAAATTCCCATACGACTCAGTGAAGTCTTTCACATGATACGTGGTGTGGATTGTTACATTGTAGTTAAAAATAGAGTAAGTTGTAACTCAATAATTTATGTGTACGCAAATAAATTTTAAGAAACGTGAAAATGTTATGTAATAATTTTAATGTACGATTTCACTTTTACTGAGAAATGAAGAAGGGGCTGGATTCGAATCCTTAAAACTTCGTGTTCTATTTTTGTAACATTAACAATCGCAGGTGTCCAAAAAAAACGTTTTATCCTTTTAAATCATCCAACATAGAAGGTAAATTTTGAATAATGACTTTTCTAAATGTTACGATACTTTCCTTCTTATTTCATAAAGATCCGCGACACATTGGATTATTTAGATGGAAGAGGTTATAGTTTAGTAAATCTAGAAACCGCCTACAGCCTCAGTTGCAATTTTATATATACGGAGCTACTATGATAACCCTGTAAAGTATGCTCACAACCTTAAGAAGAATCGTTATTACGCCCTGTAATACGTAATGAGCCAAGTTGGCTCGCTGCGGGCTCCTGTTTGAGCATAATGTGTTGTGTCCGACCAAGTTTGGCTAGGTGTTCTAATTAGAACGGGGGACTATAAGCCAGATATCAAATTTCTACTACATAACGTTACGTGCTCTTTCATTAATAAATCTACTACACAGTTGGGTCGTTTGTAGACGCTTAATAAGGCGTCTGACAACGGACACACCGTGAGTTTGCCAAATTTACATCCCCTTGCAAAGATTTCTGGTGAAGAAACCGAAAAAGTCTGCCTGTCTTTACTAATCACAAGCTTTTGATCTGCCACTTCCCATTTCACCCACTTTGCGAGTGAAGGGTCGTAAACGGGATAAACTATCACATTGAAAGTTTCAAACAACTGATTATCTTTTTTCAGGGGTAGCTTAATTAATACCCTCAATTGAGAATTCGTTACATATGATTGGATTGTGGCAAATTTGTAGAAATTATGCAAATTCTTTAATTTTACATCTAAAAACAATTTTACTGGGGGTGGTATTACGTTTTCCACGGAAGTCAGGACCTTCAAGAACTGATGGGGAGGCAACAGGTTACTGGTAATTTTTCCGGCAGCTAGATCCTCAATGGCCAGGTGAAGCCTGGCCATCCTCTGGACAGCTAGATTAATAGCATCTTTAACCTCCGAAAGGGCTGAGTTCAGCTTCAGGTACTGAAAAAGGGTTCTCAACTGGTTGGCATATATAAGTTCTCTGAAAATAATTACGGGCTATATTTATGTGCATCACCTCGTGATGTTCTTTTATGGTAGAGATGATTTTGTTTATTGCCTAAAACGGTTATTTGGTCTTTAGTGTTATGGGAAAGGTCATCACTTAGATTTTCTATTTCATTTATCCTACTATTGGTTAATTCCAGGTCACTATCCGTTGCAGTACCAAACAGAAATTTTAGTACCTGGCCTCCCACATCGATTAAGCCTCGTTTTTGCCGAGTAATAGATACTAAGGTAGTCAAATCATTGGTTTGGCCGACATAGTCTGCTACCATCTGCTGCAAACCTACATACTCGTACCTGAATCCTGCTTCTAATCCTCGTACCGGAGAGTGCATGCTTACATTCCTGGCTAAGAGGTCCTGAAAGAACTCATCGTACTGACCTTTTACCTTGAATAGCAATATACTTAGGTTCTGGTTTTCTTCTTCTACTTCCGTCAAGTTGTATTGCATCACTATGGTCCAATGGCTGTCGGTGAGGAGCACATCTCCCTCCTTTTCGAAGACGACACCTCGGTGAAAACCCCAGGCGACTCCAAGCGTAAATAACATGCCAATTAGGCCTATAACAGAGGCAATGGTATTTTATACAGCAAAAATAAAGTTTACATCTCGCCTAACCCCGCGCTACGTAGCGACTAAACTACCGCTTATCTATCAAAATAGATTTAGGAGTCTAACAAAATCTCCCCACCTTCCGGGCACGCGCGTATTTCTCTTTGGGCGTTGCAACATATCGGAGGGTCCGGCGACTGCTACTGGGTTCCCCGGAACACCTGCTCGATCTTCTACCTCATCACTGTCATCTTCCACCCTATCACTCGCATCTTGAGGCCTAGGGCCACGTGGATACACTGCCTGTTGGGGAGGCACGGGAGCTCTCCTTATGCAGGGCTTGATCCTGTTTACATGGACAGTCACCTCTCTTTTACGGATTTTCAATACCACGTTCAACGGGGACAGTACTTTAACTATTTCGTACGGCCCGTTCCACAATTTAGATAACTTCTTAACTCGGTGCCGACCTACACTAGGCACGTGTAGGAAGACCATCTGCCCTTCTTCATATTTCAATTCTTATTGTATTGCTTCTCATAATGGCCGCGAGCTGCTATTTTCCGTTTCTCAGCGATTTCAAACGTCTCTCTGAGCTTACTTCGCAGGGTTTCTACATGAACATTGTAAAGATCATCGCTTTCGGTGATGGTCAGATCACCCTCCATGGGCATTTTCATCTTCCGACCAAAAAACCATTTCAAATGGAGAAAAACCTGTCGACTCATGACTCTGGGAGTTGTACGCCATCGTGACGTAGGGAAGGTACTCGTCCCAGTCGGTTTGATGTCGATTCACAAAATGGCTCAGCATGCGCGCGATAGTCGAATGCACTCTCTCTAAACGGCCGTTCGACTGAGGGTGGAATCCTGTAGTTTGTATCTTACGGACATGTAAGAATCTACAGAGCTGACTAATTAGGTCAGAGGTAAAGTTCGCACCCTGGTCGGTAACCAGGGTATATTAACTTGTATTAATTATTACCAAATTTAAGGTCTGGTTCCCAGTGGGAGCGTGGGTTCGGACCCCACACCTGACACCAGTTGTGGTAGGTTGACTTCGTTGCCCAGTGGGAGGCGAAAGATCTTCTCTTGGGTTCGTGGCGAGGAAGGTTGTATAAACTTTTCAAAATAAAACAACGGAGTCGAAACTAATATATATGATTTATTAAAATTAGCACACTCTTTGGATTAGATTAATAAAATAATTATGTTTGATTAATACATAATTAAGAATTTAGAATTTGGCTTCCGAAAAGTTAAAATATGGATAGAGAGAGAGAGAGAGAGAGAGGGGGGGGGGAGGGCCTAAGTTAACGTCTGTCGCGTTCCGCACAAGTTAGCCAACTCCCCGAGCATCACTTCAACATCGCCCGATCCTCCCGCTGCCAAGGCTCCAGACCAATCAGAGCATGTTTCGTCTTAGGATGGTACTTCTGAGAGGTGCTGCCGCCTAGGCGATTCATTTAGTAATTAACGAAGTACATGGTGCTTTTAGACTGCTCAAGGCCTGCTTACAACACAACTATTGCTGATTTCAGCGCATTCCATACACGTGGCTGCGACAACACCGGTGTTGTCGCATCACCGCGGGCTTCAATTTAATGCATATACAGGCTGTGGCAGAACTCCTGTCCCTTTCTTCTGAAGTGGCCTTAACGCCTATATTTTCCTATATTGATCCGGATGGCACTTGATGTGTAATGCAGCATTGTTACATATTGGGGAGGTCTTACCATAAAGGTAAGATATAAAGGTGGTTAAGATAATCACTAAAGTAACAATAAGACATTTTCGTAGTATTAGGTTAAACTAATTTATTTGTTAAAATTTTGGGACGTTAACACCGAGGTGTCACACTGACTTCTGTATTAATTGTCTAAATACAATGTAACTATGCTTCCTTGTACCGAAAATGTCAAGGCTCCACAGAAAAGATAGTGGTCGCTATAAAAATGACTATAGCCAGTGATAAAACACTAGAAAACCTGAAAATTGAAAGGTTCCAGATATAACACAGTGGCTTCTGTATTAATTAAGCCTCTAGTAGATCTTACAATGAAATCGATGAGAGCATTGGCTCTAGAAATGACGTTCAGAATATGGTCATTGTAACTTAGGGAAGAGTTCAGAATAACACCAAGGTCACGCATCTTGAACACTCCTCCAAGCTGTTTGCCATTGATACTGTTAGTGGGAATGACGACAGCTCTTGCCACGACTAAATGCCATTACCTTGTACTTGGAAATATTTAATTTCGTGGATTTTTTGTTGCACCAATCACTCATTCTGATCAATGATGATTGCAGATTGAGTTGAATTGATGATTGATTGAGTTCTATATCTGAGGAATATTGAAACCGAAATATTACGTTACAGTTCTTAACCTACTTAAAGTTGGTTGTGATATGAGTAATATTTTCTTCTGTTAAGGAATAAATATACTTACATAACAATGGTTATCTACTTACATACGCCATACAAATGTGTATCAAAATACAAAAATCTCTAATGTTTCCTATTATAACATAAAAACAAATTTTCTGATTAACCGAATCGGATCAAACTAATTAATTAAATGACTGGTGTCGGAATTGATGTAATAGATCCGGTCAGAGATTTGAGGGAATTGAGGTCTGAAATCTCCTGGGATGTCACATCACACTTAGTTTATCAGCAGAGTAATTGGAAATATCAAGTCTATTTTTGTGTTAGCAGTTTGTTGTGAGTTTTTTTTACAACAATACGTATATCAATCTTAAAATTTAAAGAATTGTCACAAAAGTAAAGTGGTGTTCCACAATGAATTAAATTATTACAAGAAATTTTAAATTAAATATTTATAATTTACCAAACAAAAATATATTTAAAGTCTGTAGCAGATATTGATTAAGTATTATATTTACTCATAGGTATGTATAATGTGTCACCTCTCATTAATGCCATTTTTAGTTACAACAAATGAAATAATTACACCCGATCAAAGGTTGAAATTTACCATTTCAAATATTAACATATGGCCATGTATTAGCAATAACTGATCAGCTGACTATTTTATTGTTATTTGAATAAAATTTTATTTTTTATTATCATTATATTTTCAGTAATTAATGCAGTTATTTGATCACACTATAAATACATCCTGATTAAAGTGCAGTAGAGTGTCAGGTTACAAATCCTTTGGATAAACCAACGTTGAAGTCAGACGTCATCAGCGAAGCAAAATAATGGATTTGGTGTCAATGATTCTATCTGATACATTCACCCCAACTACATATTTTTTATTGATAAGAATTGAGTTATTTGTGTTTTACACTTTACTTTCATAAGAGAGCTATCTGTCCTTATAGTAACCTTTTACTGTTTCCTGTATCAAATATGCTTTAATAACCAATGTAGAAGTCATTATAAATTATACATCAAAATTAGTTAGCATAAAGTACATAGCTGCAAAATATTAAGTATTATGCTACGTAAACACTATTAAATACAATAATTTCCTAAAATACACCTTTATATTCACTTTCCAGTAATTATCACCTTAAATGTTCCTAATTTCCGTCAGACAGACTGTTAGAAAACATGAAACTTGATTTATAAAAATGCTGAGAGATAGTGGCAAAACATCCTGGTGCACTCAGTTGTGCACCTGATAAAACAATGAGACTACCACTTCACCTAGTTTACACTATATATTGTATCTTGAATTCTAGGTATCTCTGACGTTGAACCGATATGAAGTTTCGTTTTGAGCTTCTTGGTCCCTGATATTTTTGATATTTTCTGATGAACATGACTACAGATTTCAAGATTTAAGTCTGAGATAACGTCAGATACCGGTTGCTGTAATAACAGGAAAGTGTACTTGAGAAAAATGAACATTCAAGCCGAATGTGGCCGCTGACAAACATAGAACTCATACCACAAAAGCCCACCATGATTATATCCAATGGTTTGCTAGGTTATATACGTTTTTACTGCTTCTTATTACTGTATTGTTACAATTTGAGTATTTACAGTGCAATTAAAAATTGTTTAAACAATAGAACACTGGAAGGTAATACAGTAAAGAAATGTACATTATAATTTAAAACGTAATCATTTAGTAGTGTAAAAAAAAATTTTTGGGCGCTTTATATACTTGATAAACTCAAAAAAATTAAGGTATATAACAAATAAGTTAAATTCACTGACTGTGACGTATTAATATTTATTAGGAACCCATTAGGAAACTAATAGGAATTTTTGGTTATCCGCCTCTCTGTTCTCTAGTGTAGTTAACTCTCGATAGCAAGTTCATATATACAAATATGATACTTTGGTTCAATGAAGACCGCTATTGACTTTGCGGTAAAAAGTTCAAATGGCAGTTGGTATGTCTATCTGTCAATCTGCCTCATTGTGCAATAACTCTCTTTAGAAAGGTCCCAGATTCTTAACTTTGTACTTCGTACCCGCTATTTAACTTCTTCTAGATCTAAGGAAGAATTATATTAACATTAGGGTCAAGAGTTTAAAGGACCAGCGGTCAGTCTATATTTATAACCATCGCTCGATGATTAATTATTTACTTTGTTACATTCGTTGGAACTACGTTACTTCGGTTCAGTGGAACACCATTGGTTTGTGACTCTCAAGAATCAAATAATTTATAATTAAGTGATTTCCTTTTTAGACATTAATATGAATGCATATCGTGCAACATCTATGTATGTTTAACTTCTAGAATAGAATAATTCATATATTGATAATCAATTTTGTGATTTCATGTTAAATACCTGAACAAGAAAATTATTACAAAGGGTGATGTATTGAAAATTTCTGAGGGATTCATCCATCTATCTCAATTGATTCACGACAAAAAAATTCAGGTAATTTTGTCATATATCCGTTAATCTTCAGGTTTTTCCGCAATCACGTTTTCAGACGTACACGCACTGTCTCGGTGGTATACAAGTTGTCTACAAACAAATGTATAAATGAAATGTCCGTATATTTATATACGAGAACCGTTGATGATGTTTTTTTTATTGCAGCATATGTTGAGACATATTAGTAATATTTCGTAAAAATAGAATTGGCAACAGTGTTTGGCGCGGCGTGTAGAGTGGACATTAAAACGCACCTCCCACCACTGAACGATTCTTGTGCGAGCTTCTATAGTTCCTGTTGCGCACATTTATCATTAGTAATAACTTTCCTATCTCTTACAAAATCTGTTCCGGTACTCTACTCCTATATATTTCATGCTAAGCGTACTTGTAATCGAAGCATAGCCATTCAGGATCATACAGGTATGTGAAGAGATTACTTATCCTAATAACATATGTTGTTACAAGTTTAACGTTGCCGATATTCTATCTCTTTTGGTAATAAAGATGTCATTTATGGAGGCCTGATGTTTAGCTGATAAACATTCGTAGCTTCAGGTTCCAGGAATCATTGATGAAACTCCGCACCTCGGGGAAATCATACTGCTAAAACCGTAAGACTATTTAGGGAATTAATATTTCTTAATAAGAAGGAAGGACTTCCTTTAAACTTTGGGTTACTCGATGTAATTTTCATTTTAGTCTTCTACTGATGATAAAATATCATTGAGAAATGTAATTGGGTAAGAATTAGAAATCGTATTTTAAATAAATAAATAATAAAAAATATATTTGTGTACACTACATATATTATATTATCACTTTTATTCAGGATATATATATATATATATATATATATATATATATATATATATCCTGAATCTGTGCCAACCTCTAGTGAAACACCATGTATTAAGTAATAGGCACTCGAGAAACACTTGATGATAGGCATGGAATTAAAGATAAAAATCTTGGAAGTGCCGATGCCGAACGGTCCAAAACGTAGGACTTAATCTGAGTTAACTCATGTTCATCAGCACGCATCCTGTCTCAGAGTGTAGCACTTTCCATTAGTATCATCGACCTTGTAACTTCCCCCCTTATTTTGCTTCATAAGTTCGCACAGACTAGTGGTCCATGATGACAGGCAGAAAAGGATAATAACGAGTGACGGATTCTCCTTTTTAAAGACATTGGAAAAAGGAAACACATATTTACAGTAAAGTTTTGGTTGAGCGGGTAACAAAATTCAAAAATATATTGTTGTGTTATGTTTATAATTTCAAAAATAGTAAAAAGTTTTACATTCTGAAATGGTAGTATTAAGGTATACACACCATCTAAATTTTGAAGTGATACCATGTTGAAAAATTCCTTAAACAATGAAAATTGTAACATATTTATCCTCACTGTGTATTTCTAACCAACAAATAATTAAAGAGACGTTGCTGGGCTTATTATACATTATGATCCTGAGTTTTTTAAAGCTCGATTATCATCAATCACGAAAAAAATAATTTCTTCAAATAATATGTCTCAAGAAGTGCCCTTAAAACTGCATATTAGACTGTTTAAAAATAAAAGAAGAACCAAATATATTGGTTGATGAGTTCCTACGTTTAAAAATCGTTATTCCGCTGGTACAATTAAGGGAAAATGATACTATTACAAAACTTCAATAATATTTTCAATGCCGTTACAATAAAACTTTTTATAAGTTTACTTAAATGCATAGGTCACCATTTGAAACCAATAAAAACGAGAGATGAAAAAGAAAAGAATAGCGATATTATTACATTGCCAGTCCCTTATCACTAGTCCACTTATATGTCATATACTATCAGTTCATTTATATAAAGCAGTTGTACAAGTATATTTATAGCCACGTATTATCTAGATGCTCTGCACGGTAATGTATAATAGTTTGGTTTTATGCAATCAGTGATTAAAAAAGCAAAATATAATACGGAAATAATAGTGTTCAAGACACAATGGATTTAATATTCTATAATGAAATTCAGGCAAGTAATTAATTCCTCAAAAACAATTATTTAGCCATCCTTGGTGTTACATTAAATTTACGTACGGTCATTGAAATTCCTGGCACTTAATTTTAGATATTAGTACAAAAACAATACAGTTTTACTGTCTATATTCAGGTTCATTTCTATGAAAAAAAGTTTCTGATTTATTGAAACTTATAGCCAGTGAACCATCTGGTTCCAGAACATCTTTTCATTGTACATCTCACCTCTTCTGAATCACCTAACTTCTAAAATTCCTCCTGTTTATAATGATGGATCAGGTAGTACTAAACTTATTAGTAGTATACATTTTGTGCATTTAGCGCTACTGTGTAATGATTAATATGGCAATATCAGTAGTTTTTGCTGAGAACAACTCATAAGAATAAGACATTTTGGAACTTTTGATTTTAGACTGTGTAATGATTAATATGGGAATATCAGTAGTTTTTGCTGAGAAAAACTCATAAAAATAAGATATCTTGGAACTTTTGATTTTAGACCCAATGGCTTGTGGTCTAAGGCATTTCCTAGCTTATTGTAACAAGAAACTTGGATCTTCACCCCATTAAACCTTCAGTCTTTAAATAATAAAAAAGCGTGGTAAATTATTTTTCTTTCTTAATTTTTTCATAACAGTTTTGTAAAAGAACTTAACATTTATAATTTTTCTGCTCTCAGAAGGTTCTAGATGTTAGGTGATTTTTGGATTCTCGACCCCTTCTTAAATTTGTTTAGCAAATTTTAGAAATTTTAATTTGTAAGATTCCAGCCCATGTAGTTCCTGGATCATAAGTGGATTTTTAGAATCTTAGCCTCTGGTATGGCCAAAATGGCCATTGCGATCATGTTACCTCTCTTCATGTTGAAGGTGAATTATATGGAAAAGATCCAAGTTTTTGAAATTTTGAAATTATTATTTAGGTATCGTGAAGACAGAATGACGGATTGACATAACAAATATTTTCGACTGATTTTAGTCGTTTACAAAAATCAAGTAAGTTGCATACTGTATATACATAATAAGGATACAATATACTTAAAAACTGAATACACACTGTCTACTGTATACAGAAAACCTACAATATATATGTTGCATGTGGTTACCTGTATCTGCTGAACGTAATAGGTGAATTGTATGCATCTGACGTCTTATTTAAACATATCTGGACTCTCCGGTGGTCACGGGAAACTTGTTGACCAAACCTCCTCAACAATTCCGAACACGCTCTCTTGTGCCTTATCTTTTATTCAACCTCCGCAAACCACTAAATATTTTGCAGCAAAATTGTTTCCACTTGAATATTTTTACAGTACTCTAAGTCTTCAATGAGCTTAAAAGAGTAATGAACAAATGCACTATTAAATTTCCGTATACATTACAACGTAATTGAATAATTTAATGATATATCAAAAACATATTACTTGGCTTAAAATAATCGCTTAAAAATTATGTTCTTTTGATTTAATTAAAAAACAAAAAGATATCACATAAGACATTCTTACCAGATATATTTATAAATATTTTATATGTTTACCTGTAGCTTTCTTTAGCATAAGTATTACTAATACATTTTTAAATAATAATAAATACTTTCTATATTATTTTAAATAAAACAACACTAATACTTAAGGTAGATTACTTCGTATTTCATAAGATCTGCATTTCCATTAAAATGACCAGAGTTTAGCTATATTTATGAATACCACTATTACGTACCTACAATACATACCTCTAGCGCCTACAGAATGAAACATAACACTTTGATCTGCACACAAGTCCTACAGTTTTAATCTGTCTATTATCTTTTCTTACTGCTGGAATTTCATGGTCCCACTGATTTTGCCCTATACTGAGGATTTGGACTACGGGAACTTCCGATAAAATATCCTACCCTGTGGGAAGAGAAGAATCGTGCCTCGTTTAAGCTTCTGGCCTCAGTTCGCTTTTACCATCTAGAAGCCTTTTCAATTTCTAGGCCAAGCAGATAATGTTTGAGTTTGAGCTTCATTCTTTTGATTAGTTTTGCCCCTTTTCTTAGACAGAATAAAATATAAAATGTATAAAAAGTATATAAATCAATATATTCTTATGATGCCCAGTGAATAGTTTCAACTATGTTAAGGTTCTGCAAAATCCCATGAAGGATATGCAACATCATCAAGCTCATTGTTGCCTATAGAATTTATCTTCATACGAAATATAGCTACTAGCTTAATCCACTTCGAGGTATCCTCCAGACAGACAGAAGAAGAATTTTCCAGAGCCTGAGTGAATGAGGTTTTAAAACTCTCACTCTGTCCCTTTTTTCAATTTAAAATATTCCATTCAGTTCAGTCGAAAGAAAGGTAAACTTCTCATATGGTCGCCCTCTCTAAATTTATAACTGAAAATTTGTTAGATGTTTAATTTTCACTCAATTATTGAACAATACTGCTAAAAACTTTGCATTTTATTATAATTCTAACAACTGAAAACATTTAAAAACTCCACTATATCGAAACTTTAAAAGAAAAAAATATTTACTAAAAATCACTTTGACTTTATTTAGTTGCAGTTATGACAATGCTATATATTTAAAGTATTTAATATAAGGATCAAATTTTATATTTGTATAAGTTTAAACGGCCGCTATCTTGAAACATTAAGAGTTATCAACAAAAGAATGAATATAATATCCTTTAGAAATATCTTGAATATTTGTCAGTTTTGATTAATTTAAAAATTTATAAAGCACTCTTTTACTGTATAAAAACTTATATTTTAACTTTCCATTTCCAAAAATTTGAATGTCCACATTTTGAAATCCTTTTTTTTTTGTTACTTTTTTGATTCTAGGGTTCATAATCGCAGAAATAGGCGTTTAAAATAGCAAATTTCTATGAAATGTACCTAAAAATGCAAAGACATTTTTTTTTTCTATATTAAAAATTATTATTAACATGAACTAATAGCCAATGTAACACATATCTGTTGCCAGCTTACTGACCTACAAAGATTGTATTTAATCAGATTAAAGTCTCAGATGACAAGTAATGATTATAAGTTATGCCATTTCCTTAATCAAAAGCTATTTACTCTTGTCGATGAAATGAAAAAAAACATATCATGTAAATGTTGCATTATAAACGGTTTGCAATTTTCGGACACAGTACTTCACTAATCCAGTATTGACGGTTTTTACGTGATTGACGGGATAATACGTTTTTGACGTAGACTCTTTGTATTTTTTATTAATAGTCATAAGCTACTATTTTGTATTTAATTGTAATAAACTACACAAATAAATATAATGTAATAATAATAATTTAATTTAATATAATTCAACAAGCAAATACATTATTTTTTATATATTGGATTTTTGTTTTCTTAGTGGAAGAAAATAAGAAAACCCCTCATTGCATTTAGTCTAAAAATGACTTTTTCGATGATTCCGGAGTGTTAAGTAATTCAGGATAGGTGAGTTTGTGGGTAGTAGTCGCTTCCTCTCTAGATCCAATGAGGATAATGTGCATTATCTTAGTCATGCCATCTTCGAAGAAGAGGACACTAGCTCTGTTATAGCTTCTTTCAGTGATAATCTACGAAATAATGTACTTTGTAATTTAGAAAACAACATTTTGATTACCAGCCAACATAACATAGTAGATTTTGGTTCGTTGGACTTAGTATTTTTAAATCAATCAACCTGTCAATCAAATCAATACCATCTGTTGTAAACTCAATCAATTGCTCCCTATAGTTTTGTTATAAATTACCTACCCTACCAATATATCAGCGCTGTCACACCCAGGCAGGCTCTTTACACGACGTTATTAATACATACTGGTCTCAACTGAGAAATTGAGAGAGCGTAAATTGTTCTATCAATAAATACAGTCATTTTTGCCTGAAGCCGTGTCTCTATAACTCGTGTAGTTTGAGCGAAGTTTGGGAAGAAAATTGAAGAAATTAATAATTTTGTCTTATTTTCATGCACATGGATTAAGTAATAAGATGGTTAAAAAAATGCATTACGAAATATTATGGAGAAAATATAATACACATAAATAAAATACATTGTGGAAATTAATCTACTTAATGAAACTTATTTTGTAATGTAGAAAAGTCAACATTTGTATTAAATGCCAACATAACCTCGTAAATTTAGGTAGATAGGATATAGTATTTTAAAACCTACATTCATTGAATCTCTGGGAAACCAAACGTTAGCAAACCTGAAGCCTATAATGGATAATGACAGATTAGCTAGATATTCTTGAACTTACATACTTGAAATATCCAGAAGTAGAGTTTCCTGTGCATTGATCAACTTATAAATTCCGAATCTAACATACTTTGAAAAATGACCAAGAATATAAGTGTCTGGTTCCACTGTACCTTATGGAGCTTTAGACCTATGCGGTTTTTGTTCTATGACGTACTCTAGTTTGTAGCAGAACACTGAATATGGAATCTTACAATGTCCAACAATTATTTTCAGTCTCTTGGACGTTTAAAGTACTGGCGGATTCCTGCTGTGTTTAGTTTTCTAAACAGGCGTCTTCAACCTGACAGGAAATGTTCTCTGAATTCTCGGTTTTGACAGATTTCGTGCCCATTGAGAATCAAAAACACACCGTGATATCATGACTTCTGGAAGCTACTCAGATTTAAAGTGATTCGAAATCTAGAAAGTCTAGGCCTCTTGAATATGTTGTGCACTAGATATGAGCAATCGGCCTCTGGAAGTTATTAACTGTGTAGGCCATAGCATCACAAAGACTACGGGTGCTCCATGCCTTGGATTACAAGTTTATATCGCTTAGTTTGGATACCAGTCAGTGGATCATGAACGGATATTTGCAATTATATTTTGGACTTCAATAAGTATTATCAAATCGACTTCATGTAATGCCATACTCTAATTATGTACATGTATTCGCATGTGGATTTTCCTAAGTTCCCATGCCTCGTGATAGGAACAATGCACATTAGATAATTTATACTGGGGATTTCAGCTATACCAGACCGCTATGCTTTACTCAGTCAATATGCTTTCCTGGAATTGTAGAATCATAACTGGGTTAACTTTCTATTATATCCTGGTACTAGATACATTGATTAGAGGCTTTGTTAATTAATTAAAGGAGAGCTTATGGGACAGTGCCTGAATTAAAACTGAACTTTCTCATGACTTTAATTCCCTCTTTCATTGCTGTTACTACTATACTTGCCTAAATGAGAGAAATCAGAACATAACCAAGTTTAGTTTCAAGAAATAATTCTGATCGAACTGATACCTTATTATAACTATTTTTTTGTATCTATACCTCTAAATTAAGTTTGTTACTAAGGTATAAACAACATGCTGTGTTTCAGTTTGACATTTTGATCTAAACACATTCATATTTAAATACGTGAATATTGCAGTAACTTGTTATAAATTACGTATTTTGCGTTTAATTTTTTTCAGTTTTGTTTTAGTCAATAAATTTTATGATTTAAGATAATGATAATTCTTTGGTCAGATTTCTTTATATTCCTTTTTTAAGTGAATCTTTATTTATCTTTAATCACAGGCGTAAATAGACATAATTCATGGTTATTTTTGGTTTAATAATGAAAGGGATGGGTATATATGTAAATTATAAAGCATCAAAAACACAAGAACATCACTCACTATCAGTTACGTAGTTTTAAGTTATTGAAACGGAAGTGTGAGGATCGGAAACAAATTTAAGGCTTTGGAGATTTATTGCAATGTTCTGCGATAAAAAGATGATGTTCTCTATTAAGAGTACATCTTAAATTCTATTTCATATTTTGTAGCCCAATAAGGCATTTCATACATTTTATTTCAACAAAAATACAACGTTGTTTTACTATTGAATTAAATGCCTGCCGTTATCGTGAAATAAAAAGTACGATGGCAGCATATAGAAATTAAATGAATTCAATTTCGTTTGAAAGCTTTCATTTCACACAATAGCAATAGAATCAACGGAAGCTGTGTTCGGTATTAAAAACGCGATGTTATCAACTGTCGTCCGTCAATCCTGCTACCTATAACACATGAACCAGATATCACGCATTGCAAAATAAATATATAATACTTTTACTTTATCAAAGTATTACTTTACAAAATTAGTATTTATTTTGAAATGGAAATGTCTTCATTCTAACAGAAATATATTCACTAGAGATCATATATAAACCCACATCTGAACGCAGATGTTGCATACCAATAACAAATTCTGATAGATGATAGAAATTAAAGCCTTTCTTGTCATTCATAGTAACAATCAAAACAAACAGTTGCCATTACAGCAAATCATCAATACATATGCAGTGGCTATTATAGAAATTTTAGGCTATTTGTTTTGTAATCTTGAGCACTCAGGTTCACCCAGAAGTAGGAACGTTTGCACGACGGCTCGTCAGCCCGTTCCTGCATTAAAATTCTTTGTAGAAATAGTTTACAGACTTGAAACGTGATAAGTCGGTTCCTCTTAGTGTCAATGATTATCATACAAAGTTGTAGACTGTTTTATATATATATATATATATATATATATATATATATATATAGTACTCTGACGAAGAGCTCTATTTATTTATTTATGAGAATAAAATATGATACATACAGCACAAGAAAGGACGCACGCTGTTCAAAACAACTCGGCCCATGTATCTTGCTCTTTGTCCCTACAGTGTATGCATCATATCTGTATACATAGTTTAATATTAAATGTTGGCTGGTGCCCTCACGTGAGTTCTAAAGCATAAAATATTATAGAATGTGGATTTTATATTAAAATAAAGCTACTAAATTTCACGTCATCATGCTCCGTGCATCGAATTTAACACTTGGCTTGCCCAGATTATTTACCTCCAGGCGCGCGCGCGTGTGTTTGTGATGCAGTAATTCGTCCACGTGCCATCATTTCCAGGGATATTGGAGGGATAAAGTTTCCAGGTAAAAAGTATGACGTCACGGTTTAAACAGTCCTGGATAGAACTATACGGGGAACTCCAGTTTAAAACTCAAATTCAGAACCTAAAAAATATAATATTTATTTAATTCAATAAAATTGTACAAAAAACATTTAATTGTTTCGCCGTATTTCGGAGTATATACTGATATCCACAATAAGGTAATTCATTAGTTTTTAAACTATGATAAATAAAATCACACTTTCAGTTCTATTTATACAACTAGCACACGTCCATCAATATCATACTAGTATATTGATTTTCAAAACATATTTCTAATTATTCACTGTGATATTAACACATATTTGTAATAAATTAAATTTATAGTTATATACTTATAAGATATCAAACATATACAATAATATACGGTATATAAAAAAAAAATACCACCAGAGATGTTCCGGGAAGAATGCATATGATAAAATGAAATATGAAGGTAGCGCCTGCAAACAATATGAGTGTGTTCGAAAAGTTCGATGAAAATCTGAGGTATTAATAAATTTTCGAGGGTTTCCAGCCACTTGAGCATGTAAGCTGTGGCTTTATGTATTTCATGTAAAGTTCTTGAAAGATTGATGGTAAAAGAGACGATTTTCTACGAAAAAGGCCATATTTATTGCCTTATCCTTGAGTACTTTTTACTATAACACAATCGTAATCTGAAAGATTTGTTTCAAAGTCATTATTGTGTTTTTAAAAGTATTATATTAGTTTTGTTATTTGTGTATAAATAGAAAGACATTAAATTGACAAATACTTCTGGAGATTTTTATTGAAATGATGATAATTAAATTGACTAAATTTATTGGAAATTTATCAATACAATTTTCTACAAGTCTGGTTATTGAGTAAACTTTTTTGAGAAATATATGTTCACTACCCCAATGTAATACATTAGAGGTTTTTATATATACGTATACGTCTAAGAGAAAATTGAATGAAGACATGTCTACTGAAAATATTTATGAGATTGATTACATAAACTTATCAAAAACATTTTTGAAAATTATGTAGCATACAGGTAATACATATTGTTTTGTAACGGGCTGTTAAACTGCGAAAGGAACTATTTTAAACATGGCTAAGCACCTCAGACGTGGGAAAGTTGTAAGGTTTTGTTCCATTAAAAAACAAGCTGTTCACCCTAAAAAGGATCTATGCGCTGCTTTCAGAATGAGAGGATACTTTAGATGGGTAAGGTTGAGGGTTGGAACCTCTTCATGCCGAGATCCGTGATGTTGGACGTTGGGGAACAATTTCAGTCGTGCCTTTGGAGGAAGGTGAGGCCAACTTAGTACCAACCACTCTAGTGAAAGTAGTTGTAGGCAAAATATTTAATTGAATTTATAGTGGTAAGTTAGTAAGAAAATATCCTATTTAATAACTTTGTTATTGTATACTAGATTTTAGAGGAAATAAAATGTTATTATTATTATTACATAAGAATGAGCTATCACATTTGCCTAGTATTTAAACTATATTATTCATATTCTTGGTTACAATATTACGTTGGTTTTATATCAGAATATGCCCAGACTTCTTCAGTACACTTTTTGAAAAACATTACCACATAAAAATTATTGGGCCATTACCATGTCTTGTTTGAAGGGTTCTGGTGTTATGAACCTCAAGTAAAAAAACACAACTAACATTCTAGAAGTCATTAATTTTATTCAGACCTTAAATTGATTATTCCTCATGTAAAATATCTGTGGTGTAACAGTATACAAGTGTCGGAATTAGGTTTGGTTTAGTCCTAGCGAAGATTCAAACACTATGGCCGATGCAATTTTTAACAGTACAGTTTGATTTGTGCTGTTACGTCTTACTTATTGTGATCTTTAAGCCAAGGGGTCCTAGAATGGCAGAATGAGCGTAAAGATTTAAATAACTATTAATGTTAGTCTTAGAAAAAACTGAACTGCTAAAAGCCGAGGGACACTGAAAATTAAAAGAAATGGCAGTGAAAAATACATATAGCGCGTTCCTTAATAACAGTTTAAGCGTATATTAAACAATAATTCATATACATTAAAAGGCCTGTATGCATCAAAAATTTAATAAGTAAAATTACCTTCGAGATAGGTTATAATGGTTAAAATAATATACTATTGTATACATTAGAAACAATAAAAATAATAAAAAAGTTCATGGGAATGCTTATAGTAATACTTCTCGTTGTGATTCACAAGAATATGTCCACAAAATTATGTTTTACCAACTTGTTTACATTTAATAACACACTTAGAGCACCATAAATAGTCATAAAAAAACGTGCCGCAGCTGGTGTAAGTACCTTATGTGACATTGCATAATGCATAATATACTAATGGTTGTTTGTGCTGATAGATTTGCCGGCTCTTGTTGTAAAAAACTATGTTTTGTGGTTCTTTTCTGAGTAGTTAAGTTTGGGGGTGACAGGTTCAAACATTTATATATTTTAAACTAAAGTATGTTTAATGTTTTGTAGAGAATATGTAATTTTACGCTTATTAAACTGTCGTATAAAGAAATAGGAATTTTTACATCATTGAATGTAAAACTTTCAGTTCCAAGTGGCACAGTGTCAAATATAGTGAGAAGCTACAAAATATTTAGCTATATTTTAAACTAAAGTATGTTTAATGTTTTGTAGAGAATATGTAATTTTTACGCTTATTAAACTGTCGTATAAAGAAATAGGAATTTTTACATCATTGAATGTAAAACTTTCAGTTCCAAGTGGCACAGTGTCAAATATAGTGAGAAGCTACAAAATATTTCATTCCATACGTGTTAGTTTGGCAATTAATGTGACTCAGTCCGACGCGCATTGTGAACAAACATGATGACTATTGAAGTATCCTTTATTGGAGTTTTTTACTCCATTACTGATTGATCACTTTTGTAGGATAGGGATTGATTTTCTTTACTGCAATTTGTTAATAGAAAATAGAGTTGATGGTAAAATAATTATGTAAGAATTTGTGTTGTTAACCTCTAATCTTTAATCGACTGAACTACGGTAGTCCAATAAAAAAAAATAAGAAAAAAAAAGTTATCGCACAGTGAGGTAAACGAACATACGGACTGAACCAAGACGATTTGGGGAATGCCCTGCAGGTTCCTTAGGTATTTTATACTACCTTTAGTGGCTGGATTTTTGAAAATAAATAGATCTTGGGCTACAAATGCATGGAAATCATTGTTTTTTCTACAAATGAATTGCAATATGTTTCATTTTACGTAAACTGTCAAGGCAGCCGGTGTTTAAAATAACAGATATTTTCTTTGATATTCAAGTATGTTTTCGTAATTTAAGCTAGCCAAATGACAGTTTTAAAACCAAATTAAAGAATGAAAAGTTGTGCACTACTAATGTTAAAAATTCTGATTGAGAATAATAATAAGTAGTGACAGAAGTAATAATAGTAGTAGTATTACATTCACATTGTAGTAATAAAGGTATTATTTTAAAAGAAATTGCATCATTTAAAAGAGAAAACAACATTGGTAATCGTTTAAAAAAGTGATTATGTAAATTAAAGTTAATGCATGTATTATAATTTCTTACATCTAAACCGTTATGCTTTATTTTTTATTTCTTTTTGTTAACCCTAAATACATAATCTTGTTAGTTTATTTGAAAGGGTTACATATTTAAGGCTTTATCTGATACTTGACACAAGTTTTCAACAAAGTATGTTTGAAGATGGATCAAGCTGTCCTTTAACAGTGTTATTGAAAAGCCTGTATTCAACATGTAAGAGAGTATTCCTTTGTGGCATCTGAGACGAGTTTAATTGTTTATACCGGGTGAGTTTTTTAAAGTGATCCAATAGCTAACTTTTTAATTACACAACTTAGCACCACACTTTAAATTTGGAACTCGCTCAATTTTAAGTTTCACTCAGGAATACACTTTCAAATTTTTTGAAGAAGGCCGCCATTTTCCAATATGGCGGCCAACTTTTAAATATTTATGGAACACCCTGTATTTTATGTTCTTTTTAGATTCTACTCTAGAAATTAAGACATTTTTATTTTTGCTTTTTGAGAGTTTTTCAATATCTCTAATTGTTCAGGAGCTACGTGGACTGGAAGTTTTCATCATCAGTCCGAAAAAATCCGAACCATTAGGTAGTGTGGCCTCCTCGATCACCTGACCTTTCTCCTTTGGATTTTTTCTGTGGGGAGCCATAAAGGATAAGGTGTACCGCACGCCCCCTACAACTCCCGAAGACATGCGTGAAGGATACGCAACGAGTGCAGCTCAAATGGCGAAGACGTTTTAATCAGGGTACAAAGAGTGCATGTGCAACGACTCAGAAATTGAATTGAGACAGAAGGGCGGCACTTCAAACATTTGATTTGAACTTGTAAAGTTACTAAGCTATTAGAACGGGTCCTTTGTTTTGGTATTGCTATTATAATAATAATTCTTTAAACAATTTTTAAATGTGTTCATTAAAATATGTATTCTTTAAATGTGTTTGTTTAACTGTGATCTATTTAAGTCGCTGCTTCTGAAATCATTTTTATATCAAATCTTTTTTTACTAAACATTTAGTCAAAAAGTTAAATGAATATCAAAACAAAATGATTAATGCTCAGCGTAAAATATGTCTAATAACAAAACACATACAAACTACACACATAACAAAACACTAACAACACATAAATCTAACATTGATTAAACGTGCTTTAAGAGTTCATGCCACTGATGATGAAAACTTCCAGTCCACTAGCTTCTGAACCATTAGAGATATTGAAAAACTCTCAAAAGCAAAAATGTCTTATTTTGTAGAGTAGAATCTAAAAACAACATAAAATACAGGGTGATCCATAAAAAATTTTAAAGTTGGCCGCCATATTGGAAAAATGGCGGCCTTCTTCAAAAAATTTGAAAGTGTATTCCTGAGTGAAACTTAAAATTGAGCGAGTTCCACATTTAAAGTGTGGTGCTAAGTCGTGTAATTAAAAAGTTAGCTATTGGATCACTTTAAAAAACTCACCCGGTAGGATTTAACTCAAAGCTTTGTAGATGGCGATGCGTATGTATTCCGGAGAATTTGATACGAGTGTATTCAATAAAATTATCAGTAATTAATGTGTAAATATACAGTTGACTTCAGTAAAATATGTGGGTACATTAATTTACAGCACACAGCTTACCGAAGAATATATAAACGATGTCGTTACATTCTATAGAAGCTACTCCTATCGATTTGATTATTCGTTCGGTAAAAGTGGAAAGCTAGACGTTTGAATTGATTTTTATCAATCTTAAGTCATATGAACTATTAATATGAAATTGTATTTAAAGCTGCAATCATGTTTTTGCTCGTTTAAAATTTTTTCTAAATAAAGGGATGAGATCACTCATTAAGCCTGTTGAATGTCAACTGTTCCGTGTAAAACGTAGTTGTGACAGTACAATCATAATTAGAATTACTTTAGTCACATCTTTCAATTTGTTTTTAGAAGAATACTGCTCTTTAGCATATAGCAAAACAATATCCAAACAAGGAACTTGAAAATGTTAAATCTAGTATACTTTTAACTGTACATTTTTGCAAAGGAAGTGGTTTGTCAGTACCGTAATGTTGATGTAAGATAAACCTGCTATATAATCTTTTTACTACATACTTATAGTCTGTTATAAAACCAATGTTACTTGCTTTTGACAGAAATAGGCTTATCTGTCGAGCGTATGTGGTGGTGTATATGTGTGCAAAGAGCAAAGTAAATTGCATTGATTTTTATCATAAACGTACGATATTTACATATATATTTTTTACCCATTTGGTTATATTATTCGTATTACCAATAATACAAAAACGTATATATAAATTGAAGAAACTGTTAACATTAATTTTGTATTTCACTTAACCGATTGTTATCTATATAATCCTCAACCACATTTTTAATCAACAATAAGTAACCTATTATGTTTATAATGCATCGAGTTTTAAAAAGAATACACATTGGTAACTATTTTTACTCATGCATACTATTGCAAAAAATTAATTCGTATAAAGTAATTTGAATAATATTTAAACTGAAGGTTTATGAACGTGTCGATAATTTTTTATCCTACTTAACAGCAGAGAATAACTCAAACTGTGCCAAGTCATAGAATAGTAACAAATTTAAAAAAATAAAACAGAATTATTCTGTCATTTTATCGACGTAAATTTGATCTTTTTGTGTATTTGAAAGTCTTATACGTAAGAACTTTTGATTTTTAATTGATACTGAATGAATTATTTGTAGAAAAAAAAAACAAAAAAGTGCAATTATAATTATTTATTCATTTATTATAGTCATAGTCGATATTCAAGATATTTTATTTAATTAAAAGTCAGATACACGGCTTAAATTGAAACAAGTTTCGAATATGATAATTTTATTGTGAGATCAAATGCGTCACAATGGTAATTTCAGAGGGATTTTATTTACAAAAATAGTATTGCATTAATATTGTTGATTTGTAAGTAGCAGCTGAAAAGAATAACCTTTAGAAAGATTTAATCAAAACTAAAAAAGTAACAGTTGAACTGCATCGACAAGCAGCATACACCTTTGCCATTGAAAAGGAGACTTGGTACAAATGCTGACATGGTAATAGGTACTTACTGAATACTAGTAAGCTACCATGTCTATTTTCATATAATACCCCTAAAAAGATATAATTAATCAACCATTAGATAACAAAAACATAAAATTGAAATAATTTCAACGTTTAAGAAAGTAATGTGCGACTAAAGCATCATCGCATCATCAAATTTAATGGAGAACCCCATTCTACTATAATAGATCCATAACCGAGTGAGCAGAATCATTCAATCAAGTCCAATCCAATAAATCAGTTTTTCCAACTTTATCCAGTCAATACCACGCAATTAAAAGAAATATATAATATTTTAAATAGTAAGTACTAAGAAAGCTCCGTTTTTAGCATACATATTTGCACAAATAAATAAATGATATCTAAATATTATATTTAGAGCCTCCCTGTATTATGAGCTACTGAGTAATTTAAGTACTAATTTTGAAGCACACTTTTATGCCTTATGTTGGTTTACTGAACAGTAGGATGTGCATTTAAATTGTTATTAAAGCTACTCGCTAAATCTGACATATTCTTCATAAAATATAACATGTATTATTTACAACCTGTTGTAAATCCTTTCCGTACGTAACATTAGCAGACAACCTGTACTGTCGATATATCACAGATGTCACATGCAAATCTGCCTTTCTAATAGTGCTGATACATGCTGCATTTCTTTCGATAGATATATAAATCATTCCAGAACAGCTTTTGTCAATTCCATTCAGGATTTTTAACTATTATACAATATCTTCTTTGTTTAGTTGTTTTAGTATCTCTTTAAAACTAACCATTAGTAACTTATTTTTTGTTGAATTTATAAACCTTAATTGTAGATTAGAGTGTAAATACTCTTAAGGAACGCTTTTATAATTTATAAAATAAAGATTAAATTCTACACTTATTATTTGTAAATCATATTCTGAAAAACTGAAAAGTTCGCATCCAATAATAAAACTCAGTTTTATTTCAAATTATGGTACCTAACTTTAAATTTCATCTGTAATAAAACATTTTCCTCCAAATCCCAAGGTTATTTAATGTACCTGTAAGCCCATGATGGAGTTAATGGGATGTAATTAAGGACAATGAACGGACAAAATTACATAGAGTTGACATGATAGCAGGATTTTGGACATTAGCCCATCGTTAGTAACGTAACAAAAAACAACGTTTCGAGGATTTGATAATCTATCCTCTTTGTCAGGTGGTTTGAGATATTATTAACACACAGAAATAAAGAACAGAAAGAAGAAAAGAAGCGAAAGGAAAGTGTTTCAAAATACCTTAAATCTCCTTTTAGTCCAGTTTCAGGCGTTTTCATTGCAGAGAGTGCACGTCCCGAGCACAATTAATGATTACACGGAACACAATCACACTACGAGGAACCTATATATGAAAACTAAACTCAAACCCTTTAAAATGGGGAGTATACAAAATAAACTGCAATGAATGTGAAAGTCATTATATTAGGCTAAACTGATAGAAATTGGAATAAAGGTGTTTAAAGAACACGTAAAAGCTTTGAAAACATGTCTACGGTAAAATAAACTACGCAAGAACACTTATTGGAAATTGACCATAACTACAGAAATATTAAAAAGAACAATGGAAATTTTAGACATCGAAAGAAAGGAGAGAAATTAAACTAAAAAAAGAACTACCTATCTATTTAACTTATATATAAAGATCCTCATGACGTTGTTAAATAATAATCTGAACAAAAAGCCAAGCCCAATTAAAAAAAAATAAATAAAATATTACATACAGATTACAAATCAAAAAATTACAACTGGGTCATTTAAATATCACCTATTTTTAAATGGTCCACATGTGTATATAAAACTATTTATTATTTATTTATTTTAGACGTTAATGTACACTGATGAAAAACGAAACACGTGCATGTCAATAACAAGATTTTAAAAGGATTGTAGTTACTTTTTATTTTCATATTCTGACGAACTCCTTATCTTAATTTATCTTATGGTTATTAAGTAAAATTACATACAGAGCAAGAAAAGAACACGCGCTATTGAAAGCTTCACGTCACATGTTATCTTGCTCTCTGTCCCAACAATGTATACGTCAAACCTGTATACATCATGTGATATTCAATGTTGACACGTGTCCTCACATAAGTTCGTAACGAATAACATATTATTTATAGATTTTCATTATTTATAAAGCTATAGTTTAAGAAATAACGATTTCAGTTTTGTACAACAAGGATACGTCCATCTGTGCATTTCAGAAAATGTTTCTTCTAATTCACTTTGATATACATACAGGGTGAATAGAAAGTCAGGACCCCCCCCCTCTACTTTTTCTATAGGTAATATAAGGAAATATCCTTTGGGTAGTGGTGCAAATATGGAAAGGAAATGTCATTTTATTATATTGAAAATTTTTTGTGTCCCCCAAAAATGTGAACAATTTCAAATGTAAACCCCATATCAATGTGACCCCTTATTTTAAAGAGTATGAAAAAAACTTATATAGTGGTGAATTCCAGAGATCGATATCTCTTTTCCAACAACATAGCTAATAAAAATTGTTGTAATTATGTCTTTACACCTAAATTTATTTTGTTTGGGTACAGTTTCCTAGTCTGCGTGGAAACAGGTTTATTGGTTGTTTGTGTTCTCAATGAGTGAGGCATGCAATGGACGAAGGGGGGGGGGTGATCCAAATTATTAGAAAAGTAAACTGATAAGGATTTTATTGTCAATGAGTGACTGGGCTTTTCCCGGTTCGTAAGTTACAGTGTTAGTCCAAAAAACTAGTCCATTCCTTGTTTCAATCTTGTGAGAACAGGTCACCCTTTGACAAGTAGTTATTATCTTAGTAGATCATTATTTCCAGTGGTATTGTGTGGGTTACTATTCCGTGAAGTATTTTGAGAAGTTTTTATGTGTTTAAGTGTTATTGCAATAATTTATTTAGATGCACTTTCGCACTGTAAGTTTTAAATAATATTATCTAATTAATACTGATTACGAGTAAAAAATTGCAACGTAGTCACGAAGATAAAGTAGAAATTATATTTACTTTCGGGGCTTCGAATGAAAATTATCATGAGGCAGAAAGGCGGTTTTAATTTGGCACATCCTGATAGACCTGTGACAAGAAAATATTTAAGAACTTTAGTAAATAAGTTTCGAGAATTGGGTTTCCATCAAAGATGCCCCACGCTTACGTCGGCCTCCTTTAGACGGTGACAAACAGTTTGAAATTGTTGCAAAGATCCGCAGCAGTCCACCAGATTAGTAGCAAATCTTTTGTGATGTTTCCCAAATGTCTGTGGTAAAGTTAATGAAAAAAAAAATAAATTTCACACTTATAAAATTAAGCTTATCCATGAGTTAAACGAAGACAATCCAGACCGTCGTCTACAATTTTGTGAAGAAATGGAAGCACTAATTTCTGCTCATCCATTGTTTGTTCGAAACGTTGTGTTTAGTGACAAATGCAGTTTTTTTCGTAAATTGAGATGTAAAAAAACACAACTGCAGGTACTGGGACACAGAAAATACCCATGTTTTCCGTGAATCTCGCACCCAGTACCCAGAAAACGTTAATGTTTGGGCCGGGATTTTTTGGGAATCTCATTATAGGACCATTTTTATTGTGAATCTTATTGGTCAAATTTATTTCGAAATGTTACAAGAATCAATTTTTCCAGCAATAAATGCTGTTATTAGGGAAGAATCAACATGAATTTGAAGAAAAAATCGTTCATTTCCAGCAAGATGGTGCCCCACCACATTATCATCGTACTGTACGAAATTTTCTGGGAACTCAGCTACGTGGTCAGTGGATTGGTAGGCGTGGTATAATAGAATGGCCTGCACGGTCTCCGGACCTTACACCCATGGACTTCTTTCTATGGGGTCACATAAAATCCATAATTTACAAAACACCAGTAGCAAACCTTAAAAATTTAAGAAACAGGATCTATTGATTCTTGCAACCAAATACCACCTCAGACTTTCCAAAACGTCAGAGAGGACGTTCACCCTACGCTTGTCTCACTGTAAAATAGTAGGAGGGCTTCAGTTGGAACATTTTTTGCATTGACTTCGTGACGTGGTGAGTTATTAAAATTGTTCTGGTAATACTGGCTATTATTTCGGATTAGGAAAGAGATAGCAATCTCTGGTTTTCACCACTATTTAAGTTTTTTAATGCTCTTTAAAATGAGATGGTCATTTGATGGGGGTTTACAATTTGGAATTTTCGCATTTTTGGGGGAAAAAATTTTTTAATATCATAAAATTAAACTTTCTTTCCATATTGCGCCATTAACCCAAAGAATATCTCCTTATATTACCTATAGAAAAAAGTAGAGGGGGGGTCCTGACTTTATATTCACCCTGTATAGGTACATTATAGGTAATAATTTAATTTTCAATTTTTTTTACTTATAAAATAGCAAATAATATACAGTATTATAAGGTATTTACACAAAAAAGCACGAGATATATTTCGTGAAGAAGGCATATGATAAAATGAAATATGAAGGTAGCGCCTGCAAACAATATGAGTGCGTTCGACAAGTTCGATGAAAATCTGAAGTATTAATAACTTTTCAAGGGCTTCCAGCCACGTGAATATGTAAGCTGTGGCTTTATGTATTTGATGTTAAACTCTTGAAAATTTCAACATAACAGAGACGGTTTTCTATGAAAAATGAAAAAAGGCCATCAAATTCAATCCATCTGCAATGATAATTGAGAAAATATGAGTTTTATGTTATCTATGACTTTCACCTAGTGTATTACTTTACTCAACCAGAATATTAATTTGAAAGAGTTAATTAAAACTCATTGTTGTGTGTTTAAAAATATTATACTATTTTAATATTTGTATTTAATAGAAAGGTATTATATTGGGTTCATTTTTGTTGAGATTTTTATCACAAATTATGTTAATTAAAATTGCTAAATTTATTGGCGGTTTTATCCATACGATGTATTTAAATCTGATTATTGTGTCAATTCTTTTAAAGAAATATAAATTTGCCACCCCAAAGTTAATACCTTGTGGATTTTTACGTATACGTTTTATATGTTTAAGTGATAATTGGATGTGGACGTGTGTACTCAAAACATATACGAGATCGTTTGCATAGCTTTAGACAAACTTTATTGAATACTATCTCACAAACCGTTAATACATATTTTTTGAAACGCGCTGTTAAAGTTATTAAATAAAATTATTAATATTCTCGGAAGATTACGTTGGTTTTATATCGAAATTATACTCATTCTTCCTCATTATATTTTTAAAAACATGACCATATCCAATATCTTGTTGAAGGGATTCTACTGTTATATTATATTATATTTGAATCTACTGTCTATTAAGTAACGTACATTAAAATGTTTTCATGAAAAAAAAAAAAAAAAAAACACAACTAACATTCCACAAGTCATTAAATAAATTCAGACCTTATCTTGATAATTCCTCTTGTAAAATATCCGTGGTGAATCGATCTACAAGTTTCGGGCATTAGGTCTGGTTTAGTGCTAGCGCAAATTCATAGTCTGTGGCTGATGCCATTTTTAACACTACCATGTGATTTGTACTGTTACGTCTTACTTATTATGGATGTTTAAGCCAAGTGGCCTGAGAGGAAGAGCAGAATAAGCGTTAAAAATTTAAGAAATACATAAAATAAAATAAATAATATTTTAGTCCTAGCAAAATGAAGTACGAAAACCCAAGGAACACTGAAAATTAAGAGCAAAAAAGGACAGTGTAAATACACATAACGCGTTCTATACTAATAGTTTAAGTGCCCGTACAACAATATTTCATATATGTTAAGAGCCCTATAAATATCAGAAATATAATATAAGTTAAATCACCTTCCCCAAATAGGTTTTACAGTGGTTAACTGATAATATCCTATTCTTTACGCGTGGAGAAATATACATAAACAACGCAATTTAAATGTTTAACAGGAATATTTCATAGTAATGACTTCTCGCAGAATAATGTGGTTGACGTATATATGTTCCAAACAAGATTATGTTTGCCAACTTGTTTACATTAAGTAACAAACTTGTGAGTCGTCATTAAATAGTCATAAAATAACACGCCGCCGAACATGATCGAACAGTTAGAAAACAAAAATTTGAAAACACTACTTCTTTACCACTTTAAACAAATTTTTCCTTATTCTATAATGTTGGTGTTTTTTTGAGTTGTGAGTATGCAGTGATATAAGGCATACAATTTAAATTTTTTTCTTATGCAATCAAAACCCCTTTTCATACTCAGGAAATGAACCAAAGGGGTTTAGTTGAAAATCTTAAATGAATCATAAGTCGATTGCATACTTTTTTAAATTAGTAGGTACTTTTTTAAATTACCATAAAAAAGTTTTCCTTAAAACATTTTTATACTTAGAAATTTAATAAAAACGAATAACCAAAATTTAATTTCACCTATAAATTTTACTTCTTTAAAACACTTGGTTGAAGGTTATTATGAGGGGAAAATTCATTTTTGCGTATCTGCCTGTCGAATGCCGATATTTTGTTAAAACCGACTTACAGACTTGAAATTTAGAATTTGTTTTTTGCATGTAACCTTAGGGAAGAATTTTCCCAAAAAGCTTAGTGTTTTTTTACCAAATTTTCTAATGAAATGTGTGTTTATTATAATGTTCTTTGGAATGGAAAAGAATAAATTAATGATAGAGTATTATTTTTTTTAGTAAGTGACATTTTTTTTTAATATACCATATTAAAAAAAAAAATTTGCACATAAAATTGGGAAAAAGTTTCATATTTTAATATTATTCTCCATTTAGAATTACAAAAATTTTGGGGTGTAATGTGAATTAATTTTGTGTAGATAAAAAATGAATTACACACATTGACTATGATTGTTTTTCAATATGAAATCAATCAATAAATAGCAACTTTTACTTTTTAAAAACAAATGTAAAATTTATATAATATATTAATAATATATATACCACTGTAAATGGTTCTCATTACATTATTTAGTTACCTTATTATTAATAATTACCTAACAGGGAGTAATTTTCGTTTCACACCCATGAGTATACGAATTCTAAGAAAAAACCCCCCTGTGTACACACAACAACGCTTGCTTCCTAATTTAAAAACTCAAGGTACGCATCCCCACTTCATCCAAACAACCTCGATAACGGCATTGTCTAGCGTCCTTTAATGGGCCTTGTAAAACAAAAGGCTTCTTGGGAAATTTGGGGCACAAAAGATGAGACAGGGAAAAATTTCATTACTTTTGTGGCCTGTACTTAGTTAACAATATTTTAACACAGTCAATATTATTTATAAAATCAATTTCCAAAACCCGAAACCCCTAAATAGGAAGTTTCCGTACAGTCTACAACATATTTTTGTAATCAAAATCTTACAAACAAAAAAAAACGCTAGACCGTCTGGGGGGTGGAGCGTGCTGAACTGATGGGTAACCTCGTGTTTGATACTTCTTTGCAAGAACCCCCTAGGGCTGCTGTAGTTGGTGTTTTTTTTTCCCGGGCACCATGAGACATTAAGTGAAAGAAAAACTTTTAAAAAGGCTATCTTTCCAGTTTATTTTTAAAATCTTTGTTTTATTTTAAAACAGATCAAGGGGGGTTTTAAGTCTTTACTTTACAAGCAAAAAAAACTGTCTTCAAGGATTTGAATCGGGTTTTTACAGAATTTTAACCTTGAATGTTGTAAGTAAAATTTAAAAGAAAATTAATAAATGTCCAAGTTCGAAAAATAAATATAAAATTAAAATGTAATTTCATTGAAATTATTGAAAACCTTATTTAATATTTACAAAAATTACCTAACAAATTTAAAAAAGGACCATTATTATTGTACTCGTCCTTCACTACACAAAGCGGTTGGTACATTGATACAAAATATTGCATTTAAAAAATTAAAAATGAACATGAAATTACAGTAAACCAAGTGTTTAAGAAGGCAAAATGTGGGAAATATTGTTGTACAACTTTTTACAATATTGCGACTAACTCAAGGAATTCAATATAATTCAATAGTATGACGCATTATCGAGTTTATGGAAAAAACTCATTCCACTATAATACTCGTAGCTCTATAATCGAGGCTAGGAAGTTAGTCAATCGAGTCCAATCCAATAAACCTAATCTTCAACTTGTTGCAGTCCATATACCTCCAGTATTGGTTTTCTATTGGACTTCTATAAAAACTTTACACATTGTAAACCATTTCTTATTGGCTGCTCTTTGTAATTGTTTGAAGAAAAATAACAAATATTCACAATAATTCACCTTTATTACGAGTCCTAGACAATAATTAAACATTGAGGTTCCGATTTTTTAGTAGCAATTCAAATGCTCCTTTGCCTTTTTGACTTAGTCAGTAATTAGTACTGACTAAATATGTAAAATTCACAATTATATAATTTAATTTGTTTTAAAAAGCCTCTTGTTAGATCAGAGCATAAACACATTACAATAATAAATATGATATATTGCATGGTTTTAAGATTCCCAGCGCAGCAAAATATCTAAATTCAGACAGTTTCTGGTTTAGAAATTCAATTACCTTCACATAGCGTAGATATAAGGATACGGCTTTCTAACAGAGAGATCACGGATTACGGGTTAGATTTCCGGCTAATTTAATACGAACTCTGCATATTGATAGGAACATTTAGTCTAATAACTATCGAAATTTACAATGCTATTGTAGAAATAGTTCACTTAAAAGAGGAAAAAGAAAAAGAGCTTCTATTTATGAGAGCTTGACTTGTAATTTGGTCCTCTCATAACCTCGAGTTCTTGGTATTTTTTGCTAATATCTTTCTGCTCCTAGCAGAATTACTTTCTGGAGTTGCCCTAAGAATAATTGTATTATAAGCATTATTATTTAAATAATGAGATGGACAGATAGAGCTCCATGGGCTACATTAATGGAGGCAGTCCACCATATCTTCGTAATGTTAATTTATGCTTCTTTTAACCTAGTAATGAAAAAATATATTTTTGTTCCATTTTTCCTCAATAAAGTAAACTTGTATAAGTGAGGTATACATGAGTTTTTTTACATTAATAAGTTATTTTTTGAATAAAAAATTAACCATTTTAAATTTTAAACGGTATGTGTTTGTTATAAAAGTTATACTTATTGTTAGATGTTTACGCAGTTGTACGTACACACACAAAATGAGCAAGAAAATTCTTTGTAAATTTTTAGGGTATTCCAGATCATGAAAAACTTGCATAATGTACAATATAATTTTTTGCGAATAATGATATGAAAGTAAAATAAATTTTTACGAAATATATAGGATGGGTAACTACTGATCGATTTTGTATTTGCAAGCAGTCCGCGTGCCTGGCCATTACTGGTGGTTCGGAAGTCGCCCAGCATGGCAAGGGCCCTATAGCTTTGCTGTATTATAGAGTAAAGATATTCGGCATGCATTATGGAATCCAATATTATATTAAGTTCATACACTATTTGTGAAATATGCTTGCTCAGGATTAAATCTAATTTCATTATCGATATCACTTGATTTATATAGGTTTTTAACCACCGGCCAAATCCCAGTGTTTTCTTCACGTATATTGCATATATGTATGAATCTTCATGCAGTCTTTCGTCACTCATTACCACGGTACGCTGGGACCGATATTCAGCAGACAAAGAATAAAATTTCTAGACCATAATGTTACATACGTCATAAAGCTAGCAGAATAACAAATTGTTGTAAGATGGAAATTTCAGAAGGAAAAACATTCAATGATGAATTCCCACCACTGGTAATATACACAGGGGCCTCATTCACCTAACTATGGCCCTGGCTATAACTCAACAGACAGGGGATGAAATTATTGGGTTAAGGTAATTGCTGTTGCATGAGTGATCTCTCACAGAGTTTAGATATAGTCATTATCCAAGAGTTATTTAACAACTTGTTTCTGAAACCAAACTATGGTATGGAATTTCTTGTTTGGAATTGATATTGATGCTTAAAATAAAATAGGAAATACATAAAATTTAGTAATATGCTTTTACACTTTTATATAGATTTAGACATGTAAGACCTCTTTACATAAAACCAACAACGAGTTTTTTTAAATTACGTCCCTCCCATAAAATTAGTTATCTAAAAAGGTTTATCTTACAGGACATTACCCCTTTTCTGGGGGTGGGGGGGGGGGGGGGTGGGGGGGGGGGGGGGTGGGGGGGGGGGGGGGTGGGGGGGGGGGGGGGTGGGGGGGGGGGGGGGTGGGGGGGGGGGGGGTTGATGAGATTAAGTATAATTTGTCATTTTATTACATTTTTCTTTGCTTAAGATAATGTTTATCCTTATCAATGGAAAATTTTCTTTTGGATTTAAAAAAATTTTTCCTAAAAAGGTAAAATCATCCAAAAACTGATTATACAAGCGATTATCGAACCAATTAAGTATTTTTTGTGTTTCTGGGAAAATATCTGATAAAGTTAGTTTTTAAACATAATTACGATCTTCATATGTTATTCCAAATTAATTAATATTTATGTACGACTACAAGTAACACCCGTCTGGTTATAGATAATAATTGTAGTACACAGACTGTTTGTTTTGTATAACTGATGATGTACAGAGAGCAATAGGTAATAGAGAACTAACCATTATGATTTTATTAGATTTTTCCACGAGCTTTTGATAGTGTCCATCACGAATTGTTATTATCTATTTTGCGATCTTATATTTTTAGTGATGCTTTTGTAAGTTGGTTTAGATATTTAAATAATAGAAAAACAAAGTATAAAGAACAAGTAATGGTTTATTGTCAGAATGGAAATGTAACGCAGCAGAAGTTCCACAAGGATCTACATTATCAGCTCAATTGTTTCTTTTAAGCACAAATAGAATATGTCATTCTTTAATTTTCACTAAAAACAATGCTTTATGCAGATGAACCTTTAATTGTATATTTTATTCTTCTATAAATAGAATATATGATGCTGTTTATTACTTGAATTTAGATTTAAGTACACTTTTTCATTGGTACAATAACCATAGCTTAAAAACTTAGTATTGCAAAAGTGTAAAACACTTATAATATTGGGTACAAGTAGATTAATAAATACAATAAATCTTGAAAATATTCCTAAAGTCATAATTTATAATAATGAATTAGCATATGAAGACACAGTAAAAATCTACGTTTAAGAATAATGAATAATTTGTCATGGTAATATCAAGTAGATTTACATACATATGTTTATATCAGTACAGACGTTTATATTTAAATCAAACAAAGAGAAAGTTAGAAATATGTTAGTTTTGTCAATAGTATTTCCACTTTTTGATTACGCTAGTGTTGCTTTTTGTGATGTAAAATAATAATCTTTTAAGTAAGTTACAAAGAGCTAAAAAATGCTTGTATAACATTTATTTTCAAACTAAGATTAGATCAATATTTAAATAATTATTATAGGCTCTTGGGTGTTATGAAAATACAAGAAATATTAGAGTATTATACGATGTATTTAGCTTACAAAACACTTAAAAGAGAAGAGCCAGGATACCTATATGAGAAGTAAAAATATATGAGAGATGCACATTTACGCCGTACAAGATTTGGTGAAAATACATTGCAATATGCTTTACATAGTAACAGTAATATATAATAATTATTTTCATACTAAGCCAATTAGGTTATTGGAAACTCATTGGAAGATAGTATCAGGAACTTTAATAGTGAAAAACCCGTTTTTTGAAAAAATCGTAAGTATGTTGTTAAAAGTGATGATGATTTATGAGTAATAAATAAATGTTAGTAATAATCGAGTACATACAAATTGTGTAAGGATAAATGTTGATTTTGATTAGAAGTAAATGTAGTTGTAGAAGTTAAAAATTATATTAAAAATAAATAATAATTATTCTAGAATTATCTGTTTGAAGAAAAACGTTTGTTGAAAATATTGTAACCACCACTCATGTGTATTAGTGAATGTATTCTCTCTCTCTCTCTCTTTCTCCCCTGTAAAACAGTTTTTCGTCATTTGCAGAGTACATAGAGTAAGGACAAAATGAAATACAATATATTCTTAAAAATATTCAAGTTTATTCGCACAAACGCAACAAACGAATCTTATATATCATTAATGATGAAAATTCAACGAAGAGGTCGAGGAAATATTAGGGTGTGCAGCGAAGAAAAATATTAAAAATGAAGGTACATATTTTATTGTATTGCATTTAGAGAGGACTTATGTATATAATGCCAATTTGCCGAAATGGTCTTACAAAGCTAGCAATAATGTTCTTTTAAGTAATCATACTAGTCATACATATTAAATACATTTGTGAATGTTTGAATGTAGAACTTCATCTTGTTTGAACATACGACTGTGATTAAATTGTCTTACTAAACACTGAAAGACTGTTCAAGTTGAAAAAAGTATACTTATTCACGTTTTAAACACCTGAAACAGCCCTATGTGGATTGAGAGGCACAGGTAATAAATATTACAAAGGATGCTAATAAAAAATCCATAGCTCAGAGTAAAACTAATTGAAGTAATCCTCTGGACCTTAGAGCTCTTCCGTTATAAGGAGATGATAAATCATCCTATATAACTAATAAAAACAAAGGTTTCAGATTATTGCAACAAAGTTTTGTAATGAAAAAGTACAATTGAACCCAAATCAGGAGCCCGCCTCAACGGCATGTCCGGAGTCTTTGAATTATATTTCATTAAATACCATAACAATTTTTGTAGAAAAACTTCACCTATTACATTAGTATTCATTAACCACCTGTCAACTCTTAGATTTCCAATTCTTTTAAAACGTTACGTGTTTTACCTAAAAATATGCTATTATTTGAAAATTAATTTGAAAATGAAAATATTTTCCAGTGACTCTCAGACTTCAAGTCTTCAAAACATTACATGTATTGCCTGAAGATGATAGTATTTGAAATTGCATCTGGAAATTTAAATATTTTTCCAGTCATAGTACTTAGAATTCCATAAAAATTGTACAAAAATATCTCTAACATAAAGTAAAAAGATCAGTTTAGACTAATCCCCCGGTAATGGTTGCCAGAAGTTCTAAAAGCGCTACGGAGGTTTACCTTCACGCCTGGACAGAGAGAATGTTCCGGGAAAGTTTAATTGAGTTTTGTATTGAAGAAACGTTTATTTTAACGTCACACCGTCTAAATTACAGGTTAATATAGAGATGTTCAGACCAGCTACATCAACATTTCAATCTATAGTTTTTATAATACACCTTCATTATAAATAATATACTGTGTTGAGCTCCTACTGTAGTTACGTACGCTAAATTTCTGAGTACGGCAAGAAAGATATAAACATGTTTACGATAACATAAAGATCAGGGTAGACAGGAAAGCGTTAGAAACACGAAATTTAAGCCCAATACAGTATATATGCCTAAATAATGTTATTCTGAGACGTACGTGGCCCTTATTTAAAACTAAAATGTAGGTCATAGTTAAAAGATGATTACATGATTTACTTTATTTATACATGTTAGTTAACCTTAAATCGTAACTAGATTACAGCGCTTCTGTATACACGTATAAATTATAATAAAAACCTCTAAATTGATACTACTGTATAGATTATAATTTACGTTAATTTGTTTATTTATTCGGATAGTTTATATTTTACGAATAATATTAAGAAATATTACTGGCGGAAATTCTATTATTTTGTAGACCCATAAAATGCAGACAAGTATTTGGAAAATTTAGTTAATCATGAATTATTATAATACACTCGAGTAAATCATAATAAAGGCTTGAGACGTTATAGGTTATTATGTCTTGTATGTTTCGTTGAATTAAAAAATACTAGCTTAAAGTAATATCTCTCACATTGTTTTAAACTACGTCCAAGCTTTGAGGGTTTCTATACGGAACTTCATACGTGCAATAAGTAACATTTAATTAATATTGCGAGAATCACCTTCATGCAATGTCTCATATGCTTCTTTTAACATGCAATGTATCACATGCCCCTTTAAGGTGTAAAAGACAAGTTTCAGACGAGGCAAAATCTCAGGCATATGTCAATTTAAAATACAGAAATAAAAAACTTCAGGAAATGTCTAGTACGTTTCATCAAACTAAAAAATACAGTTTTCATCCAATTTTTCATGTTTTCCTGTAAAATATAACAATTTCTGAGTATGTCACATTAAATATCAATTGATATTCTTCGTTAACGTTGAATTTCATATGTTAAATTGGAATATGGTTCCGCTCAGATTGTTTACAATATTAATTATTTTGTTATTTTCTCGTTACTTTCTTTATTTCCATGAGATTCATGTAAACGTTCACTAACGCTCAGTCAAATCCCATGGAGTGAAATATACCAACATTGATAATGATATTGAATATATATATAAATAAACCTTTATGGGGAATCTACAGTCTTCGCTAACCATGAGCAAGTAACTTAGTTACATAGTACGGCATCCTGTGTATGCAATTACGTGTAACTTATTGAGATGAACGAGTTTAAATTGGGTTTTCAAGCTAAGAGGTTACATAACTAAATGACTGAAGTTGAACACAATTTTGATAGATTGAAGTCCCTTAAGTATAATAATATCTCTAATGGACAGTATGAATTTTATCCTTTACTATTTTATTAGGATACATCGCAAATAATTTTAATATGCATACATAAAAAAAACATTAAAAAATCATTTAAACATTATTTTACTTTATGTTATTATTCTCAATGTTATTATGTTACGTACGAGTAATCTTGTGTAAACGAAAGAGTCTAGGACATAGTATTTTCTTGTTTTTATGTTACGCAGGTTTACTGAAGGTACATCACGTACATCGGTTGTTATTGGACTTACCCTAAGCGATTAGTATATAATGAGATATTGTATTCTAAACGACCTTGAAATAGTGGATCATCCGGATAACCGAGTTTAAACTCACGGAATGAAGCTATAAAACCTCTCAACCTCCCAGCATAACTCTACCGCAGGTTCTTGGTGGTTGTGGTGGTGGTGGCCGATACTTCTCTTTCTGAAAGTAAAGTCTTTCCAAGCATTCGCTATTTATTGCTCACAACAACGCATATTGAAACAAAGCATATTTTAATCTTATCAGAATTTCCGAAAGATAAATGTATAAGTACAACCACAATGAAAAAAAAAACAGTATACGTTTTGTTCTTGGCATAGCGCGAAAAGTAATGCTCACAATTTCTGTAAACTCATCTATTGTGTAAAACTATTATTATTACTATTGAAAAAATTAATTTTTTTAATAGTTAATTCTCTATAAAATTTAAGACATACTTGCATGGATTTCAATTAAAATGATCTTTTATCGTATTTAATTTGCGCTTATTGTAAGCTATGCAGTAAAACCACGTTTATATGCTCTTCGATTGCTTATCACCCTTTTATAAATGAAGCGTTAGAATCAAAGAATAAGTTTTTAAGCTCTTTAGGTAGTATGGAGCGATATCTCTTTAATAATTTTACTTTATAATTGTGAGATTATATTGTCATAATAGTTGCTACTTGTGAAAAATCAGCATCTTCTCAGTGTAGAGATGTTTTGAGAATGCTCCTGATCTAGCATACAATGAAGTGGTGCAATGCAGCATTATTATTCATGCCTGGACAACCATACATCATTTTGTCAACTGAATTCAAATTTGGAACAATTTTCTCATTATTATGTGATACAGCAAATACTTTAATAATATTTGTCAAAAAGGGTATCCAGTTTCAAACAATTACGCCGTATTCCACGGAAAACTGACCTAAGAATAAAACTGACAGCAGCAAAAAATCCACAATTATAAAAAAATATTAAACTATGACCCAAATAGTTAACATTTGTTTAAATCATAAATATCCTCGACAAGTAGGTATATATTATAATAGTATGGTCTTAATTATTTACAATTTATTGTTGCAATATAGATTTTCGTGCATATAACCCTTATAGAAATAAATACATTATACATTCCGGAACAATTGAACTTAAAGAGATAAAAAGAGTTTCTAAGAAAGGCTTTTAAAGTTGACGTCTGTAAGTGACACAAAGACGATGGTTGTTGATGTCAAAGTTTGTGATCTAAGCTCTGAACTTTCGCCATCTTGAATCTTGGTACACTGTGACTTGACGTTTTATCGATACCTCCATGGTAGCATTGATTTAATCAGTATTACACTTTTTGTCTTAATACGGATAAACAAATACTTTAAATTCTAAAAGTTATATAAATATCAGTAAATATAATTTGGTCTGTAATTCTGGATAAAGAACATATAAAAAATATTATAAAACATTTCTATTAGTAATACCTAATTGTAACTCTGCTTTATTTTGGACATTATCCAGGTTTGTAAAGGTAATGCTTCCATTGCTTATAAGGCAACGATATTAGATATATGCTACAATAACTATGCAAATCTGTCATATTCATTGTCAAACTTTTAAGAAAGGACTTGAAATTTGTTTGAGAATTCCGTACTCTTTTACTCACTCATACAGTATACAATGTCCCCGATGTAGTATTGAGGGACATTACAGTTAGAGACAGCGATAAGTCCAAATCCTGTCTTTGACCGTTGCACATGTATCAGTACCATTGACCTTCTACTGTATTGAATATCCTCCTTTATTCTGTTTGATATGATCCTCACATAGGCAAGTGGATCATGAAGATGGACTGCACAAGACTAAAAATGGGATTTACCCTTAAAAAAAAAGAAATAATCTGGGTAACCTTTGTAAGAATAATTTCATCTTTTTTTATTTAAATACCTGAATAATTTATTAGATGCAAAATAACGACTAATATCAATCTAGAATATTTTTATATAAAATAATAACTAAGAGTTTTGTATCTACACTTACATTATTTAGAAAAATGTATCTGTTAATCACTTTATTAAGTTAATATGGAGAGATATATTTTCTTTTACTTTGCACGGACGTGTAGTACTGGAGTCATTTGAAAATGGCACAAAGTAGCGGGTATAGTGGTTATTGCAAGAATACAGAGTCAAGCAACATAGAGCATTGGATGGGTGACAGCTGATCGAGCTTGTATTTGCAAGCAGCTCACCTGCTCAGTCATTAGTGGTGGATCGGAAGTCACCCAGCCATTGGCCCTCAGGTTAAGTGTCAGTGACGGCTTCTCAGCCCCAATTACTTAATGACATGGGCATTCATTACCTTGAATTTTTTTACCTTTTACGTCGTGAATGGGTAAAGCAATAGTCCAAATACAGTCTGGGTAATGTGCCTACTAAATAGTTAAATACTATGTAAAGGGATAGATCAATATTACACTTTTAGGCTCTTAGTAAAAGTTATTTTTTTCTTAAGCTTATTTCCAGTTCATAATGTTATCAACAAAACAAGTATTCAAAATCATGGATTACCTAATTCCTTCACTGTATTACTGACTTATCAAATTTACACATGCAAAGCGATGAGGCAAATAATTTATTTATTAGCAAGGTGGAAGTACGCCTCACCAAACGTCATAGGATCAGGATTTACTCAAGTTTTTACATAGCTAAATTGACTCTCTAGATAATACCCTGAGTTACATAAGTTATTTTAACGCTCAGAAAAATCCCAATGACGGATATGCACTATAATGTTGCTTATATAAGAAGGAAATTCCATGCAAAATTCTAAGTCTTTAGGTCAATATGTTACTGAGATATTGTGCGGATAACAAGATAGACAGAATAACTCAACGAATAATAACCATACTTGTTGCAAGCACATAGCATCGATAAGGCCCTTCAGTTGTAAATGCTACTAGTATTATACTCAAGGGCCCTCATTCACATAACTACGGCCGTGGCTGGAAATCAATAGAGAGTTGATCCAATTGTTCGGTTATTGCTACGGCATTAGTGGACTTTCTTCAGAGATTATAGATAGTCGTAGTCCAAAAGTCATTTGATGAACAAACTATTTGTTTCAGAGACCAAATAAGTGATGTACAATTTTTCGTTTTTAAAGTGATACTGTTGAATAAATAGTGTGGTATCAAATATAAAAAAATATTTATTGGGAAAATGTATTCGTAAAACTATGTAGGTTTATAAGGGTAAAATTTCTTGAAATAAAAACATCAGCATCTTGCAATAAGTTTTTTACCTTACGTCAATCCCACGACACTTAGTTATCTCACGAGTTTTTCTCACAGGCCATTATTCTCCCTAATTAATAACTTTGAAAGCCCCCTCTTTTATAACAACCTGATTCGGTAAGGTTTCACTCAAAGTTGTCAAACATGAATGTTTCTCTAAAATGAATGATTAAGAATAGGTTTACCTTGACTTAACTAATTTTAAACCTGTCCCAGAAACCTACATTAAATGTGATAAATACGAACACTTTATCACATTTGTACAAACTTTAGGTTTTTGTAGCTGTAGGTATGTGCTAGTGAATTTATACGAATACATTTAATGATATTTAGGTTAAAGTGAATCATTAAAAATATATCCTTTATTTTTATCTATTTTTCTAGTACAAACGAGACTAGGTATGTACTAGAGGTCGTACATGTGTAGCATAAATGTATCTATTTAATTTATTTACACTAAAGATTTAGGTTTGGTACCAGAGTCTTATTTTTTTGAGTTTCTCAGTCACAGAAAGTGCATCCCCGGCCGCCCAGCGCGACGCCTATGAATACATGTGGTTGATGACATATTTTACTCATCTGGTCCACAATGTCACTGAAAAATTGCAATAAATGTAAATTTAAATGCTAATAAAGTTTATAGTTTAAGAAAAAAACGAATTATTTTTAGAATACCGAGTTGACATTCTACAGTTAAAAAATACGTAACGGCGTGAAACTATCGTGTAATAAACACAAAGCAATATGACCCCAACACAATAAATTATCTCATTTACAATATCTAAATTTCTCATAGTAATTTAATTTTTGTTTAGAAATATCAATGAACGGTTACTTTAATAAAAAATAAAGCTTGAAACCTTAGTAAAAATCTAATTTGGCAATTACTTACATTACTTATTTTAACGGTGGATACAAGGTAAATGGCTATTAAATAACGGGACTGATATTGTAAAAAAATTCATTTTCATTTTAAACACAATTACGTATGCCTGCAACGCTCCATGCAAATTTTCCATTGTTGGAAACAATGCTGAAAGTCATTTTCTGTCAACTCTTTCAGGAGTCTTGCCGCTTTTTTCTTGAACAGCTTCTACGGATTCAAATCTCGTACCTTTTTAATGCATATTTCACCTTAGGGAAAAGATAAAAGTCGATGGGTGCTAGGTCTGGCGAGTAAGGTGGATGTTTCTAACACTGGGATGCTGTACTTGGTCAGGAACCGCTTGACAGATAACGCAGGGGGGGGGGGCGGAATGAGCTGGCGTAAAAACATTGTCCTTGGTGCAAAATCCATGATTTGTCCTTCCAAATTTCGGGTCGTTTTTTTTCTTTACTCTTTCTCTTAGTTTATTAAGTACCTCAAGATAGTAAATGTTGAATAATTGTTTGACCTACAGGAACCCAGTGAAAATACACAATCCCACAAATGTCGAAAAAAAATAATCATCATCTGCTTTAAATTTTGACTTACTCATTCTTGCTTTTTTGGCTCCTCGGTGAAGTTGAGGTCCTTCCAATGCATGGATTTGGCGCTTCGTTTCCGGATCATAAGTAAAAAACCACGATTCATCACATTGTTTATTATTCTTTCCAATAAATTTTGTGGTAATTTTTCAATGGCATTCAAAGTGTCAGTACAAACATTTTTTTTACGAGCTGCTTGTTTTTATTGTTTTTTTGGATCACCTCGTAAGAATTTTGGTACCATTTTTGCACAAATGCAACTTTTTCGCATGTTTCAAATTGTCATGTAAAATTTGGCCGCACACATTCTTTATCAATGCCTACAGATTCAGCAACTGCACGAATGCTTAATCGTGGGGGGGGGGTCGGTCAGAAGACCGAATCAAATTAGCAATACTTTTTTCGGGACATTGTCTTCCGTTTTTGATGTTGAAGGACGACCTGGCCGCGAATCATCTTCTACGTCTTGTCGACCATCTTGAAAACGCTTAAAACCATTCAAAAACACGAGTCCGCGATAAACATTCACTGACATACACTTCTTTTAGTAAATTTATAGGTTTTCGGTAGATGGTAGCGTTTTTTTCCATGTTTAAACGTGAAAATTTTAATAACGTTGCTCTATTATTACGCTAACCATTTTCCGGCAAAAAAACAAAATAACAACACTTACATAAATGAAGGTTATGACACAACCTTCATGGTTTTACAGAAACGAGACTAACTGCATTCTGAAGAGGAAAGTCTCAAACTAACTTCACACAGCTGTTGGTCATTGTTGGTTGGCGCAAACGCAATCGTTCCACTGCAGCGTCAGTCCCGTTATTTAATAGCCATACCTCGTATATAAGTTAAATTACTATTACATATGCATTACGACTTGAAAATAATTATAATAACTTCCTTGCTAAAAATAATGTTGTAATATGCAAAATGTTCCACTTCAAGGAAGTTTCAGTGTCGTGTTTTCATACGCTCGATGAGACTAAACCTTCTTAATGAAGTCAGCTTAATAAAGTAAAGTCTATTGGCTGTATAAGTGTACTCTACGTAAAAGTTGTTGCACTAATTAAAAAGTTAAATGTTGCAAGCAGCCCAATCTATTGAACTTTCTCAGAATTCTGAAATTAAGGTAGGTGACACAGATATCTGTCTCTCTTTAGACATTCGTGGAAACTTTGCAGTTTTCTTGAAATAATATATAGAATTTAATATTTTTGGAAGACTTTTGTGAGGTTACGCCTATGTAATACAACCGGGCTAATTAACGTAATAAAATCTGTAAAAATTTATAATTTCTGTTTTATTTGTTTTATGTTACGAAAGTAGTAATTGAACGTTCTTTGCATAATTTTTATAGATACGTGCAATAAGTAAAAGTATTGATATTGTCCTTCTTGAATTCTTGCACATTTATCTCAGTTGAATCAAAATATATTACAGATAAAAATTCAAGATATTTTCACAAATTTACAAAATCATTTTATGTGAGTTTTTATAATTTTTAAGAAGGAAATAATTCATCATCTTGGAGGAGAATGATTACAAGTATTATACCAATACAGTTATTGAAAAATACAATAGAGTTTAAGTTGCTGCAAAACGTGCTTAGAAGTAAATCATAACAGCAATACAGGTAAATTCGTAAAAAAAATAAAAAATATAACATCCAAATCTGGCAGCAATACATTTAGTATGACCTAATCAATTAAAGGTATGAGAATGAAAATGTCGATTTCTGAAACCTACATTTACAATACAGATTGTTAATTTAGATGATCTTTATTGTATTAACATCATGATTAACAATCTGACATTAACATAATGATTATGTATCTTACATTGTTAATCATGCATTCATAAGTGGATTACAATAGTATATAGAGCAAAGGTAAAGACATAGTTTTTCTTAATAACATTGTCCTTCTGCTGTAATGAAATTTATATGCACCAAGTGAATTTTAAATAATCCAAGTAATCCAATGAGTATAATTTTGAATATGAATGTCTAAGTTCCTCCCATTACACAATATAGTTTCATCTTGATTCATAAATTTCCCAACATACTAAACATTCAATTTATTTTTCTAACTCATTCATAAAAAGGAGTGGACAATGTTTGTTTTTGTCGTGACAGAGCACATGACCAAATGCTTTGTGACAACACATATCGATAGAGAAATAATATTAAAATATATTAAAAGAATAATTTATGTTCAACTTTCATTTGGATAGTTTATTCTATTACTTGTATAAATAAATAATTCCTTTCAAGTATTTAGCAATAACTTAACATCAGAAGTTACTATACACAAAGGTACGAAGAATTACCGCATCATCAGAATATCCACACACTAAGCTGCGGTCTCTGGTGGAATGCGCTCCTCACAATGTTCTGTGTAATGGTGTGAGAGAGAGATAAATGATCTCCGTTTTCCATAACGAAACAACATACCTAGACAGAAACTGCATGATGAATACTCAACACCTAAGTACTTTGTCTACGTAATTTATATGCATCAGTAGGCTCGTCATGATCGGTTGAGAGAAAGGCTACTATAGATTAAATGTTCATTATTATAACTGCGCGTTCTCCGAGCTGCTACCGGCCTAATCAGTCGTATTTCCATATAAAATAAGTAATGAGCCACAGTCGATGCTATTTTATGAGTATCGCATCTGCATCACCCCAACATAGATTGATGAATATATCAGAAACTACTTCTAAACTGATGAAATATATTCAGTGTTTACTTTAGTAAGAGTTTTGAGAACAAGATTTTACAAAACACTAAAGCATTTGGAACAAAGCAGATTTTCTGGTGTAAAGATATTTCTCACGGATCAAAAATCAAATTATAAAGTTCAATCCTTTTATCCTGATACCTAATAACAATATTACTGTTTGGCGCACTTCCTCCTCTCCCAAGTAGAAAATTGCATGAAAATCGCCACACTTCATTTTCGTCTCTACTTTTTAAGGACCGTAAGCATGTAAACTTCAAATTTAAGTAAAATTGTCTCATATCATTGTAAAATTTCTGTTTGTATATGATATTACCCATTCGGAATAAGATAAGTTTCAAAACAATATCTCAATAAATGCAAGCAGCTCAAATGATAACAGGTTAACCCTTTAAACCCCTTACTTTAAACCATAACTGGGAGTGTTTCATGACAATTAAAAGAGACCAAACTTATATGAGGATCTGTTTTAGACGTTTTTGAAATTATTAACTAACTCAAATTTCACAAAAAACATTGAAGCTTTGTTATGCTTTGTGTAGATTTTGAGTGGTTTATAAACAATCCTTATAAGGCCCTATAACATCAAGTAATGCTATTTTGTACATGTTTATAACACAAACTGAGTACGGTAGTACCGGGAGGCAATACAAATATTAGACTCCTGACTGACAGTTCTACACAGTACATTCTCACAGTGACCGTTAATATAGTCATTTATTAAAATAAGTAATACAATAAATTAACATTAAACCCTGTAATTCAAGCGAAAATTTTTTAACACAACCATGCAATATAAGAGAACGCTACAATCGCGTACTCATTGACATCGCTGAGGCTGCATGTATAATTTCGCGTCTTAAACTACATGTATTATTATTGCACATGTTCAAACGTCATATAGGTATTCAGATTCCTGCAAACTTATTTATTCTGTTATTTTCTCATTGCCATCATGGTCATCTGTAAGACTATAATAATAATAATAATAATAATAATAAATTATTTATTGCGTTAGAACATAAAAAAAACAATGTTATAGCAATCGTCACGTATATCGAGCTAAAATTTTCCACTCGTTCTACCATCGAAGTCCCTTCCATACATACAATTTTTGCGTTCACTCTCTCTCACTCATTCGAATTGATCCACCACTTCCCCGGTCAGTCAGCCAATTGACGAGGTCTCCCCAATTGTGTGCCATAAAACTCGTCTATACTGTAGAAGCATGTGTAATCAATGTTGTTTTTTAGACGAGCTTTGAATGCCTTCAGCATGGGGGACACATTTAATCGAGTTCGGCAGGTTGTTGACAATTCGAACTCCTGCCTGAGAAGGCAAACGCTCGTGAGCTACCGTCCTGTGTCTTCCAGTTCGGTAGTCATCCCTGCCTCTAGTTGCATAAGAGTGTAAATCACTACCTCTTGTGTGTTCGCATTTGGATTTGAAAAAAAAAGACACGTTTCCAAGACGTAGAGGCAAGGTAATGTCAACAATTTTAGATTTTTGAAAGCTGGCCTGCACGACTCTCTCATTGCAGTTTTGCAATTGTTCGAACTGCTTTTTTTTGAAGGATGAAAATTTCTGGAAAAGTTTGCGGTTGTGCAACCTCCCTCACAATGCCAATCCGTAAAAAAGGTGTGGGTAGATCAGTCCATAATATGCCGTCATCAGTACCTGCGTTGGGCAGTATTCGGACAGTTTCCTCAAGACATAAATGCCTGAGGATACCTTTGAAACAAACATAGTCTACATGACAATCCCAAGTCAAACCTCGATCTAGGTGTATTCCAAGGAATTTCATTGAGTACACTTCAGTGATTTCAGATTCGTCTAACATGACTGTAGGACTACAATCTGAATCTGTTTGTCGCAAACTAAATTGAATGAATTTTGATTTCAAAGGATTTGTTTTGAGATTGAGCTCATTGAAATGTTTGAACTGCACTGTTGAGCTCAATGAACGTAATTTTTTCAAGTTCTTCTTGTGATTTTGAGTTGAGACAGAGAGTCGTGTCATCTGCGTACTGGACGAGTCGCCCTTGTTGTACCGATGAACCAACATCATTTACGTAGATCAAGAAGAGTAAAGGGCTAAGTATGGAGCCCTGAGGAACACCATAGCTCAGACCCTCCTCTCCCGATTTGACGCCTGAAATGCCTACAAATTGTGTTCGATCACTGAGATACGATTTGAGCCACTTGAGCGACACTCCTCGCATCCCGTAATACTCCAGTTTGCGACATGAGGATTTGATGGTCGACACAGTCAAACGCTTTTGATAAGTCAAGGAAAATACTCAAAGTATCTCCTCGACCTTCAATTCCCTCCACTATCGCATCGACTAGACGCACGACTGCGTCCACCGTTCGATCTACCACTTCGGAATCCGAACTGGTTTACAGACAGTAGATGGTGTTTGTCCAGAAAATTCACACAACGGGAAAGAAAGAGCTTCTCAAAGATTTTGCTGAAGACCGGCAATATCGATATGGGGCGGTAATTTTGAGTTGAAAGAGGGTCACCCTTCTTAAAAATTGGAGTGACTTTAGCGATTTTGAGAGAGGAAGGAAACGCTCCCGAGTGAAAAGAGAGGTTGATAAGGTGTTCGAGCGGGCCCAAATAAATGCTTAGAGCATTGCTTTAGGAGCCACGTTGACACATAATTTGAGTCATTAGACCGTTTTGATGGGAAGCCTCATATCACTCTAGCAATTTCCTCCTCTGATACCGGGACCAGAGCCAAATGAAGCTATTGGACTCGGCACTGACATGTGAACCGGCTGGCTATATGGAGGACGATGTCCTAGTTCAGCTCCAACCGAGGAAAAGAATTTATTGAACTCCTCAGCTTACCCTTAAAGGATCATTGATGAGTTTATCTTTGATCTGTAGTTCAATCGGTTTATCAATTAATAAATTTTTATTGTTGATGAAGGCCCATGCAGTTTTTGATACGTTTTTCGACGTGAGCAACGCTTTGTTTACATCATAGGCTTTCGCAGCTTTGATGACTTTTCTATAAATTTGTTTGTACTTTTGAAAAAATCTTTTGAACTCTTCGTTAACTGTGTGCTTGTTTATTTCAGAGAAAATGAAATTTTTTCTCTAGAAACCAGGATACCTTTGGTAATCCATGTGCACTTTCGTTTCTTAGGTCTTTGTTTGGTTTTCCTTAGAGGACAGCTCACGTCTAGATGAAAATTGAATGTGTGTTCAAATTTTTGAAATTGCAACTCAAGAGGATCCCTAGAATTCAGGAAATTTCCAACTTTCTTTTTGCCAGCTGAAAGTTGAGCAATGCTATGTTTGTGGGCCTTGTATCTCTGAATGTTTTCTCTGAGATGGGGACCCCTTGGTGCCTCGTGACCATCGATGATGGCCTGTTGGCCATAGTGGTCTGAAATGGCTGTGTTCGACCACCAAGACCTCAACGTCTGTCAAGTCTGTGATGACGTTGTTCAATCGCGGTCGCTGAGTTGGCCGTCACTCTTGTTGGAGAGTTAAAACCGACCAGTTTCAGGCCAAACGACCCCAGCAAGTGTCAGCCAATCTCCTTGTCATGGGACTATCGACATCTAAGACGTCAATGTTGAAGTCTCCCATGACTATGAAACCGCGAGTTTTTAACTGCAACGTCAGTCAAGACTTGATCGAATTTTGAAAAAAAACAATTCCTCGTTTCCGTTGGGAGACCTATAGAGACCAATCACATCAATATGAGAGTGTTTGGTTTTTGAGTTTTACACCTGTATATTCACAGTGTTTGTCTGTAGGTTTGAAAAGAGTGAGAGGGGTAAAGGAGAGCTCATTTTTCAGAAATATTGCTTACACCTCCTCCTTTGAAGGAGTTGCGGCAGTAAAAATTTGCCAATTGGTAATTTGGAATTTTAAAGTGTTCGATATTGTTGTTGTTAAAACCGTGTTCGGTCACAACTAACAAGTCTGGATTGAGCTCCTCGCACATGAGAGTAAGCTCATCCACCTTATTCGTAGGCCATTTGTGCATTTTGATGCACAAATGACACTGTTTTAGAAATGTGTTTCTTTAAATTGGAATTTTTTTATTTTATTTTTGTCAGTCAAATTTGTATGGGGATCAGAGGTGGAGCTTCTACTAAAAAAGACTGAGTGCTGGTTGTTTCTGCAATTGAATTGGGCTTAGATGTCCCAGCGGACAACTTCAGCAAAGGTGATATGCGGCAGAGTGAGAGGAGCGGACGTTGGATGGAGACGACGGTGAAGACGCTGGCCCCAAAAGTGTCAGAAAAGGCGTTGGAGATGAGGGGTAATGGAGGGGACGTCGGTACCGGTGGTGGTGCTACCGGAGGAACCGCTCTGCTGGTGCACGGTTGAGGCGTTAGGAGAGCGATAGCTGACAGTCTGCTATCTGTGCAAACGGGGCGAGTTTTGGGCGTAGTCAAGCACCTCACCAACATCTCGGCCAGCAGTCTTTTGCCACGCATCGACAGGTTGTAGACCATGTCTCGTGAAATACTTCCGGCTTAATGGTGTCAAAGACGAAGCACTTGGATGTCGTGTCTGGCAGCCAGCTCTTCAATGAAAGCATTTCACGAGAATGGTCTCGTCATGGATGGGATTGTCAGGATCTTGCAGGTCGTGGCGATGTGGCATAGTGGCGACTACTAGTTGAGTGTCGGCCGGTCTGTTGGTGATGTACTGCTCCAGATGCTGGTAGATCGTGTGCTGGGCGCCGGTAGCCAGGTCGTTTGTTCCGGCAATCAGCACCTCGCAATGAAGCCTAGGTCCAGGTGGAGACGCGGGCTGGTCCAGGGCCGACAGTGCTCGCAGGTGGAGGTGTGAGCTGAGGCAGGCTGACAATGTCTAGTAGGCGGGCGCCGGGTTTGCAAACACCGGTGATCGAAGTAGAGGAGTCGACCAGTCCTCTTGTAAGACCTGCGATGTGCCGAGTGTGACTATCGCCTCTTATTAAAAATAGATTTCAGGTTGAGAGCATGTTTTGCGAGCGGCAGCCGGTGCTTTTGAGCTTTATACGTTTTATTTTTTCTGCTGTTTGATGTCAAGCTGTAGTCGGTGTTTTTTGTATTTTTTGTTTGCAATAATTCAGATTTATTTTGAGTTGTTACTGGATGAGATGTATCTGAATTGCTGCGAATCACAGTCAATGGTTGGCGTCAGGACCCTCATGGTTATTGGGTGTGGTCCACTATGAGTCTCATTAGCGGTGTAAATGATAGTTTTTTTATTATCAGTCCTAACATTCGCTTTACAGTTCCTTCCCAAACAGCGCCAGGACGATGTCTCCACATTTAACCACGTAACTCTCCCCGGTATTTATTCTGATTATATAATATCAAGTCTTTGCCATTTTTTACTGTTTCTAAAACAAACATGTAAATATTTTAATTAAATCTCAGCTTTATATTATGGTGTGACATTCACCATCGACAAAATTGATGTTGCTTATATATAAATAAAGCTTGATTCCAAATTCTATAGGTCAGTTCGTTCTCAAGATGATCTGCAACCATCCATTGATACAGTATAAATAACATTTTCCATCCCCCCGAAGTGATAAAAACCTGGGCCAATAAAAATTATATATATATACACACACACACACACACACACACACACACACACACACACTCACACACACACACACACACACACACACACACACACACACACACACACACACACACACACACAACATATATATATTATTAGTTTAAAATATCTACCAAACATAAAATACTGTGAATTATTTAACAAAACTATACTTTCCACCTTCATAGTAATCACAAAATTTATCAGCCCATAAAATAGTGTGATTAAATAAATCTATTTTAAATGATAATAAGATGTGGAGGTTATAATAGCTTCAGATCTGACAAGATTACAGTTTAAATGTTCAACAATCCACTGAGAGTGGATCATCATTTGTTGATTCCTAGCAAACATTCGGCTGTTGTCAACACTGCCGTGGATCTCGCGGCGTTTATTTCTACATAATTCTGAGAAAATCTGGTATTGGATTTATGTAATATTTATTTCATGCCTCTCTCTATATATACAGTAGTTTTACGTTTTACAGACATAAGTATTTACTTTCCTTAGTCTCTGTTTAAGGCAAACAACACTTTAAAACTCACAGTGGTATCAATCACAATGTAATAAGTAAATTGCCCAAACACTTACCTATGCACTCTTTAAAGTCACGTATGCTTTAAGATCAAATCAGAACTCGTATATCTTAAAATTACTAATCACATTAGTTTTATCTTAAAATGTTTGTTTAATCACTTAAAGAGTTCTTGAAAACAAATGTTTTCCATTATGGGGAGTAATTTGTTTTATGTTAAAATAACTTGTAAATTTAGAAAATTTTTAAAGGTTTTTTGAATAAGTTTTTTTCATTAATCAATAATTATTTCTTTTTTAACAATGGACGAATATTATTACTCGGAAAATAACTCTCTTTAACGCAATAAACCATTCAATAATGACCCAAAACGTATTTTTTAACAAGATACACAAAAATTCCCGAACTGATTTACATAGTTTTTAACTAATACATCTCATTATAACCACATAAACATATAAATGTAAGATCTAAAATGTACATTTCACCTCTGTGAACTATAGGTAGATTTCTTGCATGGATATGATCTGTGTATTACTCCATACATTATCATACTTGCAATACTTTGTGCAAATCAAATGATGAACAGAACATAGGACGAATGGTTTGATAAATTTGATGAAATTTGCCTAGAATGATATCGTACAATTGGGATAATCCGTACATTCGTTCACCGGTATATATGATTTTGGTATATATTTGTGTTTAAGATGCCCTATCGATTTGCAGCCTTATTAATTTAACGCCTTCAGTTTAACTCGACGCTAAAGCATAGAGTAAGGATAATATTTAAAAAGTATGAGAAAGATTTACTTTTGTAAAGCTATCCACTACAGTTTCAATTAAAAGAACTTCCATAGAATTGTAGGTAACAATATTTTTAATATTTTCTGTACCAAAAAATACTAAGATTTTCATTACATCTCAGCCAAATCCAAAGGAATAACATACCCTAAGTCAGTCTTGCTTATATAAAAATAAATCTTGATGAAAAGTTTTAAGTATATAGTTTAGTTCGATTTCTAGATATCGTGATAACAGTCCCAAAAATAATTAGACAGGTTGATATAAATTAAATATTTCCAACACCTCAAGTATTAGGCTTCCTTAAAACTCGGCCAATAAGGGTGGCTTATATAATGAAATTCGTGTTTATGACCGTGTGTTGGTCTTCATAGTGAAATGCCACAGATCAGCTAAGAAGCTCAAGCACGGTCCGATCCCAGCAGCAATGCAGGTCTAATCTTGGTTATCGATTAGCCTAATTTATTATGGTGTTTAGATGTAATAGAACTGTACTAAATATTACAATGGAAGGTTTTATTTCACACTGTTTGGGCACAGAAAATATAATGAAAGTTTTTCCTCTAAGGCATTTTCCACGTTCTCTGACAAAACCCAAGAGAGCTAGCTGTAATCATATGCAAAGTTTTATTGTGTGATAAGTGTTGCCATGGCTGACAGAAATATATCAAGACTTATATGTCCTATTCTATAACAGTGGGTGTCAAAGTCACCGTGTAACCACTAGCACATGCGATATCATTCGTAATAATTTATAATAAGTAATCCAAATATCCAACTCTTCATAATTTTTATGATTAAAAATTGCTTAGTATTGTTTTTAATTCTTCACTAATATCATAGTTCTAACATACGTGTATACGTTGTTCGTGTGCCAATCCTTTGCAAAACAAACATAAAATTATAATAAGTTATTAAAATGGTTTATTCTCCAAAAACTATAATTAACAAAAGATACATTATTAATATGATTATTGTCTCTAAAATAAAATAAAATTAAGTATTAGGTTTTACAAATATAATAAATTAATATTTATAAATACATTTTTTGACAAGTTCTCACAGATTGCATGTGCGTAATGACGAGTTGCAACAATCAACTTATATGAAATTTCAAACCCTAAGATATTTTAGTATATAAGAAACTAATTAAAAACCAAATTAAGTCTAACAATATGTATAATAATGTGTGTATTTGCCTTTTCTTAGAATTCTATCGTAAATATAAACAATTTTTACACTTATTGGAAATCTTTTAAGAAGAGATAATTAAGTGGTGAAGAATGATGAACCATAAATAAAAATTTAGAAGAAAAATATGCTGTTTGAGACAGTAGCTCAGAAAACACTTCTTGGTACCGCGAAAGTCGCTTGTTACTTGAATATTTTATGTGAGTATTAACTCTACATTCTACAGTTGATCAAACTTCCAAGAAAAAATAATATTTATGAAATTTAAACTTTTAATGTTATTCTTATCTGCTTTATTTTTCAACATTAATTTTGTAATTGTCAAAATTTTCACTTAATTATTCATTCATGCGAAACATACACTTTAGTTAAGTTGCATTGCTCACTTTGTATAATTTATGGGCTGATTTCACATCTTTATTTCATATTGTGCGCCTTACTAGCTGTCACCTTGATTGACAGTAGGGCATCCAGATGGACATGTCACATCCCAATACAACAGGTGTAAACCAAATTTTAAAACAAAAAGAAGAGCAGACGTAGAACATGTTGTGTTTAGACAGTTTCATCATGGTAAGAGTCTTTACCAGTCACCATGTGTGACTGTACAGATTGTCGGTAAAATCTTCTGATTTCGAGACATGGCACTTATATGCATTCTATTGTGATAGACGTTACATTTTAGGATTATTAGAACAGCTGGGTTGACTTAAATTTCATTTTACAAAGGCAAATGAATCGTCTAAACGCCTTAGCAACTGTATTTTTTTTGCGTGTATGAAGGTATTCTAATAAAAAATAATAGGGCTATGTAAACACTAATTATGAACTATTAGATCGAATACTAAACTATTTAGTGATTACCCAGAAAATAAAAAATAGAACTTAATAATGAAAACTAGACTTCATTTTCCATTTACAAGGTGTAATTCTCACTCGCAAAGCCATTTACGAAACAGTTGTGTAGAGTGGGTGGAGGGGGTGGTGAGAGTTTTCACGTGACTCCTAGAATCAGCTGGCGTTACTGAGTACATCAAGCCTTTGAGCCACGTGTCATAGCGTATTTTTCTCTTTTCTACATAAAATGTTTCATTCTCTTTGCTGTATTCAATTTTGCTGTTATTACAAGGTGACATAATTATTTTAGTATGGGTGTGCCAGTGCTTGTAATTCTAGTGGCAGTGTGCGTGTGTTGGTGTGTAAGTGTGTGGGCGCACCTGCACTTGCTATTAGCTAATTAAAATAACTAAGATGTCCGTAAAATACATAATTTACTGAACTATATCTGAATATTTTCACTCAGGTACTAAAAAATCTATGCAAACTTTGTAAATTAAATAAAAGTATCTGGAATAACAGTATAAATGTGTTAAGTACCTTATTAGCTTTGCGTTAAGATATACAGGGGTGCTATCTTGAAATAGTGTAATATCTTGTGTACTCGTGAACGAACAAACATAAAACAAAGTGCAGTGATATAAGGCATACAATTTAAATTTCTAATGCAATCAGTAACCCTTCACTACCTCAGGGAAATGAACCATAAGGAGTTAGTTGAAAATCTTAAATGTAATCATAAGTCGATGTGCATACTATTTTAATTAGTAGGTATTATATTTAAATTACCATAAAAAAAGTTTTCCTTAAAACATTTTTATACTTAGATAATAATATAAACGAATAACCTTTAAACTTATCACCTATAAATATTACTTCTTTGAAACACTTGGTTGAAGGTTATTATGAGGGGAAAATTCATTTTTGCGTATCTGCCTGTCGAATGCACGATATTTTGTTTTAAAACCGACTTACAGACTTGAAATTTAGAATTTGATTTTGCATGTAACCTTATGGAAGAATTTTCCCAAAGCTTAGTGTATTTTACCTAATTTCTAATGGAATGTGTGTTTTTATAATGTTCTTTGGAATGGTAATGAATAAATTAATGATAGTAGTATTATTTTTTTTTAGTTAGTGACATTTCTTTTAATCTACCATATTTAAAAAAAATTTGCACATATAATTGAAAACGTTCATATTTTAATATTTATTCTCCATTTAGTATATTACAAAACTTTATTGGCTGTAATGTGAATTAATTTTGTGTAGATAACATAATGAATTACACACATTGCACTATGATTGTTTTTCAATATGAAATCAATCAATATAATAGACATACTTTTAACTTCTAAAATCAAATGTAAAATATATATATATATATATATATATATATATATATATATACACTGTAATATGGTTCTCATTACATTATTTAGTTATCCTTATTATTTATAATTACCTAACAGGGAGTAATTTATCGTTTCACTACCTATGAGTATATCTGAATTCTACAGAAAACCACCCTAGTGTACGACACAACAACGCTTGCTTCATAATTAAACTACTCAAGGTACGCATCCCGCAGCTTCATCCAAACAACGCTCGATAACGGCATTGTCTAGCGCTCCTTTAATGGTCCTTGTACACAAAAGGCTTCTTGGTAAATTTGGTGTACAACATGATGAGACAGGAAATTACATTACTTAGTGCCTGTACTTAGTTAACAATATTATAACACAGTCATATAGTTAGTTTATCACATTCATTCCAAACCTGAAACCAATAAATATGGAATGTTTACCGTACAGTCTACAACAGTATTTATGTAATCAAGTCTTACAAACAACAAAAACGCTAGAGCCGTCTGGCGGGTGGAGCGTGACTGACTGATGGGTAACCTCCGTGTGATACTGTCTTTGCAAGAATCCCGCCTAGTCTGCTGTAGTTGGTGTTTTTCCGAACACCATGAGACATTAAGTGAAATGAAATACTTTAACGGCTATCTTTCCAGTTTATTTTTTAAAATCTTTGTTTTATTTAAAACAGATCAAGGGGTTTGTATAGTCTTTACTTTACGAAGCAAAGTACTGTACTTCAAGGATTTGAATCGGGTTTTTACAGAATTTGTAACCTTGAATATTGTAAGTAATTTCAAATGAAATAGTAATAAATGTCCAAGTCTCGAAATATAAATATAAATTAAAATGTAATTTCATTGAAATTATTGAAATCCTTATTCAATATTTACAAAAATTACCTAACAAATTTAAAAAAGGACCATTATTATTGTACTCGTCCTTCACTACACAAAGCGGTTGGTACATTGATACAAAATATTGCATTTAAAAAATTAAAAATGAACATGAAATTACAGTAAACCAAGTGATTAAGAAGGCAAAATGTGGGAAATATTGTTGTACAACTTTTTACAATATTGCGACTAACTCAAGGAATTCAATATAATTCAATAGTATGACGCATTATCGAGTTTATGGAAAAAACTCATTCCACTATAATACTCGTAGCTCTATAATCGAGGCTAGGAAGTTAGTCAATCGAGTCCAATCCAATAAACCTACTCTTCAACTTGTTGCAGTCCATAGACCTCCAGTATTGGTTCTTCGTATTGGACTTCTATAAAACTTTACACATTGTAAACCTTTCTTATTGGCTGGTCTTTTGTAATTATTTGAAGAAAAAATAACAACTATTCACAATACTTCACCTTTATTACGAGTCCTAGACAATAATAAACATTGAGGTTCCGATTTTTTAGTAGCAATTCAAATGCTCCTTTGCCTTTTTGACTTAGTCAGTAATTAGTACTGACTAAATATGTAAAATTCACAATTATATAATTTAATTTGTTTTTAAAAAGCCTCTTGTTAGATCAGAGCATAAACACATTACAATAATAAATATGATATATTGCATGGTTTTAAGATTCCCAGCGCAGCAAAATATCTAAATTCAGACAGTTTCTGGTTTAGAAATTCAATTACCTTCACATAGCGTAGATATAAGGATACGGCTTTCTAACAGAGAGATCACGGATTACGGGTTAGATTTCCGGCTAATTTAATACGAACTCTGCATATTGATAGGAACATTTAGTCTAATAACTATCGAAATTTACAATGCTATTGTAGAAATAGTTCACTTAAAAGAGGAAAAGGAAAAAGAGCTTCTATTTATGAGAGCTTGACTTGTAATTTGGTCCTCTCATAACCTCGAGTTCTTGGTATTTTTTGCTAATATCTTTCTGCTCCTAGCGGAATTACTTTCTGGAGTTGCCCTAGAATAATTGTATTATAAGCATTATTATTGAAATAATGAGATGACAGATAGAGCTCCATGGGCTACATTAATGGAGGCAGTCCACCATATCTTCGTAATGTTAATTTATGCTTCTTTTAACCTAGTAATGAAAAATATATTTTTGTTCCATTTTTCCTCAATAAAGTAAACTTGTATAAGTGAGGTATACATGAGTTTTTTTACATTAATAAGTTATTTTTTGAATAAAAAATTAACCATTTTAAATTTTAACGGTATGTGTTTGTTATAAAAGTTATACTTATTGTTAGATGTTTACGCAGTTGTACGTACACACACAAAATGAGCAAGAAAATTCTTTGTAAATTTTTAGGGTATTCCAGATCATGAAAAACTTGCATAATGTACAATATAATTTTTTGCGAATAATGATATGAAAGTAAAATAAATTTTTACGAAATATATAGGATGGGTAACTACTGATCGATTTTGTATTTGCAAGCAGTCCGCGTGCCTGGCCATTACTGGTGGTTCGGAAGTCGCCCAGCATGGCAAGGGCCCTATAGCTTTGCTGTATTATAGAGTAAAGATATTCGCGCATGCATTATGAGGAATCCAATAATTTATTATTCCCAGGCCCATAATGTTACATACGTCACTAAAGCTTAGCCAGTAATAACCAAATTGTTGTAAGATGGAAATTTCAGAAGGAAAAACATTCAATGATGAATTCCCACCATTGGTAATATACACAGGGGCCTCATTCACCTAACTATGGCCCTGGCTATAACTCAACAGACAGGGGATGAAATTATTGGGTTAAGGTAATTGCTTTTGCATGAGTGATCTCTCACAGAGTTTAGATATAGTCATTATCCAGGAGTTATTTAACAACTTGTTTCTGAAACCAAACTATGGTATGGAATTTCTTGTTTGGAATTGATATTGATGCTTAAAATATAAATAGGAAATACATAAAATTTAGTAATATGCTTTTACACTTTTATATAGATTTAGACATGTAAGACCTCTTTACATAAACCAACAACGAGTTTTTTAAATTACGTCCCTCCCATAAAACTTAGTTATCTAACGAGTTTATCTTACAGGACATTACTTTTCCTTGATTAACAACTTTCTTTGAAATATTCCTCTTGTATAACAACCTAATTATTTAAGATTTTGCCCAAAGTTGGCCGAAAAGAAAAATATAATTGTTAAGAATAAGCTTACGTTGACATAACTAAACTTATAAATGATCAAAAAAAAATATTTGAAGATTTGATTTGAACTCGGACTTTTGCTATTCAAAATAAAAAGATACTTCTCGAATATATATCTTTTCGAGATTTTGTTTATTAGGTCAAGTACGATTTAATTACTAGAAATTTTATTAAAAAGTAGTACAATCTCAGATGCCGTAGAGAAAAATTTCGATAGGAGAAAACTCCCCATAAAATGCTAGCTTTGCAATTCCAGAACTCTTCAATTTGCATATAAATTCACGCCTGGATTCCGGACTTATGCAAAGTCACATACCAAACGACACTTTATAATTAAGTAACTATTTTATTTTGAAAGAAAAAACTCAAGCATAGTTCTAAAGTTTTTACTCTAGACCCTAGTTGTAACCATAATATTTTATCTTGCACCTTTGTCTGTTGTCAACGTTGCTTTGAGCGAGTTTAGCATTAATTGATTAGTTAAACTTTTGTGTAAGTCTAAATGTTTGCCTTAACGTTTTTTATCACTTGAAGAAGACAATAGACTTCAATTCTCGAAACGTAGTGATCCATTTTTGTAACATATAACATTGTGGATTATCCGAAAACTGGATTTTCATTAAGTATGAAAAAAAGTGAACCAAAAAACTTTTTTATTACCGAACGTATAGTTTCTTTAAAAATGATTATTGTGTGCTGTTTGTATTAGCAAACATCTGTTAACATATACTTAACACTTTTAAGACATAAACTCCACTTAATTACATTATTGTACAATTGCTGAACATGTGTAAAATATAACTCGCTATATCTTTTCAATGTTTAAATTTTAAATTTAAGTATTTTTTACTAGGTCTAATTTTTTACATTCAGAGTTGACCAGCTATTTAAATTTTGGCCCCATTAAATTAAAGAAATAAATCAGATACAGTTAAAAATAGCTAGTCAAAATTCAGATAGTTAAGTTCATGTTTTATTTTAATTGCCATATCATAAAAAAATATGTTACGGGATTCAAATACAGTTACATTATTCCTCAAATATGTGTTATTTCCGGTAAGAGGCTTACCACGTAGAGACAGATATACTTGTGTTAGGTTCTGGTTTGTGTGTAAACAGCTTAACAGGCAACCGTTTGTGGATAAAAGTTCTTCTCCCAGATTCAATATTAAGGACAGGCTTTCCAATTTTCCATTTTTACAACGAGATTTTTGAAACGACCTTATGACACTAAAAGTAAAATAAGCACACTATGGAATACTCCGAAGTGTGAAAAGCACAAATATATTACAACTTGAAGATTATGAAGTTTTATATATAAATGCCTTTTCACTTGGTATCTAGAAAAAGAACTGATTTATAGAATTGAATTTTGCAGGAAACGTAATTTATACATGAGAAACGTCGATTTTCATTTGGGTTAATGTTCTTTTAGGAGAAATATATGACCATTATTAAGCAATTTTTCATTGGAATTAAGGCTAACTACGAAATTTACTATAATGATTATGTATTAATACTCCTTACACGATGTAAAACTGCCGTTAGTCGTCCTTTTATAAATACTCCACAGGAAAGTTATTACAAAGTATATGAATGAAAGTATGCTTTAGTATATTGAGTTACCGACAGATTTTTATAATTTCTAATCCTGGATTATAATTCAACAATGTTCCATATGTAACACAACACAGACTCGGACATGGACTGATAACCTTATCAGACAATAGCCAGTACATATCTGACTGCAGACAATAGATCTGTCTGTCTGACACTAGAGTGACTTCCTTAACTTCTTAATAAGATATAAAAGTCTTATCATATATCTTCATTCGTTTGCCTCAAGATTCCTTTGCGAAGAATTCCGGTGACTTGAATTACTTTCTACATAATTTTATACTCTCTTCATCTCATAATTTATGTAAATTACTGTTATTCTACAATAGCGTAGGTACTTTTTAGGGCTAATACGAGTATAAAACTACCAATCAAGCATGTCTTGTAAAAATTGAACAAAACGAGAACGACACGTGTTTTTTTGTTACCAGTGGGCGTAAAATATCTGTTAAATAATAACCAATGCCATATTTAATTTAATTTATTGCAAAATAAATCCTTATATTTCACAAAAAATATTCAAAACAAATGTTTAAAAGATAGTAAAGTTCTTTAAAATAATCTGCCTTTTGTTTAATGCTCATCACTGAAGACATATGTAAGGATTAGTAAGGCCACAGTTAGGTGTTGCAACAACAGTCATGCGACGTTTTATGATCTGATATCTGCCCACTATTCAATAGTTAAATACTATCAATATAAAAGGCTATTTGCAAATAGAAATTGCTATACAACTAAAATGTACCGATTAAAATTATAATGCACGCACCAAAACAGGACTTTTTAAAGGAATATCTTTGTTGGAACGCCCTGCATTAATATCACAGCCTGACTCCAAAAGCCATCAAAAGGCAAGTTGGAAGTGCAATCATTATTTATAAGAGCAGTTAGTAAATAATATCTATTATGTTTCATTAGCAATAAAAAAATGGAACTAAATATTTTAAAATGTTGCCTACTTGAAAAAACTGGTAAGTTATACTTTTATCAACTGTGGATTACAAATTGTCTGTTTTACTACGTTGCTAGCCGTTTCTACTGTAATGTACATATAAAAAATCACATAATAAATAATTTTCGAATCCATTATATAAATATAAAACACATAATTATAAATTATATAATTTTTTTAATGAAAAATATTGTGGTCAACAATACGCAGTTAATCAAAAATAAATACTTGGATACACAATAATAATCTGGTAGCCTGTAGTTGATATCAGAATAAATATGGAAAAGTAGTGGAGCTTCATACAGAAAAACTGTAAACAAGTTGTCATGTTTCAGCGACTTCTTCTATACCATAAGAAAGTTTGAATGTAACATGAGCTACTACCTCGAACAAATCCCATATAATCAGTTTAGTAGTAACCCAAACATCGCAGAAGTGACGATGCATTTAACAACCGATTTAAAGATGGGAAATTCTTCCAAACAGATCTTAAATTTATGAAATAGGGCTATTCACAGGAGATCAATTTATAAACTGGTTTGAAAGTATTAGTTTTATCCGTCTGTCTGGCCATAAGATAATTCGAAAAAATTATCCTGTACACTTAACGTTTTAAATTAAGCTTTCTTTCTATAAAACAAACATAAACTCGATGTAGTAGTGCATGACACTCTACAGGATATAACTAAAGATTAGCTATAGGTTTTACATTGGTGACATTGGGTGATCGATATACCAACTATAAATCACAGTATAAATAAATTTTTAAACAAAGCGATTAGAATCTCGTGACATGCAAAGACATGTAGCCTAATCATCACAATGAAATCAGTTGTCTACTATTACCTTGTTTAAAGAAATAACCTAAAAGCATGTGATAAATTGTTGAACTGTACTAATGATAAAAAAAACGATTAATTAAAATACCAGATAACAAACACATTTATTATTATAAAGCATGAATCGGTCTAATCTGTTAATTAAATGCGCGTAGCAAGTTCACTGCCGTTCGATTTGCTTCTAGTTTGTTTTGCGTGTTTAACACTGGTGTTAGGATTTTTAAATTTGAGTAAGAGGTGATTTTTAATCCTGGAATCTTAGTTTTTTTGTTTTGTACAGCCATGCAAAATATGAGATCTTTCTTAAGATATCCCTCGGATTTATAGGCTATGCAAGGCTCAACAAAATCCCAAAGACGGACATAAAATATCATAAAATACGACGTCTTCTACATAAAAAATTTCGTCCTATGCTAAGTTCATGGCTCATGGAATTATTAGTTCTTGAAATATCCAGCAGGAAACCGAACACAGTCATATAAAAATGCAAACAGACTGAAAGAAAGAAGATGTATTTTGAACGATAGATAAGTTATTATTATAAATTTGAAAGTATATTGTATATATATGTGGTTGTATATAACACCATGTGATTGAAACAGTTGTCACACACTGTTATAATTTTATTTTGACAAAGAGGAAGTGTTTTCTGCTTTGTATCCTTGGTGGAAGTAAGTTGGTTTTAATGGAAAAGACATATTTTGTATACTTCCACATAAAATTTATTAAAATAGCGCTTTCGCCGGTTAAGGCATCATCAGTTTGACATTGTTTACAGAAAAAAACATATGTGTAAAATAGAAGAAACATATGATAAAATAGAATAAAATTTAAAACTAACTGTAAAGACCAAAAACTAATAAATTATAAAAGAATTATGTAGAAAAATATGGTTTGCAATTCATAATTTTGGAATGGATTTCTTTTTTCACTAATGGTATAAAAATATCACTGAAATTTATGGAAGGTTGGGAAATACAATTATCTTTTAAAACTGTCATACACGCACTTTCAATTTTATTTCTTTTAGTCCAGGAAGATTCTTTAAACACAACACTAGACGATTCAAAATTTATATGATGATTTTCTTTTACTGCATGTTCAACTAATTTAGATTTTTCAATATTTTATTTTTTATAATTATAAATATGTTCTTTTACTCTAATTTCCACAGGTCTTGATGTTTGGCCGATATACGTCTTGTTGCAACCACAGTCAATTTTGTATATCACATTCTTGGTTTCTTGATGTTTGTTTTTCGGTTTTAATTTTGTTAAGTAACTTCTTATATTATTTTGGGACTTAAAAAACAGTGCGGATGTTAAATTTATAATTTATTCTACGAATTTTTTCTGATGTTCCTTTTACATAAGGAATAGTTACGGTAGTGAGATATTTAGGATTGTCTGTTTTGGTAATTTGCTTGCAAATTTTGTTTTTTATCCTTAGCTCGTTCAATAATTGATGGAGGGTAGTTGTTCAAAAGTTCTGTAGTATAATTTTCTCCTAAAATTTTATCTTTGTTATCAGTTACCAAATTATTAATCTTCTGAAACAAATTTTGTACTAATCCAATTTTTACATGTTGAGGATGATTTGAATTATAATTAAGGTACTGTCCACTGAAAGTCTTCTTGTAAAATAATGTTGTTTTAATTGTGTTTTCTTTTGTTTTTGTTATCAAAATATCAAGAAATGGAATTTCACTGTTAACCTCATTTTCAATAGTAAATTTTATCGATGGTCTAATTGAATTGATGTGTTTTAAAAATTCGTCTTGGATGTTAATTTTATTTTCCCATACACAAAAGACATCATCAACATACCGTAACCAAATTTTGGGTTTAATACTCCAATTTTCAAAAGCAATGTCTTCAAAGTGGTCCATAAATATGTTGCTATTCCTCGTACTGTGTACTGATATAAGTAAGTCGTCTGAGATTTTTGAATAAAATTAATTCAAAATACTACACATAATAGGGAATGTAATAATATGATAGTTGTTCGTGTTATTAGGATTACAGTACAGTACATAATGAAAGTTTCCGTCCTCAACATTAAGTCTATTGGTCCTCCAAAAGTATATTTTTCTGAATGTAAATAATATTTACTACCTCACTTATCATAATAGAGAGAAAAATATTGCATAAATTCCTGTGCTTTCCTCCCATTTGTATCTAAGTAAATTCTGAAATATTAGTAGGCTGCATAAACACAATAATGTTATAATGTGCTCTTAAATGTAACAAACTTATTTATATAATTCTGTTATTATCAATCGACGTCAAAATTGAAAATAGCTTTTCAAACTATTTAAGCTGTGAATATAGTAGTAGAGCAATTTCAATATAGGTAATACTTAATACTGGCCTTTAACCTATTACAGTATTATGGTATATTTTAATCCAATTGTTGTTTAGGGGAAAAGAAGCTAATAAAAATAATAAGAATATAACTTTTACATAGACATATAAGAGAAAATCATAATGTAATCTTAACTATTATTGAAATAGAGGTAGTCTCCGACAAAATTTCAGTTATAAAATATATCCAATTAACTAAAAGTTAGATGAAAAGACCTCTCGAAGTGAACCAGTTCTCTAATGCAAACGTATTATTGAAGAAGTTAGTGCAGAAAACAAGTTAAGAGAAATACAAAAAGTTTCAGATTTATTGTATAGTTAAGAAGTTTGCAAATTATAAAAAATATCTTTCCGTTTTTATTAAGTTCTTTTTAAATACTCAGTATGTGTTATTATTCATATAATCTTATATAAACGTGATAGAAACTATATTTTGTGTATGACCTACTATAATTATGTATTTATCACCTCTGATGTTATCAATACGGTATTGGAGAGTCTTTGCTTTCTTATATCCTTCGTAGAGTGAGTTTTCGACATTTCTCAATCAATAATTCCTTACGGGAGATATAAAATAATGTCTAAATTGGTGTTGTACATATACTGGCGATTAGCAGTTAATAAACTGCCCATTTATTTTGCCAAAAAAGATGTTTAATTTTTTACCAGCTTTTAACCTTTTTTTATTACACGTAAAACTGCGCAAATATCTTACATGGTAATATTTAAGGTATGAGTAAAAGTTTTGATTTGTTTGTAGTATGTTCTGGTTGCTGTTTCGAAAAGTAAATGCCGATACTTATCAATGAATGAAACCTGGGGTATTGAAACCGAAATATATTACTATGTCACAACAAGTCACAAGTTTTCGCATGCTGTAACGAGTAATGTAGAGCGATCCATTCATATACGTTATCGACAAGGTTGCAGGGGAGCCGAACCAGTTGCCAGCTACAATCAGCTGATTGTACACTGGGCAGTCGGGTTCTGTTCTCTATCATGGCGATACACAGATAACACACTGTCAGCGTAAAGTAATCCATTACTGGATTCAGGCTAATTTTGCCGTCACAGTTTACATGAATCAAGAAGAGATAATTTCCTAGCATTATTAAGCAATATTGGATTTGCATTATTAAGTAACGGATCAACCCAAATAACCCAAATGTAAAGAAAGTGCATTGAACGCAGATTTTTAAAATACTTTGATAAATTTATTTCTACCAGATTCAATATAGTAGACCTATATTCATTTTCCAATTGGTTTATCGTTGTAGTTAAACATAGAATCAAATTATTCTCACTTGTCACACGATGTATTTCCTATGAAAACTACTTTGAGACTTTGTGGTTGAACCTTCTGAAAATAAATTAGAATAACATAATTGCATTTATAGAGATTTAAGATTTCAAAATTTCACAATTATTTGAAATTAATTTATTGATTGTCTTAATTCAAACACAAAATTCATTATTAGTGATAGACTAAATAAAACGAGACATTCTTCAATTGTTAAATTTAAAATATTTTTATATTAAAGTATATTTGGTTTTACAATATAAGTGGAACAGAGGGACTAAATATCTATTTTAAAATACTCCCAGTATGTTAAGAAGATCATTAGTAAAACCGAGGGTAAACAAATATTCTTTTGGATTCTGAGACCTTTAACGTTAACTGTAAATATCAAAAGGATTATATTTTCAGCGAAATTAATGTTCACGTTCACAATTACCACTATCCCTACTTAGAGTTTTTGTTTTGCTTTCTTGTTTTTACTTTTTGTATCTTTATGCTTGTTCGCCTTAATTATATTAACAGACAGATATAAGTCATATTAATTTCTAGAAAATTTACCAGAAGTTAATTTTACTTTGTTTGTAAATATTTTTACATGCAATATTATGTTGTTGCATTATCGTCATAACTTTTTTTTACGTTAGTCAGTAGATATTATTACTAACTTCAAGACGCAGGATTTGCCTGAACTGATGTGCACACTGTGTTATGGAAGAAAAAATTAACTAAATGTCAAATTTATTAGACTGAATTAGGTTAATTAACCTAACTAAACCTAACCTTAACCTAATTAAACTATTGTGACATGTTGCTAATGATCACTAAAACCTTCAGGATTTGTAATGAAACTGTAATATTGTAGCTTTGAATGGAAATTAATAATAATAGTTATTAGTATTAAAATGTTGGACGAGAGGCTGGGTAAATTACAAATAGATAAAACACCACTAAATACATTCCCACTGAAGTTAATTTAAAATGAGCAATGCACATTCAGAATACATAAAAAAACGCAAAACCTAATAGAATTCTAGTGTTTTATAACACTATATCATAGCGAAATAATATTTATATGTCGATGGGCTTATGAAAAGTGTGTGAGATGGATAAATTAATATACATTGGGGCAAATGGGTGAATTTATAGTCTTCAGGAACCCTCATGCTGACGTGAGTGATTAATTAGGGATTTTATTTACGTGAAGAGACGTTGACATTGTAATAAAATATACTGTTGATGAAATAAAGTTGTAATGACCTTTTATTATTATTTTAGTAAATTTACTCACCGAAATTTCGATAAGAAACTATGAAATGAGCTCATAATTACTCACTGCTACTCTGTTTTAATGTAATATTACATATTTTTCCTGACTCTTATTAACATGAGTAATACGTAAGTCTGACCTCATTGAAAAAGCATAATATAATAGTCTTAAAACTATATTTATATAAAATATAATATAATATCATAATTAATAAATATAATAGGAATTCAATTATATAATTCAAATTATATAAACATGGTCAATTGCGAAGTAGGATTACGCTACATCTCGTTTCGCGTGACAGGCTTGAGGTATTCTGAGGACAGATGGGCAGAGAGAAAACCATACAGAAATAAATGTTTCGTCCCCTTGACGGATCAACAAGAAATAGTGCCACGGACCTACTGATTGGTGGGTATTAATGACGGTCATTCAAGCCCCATTGCTGGACGTGCACCACATTAAAACATCCTTGTCTCGTGAAGAATTAATTTTAACTCTAAATATAAATTCTATTAATTAAATCATTCTCAAGTTGTACTACTAAATGTTAGACTAAATTCAATTTTGTCAGTCATTTTGGTCTCATAGCAGTGTTTTTAAATAACAAATGTGTACAAATAAAGTCACTAAATGAAGATATTGAATGTGTGGGTATGTTTAGGCAACATGTATTATTATGTGACATAATATATATAATTGTAGTAAACTGAGTTTAAAATTGATTTATTTTGCAATTTTTTCGTTGCCATGATGGTTGTTCATAAACCAAGTATAAATATTCGTTAAAGCTCGGTGAAATTCCATGGAATGGCATGCATCATCATTGAACTTAGTTTTGCCAATAAAGAAATTACCTTTTTAGCAAAACAGGTCTATAGGTGACTTCGTTCACAAGGAATGAAAGAAATAAAATTCTGATAAAAGAAATCCAGACAAAATAATCTGTTCCAGCCACTCCAGTGATAGGTTTTAATCATTAAACATGTGATGTTTCATAATAAATCTTTATATATATATATACAGGGTGAGTCAGAAATATGGTAAAATATTTTAAGACGTGGTTGTAGAGCTAAAAATAATAAAAAAATGTTGTATAAAGGTAGGTCCGGAAACGCTCCATTACTGAGTAATGGCTGACGAAAGATTTTGCTTTGTTTTTAGTTCACCTGGTGAAATTAAGTCATTCTGAAAAGTTTTGTTCTTACTTTTTAACTCAAAATAAGATGGATGTATAAAGAAAATCACCTGAAAAATCAAATAAAACCACTCTAGAGGTTGTAGTGTGAACAGTTTTTGAGAAAAAGTATGAAATTTGCCAAAAATCTAATAACAAAATTACCGTCTTAAATGTTTGATGTCGAAATAACATTTTTTAAATGACCAATAAACAAACTGTTTTTCCTAATAAAGATTGTAGAGAATTTAATTCTGAAAACAACCATAGTAAACAAAGTTAACTAAATGTGTAAAAAAGTTATGATATTGACTCCTCACGTATCACACTACACAGCAAACTTTTGCTGTTTTATAACAAGGAATGAGTATCTGATTGGTAACAGCTGGTGAAAAATAAACATTTTTTAATTCAAAAAGTTTGCATCAGCGCATTATAACAGGAGCCATCGACAAAAACAACATGGGGAGCGTAGTCTTGTGGAAAAAGAGTTGCTGGAACATGGAGTTGCTTGGACATGCTGGAAGTGGTATGGGTGTAACTGGTTACTCCGTGTAGTATTCTCCGAATACTAGATTGGCTGACATTGAACTGTAGTGACAATTCTCTAGTGCTCTTTTCAGGATAATCAGAAATTTTATCAAGAACCGAGTCTTCTAATTCACCAGTCCTACATGATCGGGCGATGCCTGCATTACTATGCTCCGAAGACTTCAAAGAACCTGTTTCAGATAGGCATTGATGAATAGTGGCAAAAATCTTGCGCTTTGACACCTGCGGTTAGGAAAGTTCTTTTGCTAGACAGACGTTTTGCTGAAGTACTATTGCAGCGTTCCAAACCATACATTAAAATGCATGTCTGAAATCAGAGCTTGAATACACATGAATATTACCTTCCATTTTTAATAAATGAAACACACAACACAAAATCACTAATAAAATGGATGGAAATAACTAGTTGAAATACGTAACACAAAGACATAGTATCTTTACAGTTTGTTGTTTTTATTCAACAATGAGGTGACATATGTCATCTAATAATAAATGCCCAGCTGATTATTTATTATTTAAAAATGTTTAAATAGTTGTTGTCTAAATAATTAATTATTACCAGCTATTACCAATCAGATACTCATTCCTAATTATAAAACAACAAAAAAATTGCTGTGTAGTGTAACACGTGATGAGTCCATTTCATAACTTTTTTACACATTTAGTTAACTTTGTTTATTACGGTTGTTTTAAGAATTAGATTCTCTATAATCTGTATTAGGAAAAACAATTTGTTTATTGGTCATTTAACAATGTCATTCGACTTCAAACATTTTAGACGGTATTTTTGTTATTAGATTTTTGGCAAATTTCAGCCTCTAGAGTGGTTTTATTTAATTTTTCAGGTGATTTTCCTTATATATCCATCTTATTTGAGTTATAAAGTAAGAACAAAACCTTTCAGAATCACTTAATTTCACCAGGTGACCTGAAAACAAAGCAAAATCTTTCGCCAGCCATTACTCAGTAATGGAGCGTTTCCGGACCTACCTTTATATAACATTTTTTTTCTTATTTTTAGCTCTAAAATCACGTCTTAAAATATTTTACCATATTTCTGACTCACCCTGTATATTTCTTGTGTTCGTGTTTATGTGTGTGATTTTGAAGGAATTTTGTGTGTGTTTTCAAGGGAATTCAAGAATGGTTTATATTCAAAATTTGGTCCACTGGAAAATGTTTTTTTTTTTCATTAACTTTTTTATTTGTAAGTAGTTGTTGATTTTAGAGTGTTTTACATTGGATCCGGCAGACTGCACTACGACAGATAATACAAAGTGAACTGATAGACTACTTAACAGCTGTTCATTATTTGAGCTGAAGTTTATCAAAGAGGCAGAAACATTTGTTTACATTTAAAATTTAGAAAATAAATTGCTTGATCAGTAGTGTAATGCAGATTGCATAGAAGAAGTTATTAACCAAATAAACCCACACACACACAACACACACACACCACAACACACGCTCACAACACATCCCCCGGGTGAAAGCCAAACTTCCTACCGGGCGCTCCCCAGGTGGCGGATCGGGGGTTTGTCCTAACCGGATCGTAAGATCGGCGGATAAGGTGAAATTAAAATAGCCCTCGTGGACCAAATTAGCATCGGAGCTGAAGAGTCACAGCTACCGTCCCGTGTATTCATGTGGGTTGGAGAGGCTCACTGTATTTCGGAAGCAGAGGGCAAAAAGAGAAATAGAAATAGCTTTTCGCGGAAAATAGGAAAACAAAAACTTCCCCGTTCAGACATGAAGTGGTTGTACACATCATCTGACCAATGGGTCACGTACGCAAGCAGATTGTTGGTGACACTGCTTCGATAGAGAAATGTGGCTTGACCCCATGTAGCGCAGCATGCGTTGGTAACTCCCGCATCTACTGCCGCTCCCCACGGTGAGGCAAAGAGGAAGCCGATGAAAGGGATGAAGGTAGTTTGGTCGAGCGGATACGTTTTCCCGCTCCAATGGCCATGAGCTCTGCGGCAAAGGGGGTAGCTGTCAGGCGAACACCCCCCCCGCTTTCCTGAGGCAATCGCGTTCGAAGACGACCTTTTGCTTTGGAGTAAATTATTAACATTATGGATAAACTAACACAAAAATAACGAAGAGAAGGAGAGGACGCCCTCATGACGTCGAGCAGATACGAGCGAAGCTTTACCAAACAAACGAGAGAACCGTGTTCGGCGCTTCCACGGGACAGAGTTAACTCGTACCATTCCGGTGGATGCCGCCAAAAACCGGTAGAGCGACTGGGCCTCTAAAATTGACGAGCCTAGCAGCGTATATCAAGGACAGGAATAACGTTCACGGGGGAAATAAAGTAAGTTATGTCAAAAGGCTATTGACACTGCTACCACCTGGCGCTAAGAGCATGAAGAAATAAAAAAGACGAAGGACGAAGACGACGGCTAAGAAAATGATATAGCTAGAGATAGCAAAAAGACAAAAAAAGAAGCGAAAAAAGAAGAAAAGAAGAAGCGCCTCCTATCCTCCGTGATGTGGCCTCCCCTCCATCCCCCCTCCTCTATGCCTCACCAATCATCCTCTCTGCCTCTCACCCCGCGCCCACTCCTTATCCCAACCACACCCACTTACCCCTACCTCTCCCTCCCCCTTAACCCTCGTGCAACATCCCTCCACCTCCTCTCACCACCTTTTTCTCTCATGCTATTACTCACTCCCCTCTTACTCTTCCTTTCTCCTACCTCCCCTCTCACCACCTCCTCTACCCACCTCTCCTCCTCCTCCCCCCCACCGATCCTTTTGTACACTCTCCCCACCCCACTTCTTCTCCCCCACTCCAAGTCCCTCCACCTTCCCACCCCTCCGCTCGCCTACCCTCCCCCCGAATCACCCCCTGGCAACTCCCCACCCACGCAGCCCTACCACCTCCCCCTCTCCCCCGCCCATTACCTCGACTATCCCATACCCCGTTCTCCCCCCCATCTCTCTCACAACACGCTCACACCTCCCGTCCCCTGCGCACCCCATTCTCCCTCCCATTCCTCCACCCTCCTGTCCTCTACGATCCTCCCCGACCATCACTTCACACCCCCTCTCTTCTACCCCCCCTCTCCTTCCCTAGTACCCCACACCTACTTCTCTCACATCCACCATCCCCCCCCCCCGGCGCGCCGCCTCCCCCCCCTCCCGACAACCGCCCCGCCTCTCCACCCTCCTCGCCACCCCACGCCTCATCCCAACACCTAACCAAACACACTCCCACCAAACTATCCACCTCGTACCCAGACCTTCCCACCGCCGCTCCGCCCCCTCTCCTCTCTCCCGCAGCACCTCCCCCCCACCTCCCCCCCCCCCTCTGTCCTCTACCTTAGCCTCCCCCTCCCTTCCTTTCCACTACTCCCTCACCCCCTCATCACCCTCACCCCCCCCCCCCTCAAAACCTCCCCACCCTCGACACCGCCCCTTCCAACATCTCTTCTCGTCCCCACTCCCTGCTTCCCCCCATCCTCTCCCCCCCACCTCCACCCTCCCCCACCTCGCTCCCCCGCCCCGCCCCTACCCCTCCCCTTTCACACCTCATCCACGTCCGCGACACCTGCTTCCTCTCCGTCTTCACTTCATCGAATTCCTATGAACGCTCCCTACCCGCACCCCTGCGCTCCTCTCCCCACCATCTTCTCTTCCTCTTCCCTTCTTCATGTCACAAATCCACCCCTCTCTTCCTGCCCTGTTCAAACCCTCTACATCCCCGACCACCCTCTCTCAGGCACACCTCTTCCTTCTCCTTTCGACACCCGCCTAACCGTTCGCCTGCCACGCAAGCCTTGCTTCCCCCCCCCCCTTCCCCCATCACCCCCACCCAACTACCCGATCCACCCTCCCTCCTGCTATTACTTCGCCCTCCCTCTCACTCACCCCCCCACCCCCCTTAACACCTGCACTCCCTCACCCAACCGCTCCACACCGAATACCTCCCACTTCAGCCACCTCGTGTACCCCCCCTTCCCCGCCCCCCCTCATCTCCCACCCACATCCTCCTCTACTCCTCTCCTTAATCCTTCCCCCCACCCTCCTCTCCCCCGGTTCTTCCACCCTTCTTTGTTCCGTCTTCTGCCCCCCCCCCCATCTACTACACGCCTTACTACCACCTCTCATCCCTCCAACTAATTCACTAGCTCTCTCCCGCCCCCTCTTGCTCCCCCCCACCCCCCCCCCTCCTTCAAACCCTCCCCCCCTCTATCCCCTAGCATCGCTCCCGACTCCAACCCCTCCTCCTGTAATCACCGCCCCCCTAACCCGGCCCGACCTCGCCAGACCCCGCCGCCAACCTCCCCGGACGCATTTCCCAGCCGAGAGTGCCGCAACCACCAAACCCTACAATCCCAGTACGTACGAACACCTCTCCAAGGCCTATAAATATCGACACCCGAGCCCCCGTTTCTCTTCTGTATCAAGAATTCTTGCCTACAAAACCGGCTAAACGAAAATACCCAATGGGCTGAAGTGACAGGGAGAAAACTCAAAAAGAAAGGAAGGTGTTTGTGAGGAGTAACGGGAACCGGTTGACACAACCGAAGAAACCTGAAAAATCCAGGAAATGAAGGTCCAAACATATGAATAGCCAGTCGTAAGACAAAACAGGAGAAAACGAAGAACAAAGCTGTCCTTGTTCAACCTCTGAAGGCGAAACATATTGCCGATCGTCCTTAAGGCAATCAAGGCGAAAGTAAATATACCCGACGGCAACTGGCGTGGACCATAAAGGCCATCAAAAAGGACAAGCGAGGCGGCTTTCTGCGAAATAGAACGAGACCAGTGCAAGACAAGGCCCTCGACAAAGCTCGCATAAAAAATTGGATGGATAACGCTGTATTCGCCCCAGTCGTCAAAGTGACCACCGCTGTTTCAGATGCCGTCGGTTTTGGGACTTCAAACACGGTAACTGCGTAGGGCCTAGATAGAAGTAAATGTTGCTATAAGTTGGCGGCGGGGTTAAACCATAAGGCGGTTGACTGTACGAGATGCCAAAATGCTTCTTTATGCGTGCACTGGAAAAGGGAAGAATCAAAATAGCACAAGCCATATTGCTTGGCTCCATTAGCTTGTAGAGGCATTCCGCAATGGCGCTTTCTTCCCGAATATTCCGAAAGAGCAGACATGACAATCGTATTACAATGTAAGCTGAATAGGTCGCCTTCGTCCGCAAAATCTAGCTGTGGCCAGCGCTCTTTGAAGACAAGATCGAACATCTGCCTTATCTGCGAACAATACCAAACATCCAAAGTAGGTCGTGGTTCGCTGATAACTCGGCATGGCAGCAATCTGGATCACAACACCCTAAGAAGATTACCGCGTTGCAAGTGCAGTGGTAAATGGTTTCGTCTGTATCCAAAAACCCCAACAACCTACTTTAAAAGCGTCCTATCTAACGCAAATGAGGGGGATCGTTGTAAATTCCCCCTCAAAAAACAGGCAAACGTAGAAAACTCTATCCTTAAGCTTGGCTGGTGAGGTCATCTGTCTGTGGCTACTTTAATGCTAAATCGGTGATTGGGTACAGACCTATCTGACACCCGAGGAAAATGAACTCCGCGGACCTCGGCAAGCGAGGCTTGACCTTGGTAGTGCTAAACACCACCGGGGAACACCACAACCTTTCCGAAGGCGGGTTACCGAGAAACCATCCTGGAATTTACGCTGCGACCCCCAGAATGCCAAAATTATCAAGAACTGAGGGTATCAAAGAATTACAGCGGCGAGCGACCACCATATGTACATTCGTCCATAGAGGACCGAACTGGAATCGACTTCGCTACGCAACTTTACACATGCGGAAAGTGGAACTCCAGGAAACTGATCAAGATCATTGCTAACGGTCCCGTTACACGGAGCATGGCTACTCTTCAGGTAAATCCAACTCCCAAGTACACTACTCGGAGGGAGGACGGAGTAAATTGTGTCAAGAACAAGTGAAGGTGATTATCCACTTCATGCAACGCCTTATGCCAGAAAAATGGGGGGGGAAAAATAAAAAAAAAAAAAACAACGAAAGATCGGGGTGCTCACAAGGCCGGCTTACTGGTGGACATCGAGATAGCGGATCATCGAAAAACATGTCACTAAGCTACGTCGACAAGCAACGGAGAGCAGCGAAACATTCTTTGACGAGGGTATTTACTCGAATGAGTATAAGCAGGCCAAAAGAAGCTATGAATAAGGCCATCAAAGCAAGTAAAAGACGGCATTGTGGAAGGAGATCCTGCAACGACCTCAATAAAGATCTCTGAGGGTTTAAGGCGTAACGAAATTGTCACTAAACGACTAGGTAAAGCTGCACCGGAAGCGCCGAAATCTCCTGCTGTAATGAACAGCATAGTGGTTGTTATCCTGAATCACGCCGCCGCGGGAGAAGAGACAGTTATGTAGCAACCAGCAGTGAAAAAACACCCTTCACCCACCAAGGAATTGCAGGATCTGCCAAGACCATCAGCGCCAGGCTCGATGGCAATCCCAGCCGCTTGATCAAGAATTGGTGCTCTGAAGTATCCACGCATCACTTCTGAGTGCTTACAATGCATGTTTAGCTACTCTTGGCACGATTTCCCCACACTGTCTGGAAGCGGCAGAGATTGGTTCATGTCTAGATACAGGGAAAGAACCCCTATAACGCCTTCGACGATTAGACCACTCTGCATGCTGGATATAGCAGAAAAACTGCTGAGAAGCTCATTCAAGGTCGCTTCTGCAACGACATCGGATCGTGCCGAGGTTATGCGATAAACCAACATGGCTTCCGAAAGGGAGATCGACAATTGCGCGATTTCAGATGGTAACGGAGACAGCTTGAGAGGCCATGGTCTGGGAGCCTCAAAGCTCTCAAGGTGTGTCATTCTCCTTACATTCGGAACGTAAAAAATGCTTTTAACAGGCGCAAATTGGGAAGACATTTTGATCGCTTTAGAGCACAGATTTGTGGTGAACCAGAAAATCTGGAAATGAGTTGACGACTTAGGCTAATTAACATTGACTACCATATATAATACTAACATTAACTAAGTAGTATACTTAGACTACCCCCTCGACAAAGGAAGCTTGATTGGGAAATCGAGGTGGGTCAGCGTGAATATGAAGTAACAGCCGGCGTGCCTCAAGGCACAATTATGGGTGGCCGACCTCTGGAACGCTGACTACGACGAAGCTCTTGCGTAAACTCGAAGCCGAAACCAAGTACAAGCTCACGGCTTTGCTGATGAACGTGCGGCTACCGATAGTGGAGATAGTGCCGAAGAAGCAGAGTTTTTAATTCGGAGACCACGGATGCCATCGAAACATGGCTTGAAAACTCAAACCACCTGAAACTCCGAAGACAGAGATGGACCGTCCTTGACTATACAAAAATGGTTTCCCAAAACCATTCACCGTTTGAAATAGGAAGGCGCACTCTGACGTCAACAAGAAGCTCTACGCTACAGGAGTAATGATTGATGAAACTATCCTATCGTGAACGAAGCTCGAAAGTGCATTGCAAGAAAGCCAGCAAGACCGTATCCAACCTATCAAGGATCTTGGCAAACTCGATAGGACTACGAACCAGGAATAGAACGAGTCCGGCTTTGAGGTAGTTCATCTCTGACCTGCTTTATGGAGCAGAAATATGGGCGGACGTCCTTGAAGCAGAAAACATATCGGCGAAGGTAGCAGCGGTGCGCCAAGCAGAGGAGGCGCTCTCCAGGGTTGCCTGCGCATACCAACACCGTCTCCGAGTAGCTAGTATTTGGTAATTGCAGGGCTGCGCCTATCGACTAATTGGCGTTTGAGAGACCCAAGCCTCTACAAACGCTAAAGAAAATTGCGACAACTACACGGAGGCAAAAACAAGAATAAAAAACGAGACGCAACAAGAGTGCAGAACCCGATGGACGTCGGGGGATACAGGCAGATGGACGGAGCGCCTCATTCCGAACACGATTCAGGTCTCTCTCGGAAGCACGGGGACACGGACTTCTCCTGACCCAGTTATTTGACCGGGACAGCGGGCAGTTCAATGCTTATCTTTCAAGATGGCCTGCACACGCACAGACCGACGTGCAAATACTGCCCTGACAAAATTTACAACGTTTGAACACACATTCTTCGAGTGGTGCTCGTGGATTGACTGTAAAGCAGCACCCACTGAAGAGATCAATAGGCACCAGGCTCTCCTTCCTCAATCCTGTGGGCTATATTATCCAAAAAAGAAGAAAACATTGGTACAGCTGTTGAAGCATTACGCACAGCGCCTCCGAAAGCTAAAATTGCAGAAAGGGACCAGTAACCTAACCTGCGAGTAGGCTTGCAAGACGCAGCACGACTGGATTGATGTAATGCTAACGCGGTTTCCAGTCCATTCCCCCCCGTACCATCTACGGGGGGAGGGGAGAGGATTGGTTTTTTTTTTAGTGGGTAGGTCTGCCAGTCCCTGGCAGAATCTCCACACTACCCCCCACGTATATCTGCCGGCAGATGGACGGTGGAGTTTTAAGCGATGGTTCTTCTTTGAGGAAGATCTTTTTTCAAACTCTATATAAAAAAAATAAAATAAACACACACACGACACAATAATCAAGAAATTATTAGAACAAATCAATATTGCTACTTGGTGGGGCCTACTCTGTTTTAACAGTTTATCATATTCAAGGGAAATAATATACTTATAGAGAAAAAATAAAATTAAGAAATCTGCCTTAGATAGATTTTGTAAACCGTCAGAACTACTGATATTTATGTGTATACATCTATGTAATCATATACGCCATCTTAATATAATATTTATTTATTTATTTTTTGGTGTTTCTTAATGTATTTTGTGTAATATTTAAAGCATATTTTATTTGTTATCAATGTTTACTTAAGTATGTTAATTATTATTTTTTATGTCTTGCACATAGTATTTTAGAATCGTTCACTTACCATCAAGAATGAAATGTAACCTTAAAGTAACAAGGCTGTCAGCTGTTTATTTGCATTTGTCAATTGTTATGCCTTTTGTTTATTATAAGAGATTTATAGAAAAGTTTTGTGCAAAGCTTTTACTGGATTATTTTGTTTATAATTTTGCAGTATATTAATTTATATAGTCTATATTGTTGTTATTATTTACTTATATAATTTTGCAAATTTCTTATGATAATCACAGAAGAATAATGTTTAACAGTCTTTTTTTGTAAAATTTTATAGAATATTAAATAACAATTTTGAAAGAATAAAGCCCATCAATAATGTAAAAATAAGGGGTTTTTTTTTTTTTTAAAATTTATCTTTTATTATATATGGCCAAATGATAGTAATTGTATAACTATGATTGAGGGCTATGTATATTGTATACCTCGTAACTGTTTTTCTCACGCGTGCTTACTTGAAGCAGAATAGAATGAAAAATTTCAAAATGCCTATAAAATATTGCCAAATAAAGATTTTTTGAACTGTTTTGAACTGTTTTTGGAAACACACACATACACACACACACACACACACACACACACACACACACACATATATATATATATATATATATATATATATATATATATATGCAATTATTGTATGAATAACTTACCAACACCTAGCAAATACCACGAAAGATAGAGGCAGAAAATATAGTACATATCTTCATAATGCGCCCAAGAGGCTCACGCAGGAATGACTATCAATTATCTCAGGAATGTTTAGAATGTGATAGAAAAGGAATACGTAAATATAGTGTAATAGGAAATTGCGTGCAACACCGCGGGCAACAGGTAGTATCAATATAATTATGTAAATTGTATCTAACTAATAAAATATGACCTTAAAGTAAAATTATTTATATTAATAAAATCCATACCTTTTATTCAAATTGAAGGTTAGCATAAAATTTCAATAGGAATAATTAACGGACACTTTAGGCTCACTTTTTAATAGATAATTAATTTAGCTCAGACACAAGATTGAGGTTATTTTATTTAATATTATGTCATACTTTACTAAAACAGAAATGTAACGTGTTGCATTATTCGTTATAACGAAATAATATATTAATTAACTATACTTTCAAGTAATAGAGAACAAATTTAGATCAAAATTGAGTATCCATAAAGAGATCTACTATTGGGCAGATGGTTGGAAGTTTCAGTATATTTATTTCGTATCCTGGTAGTGATATGATTATTATTTTCCTGTACAAGTCATGGCCATTTTAGTTGCGTCAGGATAAGTATAATATCGTAGGAAAAAACCATGATTTTTGATAATTTTAACCCTCTTCATACACTCATATTTCGATTTCCAATAAAATTAGCCAGGAAGTAGATCGTTTTATTTTTCATTATAAATTCCTCTGTCTATTTCAAGATTATCCAGGGTCTGTACTTATACAGTTCAAATTGACTTTAAGCTCGTGAAATCATTTGATGTTCATAAAGTGCTAAACATTTATTTTGATCTAAACTCTTCAGTCATTGACACAAAAATACTCTTCATCTCCTCTAAATTAGTTTGGCAACCCTATTACCTTTTCACAGCATGTCAGGTTAATTACGAACCAAATATTCACGCAATATTAATTAAGCAAATCTAAATTAACATCTAGCGAAACGTTTGTTTAACAAATTGAAAATGCGTACGCAATGTGTTTCTTCGAGTAATAATGTTTTGTTTTCCATGATTTTAAATAAACAAAATATTCTCTCCCATGTATTTTCTTAAGCTCATAACGTAGAAACGTATACCGTGTATTTATTTTCCGTTAACTGTGAAATGGAATAAAAACAATATTGCGTATGTTTGATAAAAGTTTTGTTTTGACTAATATAACATATTACATTAAATAATCTCTTTTTTACCAAAAATAAAATTTGTTCACCCATAAATAAATAAAAAAATGTTGTAATTATGGCCCTTGTAATTTATTACTGTCGTATATTTTAACTCATAAATTATTTTGCCTTTCTTCCCTGACCAAGTAAATGATATACCTACACAGATCTAAAAAGACTATTTCGCTCATAAAGTATCTACTCTCTGCTATTCTAATTTACTTAGAGTTTGAGATATTTCTGGAGCAATTCGTCAGTGTGCTTTGTTGTCTTGATCAAGAAGATATATACATGATTTGAGAACAGTTTTGAGAACACTATTTTTTTTTCAAAAACTAATAAAATAGCTTCATTTCAGGTCTTTACATTAACAGTAAAATTTAGATATTAACTTAGTCTTTGACATCTGCATTGCCGGACTTTCCAATCAGTACATACTTATTTAATTTGCTAAAATATGAAGTTGTAATTGACTAAAAGTTTTAATTTTTTTATTTGGAAATTTCCTATTCCGCGCTAAGCAGCCGTCGCAGAAAATGTAAAAGAAGGTTGCTATTTTCAAGCTTATTGTGTGCTTTCAAGGGTATAAGTGTGTACAAATTTAAAATATATAGTTGTGCCATTATAAAACAATGTTTACGCAGAATAGCTCATTGTATTTAAAAGGATCTTTCAAATGATAATATTTGTTTGTTGTAGGAGTGAATTTAGAGATTAGAATAAACTTTTTTTTAACAAACACACACACACACACACACGAGTGCCCATAGCGATCTTTTTGTATAATAATATATATAGTAATATATTATTCAAGTAATTTTATTTGGAACTAATACAGTTACTTGCATTTGGCATTAAAAATTTCTATAATTATAATAAGTAGTTTAAGAGATGATAAAACCATCATAGTTGTGGTGGATTAATAACTTTTAATAACACGTTTATTTTAATACTGTTATGTACTCTCATAATCACAATAACATTATATTTTTCAAACAACAACGTAATATAAACGTAATGTAAACGTTCTTATAAAAGTACTGTAAAAGTAAGAAAATATCTGGCATACATTTCAGTCTATCTCTATCCTTTACCGTCAAAGGAAAGATGAATTCAAAATATTTGTCATAGACAGCTGTAGCACCAAATCCATAAACCCAACATTGTGAGGGGTGCAACAGAATAGATTGCTGTCGCTGTATTTTCATGCAGCGCAGATAATATATCCTTTCACGTACTGTTTCTGTACTGCAACCAAACTCTAAACATGACTGAACCTATAAAGATTTTGTTAATAGAAAGAAACTATTATGTTTAATTTCTTTTATAAGGATTACAAATTACTCGCAACGGTGTACTGACATGAATGGCGAATTTTAAAAACCAGTTATAATTTTGTTTCATGAAAAAATACAAAACAATATTTAATTTAACAATATTGTTTTATTTTTAAACCAAATTTTTTATTTTGGTTGCAAGGTCAAGTTTGCCACTCTAAACGAAAAGTTTAGTTGTGCATCTTATGGAAGTATGCTGACTTTAGTTGTTCTAGACGCTGTCATTAAAAAAATGGATTATGCATTATTTTTATTTACCCTGTAAAATCCCTAAGAGCTTTCTACAAAGAGTTATCGCATAGACGGACTGCAGTCATACCGACGGACAGACAGACAATGGAAAGTGACTACTATTTTTAATAAGGATATGTCTGGCCTTAATAATTCATAGACTTCCAGATCAACATTTCTCTCTCAGATCAAAAGATTCGTGTAGGTAAATTATTATGTTATTTATTTTTCTTACTGTTGTTTATTTATTAATGTATAAATGGGAAAAACTCAACTACTTATTACATTGCTATGAATAAAGAGGTTGTTAATTATATATTTTAATTTTTTATCTCGTTTATTTTGAACTTGCGATTGTTGTGTAACCATGATAAAGTTAGGTGATACTATTATATACAATAATCGTAACGTAAAAAGGCTTAAGGATTAGGTTGAAATATTGTTCTTTAACAGCAGTTTTTTCTGCATGTTTGTTGTATTGGTCTAGTTAAAGAATTTAGTCTGCGGATTGCAACACTATCCATTTATGTACTGCATGACACATCCTGTGAGATATTTTTGTTTGCTAAGTACATGTGTAATGTTTTTAAAATACACTGATTTAATTCTTATACTTAAAACTCTGAACTGCAAGCGATGATCTAATAAGATAAGGAATAAAATCTACTTCTTAAAGAAGTAGGGTTAAACTAACAGACATTGGAATAAAATTTTCTCGTACATGTACGAATTGTTTAAATAAGAACTATTTTGCTGAATAAATAAATGGAAAAACCGGAAATAATCTTAATTTTACTATTAAGATCAACTAAAATTAACTCATAACTTTTAAATTTTAAATAAAACGAAATAAATCTGCTGTTAGATACGGAACCCTAAGGTGAAGTAGTTTTTATTTCATTTAAAACAAAACAATTATATAATCAATAGTCTAAATAACAAGTTTCCAATCAGCACTTTATAGAATATTTGTAAATTTAGATATATAACTTAAAATTTATTGAAACAAAGGAAAAAGGACCATGTTCGGTTCAACCAATCTAACTGCGTTGATTAATTAGATTAGTAATTTGTTTGCGTTTTGGATCCAAATGGAAAATTTCTTGCTGAAACAATGTTCTATTTTATCTTGATTGTGTTCAACCGCATAATCAGATAATGGGCTCCCATACATTTTTATGAACAACATAAAACCGATGACTCATTATTCTTAGTCCTAATGGTTTTGCCTATATAATCTTTGAGAATTAATATATAAATAAATATATACATATACTTATATCAATGACACTTTAAGGATTGGTATTTGGTTAGTTGATTTATAATGTATTGACTGGTTTGATGGTTGGTTAGAAATGTGTTTAAGTAAGAAATATATAGTTTGGGAATATTATAATTTTATATTTTTAAATGATTATTTCCTGTTCAGAATCCTTCGAAACTAGAATGGGCAACAATAGACTTGCTTATGACGAAAAATGTATCAATCAATAGAAAAAAATCATATCCTTATACGATGCAAGTTAGCTCTAAGGGCCAGGTCTAAAAGAATTATAGTAAAGGATATTTTATTTCATAATTCTTAGCTCACTTTAAGAACCTACTCGGGTCATTATAACAAAACTTAGTTATATAGAAAATCCATATACTCTTTATAGGACACTTATATTGTGCGATTAATAGTAGCACTAAGCCCTTGTATTGAGGACCACATTAGCTCATTTTCCTATGGCAGTTTATCTAATAAGTTGAGTATAGAAAGTGTAAACTTAAATAAGATTTTATTTTTAATGAAGAAACTCCAACATATAAGAATATGGTTCATGCGTTAAACTACTACCAAAACCTCTAGCTTTATGATAAAAAAGGTATTAAAATGAATGCATATGTGGATAGAGTTTTCCGTACATTTATATAGTTTAAAAAAACAATTAGAAAAACTAAGGTAAAATAGTGTGATATAACAAAGTAGTCAATATAAATTGCTTGTTAAAGAATAGAAAAGGTATATTCAGCAATTTTATACCGTGTTTAGAAACTTAGAAAATCTCTTCTTCTTATAAAGCTAATAAGCACACAACAACCTAAAAAATAATGAATATTGGACACTCAATTCACTGATTCAATGTTAGAGAGGATATCATTTAAGAGTGTTGGAATGTGTAATTTCATTCTCTCTGTATGTACTCAAAATAGCTACAAAACGAACTTACCTTATATTTAAAATTCTGCGGAAAGGATCATTTTTAAATAAGCAAAACAAGGTCGATGATGATACGTGTTACTACACTATGTGATTTTTCTGAGTAGTAGCGAAACTTTTAAATTGGCATCGGCAGTAACCACTGTGACAACGAGTATTTTCTGAATAAATAAACTTGTAAAAAACTGATTAAATAATTTACTTCACATTTGACATAGTAACAAATGGAGCCTTGTGAAAATATCCATGTACATCAAAAGTCCCATACGACTTAGTGAAGTCTTTCACATGATACGTGGTGTGGATTGGTACATTGTAGTTAAAAATAGAGTAAGTTGTAACTCAATAATTTATGTGTACGCAAAAAAATTTTAAGAAACGTGAAAATGTTATGTAATAATTTTAGTGTACGATTTCACCTTTACTGAGAAATGAAGAAGGGGATGGATTCGAATCCTTAAAACTTTGTGTTCTATTTTTGTAACATTAACAATCGCAGGTGTCCAAAAAAAAAAACGTTTTATCCTTTTAAATCATCCAACATAGAAGGTAAATTTTGAATAATGACTTTTCTAAAGGTTACGATACTTTCCTTCTTATTTCATAAAGATCCGCGACACATTGGATTATTTAGATGGAAGAGGTTATAGTTTAGTAAATCTAGAAACCGCCTACAGCCTCAGTTGCAATTTTAGATACATGGAGCTACTATGATAACCCTGTAAAGTATGCTCACAACCTTAAGAAGAATCGTTATTACGGCCTGTAATACGTAATGAGCCAAGTTGGCTCGCTGCGGGCTCCTGTTCGCACATAATGTGTTGTGTCCGACCAAGTTTGGCTGTTAGCTTAGTTGAGTTGGCTCATAAAGTAACATTGCAGTGTCCTGTATCCTGCAATTATCCTGAATCCTGTATTAAAAGGACCTGATGTGCCCATATGGGATATCCAGGATTTTGAGGGTTAAATAACTGACATTCAAGCTAGTTTAACAGAGAGATAATTATTATTAAATTTTAGCCTATTTAATTGTCCAAGAATAACTTATATTTGTCTCAAAATGTTCATAGGCATTAAATATGAACAAATTTAAAATAAGTACGCTTAATAAAACTTCATAGTAAATAATTAACACAAATCAAGGTTTTGTATCATAGGGAAGATATTTCCACTGTGTTAATATGATAAGGCAAGTGCTACAAAGCTTTGGACAACCAAAATAGTAAAGGCTTCACAGAAAAGAGAGTGGTCGCTATAAACAATTACTAGTCCCAGTGCTACAACGCTCCGGGGAGCCTGAAAATTAAAAGGCTCTACATAGATAACAGTGACTTCTGTATTAATTGTCTAAATCCAATGTAACTATGCTTCCTTGTACCGAAAATGTCAAGGCTCCACAGAAAAGATAGTGGCTATAGTCGCTATAAAAATGACTATAGCCAGTGATAAAACACTGGAAAACCTGAAAATTGAAAAGCTCCAGATATAACACAGTGGCATCTGTATTAATTGTCTACGCTTCGTTGTACCGAATATGTAAAGGATTCACATAGAATAGAGTGGCTTCTGTCTTAACTGCCTAAGGCCTTTGTCACAAGGCTGCGAAGAGCCTGAGTCTTTAAAAGCTCCACATAGAACACAGTGCCCTCTATAATAACTGACTAGGGACAAGAGCTCCGGAGAACGTGAATTTTTATAGGCCGCACAGAGAACAGAGTGATTTTTTCTTTGACTAGAAGAAAATGAGACAGTTGCAAACCATAAAGCCAGAAATTTTAGAAAGGTGTTCAAAAGTAGGTTTACTCAAGTTCACCAGGTGACGCGTAACAGTCTTTGATGAAAAAGTAAATTTATTTTCTGATATTTAGGTTTTTGCATTTATGTGTGAAATTTAGACATTTTATGAATACGTACTCCTTGTTTGTACATTTGTTGTTTACAACTTCTCTTTCCCATCATGGTTACTATTAAGTTTAATGTAAAAGTATTCGTTAACGCTCAGCCATACTTCATTTATTTACAAGCCCCATCATTAAAATGAATGTTTCTGTTATATAAATGAAATTCATAAAACATTTAAAATTTTCTTCCTTTTCGATATATTTTGTGGACAGAGAGTAATGAAAGTTGTCCACCAATTTGTGATGGGCTTCGTTAACGCTCATCGAATTAAAAATGCACGAAATAAAATGCCAGTAATTACGCAATACCCCGTGCGGACTTGTTGAGTAATAAATAAAACGCAAACCACTAACAATAAAACCACATAATAAACTTAAAAAGACGTCGAGAAGCGCGTGTCGGGGTTTTTTATACCGACCCCTTATTAGTTAACTAAAACTGACGCTTTTGATTGGCCTCCGTCTATACAATCGCAAGGTCAGAGAGAACAGTATTAAAGTTTTATTGTAATCCCTTTATTAAAGTAGACTACCAGAGAGCCTGCTCTCTTATTTTACAATTTCTTGCAACATCCGCAGACTCCTTCCTAAGAAATTACTTAATTAAATTTACCTATATTTTTATATCACTCTAAATTATAAAACATTGTATAGTATAATTTATTCCATCAATATTTAGTACATACATTTTAATTTGCTTATGGAACAAATGCTACACTAATATTTTATGAGTTATAAGAAACAAACTGAATATATCATATGACATTACATTAATCGTAGGAGCATATGAAGCTATGTTAGTAACTTGCCATACTCGTACATAATGTATCTATACTATTATATACAATCTAATGGTGTCTTCCTGTTTCTTACTCAAACATGTAAATAATACTGGATCGGATGTACATATGGTTTCTGTTTGTAACCGACTGTCAAATTCAAGAATAACAAGTATAATAATTTAAAATATTTATACAGGTAAATGTTTGTTTCATTCATCTGTCAAAGTCGGTCATAACTTAAAAATTTCATGTTACCTGTAGAACTTTTTCTTTATTTTGAAGCTTTTTTATAGGCAGTTTAAGCAATGACCACCCAGTCAGTGATCATTCAGTTTGTTTATGAATGCTGCTTGTGGGTGTTATTCCATAATTATAACATCATATTTCCGTTGAATGAAAAGGTAAGGGGTTTGACTATGGGGTAACCTTATGAATTGCAATTTCGCCAAACTCACGTAAAATAGTTTAATTGTTATTTTATTGGTTATAATAGATTGTTTAGAATGATGTCCCAGTTAAAACAAAGGAAATTTAGTTGAAAGCTGTTGTTAATTACTTATCCACTATATGCTTTAAATTTTGCATCAAACTAGATTTCTTAATGGAAAAGAACGAATTCTTTAATCTTCAATGTAACCTATTGTCCTTTATGTCTTATAATTTATCACTAACACTCAGTTCACTTCATACAATAAGAAAGTTTACAAGTCGCTATTGATACCTAAGAGACCTTAGCTAGTCTTTGGGATCAAAGACCGCTTTAAAATTAAAAGTAATCCTTTCTTAAAAGTAAGTAAATTAAAAGTAAACCCTCTAACAAAGTTACTAAGTTCACCTCCTTCCATAAGGAAGTTTACAAGTCGCTGTTGACACCTAGCAGACAGACATTAGCTCAATTAGCTCATCTCCGGAACCAAAGAGTTTTTCAGACTTCAAATCAATCCATTTACCTTGTTTTTGATCAAATTAATCAGAGTTACTAAGTTCTACTCATTTCATTATAAAAGTTACAAGTCACTGTTTACTAGCACACATTAGCTGGTGTCCAGGATAAAGACTTCTTCTATCTTCAAAGTACTCGATTTTCTCTGTTTTATCTAAAACATTTAAAGATACTCGTTTCACCCCATTTCCTTAGGAAGTTTCCAAGAAAATTTTGACACATAATAGATAATATCTCTTTTCTGGGATCAAAGAGCTTTTCTTACTCAAAATGAACCCATTTTTCTTCTTTGTGCTTATGATTATCAGAGCTACTCGCCTCAACTAAGTTCGTTGGGTAGTTAAAAGGCATTCTATGTTTCCCGATAAAGAAACATAGCAGATCTTATTTTTTTTGGAACTCTTTAAGTAATGTAACGGTTTTGTCTGTGTTCAAGTTTATCAAAATCCCTCAGTTTACTTTAGTTTGTCATGAGAAATTGCAGTACAATTCTCGCTAAAGAGGAATAGCAGACATTAGTTTCAGGAACAAGAAGCTGAGAAATTGTACTTACTTAAAAGAACTTCTGCGCTGCTTCCGAAGTAAAAGAATATTCTGGATGGGCAAGGTCGAGGCTAGGGTATGCCTCTTGTCAAGATGCCTGAGAACGGATTTTATATATTATTCTTAGTCATGTCTCCTGGATGGAAGGGAGGCCAGCTCTGTACAGCCCTTACGGCCAAAGCAGACATGGGGTGGAACGCCCCTATATTTAAGCTAGCAACACTAATGGAGCATCGCCAACTCTAGCAGTCATCCCCCACAATAGAATATACCTATTGATTAACCGTCGCACCCTAATATTAAAAAAAGTTAATTATATGTTGATCCTGGGCTTTCATATGTTTGAAACGATTCAAGTGGCACATCAGATTTTGCTGTACCGAACTGGAAGGTATATACCAGACAAAATTGAACCCTCCTGTAGTCAGTTCAAGGTAGATTATGGTGAATTTTGCAAATGACTTAATGTTCACTGCAGTCGCCAGCAAACATTTGCCCACATAAAGGTTATTCGTTATCAAAAACTTATGGAACTCTAAAGCGATTCATTGTCTTCATCGTTGTCAAGTTATCAGGACCATTAGTTCTCCTCTGTTCATGAAAAAAATTTAAAAATCGCTATATATTGCTCACTGCAGAGGTTTATCGGCCTTAGTTTCTATAATTAACTTCTTTTCCCAGATCAAAACTTTCCTGAACCTTTAATTAACCCATTTTCCGTGTTTAAAACTGTGTGGAGTAAGGTAATATTTCCACACATTTAATGATTGGGTATCAGATTATTGAAAAATAAATCATTGCCGTGGTTATCGAGTGAGTTATACATGAGTCTGCGTTGTGGGAGTTTGGTGGACAAGTTAAACAGTATTATAATTTTTGTGTATCGAGTGAACAGGAGTCAGCATCGAGTACTGTAGCCGGTATCATATGATGCATTGTCTATTTTAATTTTTATTATCAGCTTAATGTCCATTTATATGTATTTGTATTTGTATTTGTAAATACAAAAATGTGTGTTGTAAAGTATTTCCAATTTATCGCTGAATACTGCTAAGGAAACTTTGTAATTTCACTGACAGATACGCGCGATCTTAGCATACCCTCCACACTAGAGAATGTTATTCTTTTGATTATGTACTACCCATAAAAATATTATCGACCTTAAATGACTACTGGTTTTATTTTAATTATTGTTATCTACGATGTTTATTACATTAACTTTCTAAATAGTACTATATAAGTTCTAATATAACAGGATACATCATATAATACTAAATACTAAATTATTAGACGAACAAATGTTTGGAGTCTATATCTGAGGAATATTGGAAGCGAATATTACGTTACAGGTATTAACCTACTTAAATTTGGTTGTGATATTAAGCATATTTTTTCTGTTAAGGAATAAATATACGTGTATAACAAAGGTTATCTACTTACATACGGCATACACATTTGTATCGAAATACAAAAAAATCTCTAATATTTCCTATCATAACATCAAAACAAATTTTCTGAGTAACCGAATCGGATCAAACTAATTAATTAAAAGACTGGTGTTGGAATTGATGTAATAGATCCGGTCAGAGATTTGAGGGAATTGAGATCTGAAATCTCCTGGGATTTCACATCACACTTAGTTTATCTGCAGAGAAATTGGAAATATCGAGTCTATTTTTGTGTTAGCAGTTTGATGTGAGTTTTTTGTTACAAACAATACGTATATCAATCTTAAAATTTTAAAGAATTGTCACAAAAGTATAGTGGTGTGCTACAATGAATTAAATTTATTACAAGAAATTTTAAATAAAATATGTATATTTTACCTAAACAAAAATATATTTAAAGTCTGTAGCAGATATTGATTAAATATTATATTTACTAGGTATGTATAATGTGGCTAGGCTTCATGTGGCATCTGGCTCTCATTCATACCATTTTTAGTTAAAACAAATGAAATAATGACACACCCGATCAAAGGTTGAAATTTACCATTTCAAATATTAAGAGATGGCCATGTATTAGCAATAGCAATAACTGATCAGCTGACTATTTTATTGTTATTTGAATAAAATGTTATTTTTTTTATTATCATTATATTTTCAGTAGTTAATGCAGTTATTTGATCACACCATAAATACATCCTGATTAAAGTGCAGTAGAGTGTCAGGTTACAAATCCTTTGGATAAACCAACGTTGAAGTCAGACGTCATCAGCGAAGCAAAATAATGGATTTAGTGTCAATGATTCTATCTGATACATTCACCCCAACTACATATTCTTTATTGATAAGAATTGAGTGTATTTGTGTTTTACACTTTACTTTCATAAGAGAGCTATCTGTGTCCTTATAGTAACCTTTTACTGTTTCCTGTATCAAATATGCTTTAATAACTAATGTAGAAGTCATTATAAATTATACATCAAAATTAGTTAGCATAAAGTACATAGCTGCAAATTATTAAGTATTATGCTACGCAAACACTATTAAATACAACAATTACCTAAAATATACCTTTATATTCACTTTCCAGTAATTATCACCTTAAATGTTCCTAATTTCCGTCAGACAGACTGTTAGAAAACATGAAACTTCATTTATAAAGATGCTGAGAGATCGTGGCAAAACATCCTGGTGCACTCAGTTGTGCACCTGATAAAACAATGAGACTACCACTTCACCTAGTTTACACTATATATTGTATCTTGAATTCTAGGTATCTCTGACGTTGAACCGATATGAAGTTTCGTTTTGAGCTTCTTGGTCCCTGATTTTTTGATATTTTCTGATGAACATGACTACAGATTTCAAGAGTTAAGTCTGAGATAGCGTCAGATACCAGATGCTGTAATAACAGGAAGGTGAACTTGAGAAAAATGAACATTCAAGCTGAATGTGGCCGCTGACAAACATAGAACTCATACCACAAAAGCCCACCATGATTATATCCAATGGTTTGCTAGGTTATATACTTTTTTTAGTGCTTCTTATTACTGTATTGTTACAATTTGAGTATTTACACTGCAATTAAAAATTTTTTTAACAATAGAACACTGGAAGGTAATACAGTAAAGAAATGTACATTATAATTTAAAACGTAATCATTTAGTAGGTAAAAAAATCTTTTGGGCGCTTGATATACTTGATAAACTCAAAAAAATTAAGGTATATAAGAACTAAGTTAAATTCACTGACTGTAACGTATTAATATTTATTAGGAACCCATTAGGGACTTATAGGAATTTTTGGTTATCCGCCTCTCTGTTCTCTAGTGTAGTAACTCTCGATAAAAAGTTCATATATACTACAAAAATGATACTTTGTTTTCTATTGGTTCAATGAAGACCGCTATTGACTTTGCGGTAAAAAGTTCAAATGGCAGTTGGTATGTCTATCTGTCAATCTGCCTCATTGTGCAATAACTCTCTTTAGAAAGGTCCCAGATTCTTAACTTTGTACTTCGTACTCGCTATTTAACTTCTTCTAGATCTAAGGAAGAATTATATTAACATTAGGGTCAAGAGTTTAAAGGACCAGCGGTCAGTCTATATTTATAACCATCGCTCGATGACTCATTATTTACTTTGTTACATTCGTTGGAACTACGTTACTTCGGTTTAGTGGAACACCATTGGTTTGTGACTCTCAAGAATCAAATAATTTATAATTAAGTGATTTCCTTTTTAGACATTAATATGAATGCATATCGTGAAACATCTATGTATGTTTAACTTCTGGAATAGAATAATTCATATATTGATAATCAATTTTGTGATTTCATGTTAAATATCTGAACAAGAAAATTATCACAAAGGGTGATGTATTGAAAATTTCTGAGGGATTCACCCATCTATCTCAATTGATTCACGACAAAAAAAATTTCAGGTAGTTTTGTCATATATCCGTTAATCTTCAGGTTTTTCCGCAATCACGTTTTTAGACGTATACGCACTGTCTCGGTGGTATACAAGTTGTCTACAAACAAATGTATAAATGAAATGTCCGTATATTTATATACGAGAACCGTTGATGATGTTTTTTTTTTATTGCAGCATATGTTGAGACATATTAGTAATATTACGTAAAAATATAATTGGCAACAGTGTTTGGCGCGGCGTGTAGAGTGGACATTAAAACGCACCTCCCACCACTGAACGATTTTCGTGCGAGCTTCTATAGTTCCTGTTGCGCACATTTATCATTAGTAATAACTTTCCTGTCTCTTACAAAATCTGTTCCGGTACTCTACTCCTATATATTTCATGCTCAGCGTACTTGTAATCGAAGCATAGCCATTCAGGATCATACAGGTATGTGAAGAGATTACTTATCCTAATAACATATGTTGTTACAAGTTTAACGTTGCCGATATTCTATCTCTTTTGGTGATAAAGATGTCATTTATGGAGGCCTGATGTTTAGCTGATAAACATTCGTAGCTTCAGGTTCCAGGAATCATTGATGAAACTCCGCACCTCGGGGAAATCATACTGCTAAAACCGTGAGACTATTTAGGGAATTAATATTTCTTAATAAGAAGGAAGGACGTCCTTTAAACTTTGGGTTACTCGATGTAATTTTCATTTTAGTCTTCTACTGATGATAAAATATCATTGAGATATGTAATTGGGTAAGAATTAGAAATCGTATTTTAAATAAATAAATAATAAAAAATATATTTGTGTACACTACACACACACACACACACACACACACACACACACACACACACACACACACACACACACACACACACACACACACACACACACACACACACACACACACACACACACACACACACACACACACACACACACACATACACACATATATATATATATATATATATATATATATAAATATTTATATAGTTTCAGTATAAATAAAAATACCAATTCGTGTTTTTTTTCTATGTTTTATATTTATAATATTAATCTATTCTTTAATTACTGTAATTTTTAGCCGATTTAACCTTTTTTGGCTATGCTAGTCTTCTAATTGTTTTCAATAAATAATTATTCATATAATCTTTAAGAACGATTAATAAGTATTGGGATACTACATATTTAAAACGTTTAAATTCTGCCATTTTTAATATACACACTTTCATTGGATGTGAAATAGCATCTGACAAAAGACCTCATCGCTACTCACTCAAACGAAATCCCGGCAGGCACCGTGGCTCTTAACGAACACGTTCAAACGGTGCCTAGGATATCACGGAACCAGTACTGCTCTCTTGTAACAACGTCTATAATGATAACCTATATGATTTGTATTCTTTAATTAGCTCGTCATTTATGACAATTTCAATGTTATTCACTGCATTTCGTTGTGAGGTATGATTTTTTAAATAAAAAGCACATGAACTAATAGATACCAAACAAAACGAGATATTACATATGTAAATATTGAAGTTTTTTGCTTTTTTGTATGTTTACTATCATATCCTGAAGCTGTGCCAACCTCTAGTGAAACACCATGTATTAGGTAATAGGCACTCGCGAAACACTTGATGATAGGCATGGAATGAAAGATAAAATCTTGGAAGTGCCGATGCCGAACGGTCCAAAACGTAGGACTTAATCTGAGTTAACTCATGTTCATCAGCACGCATCCTGTCTCAGAGTGTAGCACTTTCCATTAGTATCATCGACCTTGTAACTTCCCCCCTTATTTTGCTTCATAAGTTCGCACAGACTAGTGGTCCATGATGACAGGCAGAAAAGGATAATAAGGAGTGACGGATTCTCCTTTTTAAGACAAGGAAAAAGGAAACACATATTTACAGTAAAGTTTTGGTTGAGCGGGTAACAAAATTCAAAAATCTATTGTTGTGTTATGTTTATAATTTCAAAAATAGTAAACATTTTTACATTCTGAAATGGTAGTATTAAGGTATACACACCATCTAAATTTTGAAGTGATACCATGTTGAAAAATTCCTTAAACAATTAAAATTGTAGCATATTTATCCTCACTGTGTATTTCTAACCAACAAATAATTAAAGAGACGTTGCTGGGCTTATTAGACATTATGATCCTGAGTTTTTTAAAAGCTCGATTATCATCAATCACGAAAAAAATAATTTCTTCAAATAATATGTCTCAAGAATTGCTCTTAAAGCTACATATTAGACTGTTTAAAAATAAAAGAAGAACCAAATATATTGGGTGATGAGTTCCTACGTTTAAAAATCGTTATCCCGCTGGTACAATTAAGGGAAAATGATGCTATTACAAAACTTCAATAATATTTCAATGCCGTTACAATAAAACTTTTTATAAGTTTACTTAAATGCATAGGTCACCATTTGAAACCAATCAAAACGAGAGTTCAAAAAGAAAAGAATAGCGATATTATTACATGGCCAGTCCCTTATCACTAGTCCACTTATATGTCATATACTATCAGTTCATTTGTACAAAGCAGTTGTACAAGTATATTTATAGCCACGTATTATCTAGATGCTCTGCACGGTAATGTATAATAGTTTGGTTTTATGCAATCAGTGATTAAAAAAGCAAAATATAATACGGAAATAATAGTGTTCAAGACACAATGGATTTAATATTCTATAATGAAATTCAGGCAAGTACTTAATTCCTCAAAAACAATTATTTAGCCATCCTTGGTGTTACATTAAATTTACGTACGGTCATTGAAATTCCTGGCACTTAATTTTAGATATTAGTACAAAAACAATACAGTTTTACTGTCTATATTCAGGTTCATTTCTATGAAAAAAAGTTTCTGATTTATTGAAACTTATAGCCAGTGAACCATCTGGTTCCAGAACATCTTTTCATTGTACATCTCACCTCTTCTGAATCACCTAACTTCTAAAATTCCTCCTGTTTATAATGATGGATCAGGTAGTACTAAACTTATTAGTAGTATACATTTTGTGCATTTAGCGCTACTGTGTAATGATTAATATGGCAATATCAGTAGTTTTTGCTGAGAACAACTCATAAGAATAAGACATTTTGGAACTTTTGATTTTAAACTGTGTAATGATTAATATGGCAATATCAGTAGTTTTTGCTGAGAAAAACTCATAAGAATAAGATATCTTGGAACTTTTGATTTTAGACCCAATGGCTTGTGGTCTAAAGCATTTCCTAGCTTATTGGAGCAAGAAACTTGGATCTTCACCCCATTAAACCTTCAGTCTTTAAATAATAAAAAGGCGTGGTAAATTCTATTTCTTTCTTAATTTTTTCATAACAGTTTTGTAAAAGAACTTAACATTTATAATTTTTCTGCTCTCAGAAGGTTCTAGATGTTAGGTGATTTTTGGAATCTCGACCCCTTCTTAAATTTGTTTAGCAAATTTTAGAAACTTTAATTTGTAAGATTCCAGCCCATGCAGTTCCTGGATCATAAGTGGATTTTAGAATCTTAGCCTCTGGTATGGCCAAAATGGCCATTGCGATCATGTTACCTCTCTTCATGTTGAAGGTGAATTATATGGAAAAGATCCAAGTTTTTGAAATTTTGAAATTATTAATTAGGTATCGTGAAGACAGAATGACGGATTGACATAACAAATATTTTCGACTGATTTTAGTCGTTTACAAAAATCAAGTAAGTTGCATACTGTATATACATAATAAGGATACAATATACTTAAAACTGAATACACACTGTCTACTGTATACAGAAAACCTACAATATATATGTTGCATGTGGTTACCTGTATCTGCTGAACGTAATAGGTGAATTGTATGCATCTGACGTCTTATTTAAACATATCTGGACTCTCCGGTGGTCACGGGAAACTTGTTGACCAAACCTCCTCAACAATTCCGAACACGCTCTTGCCTTATCTTTTATTCAACCTCCGCAAACCACTAAATATTTTGCAGCAAAATTGTTTCCACTTGAATATTTTTACAGTACTCTAAGTCTTCAATGAGCTTAAAAGAGTAATGAACAACTGCACTATTAAATTTCCGTATACATTACAACGTAATTGAATAATTTAATGATATATCAAAACATATTACTTGGCTTAAAATAATCGCTTAAAAATTATGTGTTCTTTTGATTGAATTAAAAAACAAAAGATATCACATAAGACGTTCTTACCAGATATATTTATAAATATTTTATATGTTTACCTGTAGCTTTCTTTAGCATAAGTATTACTAATACATTTTAAATAATAATAAATACTTTCTATATTATTTTAAATAGAACAACACTAATACTTAAGGTAGATTACTTCGTATTTCATAAGATCTGCATTTCCATTAAAATGTCCAGAGTTTAGCTATATTTTTGAATACCACTATTACGTACCTACAATACATACCTCTAGCGCCTACAGAATGAAACATAACACTTTGATCTGCACACAAGTCCTACAGTTTTAATCTGTCTATTATCTTTTCTTACTGCTGGAATTTCATGGCCCCACTGATTTTGCCCTATACTGAGGATTTGGACTACGGGAACTTCCGATAAAATATCCTACCCTGTGGGAAGAGAAGAATCGTGCCTCGTTTAAGCTTCTGGCCTCAGTTCGCTTTTACCATCTAGAAGCCTTTTCAATTTCTAGGCCAAGCAGATAATGTTTGAGTTTGAGCTTCATTCTTTTGATTAGTTTTGCCCCTTTTCTTAGACAGAATAAAATATAAAATGTATAAAAAGTATATAAATCAATATATTCTTATGATGCCCAGTGAATAGTTCAACTATGTTAAGGTTCTGCAAAATCCCATGAAGGATATGCAACATCATCAAGCTCATTGTTGCCTATAGAATTTATCTTCATACGAAATATAGCTACTAGCTTAATCCACTTCAAGGTATCCTCCAGACAGACAGAAGAAGAATTTTCCAGAGCCTGAGTGAATGAGGTTTTGAAAACTCTCACTCTGTCCCTTTTTTCAATTTAAAATATTCTATTCAGTTCAGTCGAAAGAAAGGTAAACTTCTCATGTGGTCGCCCTCTCTAAATTTATAACTGAAAATTTGTTAGATGTTTAATTTTCACTCAATTATTGAACAATACTGCTAAAACTTTGCATTTTATTATAATTCTAACAACTGAAAACATTTAAAAACTCCACTATATCGAAACTTTAAAAGAAAAAAATATTTACTAACAATCACTTTGACTTTATTTAGTTGCAGTTATGACAATGCTATATATTTAAAGTATTTAATATAAGGATCAAATTTTATACTTGTATAAGTTTAAACGGCCGCTATCTTGAAACATTAAGAGTTATCAACAAAAGAATGAATATATCCTTTAGAAATATCTTGAATATTTGTCAGTTTTGATTAATTTAAAAATTTATAAAGCACTCTTTTACTGTATAAAAACTTATATTTTAACTTTCCATTTCCAAAATTTGAATGTCCACATTTTGAAATCCTTTTTTTGTACTTTTTTGATTCTGGGGTTCATAATCGCAGAAATAGGCGTTGAAAATAGCAAATTTCTATGAAATGTACCTAAAAATGCAAAGACAATTGTTTTCTATTAAAAATTATTATTAACATGAACTAATAGCCAATGTAACACATATCTGTTGCCAGCTTACTGACCTACAAAGATTGTGTTTAATCAGATTAAAGTCTCAGATGACAAGTAATGATTATAAGTTATGCCATTTCCTTAATCAAAAGCTATTTACTCTTGTCGATGAAATGAAAAAAACATATCATGTAAATGTTGCATTATAAACGGTTTGCAATTTTCGGACACAGTACTTCACTAATCCAGTATTGACGGTTTTTACGTGATTGACGGGATAATACGTTTTTGACGTAGACTCTTTGTATTTTTTATTAATAGTCATAAGCTACTATTTTGTATTAATTGTGATAAACTACACAAATAAATATAATGTAATAATAATAATTTAATTTAATATAATTTAAAAAGCATACATTATTTTTATATATTGGATTTTTGTTTTCTTAGTGTAAGAAAATAAGAATACCCCTCATTGCATTTAGTCTAAAAAGGACTTTTTCGATGATTCCGGAGTGTTAAGTAATTCAGGATAGGTGAGTTTGTGGGTAGTAGTCGCTTCCTCTCTAGATCCAATGAGGATAATGTGCATTATCTTAGTCATGCCATCTTCGAAGAAGAGGACACTAGCTCTGTTATAGCTTCTTTCAGTGATAATCTACGAAATAATGTACTTTGTAATTTAGAAAACACAACATTTTGATTACCAGCCAACATAACATAGTAGATTTTGGTTCGTTGGACTTAGTATTTTTAAATCAATCAACCTGTCAGTAAAATCAATACCATCTGTTGTAAACTCAATCAATTGCTCCCTATATAGTTTTGTTATAAATTACCTACCCTACCAATATATCAGCGCTGTCACACCCAGGCAGGCTCTTTACACGACGTAATACATACTGGTCTCAACTGAGAAATTGAGAGAGCGTAAATTGTTCTATCAATAAATAAAGTCATTTTTGCCTGAAGTCGTGTCTCTATAACTCGTGTAGTTTGAGCGAAGTTTAAGAAGAAAATTGAAGAAATTAATAATTTTGTCTTATTTTCATGCACATGGATTAAGTAATAAGATGATTAAAAAAATGCATTATGAAATATTATGGAGAAAATATAATATACATACATATAATACATTGTGGAAATTAATCTACTAAATGAAACTTATTTTGTAATGTAGAAAAGTCAACATTTGTATTAAATGCCAACATAACCTCGTAAATTTAGGTAGATAGGATATAGTATTTTAAAACCTACATTTATTGAATCTCTGTGAAACCTAACTTTAGCAAACCTGAAGCCTATAATGGATAATGACAGATTAGCTAGATATTCTTAAGCTTATATACTTGAAATATCCAGAAGTAGAGTTTCCTGTGCATTGATCAACTTAGAAATTCCGAATCTAACATACTTTGAAATATGACCAAGAATATAAGTGTCTGGTTCCACTGTACCTTATGGAGCTTTAGACCTATGCGGTTTTCGTTCTATGACGTACTCTAGTTTGTAGCAGAACACTGAATATGGAATCTTACAATGTCCAACAATTATTTCAGTCTCTTGGACGTTTAAAGTACTGGCGGATTCCTGCTTGTTTAGTTTCTAAACAGGCGTCTGCACCTGACAGGGAAGGTTCTCTGAATCTCGGTTTTTGACAGATTTCGGCCATTGAGAATCCAAAACACCGTGATATCATGACTTCTGGAAGCTACTCAGATTTGAAGTGATTCGAAATCTAGAAAGTCTAGGCCTCTTGAATATGTTGTGCACTAGATATGAGCAATCGGCCTCTGGAAGTTATTAACTGTGTAGGCCATAGCATCACAAAGACTACGGGTGCTCCATGCCTTGGATTACAAGTTTATATCGCTTAGTTTGGATACCAGTCAGTGCATCATGAACGGATATTTGCAATTATATTTTGGACTTAAATAAGTATTATCAAATAGACGTCATGTAATGCCATACTGTAATTATGTATATGTATTCGCATGTGGATTTTCCTAAATTCCCATGCCTCGTGATAGGAATCCTGCACATTAGATAATTTATACTGGGGATTTCAGCTATACCAGACCGCTATGCTTTACTCAGTCAATATGCTTTCCTGGAATTGTAGAATCATAACTGGGTTAACTTTCTATTATATCCTGGTACTAGATACATTGATTAGAGGCTTTGTTAATTAATTAAAGGAGAGCTTATGGGACAGTGCCTGAATTAAAACTGAACTTTCTCATGACTTTAATTCCCTCTTTCATTGCTGTTACTACTATACTTGCCTAAATGAGAGAAATCAGAACATAACCAAGTTTAGTTTCAAGAAATAATTCTGATCGAACTGATACCTTATTATAACTATTTGGTTGTATCTATACCTCTAAATTAAGTTTGTTACCAAGGTATAACAACATGCTGTGTTTCAGTTTGACATTTTGGATCTAAACATTCATATTTAAATACGTGAATATTGCAGTAAATTGTTATAAATTACGTATTTTGCGTTTAATTTTTTTCAGTTTTGTTTTAGTCAATAAATTTTATGATTTAAGATAATGATAATTCTTTGTCAGATTTCTTTATATTCCTTTTTTAAGTGAATCTTTATTTATCTTTAATCACAGGCGTAAATAGACATAATTCATGGTTATTTTTGGTTTAATAATGAAGGGATGGGTATATATGTAAATTATAAAACATCAAAAACACAAGAACATCGCTCACTATCAGTTACGTAGTTTTAAGTTATTGAAACGGAAGTGTGAGGATCGGAAACAAATTTAAGGCTTTGGAGATTTATTGCAATGTTCTGCGATGTTAAGATGATGTTCTGTAATAGAGTACATCTTAAATTCTATTTCATATTTTGTAGCCCAATAAGGCATTTCATACATTTTATTTCAACAAAAATACAACGTTGTTTTACTATTGAATTAAATGCCTGCCGTTATCGTGAAATAAAAGTACGATGGCAGCAGATAGAAATTAAATAACTTCAATTTCGTTTGAAAGCTTTCATTTCACACAATAGCAATAGAATCAACGGAAGCTTTGTTCGGTATTAAACGCGATGTTATCAACTGTCGTCCGTCAATCCTGCTACCTATAACACATGAACATATCACGAACACATGAAGATATCACGCATTGCAAAATAAATATATTATACTTTTATTTTATCAAAGTATTACTTACAAAATTAGTATTTATTTTGAAATGGAAATGTCTTCATTCTACAGAATATATTCACTAGAGATCATATATAAACCCACATCTGAACGCAGATGTTGCATACCAATAACAAATTCTGATAGATGATAGAAATTAAAGCCTTTCTTGTCATTCATAGTAACAATCAAAACAAACAGTTGCCATTACAGCAAATCATCAATACATATGCAGTAGCTATTATTGAAATGTTAGGCTATTTGTTTTATAATCTTGAGCACTCAGGTTCACCCAGAAGTAGGAATGTTTGCACGACGGCTCGTCAGCCCGTTCCTGCATTAAAATTCTTTGTAGAAATAGTTTACAGACTTGAAACGTGATAAGTCGGTCAATTTTTATACTACAAAGTTTTTGACCGTTATATATATATATATATATATATATATATATATATATATATATATATATATATATATATACACTGCTGACGAGCCGTCGTGCAAACATTCCTACTTCTGGGTGAACCTGAGTGCTCAAGATTATAAAACAAATAGCCTAACATTTCAATAATATCTACTGCATATGTATATATATATATATATATATATATATATATATATATATATATATATATATATATATATATATATATATATATAGTACTCTGACGAAGAGCTCTATTTATTTATTTATGAGAATAAAATATGATACATACAGCGCAAGAAAGGACGCACGCTGTTCAAAGCAACTCGGCCCATGTATCTTGCTCTTTGTCCCTACAGTGTATGCATCATATCTGTATACATAGTTTAATATTAAATGTTGGCAGGTGCCCTCACGTGAGTTCTAGAGCATAAAATATTATAGAATGTGGATTTTATATTAAAATAAAGCTACTAAATTTCACGTCATCATGCTCCGTGCATCGAATTTAACACTTGGCTTGCCAGATTATTTACCTCCAGGCGCGCGCGCGTGTGTGTGTGATGCAGTAATTCGTCCACGTGCCATCATTTCCAGGGATATTGGAGGGATACAGTTTCCAGGTAAACAGTATGACGTCACGGTTGAAACAGTCCTGGATAGCCCTATACGGGGAACTCTAGTTTAAAACTCAAATTCAGAACCTAAAAAATATAATATTTATTTAATTCAATAAAATTGTACAAAAACATTTAATTGTTTCGCCGTATTTCGGAGTATATACTCTGATATCCACACAAAGGTAATTCATTAGTTTTTAAACTATGATAAATAAAATCACACTTTCAGTTCTATTTATACAACTAGCACACGTCCATCAATATCATACTAGTATATTGATTTTCAAAACATATTTCTAATTAATTCACTGTGATATTAACACATATTTGTAATAAATAAAATTTATAGTTATATACTTATAAGATATCAAACATATACAATAATATACGGTATATAAAAAAAAATACCACCAGAGATGTTCCGGGAAGAAGGCATATGATAAAATGAAATATGAAGGTAGCGCCTGCAAACAATATGAGTGTGTTCGAAAAGTTCGATGAAAATCTGAAGTATTAATAACTTTTCGAGGGTTTCCAGCCACTTGAGCATGTAAGCTGTGGCTTTATGTATTTCATGTAAAGTTCTTGAAAGATTGATGGTAAAAGAGACGATTTTCTACGAAAAAGGCCATATTTATTGCCTTATCCTTGTGTACTTTTTACTATAACAGAATCGTAATCTGGAAGCTTTGTTTTAAACTCATTATTGTGTTTTTAAAAGTATTATATTATTTTTGTTATTTGTGTATAAATAGAAAGACATTAAATTGACAAATACTTATGGAGATTTTTATTGAAATGATGATAATTAAATTGACTAAATTTATTGGAAATTTATCAATACAATTTCTACAAGTCTGGTTATTGAGTAAACTTTTTTGAGAAATATATGTTCACTACCCCAATGTAATACATTAGAGGTTTTTATATATACGTATACGTCTAAGAGAAAATTGAATGAAGACATGTCTACTGAAAATATTTATGAGATTGATTACATAAACTTATCAAAAACATTTTTGAAAATTATGTAGCATACAGGTAATACATATTGTTTTGTAACGAACGGGCTGTTAAACTGCGAAAGGAACTATTTTAAACATGGCTAAGCACCTCAGACGTGGGAAAGTTGTAAGGTTTTGTTCCATTAAAAAACAAGCTGTTCACCTAAAAAGGATCTATGCGCTGCTTTCAGAATGAGAGGATACTTTAGATGGGTAAGGTTGAGGGTTGGAACCTCTTCATGCCGAGATCCGTGATGTTGGACGTTGGGGAACAATTTCAGTCGTGCCTTTGGAGGAAGGTGAGGCCAACTTTGTACCAACCACTCTAGTGAAAGTAGTTGTAGGCAAAATATTTAATTGAAATTTATAGTGGTAAGTTAGTAAGAAAAATATCCTAATTAATAACTTTGTTTATTGTATATAGATTTTAGAGGAAATAAAATGTTATTATTATTATTATTACATAAGAATAGCTATCACATTTGCCTAGTATTTAAAACTATATTTTCATAGTCTTGGTTACAATTATTGACATATCAGAAATATGCCCAGACTGACTTCTTCAGTACACTTTTTGGAAAACACTAATCAATAAAAATTATTGGGCCATTACCATCAATATTCTGAAGGGTTTATGGTGTTATGAACCTCAATTAAAAAAACACAAACTAAACAGGTTCTATGATCATTAATTTTTATGCAGACCTTAAAGTGACCTTATTCCTCATGTACAGGTAGCAGACTTTGGTTGAAAAACAATTACCTACATAAATTAGGTCTGGTTTAGTATTCAAACACTATTGGGCCATTTTTATGCCATGTCCAGTTGTTGATTTGTGTCTGTTACAGGTCTTACTTATTGTGATCTTTAACCATCAAGTAAAAAAGCAACTCCTAGAATGCATCATATTGCGTAAGATTTAAGTTAAACTATTAATGTTAGACCTTAGAAAAAAAACTGAACTGCTAAAAGTCCTCATGTAAAATCTTAAAATTAAAAGAAATAGGCAGTTGTAACAGTATACATTATTAAGCGCGAATTCCTTTAATTGGTTTGGTTTAGTATCCTAAAACGAATAATTCCAAATACATTAAATGGCCTGTATGCATCAAAAATTTTTAATAAGTTTACAACTTCGAGATAGGTTATAGATGGTTGTTTTAAAATAACTTTACATATTATTTTTTTTTTGTGATACAATAGATAATAAAAAGTTCCAAGGGGTCCTAGAATGGGGGCCCGATTGACTTTCTCGTTGTAAAGATTTAAATAATGTTTAACTATTAATGTTTAGTCTTAGAAAACACACTTAGAGCACCATGCCTAAAACGTGCCGCAGGGACACTGAAAATGCATGTAAAAGAAAATGGCAGTGAAAAATACATAAAGCGCGTTCCTTAATAAACAGTTTAAGCGTCTTGTATATTAAACAATTAATTCATAATTTTTGGGTGACATTAAAAGGCCTGTATGCTCAAAAAATTTAAACTAAGTATGTTTAAATTACCTGTTTTGTAGAGAATATGTACTTTTACGCTTATTAAATCTGTCGTATAAAGAAATAGGATATATATTGTATACATTAGAAACTATAAAACTTATAAAAAAGTTCATGGGAAAATTATGCTTAGAAGCTACAAAATACTTCTAGCTATGATTTACAAAATAATGGTCCACAAAAATTATGTAGAGAATTAACAACTTTGCTTTATTCCATCCGTATAATAACACATCTAGGAATTTCTACCATCATTGAATAGTCATAAAACTTTCAGTGGCCGCAGCTGTCAAAGTACACATATAGTGAGAAGCACAAAATTGCATATTTAGCTATAATTTTAAACTAATGGTGTTTTAAGTGATTTTGTAGAGAATATGTACCTTCTGGCCGGCTTATTAAACTGTTGTAACAAGAAATTAGGAATTTTTGTTTCATTGAATGTTCTTTCAGTCTGGCACAGTGTCAAAGTTTGGGCGGTGAGACCAGGTTCAACATTTTTATATATTTAAACTAAAGTATGTTTAATGTTTTGTAGAGAATATGTACCTTTACGCTTATTAAACTGTCGTATAAAGAAATAGGAATTTTTACATCATTGAATGTAAAACTTTCAAGTTCCCAAGTGGCACAGTGTCAAATATATAGTGAGAAGCTACAAAAATATTTAGCTATATTTTAAACTAAAGTATGTTAATGTTTTGTAGAGAATATGTAGGTACCTTTACGCTTATTAAAACTGTCGTATAAAGAAATAGGAATTTTTACATCATTGAATGTAAAAACTTTCAGTTCCAAGTGGCACAGTGTCAAATATAGTGAGAAGCTACAAAAATATTTAGCTATATTTTAAACTAAAGTATGTTTAATGTTTTGTAGAGAATATGTACCTTTTTACGCTTATTAAACTGTCGTATAAAGAAATAGGAATTTTTACCATCATTGAATGTAAAACTTTCAGTTCCAAGTGGCACAGTGTCAAATATATAGAGAAGCTACAAAATATTTAGCTATATTTTAAAACTAAAGTATGTTTAATGTTTTGTAGAGAATATGTAGGTATTTGATTACGCTTATTAAAACTGTCGTATAAAGAAATAGGAATTTTTACATCATTGAATGTAAAACTTTCGAGTTCCAAGTGGCACAGTGTCAAATATAGTGAGAAGCTACAAAATATTTAGCTATATTTTAAACTAAAGTATTGTTTAATGTTTTGTGAGAATATGTAGTACTTTTTACGCTTATTAAACTGTCCGTATAAAGAAATAGAATTTTTACATCATTGAATGTAAAACTTACAGTTCCAAGTGGCACAGTGTCAAATATAGTGAGAAGCTTACAAAAATATTTAGCTATATTTTAAACTAAAGTATGTTTAATGTTTTTGTAGAGAATATGTACTTTTACGCTTATTAAACTAGTCGTATAAAGAAATAGGAATTTTTACATCATTGAATGTAAAACTTTCAGTTCCAAGTGGCACAGTGTCAAATATAGTGAGAAGCTACAAAATATTTAGCTATATTTTAAACTAAAGTATGTTTAATGTTTTTGTAATAGAATATTGTACTTTTACGCTTATTAAACTGTCGTATAAAGAAAATAGGAATTTTTATACATCATTTTAATGTAAAACTTTCAGTTTCCAAGTGGCAGACAGTGTCAAATATAGTGAGAAGCTACAAAATATTTCATTCCATACGTGTTAGTTGAGCAATTAATGTGACTCAGTCCGACGCGCATTGTGAACAAACATGATGACTATTGAAGTATCCTTTATTGGAGTTTTTTACTCCATTACTGATTGATCACTTTTGTAGGATAGGGATTGATTTTATTTACTGCAATTTGTTAATTGAGAAAATAGAGTTGATGGTAAAATAATTATGTAAGAATTTGTGTTGTTAAACCTCTAATCTTTAATCGACTGAACTACGGTAGTCCAATAAAAAAAAAATAAGAAAAAAAAAGTTATCGCACAGTGAGGTAAACGAACATACGGACTGAACCAAGACGATTTGGGGAATGCCCTGCAGGTTCCTTAGGTATTTTATACTACCTTTAGTGGCTGGATTTTGAAAATAAATAGATCTTGGGCTACAAATGCATGGAAATCATTGTTTTTCTACAAATGAATTGCAATATGTTTCATTTTACGTAAACTGTCAAGGCAGCCGGTGTTTAAAGATAACAGATATTTTCTTTGGTATTCAAGTATGTTTTTCGTAATTTAAGCTAGCCAAATGACAATTTTAAAACCAAATTAAAGAATTTCTGAAATAGTTGTGCACTACTAATGTTAAAAATTCTGATTGAGAATAAATAATAAGTAGTGACAGACAGTAATAATAGTAGTAGTATTACATTCACATTGTAGTAATAAAGGTATTATTTTAAAAGAAATTGCATCATTTAAAAGAGAAAAACATACATTGGTAATCGTTAAAAAAAAGTGATTATGTAAATTAAAGTTTAATGCCATGTATTATAATTTCTTACATCTAAACCGTTATGCTTTATTTTTTTATTTCTTTTTGTTAACCCTAAATACATAATCTTGTTTTAGTTTATTTGAAAGGGTTACATATTTAAGGCTTTATCTGATACTTGACACAAGTTTCAACCAAAGTAATGTTTGAAGAGGGATCAAGCTGTCCCTTTAACAGTGTTATTGAAAAGCCTGTATTCAACATGTAAGAGAGTATTCCTTTGTGCATCTGTGGACGAGTTAATTGTTTATACCGGGTGAGTTTTTTAAAGTGATCCAATAGCTAACTTTTTAATTACACAACTTAGCACCACACTTTAATAATTTGGAACTCGCTCAATTTTAAGTTTCACTCAGGAATACACTTTCAGATTTTTTGAAGAAGGCCGGACATTTTCCAATTTGGCGGCCTAACTTTTAAATATTTATGGAACACCCTGTATTTTATGTTCTTTTTAGATTTCTACTCTAGAAATTAAGACATTTTTGCTTTTGAGAGTTTTTCAATATCTCTAATGTTCAGGAGCTACGTGGACTGGAAAAGTTTTCATCATCAGTCCGAAAAAATCCGAACCATTAGGTAGTGTGGCCTCCTCGATCACCTGACCCTTTCTCCTTTGGATTTTTTCTGTGGGGAGCCATATAAGGATAAGGTGTACCGCCACGCCCCCTAACAACTCCCGAAGACATGCGTGAAGGATACGCAACGAGTTGCAGCTCAAATGGCGAAGACGTTTTAAGTCAGGGTACAAAGAGTGCATGTGCAAACGACTCAGAAATTGAAATTGAGACAGACTGGGCGGCACTTCAAACATTTGATTTGAACTTGTAAAGTTACTAAGCTATTAAACGGGTCCTTTGTTTTTTTTTGGTATTGCTATTATAATAATAATTCTTTAAACAATTTTAAATGTGTTCATTAAAATATGTATTCTTTAAATGTGTTTGTTTAACTGTGGATCTATTTAAGGTCGCTGCTTCTGAAATCATTTATTATATCAAATCTTTTTTTTACTAAACATTTAGTCAAAAAGTTAAATGAATATCAAAACAAAATGATTAATGCTCAGCGTAAAATATGTCAATAACAAAACACATACAAACTACACACATAAACAAAACACTAACAACACATAAATCTAACATTGATTAAACGTGCTTTAAGAGTTCATGCCACTGATGATGAAAACTTCCCAGTCCACTAGCTCCTGAAACCATTAGAGATATTTAAAAAACTCTCTTAAAAGCAAAAAATGTCTTATTTTGTAGAGTAGAATCTAAAAAAGAACATAAAATACAGGGTGATCCATAAAAGATTTTAAAGTTGGCCGCCATATTGGGAAAATGGGCGGCATTCTTCAAAAATTTGAAAGTTGTATTCCTGAGTGGAAACTTAAAATTGAGCGAAGTTCCAAATTTAAAGTGTGGTGCTAAGTCGTGTAATTAAAAAGTTAGCTATTGGATCACTTTAAAAAACTCACCCGGTAGGATTTAACTCAAAGCTTTGTAGATGGCGATGCGTATGTATTCCGGAGAATTTGATACGAGTGTATTCAATAAAATTATCAGTAATTAATGTGTAAATATACAGTTGACTTCAGTAAAATATGTGGGTACATTAATTTACAGCACACAGCTTACCGAAGAATATATAAACGTTGTCGTTACATTCTATAGAAGCTACTCCTATCGATTTGATTATTCGTTCGGTAAAAGTGGAAAGCTAGACGTTTGAATTGATTTTTATCAATCTTAAGTCATATGAACTATTAATATGAAATTGTATTTAAAGCTGCAATCATGTTTTTGCTCGTTTAAAATTTTTTCTAAATAAAGGGATGAGATCACTCATTAAGCCTGTTGAATGTCAACTGTTCCGTGTAAACGTAGTTGTGACAGTACAATCATAATTAGAATTACTTTAGTCACATCTTTCAATTTGTTTTTAGAAGAATACTGCTCTTTAGCATATAGCAAAACAATATCCAAACAAGGAACTTGAAAATGTTAAATCTAGTATACTTTTAACTGTACATTTTTGCAAAGGAAGTGGTTTGTCAGTACCGTAATGTTGATGTAAGATAAACCTGCTATATAATCTTTTTACTACATACTTATAGTCTGTTATAAAACCAATGTTACTTGCTTTTGACAGAAATAGGCTTATCTGTCGAGTGTATGTGTGTGTATATGTGTGCAAAGAGCAAAGTAAATTGCATTGATTTTTATCATAAACGTACGATATTTACATATATATTTTTTACCCATTTGGTTATATTATTCGTATTACCAATACAAAAACGTATATATAAATTGAAGAAACTGTTAACATTAATTTTGTATTTCACTTAACCGATTGTTATCTACATAATCCTCAACCACATTTTTAATCAACAATAAGTAACTTATTATGTTTATAATGCATCGAGTTTAAAAAGAATACACATTGGTAACTATTCCAACTCATGCATACTATTGCAAAAAGTAATTCATATAAAGTAATTTGAATTATTTGTAAACTGAAGGTTTATAAACGTGTCGATAATTTTGTATCCTACTTAACAGCAGAGAATAACTCAAACTGTGCCAAGTCATAGAATAGTAACAAATTTAAAAAATAAAACAGAATTATTCTGTCATTTTATTGACGTAAATTTGATCTTTTTGTGTATTTGAAAGTCTTATACATAAGAACTTTTGATTTTTAATTGATACTGAATGAATTATTTGTAGAAAAAAAAACAAAAAAGTGCAATTATAATTATTTATCCATTTATTATAGTCATAGTCGATATTTAAGGTATTTTATTTAATTAAAAGTCAGATACACGGCTTAAATTGAACAAGTTTCGAATATGATAATTTTATTGTGAGATCAAATGCGTCACAATGGTAATTTCAGAGGGATTTTATTTACAAAAATAGTATTGCATTAATATTGTTGATTTGTAAGTAGCAGCTGAAAAGAATAACCTTTAGAAAGATTTAATCAAAACTAAAAAAGTAACAGTTGAACTGCATCGACAAGCAGCATACACCTTTGCCATTCAAAAGGAGACTTGGTACAAATGCTGACATGGTAATAGGTACTTACTGAATACTAGTAAGCTACCATGTCTATTTTCATATAATACCCCTAAAAAGATATAATTAATCAACCATTAGATAACAAAACATAAAATTGAAATAATTTCAACGTTTAAGAAAGTAATGTGCGACTAAAGCATCATCGCATCATCAAATTTAATGGAGAACCCCATTCTACTATAATAGATCCATAACCGAGTGAGCAGAATCATTCAATCAAGTCCAATCCAATAAATCAGTTTTTCCAACTTTATCCAGTCAATACCACGCAATTAAAAGAAATATATAATATTTTAAATAGTAGTACTAAGAAAGCTCCGTTTGCATACATATTTGCACAAATAAATAAATGATATCTAAATATTATATTTAGAGCCTCCCTGTATTATGAGCTACTGAGTAATTTAAGTACTAATTTTGAGGCACACTTTTATGCCTTATGTTGGTTTACTGAACAGTAGGATGTGCATTTAAATTGTTATTAAAGCTACTCGCTAAATCTGACATATTCTTCATAAAATATAACATGTATTATTTACAACCTGTTGTAACCTTCCGTAACATTAGCAGACAACCTGTACTGTCGATATATCACAGATGTCACATGCAATCTGCCTTTCTAATAGTGCTGATACATGCTGCATTTCTTTCGATAGATATATAAATCATTCCAGAACAGCTTTCGTCAATTCCATTCAGGATTTTAACTATTATACAATATCTTCTTTGTTTAGTTGTTTTAGTATCTCTTTAAAACTACCATTAGTACTTATTTTTTGTTGAATTTATAAACTTAATTGTAGATTAGAGTGTAAATACTCTTAAGGAACGCTTTTATAATTTATAAAATAAAGATTAAATTCTACACTTATTATTTGTAAATCATATTCTGAAAAACTGAAAAGTTCGCATCCATAATAAAACTCAGTTTTATTTCAAATTATGGTACCTAACTTTAAATTTCATCTGTAATAAAACATTTTCCTCCAAATCCCAAGGTTATTAATGTACCTGTAAGCCCATGATGGAGTTAATGGGATGTAATTAAGGACAATGAACGGACAAAATTACATAGAGTTGACATGATAGCAGGATTTTGGACATTAGCCATCGTTATACGTAACAAAAACAACGTTTCGAGGATTTGAATCTATCCTCTTTGTCAGGTGGTTGAGATATTATTACACACAGAAATAAAGAACAGAAAGAAGAAAAGAAGCGAAAGGAAAGTGTTCAAAATACCTTAAATCTCCTTTTAGTCCAGTTCAGGCGTTTTCATTGCAGAGAGTGCACGTCCCGAGCACAATTAATGATTACACGGAACACAATCACACTACGAGGAACCTATATATGAAAACTAACTCAAACCCTTTAAAATGGGAGTATACAAAATAAACTGCAATGAATGTGAAAGTCATTATATTAGGCTAACTGATAGAAATTGGAATAAAGGGTTTAAAGAACACGTACAAGCTTTGAAAACATGTCTACGGTAAAATAAACTACGCAGAACACTTATTGGAAATTGACCATAACTACAGAAATATTAAAAAGAACATGGAAATTTTAGACATCGAAAGGAAAGGAGAGAAATTAAACTAAAAAAAGAACTACCTATCTATTTAACTTATAATAAAGATCCTCATGACGTGTTAAATAATAATCTGAACAAAAAGCCAAGCCCAATTAAAAAAAAAAATTAAATAAAATATTACATACAGATTACAAATCAAAAATTACAACTGGGTCATTTAAATATCACCTATTTTTAAATGGTCCACATGTGTATATAAAACTATTTATTATTTATTTATTTAGACGTTAATGTACACTGATGAAAAACGAAACACGTGCATGTCAATAACAAGATTTTAAAAGGATTGTAGTTACTTTTTATTTTCATATTCTGACGAACTCCTATCTTAATTTATCTTATGGTTATTAAGTAAAATACATACAGAGCAAGAAAGAACACGCGCTATTGAAAGCTTCACGTCACATGTATCTTGCTCTCTGTCCCAACAATGTATACGTCAAACCTGTATACATCATGTGATATTCAATGTTGACACGTGTCCTCACATAAGTTCGTAACGAATAACATATTTATAGATTTCATTATTTATAAAGCTATAGTTTAAGAAATAACGATTTCAGTTTTGTACAACAAGGATACGTCCATCTGTGCATTTCAGAAAATGTTTCTTCTAATTCACTTTGATATACATACAGGGTGAATATAAAGTCAGGACCCCCCCCTCTACTTTTTTCTATAGGTAATATAAGGAAATATCCTTTGGGTAGTGGTGCAATATGGAAAGGAAATGTCATTTTATTATATTGAAAATTTTTTGTGTCCCCCAAAAATGTGAACAATTTCAAATGTAAACCCCTATCAAGTGACCCCTTATTTTAAAGAGTATGAAAAAACTTATATAGTGGTGAATTCCAGAGATCGATATCTCTTTTCCAACAACATAGCTAATAAAAATTGTAATTATGTCTTTACACCTAAATTTATTTTGTTTGGGTACAGTTTCTGTCTGCGTGGAAACAGGTTTATTGGTTGTTTGTGTTCTCAATGAGTGAGGCATGCAATGGACGAAGGATCCAATATTAGAAAGTAAACTGATAAGGATTTTATTGTCAATGAGTGACTGGGCTTTCCCGGTTCGAAGTACAGTTAGTCCAAACTAGTCCATTCCTTGTTTCAATCTTGTGAGAACAGGTCACCCTTTGACAGTAGTTATTATCTTAGTAGATCATTATTTCCAGTGGTATTGTGTGGTTACTATTCCGTGAAGTATTTTGAGAAGTTTTTATGTGTTTAAGTGTTATTGCAATAATTTATTTAGATGCACTTTCGCATTGTAAGTTTTAAATAATATTATCTAATTAATACTGATTACGAGTAAAAATTGCACGTAGTCACGAAGATAAAGTAGAAATTATATTTACTTTCGGGGCTTCGAATGAAAATTATCATGAGGCAGAAAGGCGGTTTAATTTGGCACATCCTGATAGACCTGTGACAAGGAAATATTTAAGAACTTTAGTAAATAAGTTTCGAGAATTGGGTTCCATCAAAGATGCCCCACGCTTACGTCGGCCTCCTTTAGACGGTGACAAACAGTTTGAAATTGTTGCAAAGATCCGCAGCAGTCCACCAGATTAGTAGCAAATCTTTGTGATGTTTCCCAAATGTCTGTGGTAAAGTTAATGAAAAAAAAAATAAATTTCACACTTATAAAATTAAGCTTATCCATGAGTTAAACGAAGACAATCCAGACCGTCGTCTACAATTTTGTGAAGAAATGGAAGCACTAATTTCTGCTCATCCATTGTTTGTTCGAAACGTTGTGTTTAGTGACAAATGCAGTTTTTTCGTAAATGGAGATGTAAAAAAAACACAACTGCAGGTACTGGGACACAGAAAATACCCATGTTTTCCGTGAATCTCGCACCCAGTACCCAGAAAAAGTTAATGTTTGGGCCGGGATTTTTGGAATCTCATTATAGGACCATTTTTATTGTGAATCTCATTGGTCAAATTTATTTCGAAATGTTACAAGAATCAATTTTTCCAGCAATAAATGCTGTTATTAGGGAGAATCAACATGAATTTGAAGAAAAAATCGTTCATTTCCAGCAAGATGGTGCCCCACCACATTATCATCGTACTGTACGAAATTTTCTGGGAACTCAGCTACGTGGTCAGTGGATTGGTAGGCGTGGTATAATAGAATGGCCTGCACGGTCTCCGGACCTTACACCCATGGACTTCTTTCTATGGGGTCACATAAAATCCATAATTTACAAAACACCAGTAGCAAACCTTAAAAATTTAAGAAACAGGATTATTGATTCTTGCAACCAAATACCACCTCAGACTTTCCAAAACGTCAGAGAGACGTTCACCCTACGCTTGTCTCACTGCAAAATAGTAGGAGGGCTTCAGTTGGAACATTTGCATTGACTTCGTGACGTGGTGAGTTATTAAAATTGTTCTGGTAATACTGGCTATTATTTCGGATTAGGAAAGAGATAGCAATCTCTGGTTTTCACCACTATTTAAGTTTTTTAATGCTCTTTAAAATGAATGGTCACTTGATGGGGGTTTACAATTTGGAATTTTCGCATTTTTGGGGGAAAAAATTTTTAATATCATAAAATTAAACTTTCTTTCCATATTGCGCCATTACCCAAAGAATATCTCCTTATATTACCTATAGAAAAAAGTAGAGGGGGGTCCTGACTTTATATTCACCCTGTATAGGTACATTATAGGTAATAATTTAATTTTCAATTTTTTTTACTTATAAAATAGCAAATATATACAGTATTATAAGGTATTTACACAAAAAAGCACGAGATATATTTCGTGAAGAAGGCATATGATAAAATGAAATATGAAGGTAGCGCCTGCAAACAATATGAGTGCGTTCGACAAGTTCGATGAAAATCTGAAGTATTAATAACTTTTCAAGGGCTTCCAGCCACTTGAATATGTAAGCTGTGGCTTTATGTATTTGATGTTAAACTCTTGAAAATTTCAACATAACAGAGACGGTTTTCTATGAAAAATGAAAAAAGGCCATCAAATTCAATCCATCTGCAATGATAATTGAGAAAATATGATTTTATGTTATCTATGACTTTCACCTAGTGTATTACTTTACTCAACCAGAATATTAATTTGAAAGAGTTAATTAAAACTCATTGTTGTGTGTTTAAAAATATTATACTATTTTAATATTTGTATTTAATAGAAAGGTATTATATTGGTTCATTTTGTTGAGATTTTTATCACAAATTATGTTAATTAAATTGGCTAAATTTATTGGCGGTTTATCCATACGATGTATTTAAATCTGATTATTGTGTGAATTCTTTTAAAGAAATATAAATTTGCCACCCCAAAGTAATACCTTGTGGATTTTTACGTATACGTTTTATATGTTTAAGTGATAATTGGATGTGGACGTGTGTACTCAAAACATATACGAGATCGTTTGCATAGCTTTAGACAAACTTTATTGAATACTATCTCACAAACCGTTAATACATATTTTTTGAAACGCGCTGTTAAAGTTATTAAATAAAATTATTAATATTCTTGGAAGATTACGTTGGTTTTATATCGAAATATACTCATTCTTCCTCATTATATTTTTTAAAAACATGACCATATCCAATATCTTGTTGAAGGGATCTACTGTTATATTATATTATATTTGAATCTACTGTCTATTAGTAACGTACATTAAAATGTTTTCATGAAAAAAAAAAAAAAAAAACACAACTAACATTCCACAAGTCATTAAATAAATTCAGACCTTATCTTGATAATTCCTCATGTAAAATATCCGTGGTGAATCGATCTACAAGTTTCGGGCATTAGGTCTGGTTTAGTGCTAGCGCAAATTCATAGTCTGTGGCTGATGCCATTTTTAACACTACCATGTGATTTGTACTGTTACGTCTTACTTATTATGATGTTTAAGCCAAGTGGCCTGAGAGGAATAGTAGAATAAGCGTTAAAAATTTAAGAAATACATAAAATAAAATAAATAATATTTTAGTCCTAGCAAAACTGAAGTACGAAAACCCAAGGAACACTGAAAATTAAAAGAAAAAAAGGACAGTGAAAATACATATAATGCGTTTATAATAATAGTTTAAGCGCCTGTACAACAATATTACATATACGTTAAGAGGCATATAAGCATCAAAAATATAATAAGTAAAATCACCTTCCAGATAGGTTATAGTGGTTAATATAATATCCTATTCTATACCTTACAAAATACATAAAATAATTAAACATTTTAGAGGAATTTTTATAGTAATACTTCTCGCAGAATAATGTGGTTCACAGATATATGTCCAACAAGATTATGTTTACCAACTTTTTTACATTTAATAACAAACTTGGAGCGTCATTAATAGTCATAAAACGCGCCGCAGCTGGTGTAAGTACCTTATGTGACATTTTATAGTGCTTAATGTACTAATGGTTATTTGCCCTAGTAAGTTTGCCGGCTCTTATTGTTGTGTGTCGTACAAAACGATGATGTGTGGTCTGTTCTCTGAGTAGTTGAGTTTGTGGGTTACAGTTCAAAATTAATATAGTTTAAACTGAAGTATGTTTAATTTTTGTAAAGATTTCTTACTTTTACGCGTATTAAACTGACGTATATAGTATCAATGTAACACTTTCAGTTCCAAGCGGCACACCGTCAAATATAGTAAAAAGCTACATTATATTTTATTCCATACGTGTTAGTTTGGGAATTACATTGATTTAGTACGTCACGCAGCGTAAAAAACCTCAGTACTATTTATTTTTCCATTATTGAAGATTTTATCCATTTTTCATTGTTCAATTTATAGGTCATGGAATTATTTTTATTCGTTGTTAAAAAAAATTAAAAATAGAGTTTATGATACTAAAATGACCTAAAAGGTGGTGTTGATAACCCCTAATATTGAACGACTGAACTAATTTGTTTAAATTCACTACGTTATGTTTATTGCGGAACAAAGAAGGTTTCTATGGTGATAAAAATTTATAAAGTATCCCAAAGAATTTTTTCATTACAAAAATTATGATAACATTTTTGAAATACAATCCAAACTTGTATTAATAATGGTTTACAACTTCAGCTGACGTAAACAACGATAATATTTTTTAATTTACAACATAAATGAACGCTATACATTGAGTAGGCTAAACAGTTTTGGGCCAGTAATGTAATGGATATTTCAAAGATAATATATTATTTAATTGTTAGTACTGGTTGCGCCAATGACAAACCATCTAATGCATTGGACATTTAAGTGATGATATAAAACCTAACGTAACACGTTGACTGCGAATAACGCTTTACTACTCTGTGCAGATCTTGATCAAGATTAACTGGTTTCGTTCAGGGTACAACAGCAGGAGAGGTTTTAAAATGTAGAAAGCTGTGAATGCTTTTACAAAAGGTGCCCGAATCAGGCTTAATTTTTTGACATTTTGATATGACACTTTTTAGTAGAATAAAAATTTACAAAAGGTGCAGGAATAGCCAATAAATTGCTTCACGAGTTGAACATTTTGACATAAATGTAACATTTTGAACTATAAGGTATTAAATTAGAAGTTTTTAAGATAGTAATTATTTTCTTTCAGAAATAGATATGTAAGCTGTTAGACTCCATAGGGTCCAACATACAATAACCCTATTTTACGGTTATTTACTTTTATACTAGTTATAAGACTTCCAATTTATTTTTATAATCATCATATATGGCTTCCGTGTACCGCTGACTCTCAATCGTATAGAACGCATGGCATGTTTTTAGGTTTTGTTATGTAATGTAAACATGCAATGTAAACTTAGATGTAGCATATTTGACAAGATGTAAAATTTTAAAGCCGACATATACACCTCATCGTAGTAGACTTCACATAGTAATAAGTTTTGACAATTAAAGTTTTCTTATAATTCCACGACAAAAATTACGTCATACTGGTTATGAATACTTATAAATGCTTATATATACTTATAATACGTAACCATATATAGAATTACCACTATTAAATTTCCTTTTAAGCATGCGTTTATCTGATTACTCTAATTTACGAGATAAGGGACTAGTAAATACGTTATATATTGTCAAATATTTACCTGTACTTTGTGATTATAGGTATTACACAAATATTTAAATAATAGGTGACACAAAATTCGAAATATAGACATTTATAAAGTTGGCGTGTTATCTTTACCTGCTGATTTTGGGAAAGTGTTTGAACTTAGGGAAGACAAAGTGTAGGTTTTAGCTAATAAAAAAAATGTCTACTAATTTCATTATATAAGCACTAATAGGACCAAGTATATTTGGTAAATTCGCATTGGACCAAACAGAACTTGTACATCCTACTACTTGGATCTCTTGATCAGAGTTTAGTCAAAGTTAGCTATCCTGTTTATCTGACTGGGGCTATCGAGTTTAACGGAGTTAACTTTGTAAATTGGTAAATTGACATGTTTCTTATCATATTGAGTTCAAAGCCCGTAAGCTTTAAAAATTTTATTTAGCATTAGAACAATAATGTAAAGTCACCTGTAATTAGACGATTTTAAAATTAAGCAATAAGTTAAACGGAATTTCCCAAACTTATTATTTACAAAAGGTAAAAGAATTAGTAGCTATTATTTGGTGAGTATGAAGTTATTTAAAAGACTTTTATTTGATTTGTTATAGGTGGGGTTAAATTTAAATATTAATGTTTAGTAATCATAACTCTACCTAAAGGAGAGCTAGCTGAAAACAGTCTTCACAGAACAGATACATGTAACTTGATTATATTCTCGTCTGAACTGCAGAACATAACTCCTGTACCACATTTAAAGAACATTTTTTTTAACTCTTCCTAATAAATCTTAAGAGCAATTGTGCAGATTGTGTTATGCGACAACATCTACAACATAAAGTACTTACCATGTTGATGTTATTGGTCAAATAGTCCATAAAAACTGTTGGAGGGTAAGTTTTCAAAATTTATTAGGTGAAAATTCTTTCCTTTATACTCTATAAACGAAGTATTTATTTTTAAAAAGACAATTTAATGTTTGTAATTTTTTTAAATTTGATATCTTAACTTTCACATCGTGGTTTTACAACTTTCTTTCACTTAGAATCTTTCACATTTGTAATAATATAACAAAGAAAATTGGTATAACTAGTATTATATTTATTTATTGCCTATATAAGCTATAAAAGACTACCCTAATATAGAACAAACGTGGGAAAATTTAATAAATTGTATGTGTAATCTTTTGTTTTATCAAATTATATCCCCTGAAGATAAAACGTCTAAAATGACTGGTATGTGTCCGTTCTTATATAATTCTAAAATCCATGATGACATATCTACTAAATGCGTCTTAATTATAATTGCAATAAGTAAAATACACAATAGTGTGTAGAATTTACATATAAGGGTATTATTAATAAAATTCACATTATTATAATATAAACCATTTCTTACTAATAAAATATGATCTCACCATTTAAAATGAATAAAAACATTACCAAACAAATATTTTGTTTCATATCAGACCCGTTTTTGTTTTTCATGTTAATTAACCCACCATGATGCAGCATTCATGTTCCTCAACAAACACATTAGTTGCGTGGTTTTAGCAACTTTAAACAACACAATTATTCTGAATGTGTTTTGTTAAGACATACGCAAACATGTACAATCAGGTTTCTAATGAAATACAACAGAATTAGCATGTTAAAACACATTAAATCAATTCTATTATAAAGATCATTTGTAGATTTTATTACGTACATCAATAAAAAATAATTTACTTTATAGTGATCCTCATAATTTGTAAACAAGTAATTATTTCCTATGTATTTTTTTATAAGAAATATAAAGATTATAAGCTTAATACATGTGATATTGGACAATCAATCAAAAAATGTACACCAACATGGTAGAAAAAGACTCACTTATCTTATTTTAACGTACTTGTTATTTTTAAACTGTATGTTTTACATTTTGAACGCAGTTTATGCTTGTGTGATAGTGTTTTCCAGAAAAAAAAACTTAAAAAAACATACACCCTAATAACAACAGCGCTCTTGAAGTCCACGTGATTCTTTGAATAAAGACTCTATTCTTACTTAGAAGTTTAAAACGATTATATCATTAAGGACGTTGTAACTTCTAAAAATATGTTCATAAAAGTACGGTAAGAATTTATATTTCCTATTGAAAGTGATTTCCCACAATACCCCATCAATACTGCGGAAGAATGCCTAATACGCAACAAGTAACAGCTGCTATTTACATATATTACCGTAATAAACCTATTAATACACGTATTATGGAAACAACCTACATTACCGCACAGACAGACTTCCCTTTAAACTTTTGATTCCGAAATCAATTGTGTTTTTACTTAGACCAAGAGTAACCTACTAGTTCTAGATTTCAATCCTCTATGACCTTTATATCATGCTATCACTTAGACGGGTGACAGACAGACACTACCCATTAACTTGTCTACCACAAAGTTCCTTACACCAAGTGAAACCTTATACAACAATATTCTATTCTCTAGACTCTTATTTTAACAGTTATCCCAAAGTAAGGTAAACGAACAGACGGACTCAACCAAGACGATTTGGGGAAGGCCCTGTAGGTTCCTTAGGTATTTTATTATACCTGGAGTGGCGGGATTTTGAAAATAAATAGATCTTGGGCTAAAACTGCATGGAAACCATTGCTTTTCCTACAAATGAATTGTAATATGATAGATTTGACTTAAATTTACGAAATAGTCGGGGTTTAAAAGAACAGATATTTTCTTTGTTATTCAAACTTGTTTTTTTGATTCAAGCTGATCAAGTAACTTGGTAACTGAACAAAAGTAATTTTAGAACCAAGTATAGTTATAAATAGTTTTACACTATTTATCTAAAAATTACTGACTAAGACTAGTAATAGGTATTTTCTCTTTTTTTTACGATAGGAAAATGCATTATGCACCGTCAGGGACAGATGTTCGCCCTGGTGTGTGGGACTCTCACCCACTAAAAACCTACCGGTCCAGGCATTGGAAACCCTCTCGGGAACGCATCTCTGCAACTACTTCAAAAGGGTGCCATCGTTCGCACAATGGGCATTACTTCATTCTAAAATCCACCGACATGAGCTATTCTGGTGCTTTATAGCTGCTCTCTTCTTTTTTGCCTTAGCACCTTCTTGCAGAACGTAGCGACAGCGCTCCACGATTCGGGACTGGACAACATCTCTTCTATAAGGATCTCCGGTGAAACACGCCCGATAGCTGCCTCCAGCTCCCTTCTCTCCGTTTCCCACCTTCTACATTTGAAGAAGGTGTGCAGGGCATCGTCCGAATCCGAATCCCCGTACTGGGATTCCGGAATCGGGATCTTCCCCATTCTGTTAAGGTAGAAGCCGAAACAACCGTGCCCAGTGAGAAGCTGGGTAAGGTAGAAGTCTACCTCTCCATGCTCTCTTTCGGTCCATCCCCTCAGATCACCTATGAGCCTAAAAGACCAACGTCCTCGACTCTCCATCTCCCATCGAGTTTGCCACTCATCCATTGTGTGCGAACGGGCAGCAGCACGGCTGACAGTGCCATTCCCATCGTAGACACGCTTCCGCTCAAGAGCAAGAAGATCGATGGGAATTAAATAATAGGTATTAGTAGATGAAATAATAGTAATAGTAATAAAAATAGTAATACATTTACATTGTCACAATAAATTTATTATTTTAAAGGAAAATTCACCATTTAAAAGAGAAAACAACTTTGGTAAACCATAAAAAGTGATGGTATAATGAAAAGTTAATACACATTTTATAATTTCTTATACGAGTATCTATAACATAATGCTTTCTTTTAGAAGTTCTTTTTTTAACTCTAAATAAATAATGTTATTGGTGTATTTGAAAGAGTTGTCAACTTGATGTGATAATAGAAAATAGTTTCAACGAAATGTATTTGGAATTGGATTAATCTGTCCTTTAACTGTTTTATTGAAAAGACTGTATTCAACATGTAAGAGAGTATTTCCTTTGTGCATCTGAAACGAGTTAATTGTTTATAAGATTTCACTCAAAGCTTTGTAGATGGCAATGCGTATGTATTCCGGCGAATGTCATACGAGTGTATTCAATAATATTATCTGTAATTACCGTGGTAATATACCGTTTACTTAAGTAACATACTGTGGATGCATTAATTTAAAGCACACAGCTTACCGACGAATCTATAATCCTTGTAGTTACATTCTATAATATCTACTCCTATCGGTTTGAGTATTCGCTCGGTAAAAGTCAAAATTTTGACGATTGATTTGATTTTTTTTAATCAATACCTAATTATTTGAACTGAATAAGAAATCTTTCTTAAAGCTGAAACACATCGCCATTGTGATAGAGTAAATGTTATGTTTTTTTAATATATAAAAGTGTTGAATTCAATTCTAAAGCCTGTTAAATGTAATCAGCTGTTCTGTGTAAACATACTCGTAGTTAAGACTACAGTTTAGCTGTGTATCACATACTCGTAGCTGATTAAGATATGCAGATAACATAAGTTATACTTTTAACTGCACATTTGAGCAAATGTTAAGTATACCACATAATGTTGACATAAAAAAATACTATTGTATACTTAGAGTATGCCATTAACCCAATCTAGAAGTAGCATGATAGGGTGACAGTCTGGAAGTATACTATAATACTAATTACTACCAGATCATACAAGGAGTCATGCAGCATAGGTCAGTATCAAATTAAAGGTATGCAGAGTACAATGCCGCAAACCGAACTTCAAAAGGTGGATTCATTCAGTAGTTATAGCTATTTGAATTTTACAACATAACAATGTAAATTATTAAGTATTACAACTAAACACAATTTTTAAGTACCTGTGAGCAATAAGTGTTAAAATGTATCATCTGACAATGTAGTAATCGAAGCCAGGAATAAATAATTATATAATAATACAATACTGTTAGAATGTGAAAGTGCCAGATTGAATCATACACAGCATCTACAGAAACGTAACGTTTGGGCAGGTATTATAGGAAATCAAATTATGGGCCCATTATTTATCAATGGTAATTTAAATGGTGACTCGTATATAGCAATGCTCCAAAATGAGATAATTCCTGCACTACTGCTCTGGTCAACAATTTCAATGAATTTATTTCCAACAAGATGGCGCGCCACCACACTTTGCTCTCCAGAGAATACTTGGATACAATATTCCATCACAGATGGATTGGAAGACGTGGTGCAGTAGAGTCACATCTCGTTCCCCTGAATTTATCTCCGCTGGATAATCCCTTTGTAACTCAAAGATAAAGTTATTCGTACAAGGAGTCGCACCTAAGAAATCTCATAGACCAAGAAGTCAAGATATTCCTCGAGACTATTCAAAATGCAGTGGATGGCTTTTACAACCGCCTAGGACATTGCCAGACGATGGGAGAGGAACATTTTGAAACACTTACTTTGAACAGGTACTTAAAAATTGTGTGTTTACTTGTAATACTTAATAATTTACATTGTTCAATTGTTTTAAAATTCAAATAGCTATTAACTACTGAATGAATCCACCTTTTAAGTCCGGTTTTGCGGCATTATACTCTGCTAAGTAAACCTTTAATTTGATACCCAAACTTGACCTATGCTGCTATTTAAGAATTTTGTCTGACTCTTTGTGGACCGTCCCCCAAAGGGATTATCCGGTCGGTAATTGGGCAGATGTGTGCGTTACTATCACCAGTAAGCACGTGTGAACTTTGGTATTTCTTTCTATTGTGGTTCAAAAATTAAAAAAGAGGTTCCAGACTGAATTGTCACCCAGTATATATATACATGTGTGTGTGTGTGTGAGTGTGTGTGTGTGTGTGTGTGTGTGTGTGTGTGTGTGTGTTTATTGATCGGGAATCTATGCAAAATGAACTATAGCAAAGATTCTAAAAGAGAGTAGATTACAATTACGACAAACAAACGCTTTTTACATATTTTACATACAAGGCAAACTCAACATTGGAGACGGAATTGTGATTCACTCGAACAAGAAGTGGTCACACACTTGCAAACCTCACAAAAGTACGAGCGAAGCCTCATGTAACTGCTAGGATGTATATACATTTAGAGAACGAAACCGAGAAAGACACCAAATCGCAATTTGTTATGTTAATCGTATGATAATTATGCTACAGTGAGCATTCCTGGATCAGTTTATTAATAGATTCAAATTTAGGACACCGGAACACGACTTGTTTCTTGCTAAATCAACTGATAACATCAACAGAGTACTCAATTACATTTCTCGTCATCAATCAATAACAGTTGTTTATAATACAACAAGTTTAAGGAGAATACATATCAGTAACTATTTCATCTAATGCATACTATGTGCGCATAAAGATCGTATCAAGTAATTTGAATAGTTTATACAATAATGTTTATGAACGTGTCGATCATTTTGTGTCCTAGTTAACAGCAGAGAATATATGAAACTTTAACTATTTATAGAATAAAATAAAGTAACAATAGAGTAACAAAACTTAGAAAATAAAAAAGAATTAATCCATATTGTACATATACATTTGCTCTTTTGGTGTATTTAAAAGTCTTCTTGGTAAGCAGTTGTATTTTTTAATTGATACCGAATAAAATATTTTCAGAACAGCAAAAAGCAAGTAAATAGAAAGATAATGAAATATTACTTTATTCATTTGGTGTATAATGCATTGCATATCCTACGTTATTAGCAGTTATTAAAATTACTTGAGGTAAACAATTTTATTACATTAAACTATCAATTCGTAGAATTGTAATTTAAAACATGCTTAAAATATTTTGAGAACGAATATTAAAAAAATGTCGGGATCAAATATGTTACAATGGTTATTCAAGTGGATTTTTGTTAACTAAAATACAAATAGTTATAAATTGATATATTTGATTGTAGGTAACATCCGAAAAGAATATCGTTAAGAAACTTTTTACCAAAACCTAGAAAAGTAACAATTAAACTGCATCGACAGGCATCATATCACTTGCCGTCCGACAGGAGACATGGTGCAAATGTTGACAAAGTAACAGGTAATTAAGGAATACTATAGAATACCATGTCTATTTTCGTATACTACGTCTAAAAATATAATAATATATTTTATAAGAAAAATAAAATAAAAATAGTTTAAAGTTTAATAATGTAAATTAAAATATATATTAGAATATTTACACTGTACCTAATCTGAAATGTCACTAGCGCATCACCAAATTTAATGGAGAAAACCAATTCTACTACAATATATCCCTTTCAGTCAATCGAGTCCGATCTGATCTACTCGTCCAACTTTATCCAGTCAATAGACCTACAGTATTGGCTCTTATTATTGGACCCTCTTGAAAACTTTACCCATATAAAAATCTCTCCTATCAGCTTTTTATTCCTAATATATTGAAAAAATTGGTACGACAAATTTAGCTCTCATAAAGTTCAAATGGACGAATATTTACAAAATTCGTCACCCTCTATAAGAGTTTTATCGGACATTACTAAACATGGAGGGTAAATTGTATTATAATAATTCATACTGCTCTACATTCATTATTGACGAAGTAAATCGTAGAAAAAGTCTCATTCTCTTACAAAACTCTTATAATTGGCTGTTAATTAATAATTTAAGCCTCACTGGTAGAGTACAGGAACGATTTTTACCTAGTTTCTCTACAGAAGATGATTTTCATACCAGTTATGTTATAGGTTTTTCCAACGAAACCAATTTTTTGGGGTATTTATATTCGTTTCTTATATTTAATGATATATTTGTGTCTCCAATTGATTTATTACTAAGAAAACTGATATTTAGATTTGAGTGCCATAGTTTTGTTTTTACCTACGTGTCAGCTTTGTGTAATAAATTAATGAAGAGTATTCTAAACTCGGTAATATTGTTACATATCTGGAACATAATTAATTTTTTTAACACTCTCTTCCAAAATATATAATTAGGCCTAAAAAATTTTACGATGTTTTCAATTCACGCCTCGGGTGTTTTTTATTTGTAATTTTGTGGTTACTAATAACAGCCAGTCATACATTTTGTATTAAATCTGATTTAAATTCTATAATTTCTTATTGTGGTCTATCTTAGTAGCTCTTTGCTTTGTTTAATATTCTTCAACGCATTGAGCTTAATCAAAGATGAAATAAAAAAAAACTAGAAAAAGAGCCATTAGAAAATGTCCTCAGTCTTAACGTGGTGCTGAACTCATTATGTTGTGTTGCTACAATAATGTGTTACCAGAGTTCTGTATGTAGTGTTGTGTCGTACATTTTCTTCTGTACTTATTGAAATTTAGTACTGTCATGACAGGTATCTGATTATGTGTATACGTACAACTCCTTTGTTGTTAATCTTTGGTACGGCTTGATAGCCGTACCATATTTGTGTACGCTCTCCTGTCTTATATGTTCAATGTTATTGTTGAAGTTCCTTTACTCAATAAAAGGGTAATTAACAGTCCTGATTCTATAGTTCTAACGTTGTGATTCTATTATTGAACACGAGGTAGTTCATAATTTTGTATACCTTACTGTAAATATTGTATTATTATTGGTTTAAAGATCGACTGTTCTTTTATAATATATGGTTTTATTGATTTATAAAAATATCAAATTAGAAAAATATATTTCGGAACAGTGGATTATTTAGTACCAACTACTATAGCAAAGAAATTGCACAAAATATATCAGAAGGCCTTTGTGGCAAGAATATTACAGGAGTGGTAGACCATGCCGTGATAAAGCGTTTTTGAATGACAGAAGCTAGGCAATGCCGTGATAGAACGTTTTTGGATGACAGGATCTAGACAATGCCGTGATAGAACGTTTTTGGATGGCAGGATCTAGACAATGCTGTGCTAAAACATTTTTGAATAACAGGAGTTAGACAATGCCGTGATAGAACGGTTTTTGTGTGACAGAAGACAGGCAATGTATTGATAGCACGCTGTTTAGATGACGCTGCAGGGTTAAGTGTCTTAAGCGATTTAATTATGAAACAAGCGTTATTGTGTCATACGCTAGTGTATACAGAAGCAGAAGTTAAGATTGAGATATGTAGTTGAAATTGAAAACCCCGTACCACTACAATGAGGAAAATTCTTCTGTATTTATACTTATATTTCAACACCACCTAATACAATATTTTTCTAACTATAGTTCAAGAAGAAATATTAAGGTCTGCGTTGATTTTATTGTAATAACGCAAAATTATGAGTTTCCTCTTTTAAAAGGGCTTTTTTATAATAACTTGTTGTTAATTACCATAATTACATGTTTTAATCAGGTTTCAAGTAATTCAAGAATAATAAACCCAAAAGAGCATTTTAAGATGATAAAACAAGGTTTGTAATGAGCAAGGTAGGAGTACGTATAACTAGTCTTGTTTTCGACATATTTTTAATAGTGATATGCTCTGCTAAGGCTCAGACGATTGTTTCCACACAGATAATAATATAAAATATTGAAGTTAAAAATTAATATTTTAATTTCTTATTTAGATATAAATGGATTGTAATTGTTATATGCTAATTTAAATATAAAGTTTCTACATATATTTTCTACAGTTCGGAAATTGAATGTGACAGGAAGACGCTGTTTCTGAGTTACACTTCATCTTTGTCATCTTTGATTGAATCTTTTCCGTCTTGAATAATGGTGCAGTGATAAAGTTTTGACACAAGCAAAAAGCTAAATTTTGCATAATGTGTCAGAAAACCTTGTGTATGGGTTTTAAATTAGTAATTTCTACGCAATAAACTGAAAAAAAAATCAGATACAAAAATTCAATTACTAACACCCGAACTAATATAATTCCAATTATTTTGGATTACAATGGTATTGGAATAGTGTTAAATTAACCTAGGTTGAAAAAAATGGAATTGAAAAAACTAATGAAAACAATTTTGTCAATGGTAATATGATCTAAGATTGATGAATTCTACAAGAATGTTCGTTTGGTTGCTACTGCGTCAGAAGAAATTACAAGGTAGAGGTAGCGAGTCTTTCATCTGGTCTGTTGCATAAAATATCTGAGAACAGAATACGGTAGTGGCTGGATTTTCTTGTTGCATTTATTTTGCGGCTAGTCAATTACATTAAGAGTAAAACAGAATAATTAAGGGTAGATGAAAATTAGTTTTGGGATTTAATAATGAATGCCGTTCTGGTGGAGTTGCTTCGTTATTAGGAGTTAAGAAGGATTAGAGTGATAGTATTAAAGTGAGATTACAGAATTTGATTGACCTTAAAATATAATCATAGTTATTTTTTCTAGTATTTTCATAAAAATTTTATCAAATTTATGATATTATATTGTGATTTTATTATTTTTCTTTATGTAACTTTAATAATTCGAAAAATTACTGTATATAATAGAAGAGAGTTAAGTTCATTGAAATTGTAACTGAATTAATGAGTGTATAAATCTATCAATTATTATTTATTGGATTGAATTAAAATTGTAATTAAAATGAAAAATGTATAAAACAGCCGTAAATAAAGTAGATTTAGTAATGTATATTTGAGAAGAAAACACGATCTTCTGGAAAGCTTTTACACAGGAAGGAAATTTTTATTATAACTTATGGATTTACGTACTTATAGGAAATAATAAACGTAGATATACAGTTTTTTTTATATTCAGATATTGATGGTAGAAATGTGCTGTAGTTTACTGAGATCAACTGAACCATGGAGTGCTTTTGACACAGATGCTTTGTTATAATTGATCTTCAGTCTGAACGGCGTGGGCTTCAAGGAGACAGACAGACAGTTGTCTATGAGTTGGAGGAAGACTCGTTTTACAGATATAATTAGTACGCACCGAAAGGCAATTCCTTTTGTTAAGTAAATATTTTTTAGGTAGATTTCGTAGAAATATACCTATTTCATCTTGCGGAGTTGCATCGTATATCATAGCACGAATTTTTCTCAGATCTTGAACCCAGAATCCAAAACTTTCATATTCGTTCGAAAATTAATTTTTTTGTATGTAATAAAACGCGAGCTTGTAAACTGCATAATTGCTCGATAATTTTTAAAATGTCCAGCCTAAACTTCGTACAAAGGCAGTATTTGCACACAGCTTAGATAAACTTTCCTGGCCGGTACTTAAAGAAGAAATGTTTCAAGATGGCGACCATTTCCTCTTGAAACCATTTTTCAATGTATTTCATATCATAAAAAGACAAGTATTTTCATAAGGTTATCAAGCAATTAAAGTAAATATCGTTTGCACTAATTTTTTTTTTCCAATAACTCTTAAGGTTTAAGAAAGTGACTATTTAAAGTTATGGAAGTATATATTGAACTATTATATATGTGAACATGTTAACATTAACTTCCGTAATTGTTAAAGTTTCGAGACTAACCTTGTTAGAAAAGCAGTATAAATATTTAGAATAAACTTTTAGCTAGTATTAAAAATAATTAAATCTTTCGATATGGCAAAATATTTACAAATATGAAAATTTTTTATCTTCAGTATTTCATAAAATAATCAAAATTAACAATTATTTAAAACTTTCAAAAAATTGCATCAAAATTTATTCCTATTTATATTTTGATACTTCTCATATTTAAATGGTGGTCTCTTAAAGTTATAGGTAGTATAAAACTGAACCATTACTAGTGTATATGATTATAAACATAATTTTCGAATGAAATATCGTAAACTAAATCAAGTTCATATCTTTTCAACATGATATGTATGGTCATGGTAGTTTTTGCCTTGTAAGCTATCAAGGTTACGGAATTCATAAATGTTTAAAAGTATTAAGACTATATTAATATACCAAAATTCAGAGTTATTGCACCCATCAGTGATGTGGAAATATGACGGCTATATGTGAAATTTACCTTTTTTCCTATTGATCGAGAAAAATGATATTTAATATTTACATTATAAGGTCTAAAAGATTATGATTATTCCTGAATACCCTTAAAAACATAACAAAATTATAAAGTTTTTATGCTTTAGAATCATACATTTAAAATAGGATATAATTTGAAATGGAAAAATACTGTCATAAATTGTGCATGAAGGTTAAAAGACACATTTACTTGCATTTCCTAACTTTGGTCGATATAACTTTAAAATAAAAACACAGGGAAAAAGTTTTATAGTTGTCTTTTTAATTATTATTTATTTATGAAATATTTCAATTTATATGTTCCGCAGAGTTTTTAATATTTGAAAAAACATATTGTAGTATATATGAATTCAAAACTTTTTTGATCTTCAGATACGATAAGGTGTAAGGGTTAGTTTATCAGCCAAATGGCTCTAAAATTTGTTTGAATGAAATAAGCTCTAATTAGAATAAGTTTTCTTTAGTAAATTTAGATTAGACCAAACAGAACTTGGCACATTTTGTTACTTGGACATTTTGCCCAGAAATTTAGCCCAAGTTTCCTAAACTTGTTATGCGTCTGGTGTTAGAGTTTTACAGAGTTAACTTTGTCCATCAGTACAACTGTGACTAGTGTGTTTTATTGGAAGAAAACTATTAGTTATGTATTGTTACTAATCTATTTTAACAGTTAGTAATATAGGCTACACATATTCCACGTAAATGAGAATATTCATACTTATTTAAGTAATTTCACTCACTAGTATTTTAATAACCAACGCAATAAAATACACAGTTCATTTTGCACAAATGATGGCCTTTTTTACTATAATGAAACCATTATATTACAACACGATAAATACATATAAACAATGTTAAATTTTGTAGTTTTAGCTAAACACTATAAATAACAGAACAATGCATATGGTATTTTGTAAAACAATAGCGTAATCGCATGCAATACAGACAACTCAGTTTTCTATCAATAGAAAACAACAAACTTCTTCCAATGAGAATAAATAAACTTGTTTATCTTAATGAAATGTAGGTTTTGTGGCATAAAGTATATGAATAAGATTTCAGCTTTTGGTTTTAAAAAACCTGTACAACTATGTTGTTTGTATATCATTATTTCTTATAATTATAATAGAGTTTAATTCTATAACATTGTACATTCACAACACCTCAAATCATAACGATTTAAAAAATAATATCGGATTCTTACTTAGGTGTACCCTATTATGTTAATTTGATAGTATTGAAAAAATATACACTTGAATGATGAAACGAATAATTCTTAAAACAAAAATAAAACGGGTTTCAATAGATATAGTTTTAAAATTAAAAGTAAAAGTTGGATAATAACCTCGTTTTTTATATCTAATAGTTAATATTTGCAAAAAGTATTCTGTTAAAAATACATTTAAATGAATGTACACGTTTATTTCTACTCCAACATATTTAAATTATTTTATAACATTAAAAGTTATAATACCACTTTGATTCAAAAACATAGTCCAAAAACATTCGCATAGCATAGTTCTTGGCGAATGCTGCAAATGAGTTTTTCGGAGTCACATTTTAACCATCTTATGATTTAGGATGTTTTCTAAGATAGACCTATTCACTGAAATCTGAAAACGGCCTGCATACTAATGATACCTTCTTAGAGATCTTCCACACTATTTAATGTGATCAAACAGAAAATTGTAGTTATATTAATACACATACGTTTCTCTTAAAATAAAAACAATGTGTGTACATTTAAGGGGTGATTATATTGGACAGGCTCTTTCAATTCATATTTCCCAACTTTCGGAAAAAAAGATGGTACTGTATTTATAACAGCTTTAGAGACCAGTGAGGAGTAGTCCAGAGAGACAATCAACATTATAATAGGCTTGTATTCAAAACAGGAACCATAAAACGATCCTGTAAAATTTCGGTTTAATCGGTTGTATAGTTTACGAACGAAAAACAAAACAAACAACGAAAAACACTTTCACATTTATAGTATTATTATGATGGAATGTTTTATAGCAACGTTTATAGCGATACAGATCACATAATATTGTGACTCACAAGAATATGTCGCACAAGATTGTGTTTACAGCATCGTTGAAATTTAATAACACACTTGGACCGCCATGAATAGTGCTTAAGAAGCCATAAAACCCCGCCGCATATGTCGTATTTACCTTACATGACGTTGACTAATGTATAATACACTAATGGATATTTGTTGGTAAATTTGTCGGTTCTTGTTGTCGTTTGCCGGAGAAAACAATGTTTTGTTTAGCGTGCTTCCCATGTAATCTAGTTTGTGGGTGTCAGTTTCAACATATTAAATTCACCTTTAATTAAATTATATTCAATTTTTAGATTGTCTTTTATATTTAAACATATTTTACTGGTATATTAATTATGGTTAACTATGATGTAGAAAAAAATTATTTTTATAAAACATAAGATATTAAGGAAGATCTACAGTGGTTGATGTAAAGGAGGTTTTAAAAACAATTTTACTATCTAGATTTTACATCAGTTTGTTACAGTGACGAATTTACACCTTATAATGCATTGGGCGTACTATTTAAATGCTGTTATAAAACCAAATCTGACACTTTGATTTCGGCAGACGCCTTCAGAAGCGACGTAGGACCAGACGTAAACTAGCCTGAAGCCTTTACTAGATGTGAAGCCTTTATTAAACCGATGTATGATTGTTTATTCATATGGAACACAGATTATAAAAGCCTGTTATAGAAGTGGCTTGGCTACAAGTGAAGTGGCTTACGAAACCAAGTACAGAGGAATGGTTACTACCTGCTTCAAAAGTTGAGCTTACTTTCCGCAACTGCAATTAAAAAATACAAGACTTTTGCATTAGCTTAATAAGGGTTATCCTGTCTCCTCCTAATACCGAAAGTAGATTATTAGCTCCATAATTATTCAGTATTAATCAAAGTAGTCTTCTCAACTATACGTACTCGGTAATTTCTTAATAAGGATTTTAAGGCAAACTCACAAGGGCATTATAAATATCATAGAACTGATGTGACAAAATACTACATGGACTTAATAAACTTTTAGCTCAAGTATATTTTCCTGATCTAAACATGTATATATAAAGTAATGAGTTTAATCTGTATGGATAATTCAATAATAATTTCAGTACAGTTACCGTGATTGGGACATCATGCTGTACAAATCCAGCTGTGGTGTAAAAAGATTACATGGGATATGAAATTTAACGTCCTAAAGATTTAACCAAGTGCCTTGGCTTGTTTGATTTTCTTTCGCGCGTAAGCTACATAGGCGACTGTACTGAAATTTTACATAACAAATCTAACGGTCCTGGGTATGAATATAGGCCTATTATTTTGAAAATTCCTTCGGCCTATGCTCACTGTTCTTTAAAGTAACGCAAAATCTCTTCTCTAAAACTGTAAAATGTAACATAAAAGACCCTGTCAAATGTAATGAATTGTTCGGAGTAAACATTCTTTTATGATAGTACATTTATAAGCATAATAATTTCATAACAATTTTCAATCTGTTTATATTTATGTTAGCTACATTCTCTAAGTAGCCAAACGTTTCCCTGCTGTTTTTTGATTTAAGCAATTAAATAAGTACTCATTTACCTTAAAAAATGACCTAAGACGTAAAAGATTCCCTTCGTAACTGTCAGGAAGAACTTTGCTTGTTGAAAGTTCACTGGACCGTGCTTTTGGAGTAATGTATGAATTCCAGCTCTAAATGATTTAAAATCATAAAACTGCATAGGTAATATAATAAGAAGAATATTATAATAATGAAAAATAAAATACGTCTGTCTTAGAAAATATAACAAATAAGAAATATAGACAATATAATGTAATATATAGAAATATATATGTTGTATTTTTATATAGAAAATATTATATACAGAAAATATAAACAGAAAAAGACGGTTTACAACCAAATACCAAAAACTCCCTTAAAAGCATTCGGCTAAGGCTATGCTAGATAAATATTAGCTAGACTATGCTCTAGAAGAAAAGTGCCAATTCTTGCTCAAAATTTTATAAATATTAAAAATATGTCACAGTTGATAAAAAAACAAACACGTAAATTCATTTGTATTGCATTTTTTTACTTTAATTTTTTAGCAAATGTATTAGACTTACTAGACATATTTAATATCTAATTTTTATTTTATTTTAAATATCTTTAGACCACTCTTTTGACTAGAGTAGGCATCTCTAATTTATGATATGCTCTTTCTTGGTCGGGAAACGAGACAAGATAAAATATGAAATGAAAAATATTAAGAACGAAGTACACTAAGATGGCCATAAATATACGCTGTTTATGTATTTTCGTAGTCGTGGTAACAACGCAAACTCAACATTGAAATCGAAGATATAATACAGTCAAACCAGAAATGGTCATACAAATGCAAACGCCTTCTAAATAAATGTGTGAAAAGTAGGGGGTAACTGCTAGCAGTGCAGATATAGAACACAAAATATTCTAACTTTACTATACATTTAAAACTCTTATAAAACCTTTCTTAGTACTCTTTTGTAAGAAGTAGGCTTCACAGAGCTGTGCATGTATACGTTATTTCTTGATCGGAAAAAGACAAAGTCACCTATAATAGCACAAGAATGCTAAGCCGGAGTAAATTATAATGGCCATAAAATATTCACCTTTTTAAACCTATTTTCTTTATATTGGCAAGAAGGCAAATACAAAAGTCTTGTCGGAAATCTAGTTCACTCGAATCAGAATTACTTTTACAGATGCAAAACCTAGGAAATTAGTGCGAAGTCATGCCTATTTAAGTTAAAAAACGTCTTAGTACTCAATTAATACTACATCATAAAGTGATTTTACTAGGAAGTCTGTGGATACCGGTGTGAATCAATGGGTAACAGTTTGCCTCGGGTGTTCCAATAGTGTGGATGTGAAAAGTACTGAACACCTCTAATATTTCTGTTCTACACAATGTTGAACTGTGTGGCTCCTGTTGGCCGCGATATTGGATTTCTGGTGCAATATTGCTTTTTCGAGTAGCTTAGCCCGTAAGGGGAATTTCAGTTTGTTTACATTTTAGCATTTAAAGGAAAATATTTGAAGCCGTTAAACCTTATATCTAAGCTCTTTACTGATAAAAGCTCTTTAATAAAAGATAATTTTGAGTACCAGTATAGAAAAGCTAGAAAAAAATAATTCTAGTTTGCGCAATAGGACCTTAATACAGTAAATGGCAATAAAGCTATCCCTTAGAAAAATAATAAAATGGTTAAGAAATAAAAACGTTATACGAGATCGATTTAGTAGCTTTTTTTTTAACGTTCCGTACATTATTGACATATGCACCGTTTTACTTAAGCTAAAAATCATTTACTACTTGTATGTAATCAAATCATAAGTCTTGTAAGAACGGGCCTGTTCCATTACGCAGATCAAAGCTCTGATTATGCGGTTTAGTAACCTTACATGTACAGTCTTATTAATCATGATAACGCTCAGAACTTATTTTCTCACAGCGCTTTTAGATATGGTACTGATGATAATAGTACCGATCAAAGCGTTGAAGAACCGTTTCAAAAGTACTACTGGCATAAAAATTTTCTGGCATAAAAAGTAACTGTCAGGAAAGAACTTTGCTTGTTGAAAGTTCACTGGACCGTGCTTTTGGAGTAATGTATGAATTCCAGCTCTAAATGATTTAAAATAATAAAACTGCATGGGTAATATAATAATAACAATATTATAGTAATGAAAAATAAAATGGGTCTGTCTTAGAAAATAATAACAAATAAAAAACATAGAAAATATAATGTAATATATAGAAATATATATATTTTATTTTATATAGAAAATATTCTATATATATATATATATATATATATATATACACATACAGAAAATATAAACAGAAAAAGACGGTTACAACCAAATTCCAAAAACTCCCTTAAAAGCATTCGGCTAAGTCTATGCTAGATAAATATTAGCTAGACTATGCTCTAGAAGAAAAGTGCCAATTCTAGCTCTAAATTTTCTAAATTATTAAAAATTCGTCACAGTTGATAAAGAAACAAACACGTAAATTCATTTGTATTGCATTTTTTACTTTAATTTTTTAGCAAATGTATTAGACTTACTAGACATATTTAATATCAAATTTTTATTTGATTTTAAATATCTTTAGACCACTCTTTTGACTACAGTAGGCTTCTCTAATTTATGATATGCATTTTCTTGGTCGGGAAACGAGACAAGATAAAGTATGAAATGAAAAATATTAAGAACGAAGTACACTAAGATGGCCATAAATATACGCTGTTTTACGTATTTTCGTGGTCGTGGTAACAACGCAAACTCATCATTGAAATCGAAAGATATAATACAGTCAAACCAGAAATGGTCATACAAATGCAACGCCTTCTAAATAAATGTTGTGAAAAGTAGGTGGTATCTGCACATATTCTAACTTTACTATACATTAAAAACTCTTATAAAACCTTTCTTAGTACTCTTTTGTAAGAACTAGGCTTCACAGAGCTGTGCATGTATACGTTATTTCTTGATCGGGAAAAAAGACAAAGTCACCTATGGCACAAGAATGCTAAGCCGGAGTAAATTATAATGGCCATAAATATTCACCTTTTTAACCTATTTTCTTTATATTGGCAAGAAGGGAAAACACAAAATTCTTGTCGGAAATCTAGTTCACTCGAATCAGAATTACTTTTACAGATGCAAAACCTAGGAAATTAGTGCGAAGTCACGTAGGATTTGCCTATTTAAGTTAAAAAACGTCATAGGACTCAATAATACTACATCATAAGTGATTTTACTAGGAAGGCTGTGGACAACGGAGTGAATCAATGGATAACAGTAAGTTTGTTCAATATAATGGATGGACATGTAGGATCAAAATTTTCTTATAATTTTACATTATATCTAAGACACGAGATATTATAATTTTATAATATACGTAATTATATATTTTGGTGTGGAAGAATTACACTATATAATTCAAGTTTCGTTACAAACACTTTTTTAAATTTATTGAAAATGTATGAAAAAAAATATTTACAGTAGCTGAAGAGTTACAACTTGCCTCAGGTGTTCCAATAGTGTGGATGTGAAAAGTACTGAACACCTCTAATATTTCTGTTCTACACAATGTTGGACTGTGTAGCTCCTGTTGGCCACAATATTGGATTTCTGGTGCAATATTGCTTTTGCGAGTAGCTAGCCCGTAAGGGGAATTTCAGTTTGTTTACATTTTAGCATTTAAAGGAAAATATTTGAAGCTGTTAAACCGTATATCTAAGCTCTTTACTGCTAAAAGATAAATTTTGAGTACCATTATAGAAAAGGTAAAAAAAAATAATTCTAGTTTGCGTAATAGGACCTTAAAACTCAGTAAATGGTACAAAGCTATCCCTTATAAAAAGAAGAAAAAGGTTAAAAAATAAAAAAGTTTATACGAGATCGATTTAGTAACCTTTTTTTAACGTTCCGTATAGATTATTGGACTTCTGCATCTTTTTTACTTAAGCTAAAAATCATTTACTACAATGACCAGAATCAGTTATCATAAGTCTTGTAAGAACGGGCCTGTTCCATTACGCAGATCAAAGCTCTGATTATGCGGTTTAGTAACCTTACATGTACAGTCTTATTAATCATGATAACGCTCAGACTTATTTTCTCATAGCGCTTTTAGATATGGTACTGCCTCAGTTCTGATGATAATAGTACCGATCAAAGCGTTGAAGAACCGTTTCAAAAGTGCTACTGGCATAAAATTTGTCGAAGCTCTCATCTGATTGAACTTTTATAACGAACTTATGGTGTGGCGCTGTTAACCGTATACCAAATAAAGTGTTAATATTTCACAAAACTGCTGTTACAAGATGGTTGGCTCATCAAATCGTTGATAATCCGCCTATCAACAAGTCTTATGCACATATTCATTAGTAACATTGTAATAAACGTGTTAGTATTTATAAGTTATTCTTTTTTGCTGAACTTCTGAAGAATTCTTAAAGTTCGTAGGCACATTTGATGATTTAAACTCGTCGAAAGTGTTAGTTTCATATATATTTTAGTTTAATATTTGCAAAACCGTAGCATATGGTCCAAACTTATGTATATAATTCGTTGTCAAAACAATATATGATCATCATAATCGTGTTTCATTTCAACACCCTGTAATCATACTATTGATTACTTTCTGACTTTTATTCCACTTACTTCCGACTAGCCAGCCTTTTCCTTACTTTCAGTCAGGATCGTGTCCTTCCCGAAGTGAACAAAACATCCAAACTAACGTTAAAAATTACAGACATATTTACATTGGATGGATAGAAATTTTAATTATATTCTTTTTTAATTATAATGCTGTCCATTTTAAACTAATAACAGTTTAGTGCACACAGGTAAATATATTTACAAAACACCCTCTCAACACTTAAGCACTCCAGCATTTATTTTTTATTTAAAGAGTGAGGTTCTCGCATTATTGAAGATTTTGTTATGACCAGAGTGTATAGTAAAAATAAACTAATTTGTTTACTTTTACACGTTTATCAGTACAGATTCATAGATAATATTATAGTTATAATAAATAATGTTGTTATATAACATATATTATGCGAGCATTAAATAAGGAATGTAACTGAGTTTTTTATATGGTGAGTATTAATTAAGCAATACGATCTCGGTTTTATTGGCTACTAATAAAACTTAATGCACTGACAAAAAAGTTCATTAGTGTGAGTGCTTAGAATTAGATTTAATAGGAGCTCGTGGTTCGAATTGTACACAAAGTTGGTAACGATAAAACTGGATAACTGATGTCGTTGGCTGACGAAATCGTAAAATTTAACCAGAGGATGATATTAAACAACTAGCGTGTTCCAAATTAATGTTTCCAAAATAATCACTTGGTTTGAAACACTTTAGCATGGAAATTTGTTTGTTTCAAAATTGTTCTATTATAATAAATATCTAATAAAAGCGGTGAACGGAACTGTAATTTAAATTTAAAAAAATCTCATTCAGGTCTTATGACATAATATTTAATATGAATACAAACACTTTTATTTAGTAATTAAAAATAGTAAATTAATAAGCGACGATTTTCAGACGAAATTTAATATTATTTATAATTTACTTTATGTTGGTGTCCAATTGACCCTAAAATATGTTATTAAATGACTCCTATACTTTTATTCTTGTCATAGTGGTAAAAAATTTGTGAATTTTTAAGGTCTTAAATTATATTTGGTTTGTAGCTTAGTCAAACTCTATAATACTCTTTAGTTTTTTAACAACGATTCAGTTGAACACATATTTGTTAATGAACCAATCCCAGGTTTGCTTCGTTTTTAATTCAACTATAATTTTTAACATCGATTCAGTTGAACAAGTTTTTGTTCATTTGCAATTGCCTGTACCTATTCGTTTGAACGCGCACACCTCCAGGATTTCGAGACAAAACCCCCCGCCCATTATATATTAAACCATTATTAATATAAGTCCTATAAGTAATAATATAATTAATTTGTTACAGAAATATAACCGAACTATTTGATGATATAAAAATAAAAAACCAATATTTATTTGAATGTGTGACAGACATTTGCTTTGACAATTGGTAATGAAAGCGTCATGTTGCAACACTTTCGTTTCTCAACAAACGAACCTTTTACGAACCTTAAACAACAACATCACGCTAAACTTGTTTTGTTGACAAAAGCGTAAACACAGATAACGCACAGCATTCAGTTTTGAAATGAAAAACAAACAGCATTTGCCTGTTAAATGACGTTACATAAATTCTTATATTATGATAATATGTAGGTTTTGTTACCCAGTAACAGTAATGGAATAATATTTCATTAAATACTAATCCTAAATGTATTTATAATTAATTACGAGTACGTTGTGCTCTTTATGTGTTTATAACCTGAATAATCTAAATAATAACCTATATCAAAATAGAAAGGACTATTACTACTCTCGTGATTTTAACTGGAGTGTTATATTTAAATTACACACTTTAATTATTTACCGTAGTTTATCCTCGAGTTAAAGTGTTTGCTGGTAAACAATTAATAAAAATCATAAAACCGAATAACAACAAATCTGTCCAATTCTTGCAATGCTTTCAATGACAAATTTCTTCTTCCTTAGACGTTTAAGCTAAGATTTTTATTTAGGGCTTATTATCTATTAGTTGTACAAGTGATCACATTGCAAGGTTTTTATATGAGTTTATAAAATGTACGGAAAAAGTTAAAAGTTTCTATTTAATGTGGTTTTCTATAATACCTCTGCTATACTGTGGAATTAGATAAAATACGCAACAAGTACCAGCTACTATACATGTATGTTCTTAAAATAATCAGATACACGAACTTAGAAGTTTCCAACAGGACATAACGGAAGAGGTAGGGCACATAATATGTTAAATATTATGGTCGGACAGACAGACGAACTGCTTTTAGAAATTTTGAATCCAAAATTAATGGCGCTTGAACAAAGAGTAACCTATCTGCACTAAAGTAGGTACCGCTAACAATTTTCAAGTCCCTAGCACGTTTCTTTCGTAATATTACTTAGACGGGCTGACGGACAGGCAGATAGACAGACATACTACCCATTAACCTATTGTCCACAAAAATAATGAGTGGATTCTTTATAAACGGACGGATAACGAGACGATTTCAAGGAGGCCGTGGCTAAATTTTGCAAAAAGTAGATTTTGCTAAATGTACATAGAAATCATCGTTTTGACTACAATTTGTATGTGATAGGATTTATCGTAAGCAAATGTTCAGTATAGCTGACAGTTTAAAAAAGAGATATTTAGTCATTAGAACAATTTTACATAATTGAAGGTGGTCAAGTCAATTAGTTTAGAAGTTATGAATCCTTTATAAAACACTATCTAAAAAATAAAACATAGTAAGAGCAGTATTAATAAACTAATAATATTTTCACTTATTAATAATAACTTTCTTATTTAAAATGGAAATGCACAAAATAACTAAAGATTTCCGATAAAAGAGCAAAGTTAATAATATTTTCATAATAGTTTTATAATTCCTTATTTCTGAAAATGATCATAATCTTCATATAAATGGTTTTATCAAAACTATATATAATTAATGAATCTCATAAGTGTAATTCAAACAGTCGTATATTTAAAACTTGGTCTGATGACCAATTACAATAAACTTGATCAAATTTAATGTGATCAATTAAACAAGTTTCAATTAAATATTTTTTAAGTTAGAAGCATCAGTGTTATTGAAATGTCTGTATTGAACATGTAAGAGAGTATTCCTTTGTGTGTCTGAAACCAGTTAATTGTTTACACGAGTTAGCTCAAAGCTTTGTAGAAGATAAAGTACGTATTACAGTGACTGTGATATGAGTATATTCAAACATATTATCCGTAATTATCGAGTAAAATGTACAGATTACTTCAGTACAATATGTGGGTACAAGAATTTACAATTTTTGCGGATGACTCAAAATCACAAAACTAATTAAATTAGTTTGATTGTTCTATTTGCATATATGTCGTTAATTCTTTATTAACACTTGTTTGACATCAAATTAATAAAAATGAAATTTTTTCTATACAACATAGTAACTCGTTGCCTGTGCTGATATAAGTATATATAAGTGATAGAATGGAAAAAAATTGAAAGGCAGTCACACGACAGAGGCTACCACTTCTTTTCAGGGGCTGTGAATATATGTCTTGAAAGCACTTTTTTCTAGGTAAAACTAAACATTTATAGTTTTATAATTTGAAATATTGTGAAATACTTAGTTCTTTAAAATAAAGTTTATGCTTCTATAAATTTTACATATTTTCGTAATATTAAAGAAGTACATATATTACATTGTTCACTGACGTCTAAATATAAAAATAATAAATATAGATATATCTTAAATTTAATGTTCAATACTATTTTATATACTGTATTTAGTTCTAAAATTTGGTGAGTATAATTTTAACTACAATTTTGTATTTCCGAAATACCTGCTTCATTTTAATTGTCATTATATTCTAAAAAAGAACTTATGGATTTATAATAAATGAAATAACCAATAAATATTCAGGAATACCATCTTGCTAAATATTTTGTAAACGCAGGATCTATTGTTGTACTATATCTTGTTGCACTAAAGTTTTTATCGATTAAAATTGTTTAATTAAATTTATCTTTTAATAAGTCAATTAATGGTTTTAAATATTAAATTATTAACTTTTAATTAAATAAACTACAGCGTTCTTACTTAGAAAAGATCTAATCAATTTTATTTTTATTCTAATATCGTCCGGACGAAACTAGTAGTGAACTGTAAATAATAATTGACCGTGCTGAAATTCAATTTAGAACTCGATGATCTATAAATACTGCTATTAAGTGATGCAGTAAAGTAGTAGATTTTACGTTCGATTCATTAATAAATAGTACTAGTTCGTAGATTATTCAAACAAGTATTTTATTTTTAGTCTTTTTGCAATAGTTGTTTGGCGTTGGAAGTTTTTTGGTGTGTTAAAGTTAGCAAGTGCTACTTATTGCAGAGTTAACTGATTTTGTAAATTTTGACTGCTTTAAAATTGTCGCTCAAGTAACCTAACCTGAAAAATTCCAAAACCAAGGAAAGTGTGCAGAAGCAGGGACGTCATTAATAATATGAGTGAGTACATGATCGAACAGTTAGAAAACAAATCATTGTAAAACACTACTTCTTTACCAGCGTTACGTAATTTTCCTTATTTCATATAATGTTGTGTGTTATTGTATTTTATATTTCTCGTTTAATCTATCCTAACGGATTTTTCATTGACGTCAACTTTTGTTAGTCCCGATGTAATGCTTATTTAACAGTTTGTTTACGTTTCGGTAAAGTTGTCATTATATTTTGAAATCATGTAGAAAATACGTGACACGAAACGAAATTTTTTCACCATTCAAAACATACATCCATAGCCCGCAAAAAGTAGTAATCATGTAAATAATTAACGAAATGAATCATATATGGCATATATGACCAAACACGTATACTAAAAAGATTATTTGGAATTAGATTTTTGTGGGAACTCTTAAATGTACTTTAAAATTTATTAGTCATCAAATGGAAAATATTGTGTACAATAAACTTTTTACAATAACTTCCATACAAAACTTAAAGGAGCAAATTTATTTATTATATTAAATTAAGAACTTAGCCTAAAGCTAGTTTAGGGATTGTTACCTTGTTTAAGCTTTTAGTGAACATTACTGCGAGGTGTAGATACATAAATAGGTATCTATATAAACTTGTTGCAAAACAGTTTGTGCAAAGCCTTATTAAGAAATATGAATAATTTATAAAGGAAAGGTTTATGGGCATGTTTAATATTTAACAGCTGATAATAATTTACACTATACTAACAATAAAATAGAACAAAGTTTAAAAAACTTTAGGAAGTAATATTAAGAAATTTTGGAAGAAAAGAATTTATCCATAACCGTACTCACATAGATTTTTCCTTTTTTTCGATTTAAAGTTTTTAAGTATTATTGTATCTTTTAATATTGATACCAAATAAAATATTTTTGGAACAACTAACACAAGTAAATGAAATTATGTTCATTAGTATATAATAATATTCAAGTATTTAAATTATTGCTAGCAAGTAAAATTACTTTAGTTCATGTAGGTTAAATAATATAGGAGTCCATAAGTAGGTTAATAATTAATAAGCTTGAAAGTTTAATAATACTTCCGGAAGTGTAGATGTATTGTGTTAAGAATTATTTAAGACGAGCCTTGTTAATTAAATTGTAAAACACCGAAATTACTATTTGTTAGTCATAGTAAAAATATCGCGTACGTGTTTAAATATTTGTGCGTTAAATGTGCGACTAACGCATCATCAAATTCAATGTTGAAAATTAATCTACTATAATATATCTATAACCGAGTTTGGAGAGTCAACCAGTTGAGTCCAATCCAATAAACCGGCTCGTCTAACGTATTGGAAGACAATAGACCGGCAGTATTGGTCCTTTAAACTGTCCTTCTATAAAAAATGTCTTAAGTGCTCTTTCTAGTTGGTTGATGAAACTAGTATAGATATCATGCAGGTCGCAATAAACGTTCACTTAATTAAGTAATGTACTAGAAAATACTGGGCATGGATGGTCAGATTATACTGTAATACTCGTAGTTCAAATGCTCTACACGCATTACTGACAAAGTCGGTAATAAAAATGGTTTCCATGCATAACGGCTGTTTTATTAGATTACTAGATTGGTTGTAAACTAACAAACACCTTTAAATATGTGAACAAACACTTTTTTAAGGAAGAATTATCTTCTGGTTTAAAAATTAATACATTATATTTTTTCGTGTTTTTAAATCAATAAGAGCAGAGAAACTAATAAGTAACCAATGATTATCTCACCCTACTGTAGAGGCAGGATGCGGCTTTTTAACCGAGTGGCACACGTCCGATTCTCTCAGGCTTAAATAAAACATTTGGTAAATAGATTTGATCTATGGATCATCGTTCTGATATAGCATTCGTATTGTCTATATTATGGAATTTACTTCATTTCTCTGCAAAAGATCATTTACATATTAGTTATGAATACGATTTTTCCACCATAAAAAGTCTTGTTTGGTTTTTTATTAAATTCTATAACAAATGATAGATCTGTTTCACCACCTGTTTTCTTGGTAATGGTAAAGGGTATTCTATACTTAGTGTAATTGTTTATTTTAAAAAATCAATTTTATTTTATAGGTCTCTTTAAAAATATTGAATTTGACCAATACAAATGATACGTTGTTTTTATTTTGTGACCTCTAAGGTTACTTATTTGTTCTTATGAAATTTAAAAAAAAACAGTCGATGTTATAAATACTGAAAAAGAATTCATTTAAATATTTAAGTTCAAATTTTGTTAAATCTTGTAAACTCTTCCTCGCATAGGGCTTAGTGTAAGATGAAATGCAAAATAAACTCAAAAAGAGCTGCCAAAAACGAAATAAAGAATGAAATCGAAAAAGAGCTATGAAATATTTTCCCATTTTTTTTATCTTGATGCTCAACATGACGTCTTATGGAGCTTACATAATGTGTTACTGCAGTGTGTGTAACGTTGTGGCATCAATTTTCATCTCTACTCAATAAAATTATTGCTTTTATCATAAGCACACGCTTATATGTGAGCTTATTTTTAGTACACAGTACTTCCCATATGTGGACACCCCGTCCTTTACATCGGGGACTTTAACAGTCATCACAGCTCGTGGGGATACTCATCGGATGACGACAATGGTACGAGTTTAACTAGTTGGGCTGAAAAAAAACAACTTAATATTAATACATGATGCCAAAGACGCCCACACTTTTTATTCAGCCCGCTGGCGTCGTGGTTATACTCCAGACCTATGTTTTTGCTCTTGTGACCGCTCTCTTAAGCCTTTAGCAGTTGCGAGGAAAGTTATTGGTGCCTTTCCTCATTCTCAGCATAGGCCTGTGCTTATTTCAGCCGGAATCAAGATTCCTCTTGTAAGATCCTTCCCTCGGCCTCGCTGGAATTTTAACAAAGCTGATTGGAAAGCCTTTACATCCAGGCTTGATGATGGCATCAGGTTCATCCCTCCCACGATAAGAAACTATGACCGGTTCACAAAGCTAGTCTTGGCTACTGCTAAACTGTGCATTCCACGAGGATTTCGAAAGAGCTATGTGCCAGGTTGGAGTCAAGAGTGTGAGGACCTTTACAGTGAGTTCAATGACACCGGGAACACAGAAACAGCTGATTGGCTGCTACAATCTCTTGACAAAGCAAGAAGAGAAAAGTGGGTACACACAATGGAAAATCTTAACTTCACCCATAGTAGCCGTAAAGCTTGGTCCCTCTTGAGAAAGCTCTCCACCGGCAAGCCTTCGACGAACAGTTCTTTGTCACATCCGAAACCCTGTGCAATAGCAAAGCGTATTGTTGCTTTGACCAAGTCAAATCGCCACCCATCTGACAAGCTGGTTAATTACAAGTTAAACTAATTTAAAAGCAGTCGGCAAGCTCCGTTGGAAATATCGAGAGCATTTGAACTTGATGAAATTGAAGTGGCCATCTCCGCTCTGTCAGTTGGGAAGGCAGCCGGTATCGATAATGTCTTCCCAGAATTCCTAAAGTACTCTGGAATCAAAGTTAAATACTGGCTTCTTACGGTGTTCAACGAAATACTGGCTACAGGTAACCTGCCTGCAGCATTTAAAAGATGTAAAATAATCGCCGTTTTGAAACCCAACAAAGACCCAGAGCGTATTGAGAGCTATAGGCCCATAGCCCTGCTGAGTGTGTGTTATAAGCTGCTGGAGAGGTTGATCTATAATAGAATATTTCCCATTCTCAATGCCAGCATTCCTATAGATCAAGCTGGCTTTAGACCTGTTCGTAACTGCTGCGACCAGGTGCTTGCGCTTACAACTTTTATTGAGAATGGTTTTGAAAAGAGAACAAAAACCTCTACAGCCTTTATAGACCTCACTGCAGCTTACGACTCTGTCTGGAGAAAAGGCCTTTTAGTAAAGCTTTACAATCTAATTCCTTGCCCTTTCCTTCTGCGGCTTCTTAATTCAATGATTAGCGACAGGCTTATAAAAGTATGCCTTGGCCGTGAGGAAAGTTCTTTCAGGCAACTTAAAAATGGCCTTCCACAGGGCTCAGTACTTGCTCCTTTGTTGTTCAACGTGTACTCTGTCGACATCCCGACAACGTTATCCAGAAAGTTTATTTATGCGAATGATATTGCCTTAGCCTACCAACATAAGGACATAAAGAAAACAGAACAGGCACTCACTGATGATCTTTCAGTCCTCGCAGATTACTTTAGAGCCTGGAAGCTAAATCCAAATCCTACTAAAACTGAAGTATCATGTTTCCACCTAAATAACAGACTGGCGAACTACAAGTTAAATGTAACTCTTGATGGTGTTAAATTGAAACATAATGAACATCCGCAGTATCTGGGAGTTACCTTAGACCGATCTCTCAGTTTAAAAATCACCTTCAAAAGTCAGCAGCAAAGCTGAAAACAAGGGTTAATATAGTACAGCATCTTGCTGGATCAACTTGGGGAGCCAACGCAAAAGTACTGCGTACCACTTCTTTGTCCCTTGTGTACTCCGCTGCTGAATATTGTGCTCCTGTGTGGCTTAATAGTGCACATGTGCTAGAGGTCGATATCGTTCTTAACAGGGCCATGAGGACAATTACTGGAACTCTCATGGCAACACCAACACCTTGGCTCCCAGTGCTGAGCAATATAGCACCACCTGAGTTTAAACTCAAAGAGGCTCTTCTGAGAGAGTTCAATATGATCGTGTCCAATCCCGAATTGCCCGTTACGCGCGACCTTCCTCAGCAAGATAGCCGGCTCAAATCACGCAAGCCATCACTACGAACAGCATCCCAGTTGATAGAGGAGAACTTTACCCCTAATGCTAACTGGGCGTCATCCTGGGAATCATTCGATGGACGGAACAAGTTCTTGATATCCGATCCTACGAAAGCAGCGGGTGGCTTGGAAATTCCTCGAAAGGAATGGGTTTTATTGAATCGTTTTCGAATTGGGGTTGGGAGAAGCAATCACTGGAAATTTAAGTGGGGTATTACTGACGACGAGACGTGTGATTGTGGCGCAAACTCTCAGACAATGGAGCACATTGTAAACGACTGCCCTTTGCGATTGTTTTCTGGTGGTCTGGCTGGTCTAAGTGGTTTAGAGGATGGGTCTCTAAACTGGCTCAGTAATTTGGATTTAGCTTTGTGACGGGTGCTTAATATTATTTTGAATTTATGACTCAAGAACTTTGTTCTTACGTACTTTTTAATAATTGTATTTTTTTATTTATTTATTTATGGATAGCTGCCTTTGTCCCCTATACGATATATATATATCGTATATATATATATCGTATATATATATCGTTTAATTTTTCCTCATTAAAAAGTGTTTGTTAACAAATTTAAAGGTTTTTGTTAGTTTACAACCAATCTAGTAATCTAATACAGGTAAAACAGTCATTATGCATGGAAACCATTTTTATTACCGAATTCGTCAGTAATGCGTGTAGAGTGTTTGAACTACAAGTATATATATATATATATACCTATAGTATATATATATATACCTAAGTATATATATACTTGTAGTTCAAACACTCTACACGCATTACTGACGAATTCGGTAATAAAAATGGTTTCCATGCATAATGACTGTTTTACCTGTATTAGATTACTAGATTGGTTGTAAACTAACAAAAACCTTTAAATTTGTTAACAAACACTTTTTAATGAGGAAAAATTATCTTCTGGTTTAAAAATTAATAAATCATATTTTTTTAGTGTTTTTTAATCAATAAGAGCAGAGAAACTAAGAAATAACCAGTGATTCAAGCTTCACCCTACTGTAGAGGCAGGATGCGGCTTTTTAACCGAGTAGCACAGGTTCGATTCTCTCGGGGTTACATAAAATATTTGGTAAATATGTTTGATCTATGGATCATCGTTCTGATATTTTTTTTTTTTTTTTTTTTTTTTTGGATATTGGGGTGGATTCATAGATCCTCACACGTCAACCTGAGCTTATTTTGTGCCCCTTTGATGTTAGAGGGGTAAGCCTATCTTTGTGCCCTTAATTAGGCTAAGAAGCTTTTCCCCGATACTAGCATCTGGTTCGTCGCCTGGTTGTTTATCACCGAAAAGAGCCCTTCTCCTTGCTCCCAGTCTCTTACAGTCCAGTATTATGTGTTTTGCAGTCTCTTCAGACTTATTGCAGAGTCTACACTCCGAGTCCTCATTTCGTAAACCTAGAGTGTTTAGGTGTTTCCTGAAGTGGCCGTGTCCAGTGATCAAGGCAATCACTTGCTTAACCCGATCCCTGCCCAGCCCCATCAGACATCTGGTGAAGCCGGAGCTAGAATCGGCAAGCAGTCTTTTGCCGAGTGCTTGTCCTTGGTGACTCTGCCACCGCAAGCGGTGTGTCTTCCTGGACCATTTGTTTATACTTTGGTAAGCGGCTGACTTGCTTATACCACAACTCGGTTCTGGACCGGTGTATGGCATGCTTGCTCCGCTTTTGGCAAGCCTGTCGGCGCATTCGTTGCCACCTATGCCTGTGTGGCCCGGTACCCAACCAAGACGCACTCAGTTGCGTGATCCAAGCTTGCAGAGAGTGTTAAAGCAATCCCACACAAGCCTGGATCCAATGCTGTTGGAGTCAAGAGCTTTAAGAGCTGCCTGACTGTCTGACATTATACAGATGTTCATTCCCTGGTACCCTCTGGTGAGGCCTAGGTTGGCACAGGCTAGGATAACATAGATTTCGGCTTGAAATATGGAGCAGTTCCGACCCAAACTGCCGCAAAGGGCAGTTCTAGGGGATTGACTAAACACTCCATATCCAGTTCTACCCTTAATAAGCAAGCCATCCGTGTACCAGACAAAGCTCTTTCTTATTGTTGGGATGTTATCCTGCGATTTCCACTCATCTCTGGAGTAGAAGTCAACAGAGAATGGCTTATTGAATACGAACTCCGTTCTCATTATGTCGGAGACCATTTCGAGAATAGCGCTTGGGTTTACAGCTTCGGTGATGGCGCCATGGCTCGTGTTAGACGCGCCATTCCTCCACAAGCCAGCAACCATCAGCCGATAAGCTGACTTACGCGCTTCAGCTTTTATATGGACATCAAGAGGTAGAAGTCCTAAAGCCACCTCGAGGGTCGCTGAGGGACTGCTCCTGAATGCTCCGGTTACAAAGATTGTGCCAAGCCTTTGTAAGCTTTCAAGCTTGGCTTTGGCAGTTACCTGATTCACCTTTGTCCACCAGACTAATGAACCATAAGTGATTTGAGGCCTTACAACTGCTTTGTAGAGCCATAGTGCTATATGGGGTTTTACGCCCCATGAGATTCCTGCAAGTCTCCTGGACGTCATGAGCGCCCACTTTGCTTTGTGCAGGATATTACGTAAGCTTATGGTCTAGAGTCAGTCCTAAATATTTGACTGTCTTTGACCACTCTAGGTTCTTTTTCCTAGTGAATGGTACAACTACTGTCTTAGAGGGATTTACTTTCAGTCCCTCTCCCTGACACCAGTTGTGTACATGTTGAAGGTTGGTATTCATGATATCAACAACAACATTTGTATATTTTCCCTGTACCATAAGGACTATGTCGTCTGCATATCCTTGGACATAGATTCCATTGTTAGTAAGGTCCTCAAGTAGACCATCTACTACTAGATTCCACAGTAGAGGTGACAGGATGCCTCCTTGAGGACATCCCCTTGTGGGTGCGATCACAAGCGATTCTTCATTGAGATCGGCCCTGATCCGTCTGAAGCACAGCATGGCCCTAAGCCACCGGCACAGGGCTGGCTCGAGGCCACGTCGCTGTGCTCCACTTACCATTGCAGTGAATTTGGCATTGTCAAAAGCTCCTTCAATGTCTATGAAGGTGCACAATGCCAATTCCTTGGCGGACAGGCTATCCTCAATCCTACTGTCTAGTTGGTGCAGTGCTGATTCACAGGATTATCCTTGCTGGTATGCATGTTGGTTGCGATGAAGGGGAGTGTCTGAGAGAACTCCCTTTCTCAGGTGCCTCTCCACCAGTCTTTCTAATGTTTTCAGTAGAAACGAAGATAAACTGATGGGACGAAAAGATTTAGGGACAGAGTAGTCCGCTCTCCCTTTTTTAGGGATGAAGACCACCCTGTTGAGACGCCAGACTTGTGGTATGTACCCATAGGCTAGGCTTGCCCTGAATAGTTCACATAGAAGGGTAAGGAGATTCTCCGGCCCTTGTTGAAGCAGGGCCGGAAAGATTCCATCCCCTCCTGCAGATTTGAAAGGGGCAAATTTAGAAATTGCCCATTTAACTTTAGAGAGAGTGACAATCCTTCTGGCAATGGCCCAGCTACCACGATAAGCTCTTGGCCGTGAGCCTGCCTCATGGTTACCAGACGTTCCAGTGTCGTCATTCTCAAAGATACAATCAGGGAAGTGAGTCTCAAGGAGAAGTTTGAGGCTATCACTAGACCCGGAAGTGTGTTGACCTCCCTGGGACCTTAAAGATCCCAAGTGACCGGTTGGACTTGAGGCTAGTAAACGTTGCATTCTAGCTGCCGCGCTTAACTCATTTACCTTCTGTGTAAACTGCCTCCAGGAACTTTGTTTTGCTTTTTTAATTGCTAGGCTGTATTCTGTTAGAGCTCTATGATAGGACTCCCAGATACGGCTCCTTTTGCATTCATTGTACAGCTTCCTGACATTAACCCTTTTGCGAGCGAGGTCCGCAGTCCACCACTTAGTATTGGTTCGACTCTTCCCCCGTCGCAATGGGCAATTGTCATGGAAGCTATTGATTATAGCATTCTGCAGGTCAGAAGCTATCTGATCTATGTCTGTGAAGCATCGCACCCTTCCGCCTACCGATCCCAACTGTGACTGAAGGTCAGACTTATATCCCAACCAGTCAGTCCTCCTGGGATTGCGATAGAGGACCTCTGCAGCCTCATCTTGCAAGTTAAAGCGGATATACCTGTGATCCGATAATGAGGCCTCTTCGTTTACGTGCCACTTATCAACCATTCCAAGTATACCTTGTGTGCAGATTGTAATGTCAATAACTTCTTGTCTAATTCGTGTTGCGAACGTAGGGCGGTTACCTTTATTACATATAAATAGGTCCCTACTTAGAAGAAATTGTAAAAGTGCCTCACCTCTGGGGTTAGTGTTGGTGCTGCCCCATCCAGCAGAGTGATGGGCGTTGGCGTCACAACCTAGAAGAAGTTGTTGACGTCTGGCTTGTGCTTCTTCCACCAGGAGCTCTAGGTCTCTTGATGGAGGGAGTTACCTGGCATCATATGGCAAGTATACGGAGCCTACAATTGTGCTCTGCACTATGCCTCCATTCTTCCAGGTTAGTGTGCCCACAGTGAGATCTCTGGAGCAGAATTCGTTGAGGGTTAGAAAATCCAAGCCTCTCTTCAACAGGATGCAGCTTCTGACATTCCTTAGAGAGGTACAGTAAATTAACTTACCTTTGGTTTCATTTAGGCCCGCCACTCTCCCTTGGTGAAGCCATGGTTCTTGAATCAATGCCAGATCAAATCCCTCCTGGAGGAAGAACTGGCAGAAGGCTGCCGAGGCAGCCCTACTGTGCTGGAGGTTGATTTGTAGAACTCGTGGCATTGTCCTTGACTGTCGAGGAGAAAATTGAGACCTGCCAGAGTCCTAAGTTGGCTCTACAGTTGGAAGCCTTCACAGCCTTGTAGCAGACCTCGTCCAGGAAGCAGACGAATCCGTAACCTTTTGGATCTGGCTGGGATGGAAGGATTTTCCACTCGTTTACATTTAGGTTAAGGTTCTGCTTATTGACCATTTCAAGTACCTTTTCAGGTGTCTTCTTCAGAAGCTTCGGGTGAGCTCTGAAAAACACCCTAGTGGACCTCAAGATGTCCTTACGCAGACCCACTCTCAGAGAGATGTCATCTCCCAGAGGTTTTATTCTTTGAATAACTTCTTCCAGCCAACGTTCTGATATAGCATTGGTGTTGTTGCTTTTATGGAATTTACTTCATTTCTCTGCAAAAGATAAATTACCTATTAGTTACGAATACGATTTTTCCACCGTAAAAATTATTGTGTGATTTTTTTATTCCACTCTATAACTAATGATAGATCTGTTTCACCACTTTTTTATTGGTAATGGGTAAAGGGTATTCTATACATAGTGTAATTGTTTATTTCTTTAAAATAAATTTTATTTGATAGGTCTCTTAAGAAATATTGAATCTGGCCAAAAAAATTCTATGTTGTTTTTATTTCGTGACCTCTAAGGTTACTTATTTGTTCTTATGTAATTATTAATAACAGTCGATGTTATCAATACTGTAAAACAAAACATTTAAATTTTAAGGTTCGCATTTTGTTAAATATTTTAAACTCTTCTTCGCATAGGAATTAGTCCGAGATGAAATACAAAATGAACCCAAAAAGAGCTGTCAAAAACGAAATAAAGAATGAAATCGGAAAAACGCTGTAAAAGATTTCCCTCTCTTTCATTTTATTTTAATGCTTAAAACGACGTCTTATGTAGCTTACATAATGTGTTACTACCGTGCGTGTAACGTTGTGGCGTCAATTCAATTTTAATCTCTACTCAATAAAATTTATTGCTTTTATAATAAGCACACGCTTATGTGCTTACGTACAGCTTATTTCTTGTTTTTCCTGGCGTGTAGCTTCCTTTTGTACGCTCTATGCTTTACACCAATAAAACTGTTCTTGACAATTACATGGCCGGTAACTTTATATTTAAAATTGTTTTTAACAATCAAATGTAATTTAAAAATATTAAAATTCCAGTTTTTGAGATTATTACGATAAAAAGTAGTCACTATAAGGAGAAAGATAGAGTTAACTCCATAAAACTCTGAATCCAGGTGGATAAGAGGGTAAATAGACTTGGGCCAAACTCTGGTCAAGAGGTCCAAGTAATAGGAAGTTTGGTTTGGTCCAATCTGAATTGATCAAAGCAAGTTAGTCCTATTAGAGCTTATATCAACCAAACTAAAAAGCTTTTTTGCTGGTTAGCCAAAGCTTCCATTTTCTCGTAACCAAATTATTTCAAAGTCAGTTACTAATACGAAATTAAATTCTATCATTCAATAATTTTTTAAATATTTTAAACCTTGTAGCACATTTTGATGTGCAGTATGAAATACTTTAGTAATATATATGTAAATAAAAAGACAACTAATACTGCAACCATATACATATATATATATATATATATATATATATATATATATATATATATATATATATATATATATATATAGGATTCATTTACATTGTATTTGGCCGTATCTGTCACATATATTATGTTTAAATAACTAAACTAACATATGATCGGAAGACCAAATACCTGTCAAACGAATTTTTTTTACATTTATTAAATTTGTATAAATGGCAATAGCCGAGTTTAATTTCAAAAAAACATTGTATAACAAAAATTACTTGCTCCGCCGGGACTCCGTATGTGACAGACAATATTATTGAATTGTAAAATATTTTCAAATGAAGAAAGCTGCGAATGCTTCAGAAAAGGTGCCGGAATCAGGCTTAATTCTTTGACATTTTGATATGACACTTTGAAGTGGAATAAAAATAAACAAAATGCACAGGAATAGCCAATAAATTGCTTCAAGAGTAATTGCTGGAAGTAGATGAATTTTATTAATGTATTTTTCTCAATTTTATTTTAATGAGCACAGATGAAAATTGACACCAACGTTAAACACACTGTGGTAACACATTATGTAAGCCTCATAAGACGTCGTCGTGTTTACCATAAAAATGAAAGAAAGGGAATATTTCACAGCTTTTATTCGATTTCGTTCTTTATTTCGTTTGTGACAGCCCTTTTTCAGTTTATTTTGCATTTTATCTTAGACTAAACCCTATGCAAAGATGAGTTTACAATATTTAACAAAATATAAACTTAAATATTTAGGATTAGGACAAATGAAGGATTTCTTAAAGTTTATAAGCACAATTATTACAAATTTCTCTGTTATATTTGTTTCTCGTGAGACCGCGGTCAGTTAACGAGTGAGAAAGTTGTATATTGCAACACACTTGGTCTGAATATATGACTTGAACAAAAAATGTTTGTTTAAAAAAGCCAAAAAAGGTTTGAAAAATTATTATATAAAGGAAAATTTGATACTTGCAAATAGCTTGAATCTCGATATCACGAAAATAAAAAGTGTAAACTAACATTATAGGTTGTTTAATCTGGCTTTACAGATCGGGAAGATTAATACATATATAAATTGTTTATTACGGTTAGCCATTTTACAGTTTTATTACATGCCCAATATAGATGTATGTTTTATATAAAATAGATTCAAAACCTGGTTTTGAGACCTACCTGTCGAAATTTTTAAAGCTATATTGGCTAAAATTGGAGATTTCCTTAAATTTGTACATAGACGAAATTGAAATGAGCATAAATATCTTAGTTACGTATTACGCATAAAAATTAGGCAAGTATGTGAAAATAATTTGTGAAATGCTTCCATATTAATGTATATAAGTTCCATTGCAGCATATAAAGTTTGCTATGATCAGAAACTATAAAACTATTTTTGAGATACCTCACTGTAGCTGCTGAATGCTACAAAGTGTGGGTGTTGTGGCGGTAAGATAGATGCTAACTGTCTGTTTGTCTGTCGGTCTGCTTGAAGCCCACGAGTTCAGGCTAAAGACCAATGATAACAAAGTATCCTTGTCCAGGACGGTCCTTGGGTCAGTTTATCTTAGTGATTCACAGCACATTTCTCCCGATTTGAATATCAAATTACAAGTTCATGACTAATCATTATTTGTTTATTCTGAGCAATTGTTACAAGTTCATATCTCCAGAAATAAAATTAAAAGTGCCCTTCCTTTGTTTAGCCTTTTCGTTACATAGCGTTTATTTTTGAAATAAAAACTGCTCAATGGACATAAATTACTATTTCTTCATACATTTTTTAATTAAATTCTGATATCAGTCCAATTCAATTCACGTTCAGAGGATTTCAGATTTCTTTAATTAAACTCTTAGGTATAAATGCTGTTAAAGTTAAAAAGCACTAAAGTCGGTTTAATTGTATGTAATAATTGTTAGAGTAATTAAGGTACATACATAATTTAATATCTATTTAATGACTATATAAAATCCTGTTGCTTTTAGTTTCCAGGTAATTAATGCAACAGACAAGATGAATGACTCGCTTCCTTTAACGTGTAATTAATTCTGACGCATTACTGAGCAAAAGGACATGCTCTTAGACGACAAACACACAAACATATGTGTAGTAATATATATATATATAATATGTATATATAATAACTTTTTTTCTAAAATCGTAACTTAACCTAGTCTCAAGAAGGACTATGCTAATACTCTGTTAACCACAAACCGCATGGGAACATTTATCTTTATATTGGTCTGAGCATCCGTATATACGCAGTTACTTGATTCCATTGTGCACATAATACTAGTGTTGTACCACAGATTTTATGACACATGCTGCACAATTTACCGTCTTGCTTGTGTCAAAACTTTGACACTGCACCATTAGACAAGACAGAAAAAGTTTCAAACAATGATGACAAAGGGTGACTCAGAAACAGTGTCTTACTGTCACAGTACATCATAAACTTTCGATGTTATCTCGAAAGTTTTGCATTCAAATTACTTTACAAAATGGTTGCTGCAATCGATCAAACTATATTTTTATATTTAAAACTCTTTTATAATAAAGTAACAATATAAACATTTTTTTTTAAACTTAAACTTATAAATTACTATTTGTTTTGAAACACTTGTCGTGAGTTTACAAAAACCTTTTACTTTAGCGTCTAGGGGAAAAAAGTCATTTTTAATCTTTAAATACATTATACTTTAAAATTTTTTCTTTAATAAAAAATCATATTATAACCTGTTTAATGTGTTACTGTATGATTTTGATATTATGAAGCCAAAAAACAAAAATTATTTCAATTCTCTAATGCCAGTTGAAATTTACGAGTAATTAATCATAGCACAGTGAATTACTTTTATCCCAAAATTTTATATTTTCAATTATGTATTGATGTATATTCCTGGATGCGTATACATATTTTATATGCAAATACTCTAGTGGATGACTCAACAAAGCTTGTTTCATAAAACACTTCTAGATGCATGTGTCCCACACTTTCATCCTTCTATCACGGCATTGTAGAGCTCTCATGTACTTTCCCTCGTACACAATATGCTCACTGATGAGTTTGATGCTCAGCATTATATTATTTTCTTGCTGTATCATTTAGCAACAAACGAACAACCCTTAATATACAGCTTTTCTTCTGTATTAATTTTATAAACTGAGTAAACCATATACATTACAAAAGAGCTCACCTTAAAAATTAATAATTACAGAATATGTACAATACGTCCTACAAGATCATGTGCATGAGCATTGTGTACAACAATAGAATCAAAACATTCGAGAAATGGCAATTTCTCTTTTCATAAGATATCAAATTTCAACCATAAGTTGTAGCACGTAAAGTATAGAGCGTACAAAAGGAAGCTACGCGCCAGGAAAAACAAGAAATAAGCTGTACGTAAGCACATAAACGTGTGCTTATTATAAAAGCAATAAATTTTATTGAGTAGAGATGAAAATTGAATTGACGCCACAACGTTACACGCACGGTAGTAACACATTATGTAAGCTCCATAAGACGTCGTTTTAAGCATTAGAATAAAATGAAAGAGAGGGAAATCTTTCACAGCGTTTTTCCGATTTCATTCTTTATTTTGTTTTTGACAGCTCTTTTTGAGTTCATTTTGTATTTCATCTCGGACTAAGTCCTATGCGAAGAAGAGTTTAAAATATTTAACAAAAATGCGAACCTTAATATTTAAATGATTTGTTTTACAGTATTTATAACATCGACTGTTATTATTATTTACATAAGAACAAATAAGTAACCTTAAAGGTCACGAAATAAAAACAACGTAGAATTTTTTTGGCCAGATTCAATATTTCTAAAGAGACCTATCAAATAAAATTTATTTTAAAGAAATAAACAATTACACTATGTATAGAATACCCTTTACCCATTACCAATAAAAAAGTGGTGAAACAGATCTATCATTAGTTATAGAGTGGAATAAAAAAACCACACAAGAATTTTTACGGTGGAAAAATCGTATTCGTAACTAATATGTAATTTATCTTTTGCAGAGAAATGAAGTAAATTCCATAAAAGCAAACACACCAATGCTATATAAGAACGATGATCCATAGATCAAACATATTTACCAAATATTTTATATATTAGTTATATAATAGCCTATACATTTAAATTTAGCACATGCTATTATACGGAATTTAAAACAGATTTCATAAAAAAGTGTTATAAAATGTCTTATTTAAAAGCAGAATATTGTTAGTTTTAGGCGTGATGTATGGGATACCTTGCGGTTTTGTACATTAAAATTGTAACAAATTTACCAAGCGATAAATTGTTTAATAATTCATTAGAACAATGAACGTTTCGGATGTCTTAATGTCATTTTCTAAAAAAGTGCCCTTCCAACATAGAAACAAATTTGTTCAAATTAAAACTTAACCATGACCTTTAACCTTAAATTTTGCCATCCAACATCTTACTACGATATCAAATAAACAATATGTAATTGGTTTCGGATCCACATAATTTTATATCTGGCTGGTTTATACCTCACAGTAGAACCTATACTGGGTATGGCAAAAACACATAATTTTATATCTGGCTGGTTTATACCTCACAGTAGAACCTATACTGGGTACGGCAAAAACATATACGTTACTTCAATCCGAACATTCTAATTGATTTCAAGAAACGGCAATTCACCGACGAAAGTTTTGAGATGATGGGATTAAAAGACATATAGTGATATTTTCAAGCGGACTGCTACGAATTGGAGGGGTTGCTTTAAAGTGAACTTTGGAAAGTCTAAACAGAACCAATATGGCTACAATACCACTTCTTCCAAAGAATATGAGATAGATTGACGCGCCATACTTCTCATAGAATCTCAACTCGAGGAGGCATTTCTGAACATAATCTTGCCCATTCTATCTATTCTAACCTGTATTAAAGTAGCACAAATATTCCTTTAAGCCTAAGAGCTATTGTATCAACGGGGTATTACCTCTCCTTTTTGTTCTAAGTGAACAATACAACAGACGTTTCCGAAAATTATTATTTATCTGATTTGAGATTGCTGTGGTGGGTAACCATTTTATATGGGGTTGGCTATAAGGAAAAAACTCGTAAAAACCTTAAGGTTTAATCATGACTGATTAGCTTATATCTAAAAATAACATAGAAAAAATAATTAAGTGTTGGGTATTTGGAGAAAGACTAATTTTCAAAGATTAAATCAAACTACGGATTTATTAGTTAGATAAGATTTAATCAGTTTATTTTTATTCTTTTTTTTAAATCACACCAGGACGAAAGTAGTTGTGAACTAGAATAGGAATCAACATTAAACGCGCAGAGATTCAATTTCGAGTCCGATAATCTTTAAATACTGCTAATACATGAAGAGTTAAATTAACCAATGTTACGTTGGTAATTAAATTTTTAGTTAGTAGATTATTCAGACCAGTAGTTTACCATGTACTTTAAACTGTTTGCAACGACTTTTTGACGTTGGAATATTTTTGTGTAAACAGGTGCTACTAATAGCAGACAGAGTATATATCGATTTTGTAAATTTTGACAGCTTTAATTGGAGCTTAAGTAACCCAACCTTAAAATTTCCATAACCTACGAAATCTTCAGAAGCAGAAATAGATCCAGACGATGCTGTATTTTGGGCATTTACGTCAAAAATAATAAGAGGAAACTGATCGACCGGTATAATGCAAATCATTGTAAAATCCTACTAGATTAGAGAAGCGTTTCGTTATTTTCCTTATCATATATAATGCTTTATGTTATTGTGATTTACTTTTCCATTTTACTCAGTCCTAACAGATTTGTCAACATAACATTTTTTTATTTAATATCAGATGTTAATACAAGAATTTTACGTTTTGGTAAACGTGTCATTCTAAGTTGAAAGTATGTGGAAAACATAAACATGCGAATTGAAAAACCAGTTTTTTGCCTCACAAAACATACATCCATAGGCCGCCAAAAGAAGTAGTTACTTCAATAAGGAGCGACAGTATCTTCTTTCTAATACGGGTGGATAGCCACCGAACGGTGAAAAGCTTTCTCCAACATAAAAATGGATAGTCCTACTCCTATCGGCTCATAGCGAACAAACATGACGTTACGTTAAGTTACGCGAATGGAAGGTTGTATTACAATATCCTTATACGCTCATGTTAAAAAAACTAAATTACAAAAGTTGCGATTTTCACATCTTATAACTGATTAAGTTATATTATTATTTAGAGAGCAGGTGGTACAAGCATATAAGGTATTTGGATTTTGACCAAAGACTATAGCGCAGGTACAAACCCTGTCTGGGATTTTTGCCTCTTGATCAGTACTGTCGAAATTGTGCTATACCTACAATGTCCTTCTTCTCTTTGATAAGTTATAAGCATGGAACCTTGAATGATGTGGAAGGAGAGCATAAGGCTGAATTGGGGATTTACGTCCTGAAAGAATGATTATTATATATTTACAGAGCCCCATGCATACATCACTAGGTATAGATTCAAAATAATCTAATACAGATTTGCTATTCCAACATAAATCATCAGTTACCTTAATCTTAAACAGCTATTACGGACCATAATTCCAACTGTTACGAATATTATTGTTCAGTAAATGAAGATATCTCGAGGAATCCTATTGATGCCATAAATAAGAAAAATTCTCATAATATAGAACTTTGTATTTTGAAATGCATTTCACTCTAAAAAGGTTTTCATAATATTTTGTTTTTTTTTCGGGGGGGGGGGGGGATATTCCAAGAGATTGTAAACATCAAAGTGCACGAGATCATACTGAATTGTATAATACGGAAATGCAGTGCAACATGGTAGACTGGAAAATCCATCTAGGTTAGGTACCGCTCCACTGCTGAGTCAGCTTTGCCCGCATCGTTGTGAACAAATAAAGTAATTCATCTGTGATTCGTGGAATTTACTTTAAAACACTCAACTTCTTGTTTACTCAACAAATTTATAGTTTGTTGAAATAATACTAAAGCATTGTTTAAATATGTAAGCCAATACTGATAAAAATATATACCACATTATATGAGTACTGAAATATACGTTGATTGATTTTAATCAATGAAAAATATTAAATGTTAATATAATTAAATACTAATAACTGCTCACTGTCATATTGATATTGAAATATCCAAAAAGATTCATTAGTATTTACTCATATTTAATACATACCACGATTGATGTATTAGAAAATATATATTTGCTTATAGTTTGGGTTGGTGGCAATAAACGTAATTAATTTTATTCTTTTATACTCAAGAAAACTGATAATTCCATTACTTTTCTGAATGTTTATAACATATATATATATATATATATACATTAAGTTCTTCAAAATTGCTTCATACAGTCCTTTTCTATAAACACACTATAACACACACACACACACACACACCACACACACACACACACACACACACACACACACACACACACACACACACACACACACACACACACACACACACACACACACACACACACACACACACACATAAATATATATAAACATTTGTTAAAAAATATATAAAACTTACATAAATCTTTAAAAAGGGCTTTAATTTTATCCTATTTACTTAATACTCGTTACTTACTTTAAAATACGTACATATTTTCCGATACTTTAATGAATGCAGTCTTTCAAACACAAAGCAATTTGTCATTCTAGCATACCAACGGTTCTTACAAATAAAAAGCAAACTATTTATTTATTGTTATAACATGTCATATTCATCCACTTATTAGTATTGATTTTTACTTCCTACAACTGTCGGCAGAGTTTTTATTAGCTAAGTCAACTATGTTTTTCAAAGAGTTATTTTGTTATGAGCAATTTTTATAGTTCCTTCAAATTTTATAAAAATTGCCAATTCACATTTTTATTGATTTGAGTACTTCAAATTACTTAACTGGAAACTTTGAACTCGTACATCGTAATATTTGAAAGTAACTTAGTAAAAGTAACTTTTACAATTTATTTACAGTAAAAATTATTAAAAGCTCATAACAAAAGTGAAAGACTTCTTTGGGGTATAAAGTTGAAAATTTATACATTTCCTAAATAGTTTATCATTACCCAATAATGTTTAAAATTTTAATAAGACTTTGCTAGATCTCCAAAAAGTCAATTTTAAAATTAAGATTTTAATATAAATTATCAAATTTTTAACAGGTGTAATTGCAAATAAATAAATAATTAAGTTTTTATATTTCACTAGGTTAAAACGATGAATTATGAAAATTATTCATATTGCTCAAATAAATTATTTTAAATATGTGGATATAAAATAAAAACGAATTCCTAAATGTAAAACATGGGAATCCACCAAATTTATGATATATTGCTTTCTTATTAGAAGTAAATAATTCTCATAACCAAGGATGAAACTTTCAAAGTTATTGAATGCAAGAATCATTTGTAATTACATGTCTAATTGTTTTAAAAATAATATATATATATATATATATATATATATATATATATATATATATATATATATATATAGGTCTTGTCCCGTCATTTGTATTCCATATGTGTCAAACATCTGCTCAAGCCTCAACGGAAGAGGGCGATGATGGAGGTAAAAGTTCTTGTGTATTTGTGTCCTACCTGAGATTATATATAAACAGGGCTCGTTCTCCTGATGCAAGGGATTTGAGGAAATAAAGAGGAAACATTTTAGGAAAATTTTGAAATATTTTTGAAAATCATATGCTATCAGCAGAGTTATTATCTTATAAACATAAATTTGCAACATCTTCATATAATTTAATGTCATCGAATATGTTTGCTTTATTCATTGCTTTTTTAGTTTATAACATAGCCATTGTGTAATTAGATTAGTTTAACTGAATTTAGGTAAAAATTGTCACCATAATTTAACAAAGTGTAAACAATCCAGGACAATTTTTATGATACTTAATAAAGATTAATATATAAATATTGATTTCATTCAGATCTTAAAATTATATAAACACTAGATCTTTGATATTATTGTGTGATATTTCATTTTAAATTTGCCCTTCTATATGTTTTTATTGTATTTTATAAATTTTTCTTCCATTATATGTCCGTATTTTTAACATATTTTTTACTACCGTAAGATGGTATTTATTGGCAATTACACATAAAATGAGGTCCCTTCGAGCCACAATTGTAAATGAGTCCGTCGCAGGTTTTTCTTCCTGCTTTGAGATACAAAAGAACTGCATGCTTACGATTAATAATGTATAAAAAATAGAACTTAAATCTTCTAACATTTTTATAGTAATAAAAAAACGCTGAGTTATATATTTGCAAACCTGTGGAAACATATTGACTCCTTAAACAAAACGAGCCTTTTTATCGCATTAACAATTACTAAAAAAACAGCATTTCGTAAGATAAAGGATTATTCATATTTCTTTGGATTTAAAGAGCGTAAGGTATTGTATTTCATTTTAAGGTTTGAAAATATACAATTTTTGTTTTTTAAAAGGATTTTATTTTTTACTATTTTCACAAGGTTTTTTAACTAAAACCTTGCTCCTTAGTGCATAGTAGGTTTTAAATTTAAAGGTAATACAATTAATGCAACATAAGATGTTTAGGCATTTTAATCTCTTGTGCTATTTAAGTGAAGTTAATGTTAACACCATAAGAAAGCGCCACAAAAGAAATCTAAGAGAAGTATTGGATGAAGGTCATTTCCATTTATCTCCAAGTCTTATGGTTTTGCTTACGGATTTTATGAATATGTATAAAATCCCCTATCATATAATTTTGAAGTAATTTTAATAATGTTTGATATACATTTGTAGTGCTGGAATATCATTAAGGCAGCAGCTCCGAGCACAGAGGCACGGTTAAGTGATTGTCGTACCTCGCCTCTCTTAAATCACTGTGTTCCTAACCAGACTCCAAAACAAACAAAAAAGGGAGAAATGGCTAATTAAAAAAGTATGGACCTAATTTAAGCGATATAGGCTTCAAAAGTAAGCAAATATTTACCAATACATGTTGAAGTTAGAGGTGGCACTCCTCTGGTTTACCAGTGGCCCATGTCTTCAGAACCGAAGGAAAGTAGTAACCCTTACTTTTGGCCAAGACTGAGAGTAATAGAGAGCTTAGAGCTTGACGTTTTAGAGTAATTATAATGTTCAATGCGAAATCGTAATTACAAGAAGTATGTAATGTCAAAATACTTACAGGACATTATGTATATATATATCTCAATTTGTGCACGATTAAATACTATAATAACAAAGGTCAATTTACAAACTGGTAGTTTTAAAATTTTTCCTCAATTAGAACTAAGTACATGGTTTGGTGATTTATTAAATTTCATTGAAAACGCTGTATGTATTATTTTAATAACAACGAATATAATTTTTAAATATAAAACTTTTATTTCAGTAACTGTACACAACACGCTGGGAACTCACAGATTCAAAACAAACAATAGCATTTATCACGAAATATTAATGTATTTTTTTGTGCAGCATATTCACGGAATCTCATTGCATGATTATCTATTTCTGTTACTGATAGAAGCTTATTTTAGAAGTTCGTGTATACTTCAACTTATGTTTATTTTAATTTCTTTTCCTTTTAGTCTCTCATCGCCTTCTAGTTGTACAACCTCATCCAATTCTTATACGGCCGTTAAAACTAAAATTTATCATATAACTGTGACTATTGTTGTTACCTAAGTACAAGGCAGTAAAAATCATGTAATTACTCCCACGTGGCTCCCCAGTCAAGGCGTGTATGGAAAAAAAACGCCCTCAGCTTTAGGCTTGAAAACCTGCAATATTATGAAATCCCAGCACACCCCAACTATCATAGTCCTCTTTATATCTACAGAACAGCCCTCTAACCCGAATATCTAAACAATTTCTGTTAGTGATGTGCCGCTTCTGGTCATTTTTGTAATACTACACCCGTACTAATTCCCATTGACAGGTATAAAAAACCCACCAAAATTTATTCCTCTTGTAGAAGCTATAAATTAATAATTTCCAAGAGAGATAAAAAGAGCAATTAGGCTTATAAAAAAGCTTCTGGTGAAAGTTACATGTTGTACTGTGTAATTCTTTATTCCTGGTATATTATAATATTTATTATGGTATGAACAGTCTTTATAACCTTTGAGCATTCCAAATAGGCTATTTATTTCTTATGTTGGAATACGGTTGCCATATGTATTCATTACATAATTTAAAGTATGTTTTGCACCTAAAAGTATATCTTCCCCCGAATTTAATATAGTACAAAAAGTTGTGATCGAGTTATCAGACCACTGTAGAGAACATCTCTGATATACAGGTAAGGATGTTGTGAGTGCTTATATTCAACTTGCCATTATCTAAGTGTCTATCACACGTTGATATAGTGCAATTACAAGGAAATTTTAATTTCATATAATACCCAAATCCATAGCTAAGTAAATTATTTATAATAATAAGTAAATTCACTACGATGTTTTTAGACATGAACTTAAGACATCACACGACCTCAACTGGGACAGTTTAAAATTTGCAATGTTTGCCATTTATGTACGACAAAAGGCATACAAATCTTGTTGACGTATTAGACTTTACTTAAATTTGTAAACATTTACATCAATCCTTACCCTTAAGCGGGAAAACTGTGATAAATATAAATTGTTCAAGGATTTTAACGCCCACAACACTGATTTTTACTTAAAGCTGCTTGCCAACGATTCAACTTAAGGGATGTGTGATTAATATATATATATATATATATATATATATATATATATATATATATGTAACAGAGTAAATCCAAATAAATTAGAAATGGTTATACTGCATTTGCCTAACTATACGTAGTTTTGTTTAATTGTGGATTTGGCCGTCTTAACGTCATGTCAAGCGAACATTTCCAGAAATATCTCACCCAAAGAGGACCAGTACAGGATACAGATTTTTCTTAAATGTATATAAAATTCCACGAAATTTCAAAAACTAGGTTTCTCTGTAACATGTTTACTTTAAATTAGCGTAACCACTTAACATGGAGTACATATAGTAGCTTGCTATATACAGCTGAGTTTCCTTTATTAAGCTGACTTAATTAAGAAGTTTTAGTCTGCAGAGCAAACAATAAGCAATAAAAAGCAAATATCGAGCATGAGCAAACAAACTCGAGAAAGTTAATTATAAAGAAATAGTTTGAATAGTACACGGATATCTTTCTTAGGAAGGAGGTGATTATAATTTTCAAGATGTTTACAATAAATACAACTTGATTCATTATCGATAGCTAACAGGTTTACATAAGAACTTCTACTTCATAATAATTAAAGTTAACTTTTAGGCTTTAAAATGTTATTTATATTATAAGGGAACGGAAAATTATATATAGAAGCCAAAACGTCATTGTAATGAAACAGTTTATATTATGAATGGCTTATTTTATTATATAATTTACTATTATTGTTAAGGACACCTATAATTTATTGAACAAACCAAACAATCAGTTTCCAGATTCTATTTTACGAATAGCTTATTCTTGTTTAATTAAAGCAATTACCTAACCATTGGCTGCCCTTGTGATTTCTAAATCCTATTGACCATATAATTCTGGCGTTTCCCAATGGTATGTTTGGTATGAATTGTAAAACATGGTGTAGGGTAGTTTGCGACTTTTTCAATAAAAAGGATTTAAGTTAAATAGACTAAAAGTTGTTGCAAGTCCATGTACTACTAGATAAAAAGCTGAATTATAGAATTAATTTTTTGATTTTGTTGTTCTGTTTCAAAGTAAATATCACGTAAATTGCTCATAGCGAGATTCAGGTCATATATCACGGGAGTGCATACAACCACCAATTCTTTGAATGCTCACCAAAATAGGGTAAGGTGATGTTATTATTGAAACATTTTTATTTTCACGGAATTCCTAAGAAAGCCACGAACGTGTGGGGGCCTATGGATAGTGTGGTCGCACTGACTATCGAGCTGCTGTTCGAGCTGCTTTAAAAGTATAACAGACCGGGATGTATTGGTGATACCGGGTTTTTCAGTTGTTTGCTAAAGGGGTATTTGTTTTTTTAGGGATATCTAAAAATGGAATGATTATAAAGTCAAAATAGTTTAATAGATATAATTATAGTTTTAATTTATTATTAGATTAGCGATTTTGAACTTTAAAATTAACATTTCGGAAGTTTCATCTACACTCGTTTATCCTCATAATAACCTGAGAACTGTTTTGATCACAACATCTTCACAGGTTTTAATCGAATTAATGGTGATAATTATTTAAATTACGGAATAATTAAATTTAATATGCAGATGGTTTGATAAGCAAACATTGTAATAATGAATCAGTCCACTAACAAAGAATAAAAAAGAAGCTATATTTAAAAACCTATTTATATATTAAAACAGAAAATTAGTTAAAATTTAAAATTACGTTGCGTTTAGTAAAACGTAAACTATTGAGTCTAAAATACATCTATTTATACTACGGAACAACGAAGACCTGATCTATTTGAAAAAGTTAAAGATTTCTAAATCAATTTATTTTCCGACAAACAAACTGTTAGATCGAGGACTTTTTTTACACACATTAAATATAATTAAATATAATTTATTGAAAGTGGTTATGTCGACAAGATTTCCTAAAGTATATTATCAAGTATGTATAAGTTGACAGTAAAAACCAGTTGGGTTTTAGTTGTAAAGCTTTAAATAGCATTTTATTCAATTAAACGATATATCCTCTTATAACCGAAACTTTTGTAAAATATCTACTTTTCTAAAACTACAATAATTTAAAAGTAATTGATTATTATTTATAAAAATAACTACTAATTTTAAATACCTACTAAATTCCTTACAAGAATAATTTCAGTTATTGACGTAGTCTTATTCTATTGTAATAAATAAAGAATTGCATCATATGTTGATTTCTTAATTATTTTGTTCATGCTTCAAACCTCGTCTTAATTTTTCGACAACATAAAATGAGAACAAATTCCAGTTCTTTGTAATACATATTATTGGAGAATGTCCAAGCTTCGGTTTCAAACATAACCTGGTTATTAAACAGATGAAGGTAACACATTCCTTGCCAAATTTGTACCATAATCATAACCAATCCATGTAATTAATAGTGAACTTTATAAACAAAAGTTTTGAAATAGGTGTACTATAAACAGTTTCCTTATATTTCTATAAAATTACAATATCAGTTAAATGTAATCTAGGGATTATAATTGCCAGAAGTTTTCAAAGAACTAAGGAGGTTTACCTTCACGCCCCAACTGGAAATGTTAGAGAAAGTTTAATTGAGTTTTGTATTGAGGAAACGTTTATTTATGTCGCGTCGTCTGACTTACAGGTTAATATAGAGGTGTCCGGACCAGCTACGGCAACATTTCAATCTGCCCTTTTTATAACATAATTTCATTATAAATAATTTCCGGTGTTTAGCTCCTAATTTACTTACAGAATGCACATTACATATAATAGTACCATGAGCAACAAGTACAATTTTTAGAATGATCTGAACAACCTGTTTCAGTATTAAAAATATAAAACTAAATATTATCGTCCATGTCTGGAGTAACTATACATCATTGTATTAATTCAATTAATTATAATTTTTTTGCTCTCTAATTGTTACACTGTACATTTTAATGTTCATGTAGTATACACCTTATTATTTACAATTTATTGATATAACGTGAAATTTGTGTAGCTCCTCCTTGTAGAAGTACATTATACATCCTAGATCAGTAAAACAGAGAAAAAGTGTTTCTAAGAAAGACTTTTATAGTTTTCGGCTTTAAGTAACAAAAAAGACGATGGTCGTGGATGTCAAAGTTTGTTATCTAAGCTCGGAACTTTCACCATCTTGAATCTTGGTGCACTGTGACTTTGCTTGTTTGTCGATACCTCACTGTGGTAGCATTGAATAACCGAAATCTTAAATTTCCTATCAGAAAATATTAAAAAGAAAACAAACTTTACAAAATATATTGAACATACATCTTGTTAAACACATTTTAATACTTAACTTGTGACCATCAGTTTGGCCTTTCACGGATTTTTTTCAACGTTCAAGCCATTGTTTGTTACATTTGGAAGTTTATTTATTACCAATAACTATTAAAACCCCTATATAACCGATACTGTAATCATTGTCTAAAATGATAGTTCTTTTGTTTATGTTTTGTAATTTTTACATATTCAAAATTAATTTCATTAAATTGGTATTTTAACGCGTTTTGAAATTCGTCAAAAAATAGTTTTTACTATTAAACTGGAAGAATTGGATAGGTTTTATAACAGCGGAAATAGTAATAATTTATTTATTATGGGATATAACAACAATTGGTTCAATACAAGAATAGTGTTTAAAAAAATATGTGTGGAATATTGCAAGCCTTCCTAAACAATTTTTCTTTTTTCATCTAAATCTATGCATAATGTATTTGAGAAGATAGCAAGTTTTTAGGCAACGTATTTAAATTCATTTGTGTACAAAGCTGGAAGAGGAACATGAATCGATGATAAAGACACATTTTAATCCAAGATTGAACGTTTGCAATATTTATTTTACAAGCTCTTCTTGATATACAAAATTGTAGTGTTATTTACGTGTAACCGAAATCTCAAAATATTTTTCAATACAAAAGGTTTCTTTATTACCAAACGTTTACAATGTAGATAGACTTTCAAGTAATTCTTTCATTATAACTCTAGGAGTATAAATAAGAGACTTTTAGACTTTTTCAGTTTTAAATTTAAAGACTTTATGAGTAAAGTCCAATGACAGTAATATTATGCCGAAGTCGGGTATCTTAGTTTGGCCATTGAACTTACCCACGTAATATTCAAATTTTGGATCACGAATGATTTAGACTTTAAAGGCCATTTATGGTGAAGCTATGTAAAGTAAGATTTTCCAAAAGGGTTGCCATGATCACACCGTTGTAATATAGTGATTCTATATAAAAAATTAATAAAAACCACGAACGTTCCTGTAAGAGAAAAAAACTGTAATATTTTTTTTTTAATTATTTATTTAATTTAATAACGGCAATTTCTATTACAAAGGGATCAAGAACTCCGGTAAGGAGTGACGTTTCGAGTGATCTTTTTTCATTTTCCACGTAGCAGATATGCAAAATTCTTTACGATAAAGTATTAGTATAGATTCCTACAAAGAATTTTTTTCTTTTAATCCTTATTCTGTTCGTCCTTCTGGGTCACTGATCTGTGCGAGGATCTTATCAAACAAAATAAAACTCATTGTTCACAATTCGTATCAAGCAATAGGTATTTAATTTTCACATATTTTGTTACTATTTTCTTTTATAGCGATTTATTAGATCAAACAAGCAATGTTCTCTATAAAAATTTACATATATAAAGGCTAATCTTTCTTATGGCCATAAACAGACTAAGCTGAATGGTCTATAGGAATGTAAAATTTATAAATAAATAGATAAAGGGCTTTCCCAGAATTAGCGACTGATAAGCGCTGGAATTTTCAAGATTCTCAGACGTTCAACTGATCGAGTGCTTGTTGTCATGGGAAATTTTAATTGGTATGGATGTTCATAAAACTCCCACTGCAGAGATATTCCGTTATTGGAGATTTTCCGGAACCGGCTATAACTTAAGAGAAAACATAACTTTTTCTTGACTGATATTTCGATGAAGGAATCTTGAAGACTCGAGTGTTGTTAAGAGTCTTATTTGTGTTAGAGGCTATATTCCCTTAGAGGCCATCACATTTCCGTTGACACATCTAGAAAGAAGATACGTTCTGTAGATGATAGCCTTCACAGGTTGGAAACTCTAAACTTTTGGAGGACTTCCTGTCAGAATAGCCTGTAGAGTATGAAAAAGACGTTGAATTCCGTCACAGAGTCAAAGAAGTTCCGCTGAGAACTCCCAGAAGCTGAGTGCACTACACATTTGGGATTTTTTATAGGTTAAAAACTGCCAGATGTAATATAAAAACTTTTAACTATTGAATTTTTAAAAGGCTGGGAACTCATAGAGGCTAAAAGTCTTGACGTAAATCCTGTTGATGAAATGCGATTTTAAATGGTAGAAGCTTATCGTGACAAAAAGCTTCAGTAAGCTTTTTCATCCCAAAGGTCAGGTTTATCGTGAAAGTAGACCCTTTGAAATTTGTTTGTATCGAATAGGCCAGAAACTAAGGATATCGTGAACTACTAACGGAATATTTATACCATAAAACCTTCTGGAGACCAGGGTATTTCGAAACTCATATAATAGAGTGATGATAAGTTTTAAAACGCGTGAATACAAAATACGATGTAAATATATTGTAATCCTTTTTAAGTTTTTGTAGCTTTAATTGTTTTAATGTATATATTAGCACTTTGTTTGGTGATAACTACTGAGTACAAAACAGTATGGTATACCCCTCGGGGGTGAATTAATTTATGGATTGTCTTTATTGTATTTGGGTAATAGACTCGTACAATCTATATTCACTTACTTTGCGTGTGTTTGGCACCAAATTTTTTGTGTTTATATTACGCTTTAGCAATAACAGATATAATTAATTAATGTGTTCAATACTTATAAAACGATTTCTTTTATATTATAATATTATTATCATTAAAATAACTGGGCAACTACGCAATAAAAGATACTGTTGTCCAATAATAACCAATTTACTTTTGGATAATAGTATTTTGAATTCCTTTTTTTCCACAACTATGCTAATTTGTATTGTTTAAAATATGTAACCATACAAACTGTTATACCTTTATTTACTTATATAAATGTTTTAGATCTTACATAAAGCTCTATAAGTGCCTTTAAAGTATATATAATTACGGTATTTTTATAATATGAATATAGATTTGATAAAAGGTCTTTGTTTACCACGAGATATAGACCCAAGTAAGGGTCCGTGAAAACATTTTGAAGCATTCAACTTTATATAGTAAATAAGAAACATGAGTTTTATAACTGTGTGTTAAGTCATATATTAAAAAAGAATAAATATGTTGGTAGAGGATATTTAAGCATGTTTTGTCCCCTTATTCAATGTTTTTATTTTGTAATGCTAATTAATTGAGATAGTTATTGTTTAATCACTATGACTAGTTATGACCAATGCGTGATAAACGTACTCTCCATGTATAATTAAACAAGACAGTGTTTAAAACTTTTTTATTTAATGGTTGACTCTCAACAAAGTGTGAGTTATTTCGCTTGGAACTTGAAGTGTTAACACCCACACAATATGTGGAGGTAATGGCCTGGCAGTGATGGATGATACTCTTTAGTTAAATTCGTTTCCAAACCTTCCTTTAAAATAAAATAGGCCAATCTCTTTATATAATACATAAAAATCTCTAATTTGGTTTATGCATGAAATGTTTTATTGATTTGATTTTAATTCACTACAATAGTTATAATTATAATTAATTATATTTTGCCCGGACAATACGGATCTGCCATATCTGTAAAAATTGGCTACATATATATATATATATATATATATATATATATATATATATATATATCTTTTATAAATTCGACGATATTAAACTCGTATTTTATCAGAATAATGATTAAATTGATTGATATACATACGAAGTTTATAAAATTTACACAAAAAATAATGTTTTGTTATACTGCACCAAATATTGATAAATTGTACTTACAAGGCTTTAAAACGCTACGTAAAAAATATGCGTACCTATACCTACGTCATATAACGGCTATTTATTAAGGCTTAAATATTTGTGGAAAAAACTGCAACATTGTAAGGCAATACAACAAATGTTATTCTATTGTACCGAAATTCGTTTTAAGCACTACAGCAAAGACCAACTTCATGGACTTACAGTACTTTGGAGGTACTGCTCTAAACGCTAACAATATATACCTAAATAATATTATAAAATTAACATTAATATTTTATACCAACTTTATCACAATCAGAAATCTTTGTCTTTTAACAGTATTAATAAAATGTATGTTTTAATACAGTAATCATAGGGAGACACTAAAATGTCCTAACAACTTTTTATAAAGCCAAAGAATCCGTAAAATTTCAAATTATTGTCAGTTCTCATATTAGTGGCAATCAAATTTGTGAGGTATTTCTTTTATATCTAAAACTTATTTTAACTCGTTTATCATTATCGGAAATATTTATTGTTGAATTTATGTAGATGTACGGATGGTCGGATTTGAACTGCGTAGTACCAGTGGAAGGTGAGAGGGGGGACCACTGCCGGCCGTCTGCAAGTCGGCCATTACACCCAGTTTGAATGGTCACATTTTAAATAACTATAAACTACATAAGTTTTACAAATTAATTTTATTCAATTACGTAACTAAATGCTCCCAGGCACCCAATTACAAGAAATAACCTCCAAAATTCATGTACGGAAAATAACTTCCGGAAGATGGTGTCCTTCCTCGGTGATGCATTCCACAAAGCTATGGGTGAAACTTTAACTCACGGCTTAAAATGCGCTGCAACGAACGACGGCTGAGGCCTAAAGTTTGAGCACGACGCCTGGTGGAACGACGCGGACTGTGAAGCACTGACGCTCTAACATTCTTAATGTTCTGTGGAGTAACTGCCGTACGTGGACGCCCAGTAGATTTACCACTCATGACAGACCCTGTTGTCCGGAATGCAGTCACCCAACGTGATATGGATCTGCGATCTGGAATGGGTTCATCACGCGCTACACCAGAACGTTGTCGAAACAATCGTTGCGCAGTAATAAAAGATTCATTAATTTCTGAAAAACTGTTCCACAGCAAAAACACGATGCTCGACCGTCCACTGCGCCATCTCGTGGCAAACTGGGTGTAATGGCCGACTTGCAGACGGCCGGCAGTGGTCCCCCCTCCTCACCTTCCTATGGTACTACGCAGTCCAAATTCGACCATCCTTTATGCGCCACCCAGTATTTAGATAAAATAATATAAACGTTAAGTTTTTTTTATTATTATCTAAAACCATTGTTCATTAATTATCATTAATTTAGAATTGCTATGGGTTTAGATATAGTTAATTGTATACTGATATGTGTTAAATAATTTCTAAAAATAAATGAATTTTGAGTTTGAATTTGAATAAAATGAAGGAAAAACTGCTATTTATGTAACACCCTAGTTTAGCTATATTATGTTCTTAATTTTAACAGGGTAATTTATTTCCAATAACGTCAATAATTAACTGTATTTTTTAAGAACTGTCGAAAGAATGTGATTATATCCCATAGGTTTTAGTTTGAATTTTATTAAATTGAAACCTAAGCCTTAAGTCTTGGCACAATCTGTACGTAAAATCTCACGAAAACCTTTAATGTATTTTCTGTATTAGTTTTAGGGGTTTAATGTTCTTTTAAAAGTGCTAATAGTTTAGGATACCTTACCAATATGTCTAGGATACCTTAAGTGACTCACCCTGTCTGTTTAATTAACTCTTTACATATCATCTATATATTTGACTAAATTTAAGAATTCAATGTTTAAAGAATATTTTTTCCCAAAACATGGCAGTTTGAAAATAATTAAACACTTAAAATGTAGGGACAACAATTTCCGCCTGGTTCATTTTCAGACGACAACGTCTACTCGAGTGTCTGTCTTCATCCATCTCTCTCCAGATTGTAACTCTATCATCTCACATACTTTATGTCCCTTTAATATCATCTCTTTATAAATTGCTATTTTTATAACTATTAAGCATGACTTGTCGCGTGATGAATCCCCAATCCTTCACGTTCAGACGACAGTGGTTATTCGAGTCTCTCTCTGTCTTCATCTATCTCTCTCCAGATTTTAACTCTATCATCTCAATACTTCATGTCCCCCTTAATATCATCTCTTTTAAATCGATATGCCTATAACTATGAAGCATGGACTTGTCACGGTGATGAATCCCCCTCTTCACGTTCAGATACGACAGTGGTTATTCGAGTCTTCTTCTCTGTCATCTCATCCAATCTATTTCCAGTTGTAACTATATCATCTCATTACTTTATGGCCCCTTAACTTCATATCTTTATAAAAATTGCCTATTTTTATAACTATCAAGATTGACTGTCACGTGATGAATCCCCCCTCATCACGTTCAGAACGATCCGTGTTTATATTCGAGTCTTCTGTCTTTATCTATCATCTTCTCCGGTTGGTATAGTTACGGTCCAAAACTCTTAACTTGTGTATACATAAACCATCTCTCATGTTGGAAATAATAATCAATCTAGCCATGATCACCGTTATCAATCCCCCACCACTAAATCGGTTGGCAGACAAAAATTGGATAGCGGGGTAATTATTACGGCAGAACCATTTAATATTAAAAGCTATATATTATGATTATTTGACTAAGAAAATTTTCATAACATTTCTTAACCAAATATAAACTTCATCATTTTAAAGCGCTCCAAGAATACATTTATAATTTTACGAACATCATCATTTTGTGATTGGGATGACAAGTCCCCTTGTCTTGAAGACTTCTATTCATCCTTTGTGCAGTCAACTCCTGGAAGTATTGCTAGCCCAGTCCTGGTCTCATCTACCCCAGCTGGGTCTTATGAGGAAACTGGAAGCTGTGCAGAGCAAGTTCGTAAGAATGGTGAGCATTCGACAGGGGCTGCTCTAAAAGGGAAATCCCTATTGCTGGACTGCCAGGCTGATCTTCTTTCTTCCCTGATCTTCAACAGCGAGGCGGTGCGTCGCGGATGTTCTGTTCTGACCGAGGACTGGTTGTGGACAACTGGATCTGTTCGATGCTCCTATCACAAGGGGACTTCCGTATTTTCCAATTGGCAAGGACTAGAATCACGTGACTTGTTCAGTAGGACGCCTTTTCCAGAGTTCCTACGTCTTCCATGGTCCAATCGCCAGATATGGTTCAGCTCTGTAATGGTTTCTGCGACAAGGTTCGAAGTCTTCAATGAAAGGGGCAGCAATTATTAGAGGGACGTGTGCTGGCTGCTTTCCTGATTATAACAGTAGAATAGATAGGGGACGTGTTGAGTGATGTGGCATGGCATAAATTGTTTTTTTTTTTTTTAAGAAGTAATTAATTTATTCATAGCGCTATGTAGTTGTCAATTTTGCTCATAAATTGTAGCTATTCGTATTTAATTTATGATAATGCTTTGTGCATTTTGTTATTTCTTATTCATTTTATATTTGGCATTTGTTTTGTATGTGTTTTTCACTCGTTACTGTTAAGGATGGTAGTTGTATTGTTGAAAATGTTTTATTTATTTATTTTTTTTTTTTTTTAATTTGTTGGTGGTTTTGGATCTTTGTTACTTGTTATTTCATTCTAGTTTTTTTTGCTTTTGTCATTATTTAAAACTATTTTATTAACATTGTTGTTCATTTTTATATCTTCGTTTTTTACGTGACAACGTCTTAAATTAGGTTGCGGCTCGGGTCACTCATGAGAAAGGTGTAACGCCCGGTAACGTTTACGATGCCCGTCAGTGCGGTCCGCCGCATCGGGATCCGCACGGGGGATAAAGCAGATAACTGTGGGTCCGCCGCACGGGATTTAAAGCAGATAACTGATTGTTTATTCGTGAAAATGTGAGTGATTAGATTTCGTCATTTACAAACAACTACTAACAAGAAAGGTAAATATTGTACACTGATATTTTCACTATCGTAAAACTAAGATTGATTCGATTAAGTGTTAGATTGGACACAAAACGTTGAGAAACTGAGTTTATAGGTTATGTCATACTATTGACTAATGTTGATAGTGTTAGTAAATTATTAGTTTAAATCACTCTGCAATCAATCGAAATTCAGTCGATTGAGAAGAAACAGCGCAGTTATTGCTAGTCAATACATTTAAAATAAAAAATTATAACCTCTAACCTGTCATAACTGTGCGACCAAAACAAACGAACTAAACCGACCCAATCACCACGCGCTGGAGTTAGAATTTAACTGTGTTTAGCAAGAATTTCAAATTCCAATTTTTGTAAATGTTACAAAAGTTGAGGAAACTGAGTTTTATAGGTTAATAGTCATTACTATTGACAAAGATGTTGATAGTCGTTATTTAATTATTAGTTTACAATCACTCTGCAATCAATCGTAATTCAGTTTATTGAGAAGAAACAGCGCCGTATTGCTAGTCAAACATTTAAAATAACAAATTATAACCTCAAACCTGTCAAAACAGTGCGACCAAAACAAACGAAACTAAACCGACCCAATCACCAGCGTGCGGTGTTAGAATTTAACTGTGTTTAGCAAGAATTTCAAATTTCCAATTTTATAAAAATGTTTATTTAACTTTACCATTTACAATAACAAATTTTAATTAATTTCAAATTATGTACAATGTTTTAGTAAAATAAAAATATATTTCTAATAGTTAAATTTTTTTTTGCTTGCAATTTCTTATTTTTCATTCAAGTCTTGTTTCTAATTGTGCATTTACATAATATTCATATCAATAAATATTCTACGAGGAAAAAAGACGTTGTCACGTAAAATCTTCGCCCGTAAAAACGACCTTTACAGGCAAACCATAATTTTTTTTCGTTCTTGTTATCCATTTATTGTTTTCTGGCATTGTTACTTTTTATGGATAGGTTTGTTTTTTGCATGTTATTTATTTCTAGGTTGCTTATTGCTCATAAATTTTTATCATTACTGTTTTATTTAGTATAATTTTATACTTATTATGAACCGACTGTCAATCATGTCTAGGAAGTTTAGAGGTCCAATCGAATGTTTGGCTTGTCCTGTTTATGTCTGGGCACTATAATGGTAATTAGGTACCTGGCACTATGTGTATTGTTTATAAAGTGCCGGTCGTTGACCGTTGAAATTAAAAATAAAATAAAATTGATATTGGAATTTTTATTTTTGTATTGTTGGTCTATATAAACTACACGCATAGTTTGCTCTGTAAGAACTCTATAAAACCAAAAATACTCATATAAAAAAATAACTGTCTATTCATTCGCTCATGCAATATATAAACAATTTCATTCGCTATGGCATTCGTATGTTTTATCTATTAGTGATAGGAGTGGTTGTCGGTGAGACAGTTAATTTCAATGTGTAGGTAAGAATAACACCGGATTTGTTATGTGGGTGTGACAGTAGTTTAGCAGGAGTGTTGAGAACAGTGTTGTGGTAATTGTGTGTTTATAGTCATGTAATTTATTATTTCTACTGTGTGAGTAATTCTGATGATTATAACAGTACTAATGATTATCAATAATCCGATTTTAATTGGTTTTCTATGTGTGATATGTACATAGTGTGAAAATGCTTGTCAGTTTAATCCAGATTTGTTTATAACTTGACGTTTTTAGAACAACGTGTCTGTCAACTTCAATATTCTTAAAGAGATTTCTAAAAAATAAATTTATATGCAAATGAAATAAATAAACAGTTTAATTCTTTAAAATAATTTATATTTGATCTTTTCCTGTCCACATTTTAATTTTCTTGCGAATCAGTTACATTTTAAACCTTGATTTTGTTCATTCATGTCATTGGTTGAACGATCCCCAATATAGGTGTTTATGATTAAACCTAATTCTTGTGTCATACAACATGGTCGAGGCCTTATCTCTTATTAATTTGTCCTAAATGATGCATTCAAACGTTACTTTATTTCCTTTTTCATTATTTTTCTGTGTATACATTTGTTTTTATGTAGTTTATCAGTTCAATGCCTTGTGTATACATAAAAAATAAAAACTGTTTTTTTTTTCTATTATAGCTTAATGTAACAGCTTTAGAACTGATAAACCTGTCTATTAGTAGATGATTATGTACGTTTTCGTCTAACAATTGTATCTGTTTTCTGTTATATTGAATATAGGCATTACACAATTTTTAATGCGACTGTACAAGTTGAATACATGAAGATTAATGTTTAAATGGGGTTTTTTTAGTTATACTCACAAAAGTGAAAGTTCATATGGTGCATTAAAATGTTACGATCTCGTCAGATTTTAAGTTGTTATTTCCGCGAAACGGTTAACTACTAGAAAAATCCTTAATCGGTTGTTTCTATGCTACACAGAGTTAACGATACTGATTAAATATCAATTTATATAGGGCTAATACAGGCTGTACCAAATGTTGTATTGATCTGATCACATTTACCCTAGAAATAATTTCGGCATGTTTATTTAAAATTTTCTTTTCATAGTTTATTTTTGTTTGAAATATACTATGTTTATACTTAAATAGCTTTAGGCAACCAGGATGCACTTGAAAGTGTATCAGTAATTGATCGTTTTACGTACCAAATTAATAACATATTTCGATTCAACTTAAACGTTAAGTGATTAAATTTGAATACATTAATCAATTTATCGCTAGTAAAAATTTAAATATTGAAGAGGCATTTTCTCCTTTTAAAAAAATTAAAAAATATTAGCTAATGAATAATAAGTATGAAGAATTTAATTCGATGTAACGTTAAATATGCATAGTCTATTTTTTATGGAGTGAATTTTGAGAGAGTTTCAGTTAGAAGAGGTGCTAGAAGAGATGATCTTGACAGTTATTAAATTAGCAATTTCCTGCAGAGGTAAGGAGGGAAAGTAAGAGAGATGACAGGGCTATAAACCAGAGAGAGATGGATGAAGACGGAGAGTCTCGGGTATAAGCTGTCAAGATTCGGTCGCCTGAACACGAGGTGGATGTTTTTGTACTAATCACAATACTTATAGAATTTTACAGTTGGGTCTCTCATGAACTACTTTTAATTTTTAAGAAGAGAGTATCTTCTAGTTCTAATTTTTAAGATTAGTACGTTCTAGTTGTCAATATTAATTTATTATATGAGGAGATACTTAATTAGTTACAAAAAAATTTTCCAAATGATTTGTATTCATTTTCTTTTTTAATCTAGTACGTTACAACATTACATTAAGACATTGCAATTCCGTTTTTTGTTCATATCGACTGAGATATTAAAGGTCATCGCCAACATTTATTTATAGCGTAAATTATATTCTCCCTGTTAAAGTTACTCTTTTTGATTCAACAGCTGGAGGCCTGTGTAAGGTTTTTTTCCCAGACCTATAATTTGATAGTAAAATTTGTTTTTTTTTTAATATCCACAAAAGAATATATATATTCACGATAGTTTTGGATTATTAAAATAACCAACCTAATTCGACTTGATATCTGTAACAGCTTACTGTAATCATGAGATGTTTAATATTAAAAGTGAGATAAACATTTAATTAGTAACCAAGGACCGCTGATAAATGATTGTCTGTACTATCAAATAGTTTAAGTTCTATTTTTGAAGAAAAATTTTGTACTACTAGTTACCTGTATGTTAGTCTTAGCTGCACATTATGCAGAGCCATATCTTTATGTGCGTTGTTGTCCTATTGTCAAATTGAGATGAGGAGGAGAGCATAGTAGACAAAGAGTTAAATTAGCTAAATCTAATCCAATTAAATATTTATCAAAACCTATATAGATGATCCGTGCAACCGTTTAACTCTAATACAGAATATTTAAATTATACAAGTTAAACTCTCTACATGTCCAAAGGTTACATGAGGCAATACATATTGATCACGTTACTTATACAATTTAACAGTCGGGTCTCTCATTATATCTTGCAGTTTTTAAAAATGCAATAAAAAGATTAGTAAGTCCTACTTCTTTATACTAATTAACTATATGAGGAGATACTATATATATATATATATATATATATATATATATATATATATATAAATTTCAAATTATTAGTGTTCCTTTTTATCCTTAATCTGGTACGTTACAAATTCTAATTAAGACAATGCAGTCCAGGTTTGTAAGGATTACTCTGTTTGTTTAAAGAGCTGGAGGTCTGTTTGAGGATTTGATTGAACAATATATGAGGAAATTTAATGAAAAACGAGGTAGACGTAAAAATATAAACGTTATCCTTAAAGACACAATAGGAGTCCCCGCTATCTTTCACTTAGACCCAATTTTTGATAGTATAATTTTCTTTAAATAAATGTTTTTGAAGATTAAACAAATAATTAATGTATGGCTCCGTAGAAGTCTCAGGATGAATAGTTCCTCTTAGTTTTTCATTTACGATAAGATATTTTTAAAAGGAGCTTTCATGATATTATATGGATTTGGAGAAGTTTTATTTTACATAAGGTAAAGCAAGGACTGAAGATTATGTTGTTTAGTTTCTTTATTATTGTTATTTTAAAAGATAAAAATGTAATAGCTTATAGATCTAAAGTACACTTTCCAAACCATTTTCCACGTTTTTGTTGTATTTTGACACTTTGTATTAAGTCAAAAAGGCGTTTCAACCTAATTTTTTGTTAAAACTTAGTTTCGAAAACGACTGGAACCATGACACCATACGTCGTTCATATTACACTAATCATTAACAATTCATTCATAATCTGAGAATGACGTGAATCATTAGTCGTTGATATTACAATAATAATTAACAATTGAATCATAATCTGAGAATTACTTGAATCATTAGTCGTTCATATTACACTAATCATTAACAATTCATTCATATTCTGAGAATGACGTGAATCATTAGTCGTTCATGTTACACTAATCATTAATAATCAATTTATGATCTGAGAATGAAATGAATAAAACCTTATTGACTGTAACAACGAACCCTTCAACTGACATAATATCAAAATTCTTACATAAACTTAACTTATTTTTACCCTTACCTTTTTCATTTTGTATATGGAAAAGAAAGTCTTTTGCATATACAAAAGTCAGTCCCTCTATATATTCCATTGTTTCCTTTGATAACACCCGGTAACCCGACGTTGCCTGTGGCTTCTGTAACGTACATGACAGTTTCTGTTATGATATTCCATTCACTCTGCTATAATTTTTGCTATGTGTCCATTACGCTAGATATTGTCTCATCAAGTAGACAAGCCAATACCGTCAGAATCTCAGATAATCATAGATAAATAAAAATTTTGGAGCAAGCTTTACAGTCATAACCAGAGTTGAAAATTATTCTTAGTTATTCAAGTCTCATCTTTGGATCTATGTTACGTGCTATTTTTGATCATGTTGATTATCAGAACGATCATAATGCTGAAATTCGATGTCTCGCTGTAATTGTGCAAAACTTGTACTGAATGTACGTTCAAATACTTATGAGTCGAAGAAGGAGAAGTTCAGATGTATGGTAAAAGTTAGTAATGACGACTAGAGTACTTTTTTTGTTTTACCTGAGGGAAGAACTGAAGCAAAGAGACGGAAACACGTATGCTTGCATATGTGTTGGAAGAAAAATTTGGAACATCAGCTGTAAAACTACGTATAATAAAACTCAACATATTTATGGGCAATATGCTGCATGAAGTTAGGTAGATTAAGAGTGCCAATTCATATAAGAGTGGCTTATAACCTTTAAGTAAGAAAATAAGAGTGTTTCAAATGGTGCGCTTTTAATTTGTTTAATATAATGATATATTAAAAAATAAAATCTTTTTGTTCCTGATTAAAAGATTTCAGACCAAATAACAAATTCTAGCTCACATCCTTGATTATTCACTAGGTGGTTTTATTTTACACTGCTATAGGGAGAGTTGCCAGGTTCTCGTCTTATAAACCATATAAGTTTTTAAGTAGGCCAAAAAGGGTGAATAAAAGGCGTTTTTAATTAGTTCTTATTGGTACACAGTCGACACGTACCAAAATAGGTTTTGATTATTTACTCGGAACCCTAAATGAGTTAGCATCTGAAATATTATTTCTCAAGTTACAAGATAAATAATGAGTCAACCAGTCAATGATTGCATTTTTTGCTTAATTTTAAATACTCACGATCGGTGGTTACACTATTGAAACAAATGCATATGTGATGGTGAAAATGTATTGCATATAAGAACAATGTTAGGTGATACAAACACGAACTATCTAAGATAAAAACTGTTAAATATAGACACTTTAGCATTAAAATATGATCAAAGACAGTCAGCGAAATGCTGAAACATTATGTCTCTTCAAACATTAATATTCAATTCACAACACTAGTGTTTACTCTAAGATAAGAGATAACCTCCATTTTTTAACTGTTGGTTATAACTGTTGTTCCAGTACATTGTGTTTTACTATAGAACCCACCGTAATTATTACCGTATTCAGTCATCCCACTATATCTTTGTTTTACTGTTAAATTTTAAACCTTTATATAGAGACGTATAATTCCATACGGCTAAGTAAACTCTAAGCAGTTCGACAGACTGAGGTAAATCTATTTGATACGATTTGGTTCAATTATTTAGACAATTAGTTTATAAATGTTGATTTCATTGCGTATAATTACGGAACTTCATATACTACTAATTAACTGCAGGGTTTTTATTGTTTTGTATCTAGACGAAAGTACCGAAATATATTTTAGTCTCAAATTAATACTAATAATGAATGAACATCCCTCTATTTTTGTTACTCATTGTAAGAAATTTTACTTGAATATTTCTTCCATGATGTTTATTAATTTTCTACGAGTAAACAAATATGATAATATTCTTCTTTTACTTAATGGTTTATTGCTCTTTAAAACTGTAAATATATAAAAGTAAGACATTAAATGTATACTACATGCAAATAAATAAAATTTGCTCGGAATGCATAAGAGATTCTTTAATTTTAGTTTCAGTACATATAAAAAAAATGAGTTGCAGTGCTATTATGAAAGAAAATCAATACAAAATACTCGTAACGACCTGTCCATCATAAATGAATATTGAAGGAGATCACTTTATCGTTCATATAATTCGATTGGAGGAATTTGATTTGAATATTCTTGGCTGAATTTAATTACTATTTTTATTTATACCCAGTGATTTATTACCCTTTTTAACTTTACTTTAAAAAAGTAACGCATATTAAATTATTAATATTTCATGTAAATATTTGTTAGAATCTGTATTATAATGCACTTCTTAGAGCAGTTTCTACGTCTTAAATTTATAGAGGTATAGCCACATTTTACACTTTGCATTTACTGCCTTCTGACGGTGAAAAAAATATTTCACTTCAATTGTTCGAATAACCGCATGATATGATCTGTATATACAATTATAAGATGGATTTGACTGGATTGAAAACAAAGACGTGGAATATAATAAAAATGTGTAAAATCTGTAGTGATTTTAACAGTCCAAACTATTGACATTTTGCTGTTGTCTGCCTTGATTTTATACCACTTGTATGATACGTTTTGTTATTTAGAACCTTAACGTTTTAAAATTTATTTTATATTGTAAAATTGCGCTATATAATTTAGTTATTCTGAAAGATGCTGATGAATAATCTGGTATAAAATATCACTATTTCAATTGTAATGTTAGTTTTAAGTTTAAGTTTTCTGCAGAAAAAGAAATATATCTCTAAAATACAAGATTTGGAAAAAGACATGGTTTTTGGTAATACACTGATACTATACGTTAAATTTTAGTTAGTATAATTAATATTGGTGATTTTTTAAAATAATATTTTATTATGTTATCAATTATTTCATGCGATATTACTGCAAATATGTGTCTATACTGTGTGTATGTTGTAGTTCTTTATTGTAAAATATTTTATTGCACACTATTCCTCTCTTTATCTCTATTGAACTGCTTTCCATTTATGACCATTAATTACTTTTATTTAAACTGAGTATATAATCATAATATCAGCATATATTTCATTGAAACCCATTATAAATTATGAAGCCGCCAATATATTTAGGTAGTTATAGCATATATGCTATGAATACCTAATTGATAACCATACAATATCGTTAAGTACGTTACCGTTAAAACTTAAGTTTGATAAGAGCTTCGTGTTGTGTAACTAATATAGTTGTTATCGGCAATGTAGACCAGATTCGTTTCGTCTATCATTTTTTGCTTAGTTATGCCTTAAAAAACCAACTTTTTACATATAAAAATTGAGACGAGTATGTCACATTTATTATATATTAAAATAAATGAGTATTTGTTCTTGCACATTAACAAGAAGATTTCTTAATTAATTAATTACACTAAACTGAATGATACTGCTTACTTTATGGCAATATATACAGTTAATAATGCAATTGTAAAGCAAAATAAAATGTTAATATAATTAACACGATTGAATGTTGTAATTTCATATTTGTAAACTTACAACAATCTAAATAGTCTTTGATGTTTTACAGATAACAAAGTGTAATAAAGTAGAAATGGTCAACAATGTGATCAATCCAGAGTCATAATCCTTCGGGACTAAATTCTGAAATGAGTTTCTGACACATCGCTTACAAGTTTGTGATACTCTCCTGTCCTTTCCTTGTTATTGTGAGAAGCTCTGAGCAATCTTGTGTAAAGGGTCATCATATATTTGTATTATATTTCTTATCGTCCTTACTTTTTAAATTATATATAATAGTGTAAGGTTTGGCATGACCCTCCTATTCCTTGAATAGTAGTATAAATATTAATAATAATCTATGGTTACTTGGCCGTAGTATTCTACAGAGTGATGAGAAATGCGTGCAAAAAGAAGAGACGAACAACGGATGGAGAGAAGGAGAGACATGGCAAGAAACCCTTTGGAATTGGCACGTTGGCATGTACTACTTGCCAGTAGTACCTTACCAGGTTTGTTCAAAGCGTTTTCATATGGTCTCTTTAACTCAATCTCTTGTCAATATACATTATTATAATAACACTCTCTTTTTCCATTTAATTCCAATGTTGCTATAAATAAGTTGTAAAAAAACATGACGAGAATAGAATATAATAGAACTGTTTCTAGTGAATCTCATGAACTCATGATCTTGGCTAGCAGGTGACGTCATGACTTTATTCTTCTTACTAGCAGTATACATAGGCTCTACTATATGAACATGATCCGGTATTTTAAGCTATCGATGATTGACTAAAGTTTCAAGTAGTAAAGGTGACAGTTTCATAATCCGTATGTGTTAAAGCGCTATAAATTATTTTAGACGATACCAATATTTTCCAAGACTTACACATTTCGCATTTTTTTCTCTTTATGTTTTACTTTGTACAGAGAGATTGGATCCTCTTCATATTCGTTGGCTGTGAACTAAAAAGTAACTAACATTAATTGTGATAATTTTATTTCATATCAAAGGTAACAAGTAACAGCTATACACTACTTCGTCTTAATGACACAGGACTGAGAGTATATAAATTATAGTATATAAATCAGTAACAAATTATTTTATCCCAGCTATATTAATTTTTATAGAATTTACACTAAAAAGTAGTATACAATAAAGTTAATAATAATTATGTAAAAATCTAGTAATTATATTTCAAGTGTCAATACAGTCCAGTTCTGAAAATAGTAAGAAATATAATTTTACAATTTCTACTATTAATTGTAGTGAATAAATTCTAAATACCCCAATATGTTTGTCTCTTTTGGAAATAAAAATAATATATGTAATCTAACAGGGTCCCTCCAACGTAATAAAACACTTTTCATACTAGAAGTTAGTGTTTTACCGGATCTTAGTCTTTCTAGTAAAAAATGTAAACATTTAAAGAATGGATTTATTAGATTAATATAAGGGAAACGCATAGATCGCCAAGCCACCAAAATTGTTGTCTTTTAAACTATTTATAAATCTTATATTTATTTAAAATATACTATCAGATTAGAAAATATTTAATACTATAAGATCATTTTAATACATTTGGTTTAGTTTCGTAATAATTATGTATAATCGAAAAGTTAAGTAAACGAGGGATGTTTTCATTATACAGTATATTTCTCATCTTCTCATGACTTCCCATTATTTTATATTAAAGAAAAACTAACAATGGTGTACATATCTAGGTTTTGTAATTTTTAATTAACGTTTTTTTTTGTCAATCCTAAGATAATTCGTATACTATTCAAAAGTTAAGTAAACAAGGGGTGCTTTCAATATATCTTACTCGTTTGTACATAACCTAGAGATTGTTTCACATCATGGACAAATTAACAATGCGTAATTTGTGATTTATAATTATTTGTGATTTTAAATTAATATATTTCAATGCATTACCATACCATACGTGATCCCATTTAATTCCGTTATCAATTTTGCTTAGCTTATAAAGCTACGAGACAAAAATAAATTGTTATTACAGGGATAAGTTATCATTGAACAAGTTAAGTTGTAAGGGATCATAATTCTAGGTGGCGAAGTTCTGACAACATATTAAAAAAGTTTTAGTCTACAGGTATCGTCTTATGTTAGCTACAGTTGCCAATTTTAGTGTGATTGTTTTCCAAGATTTTCATGTTGAGCTTTTATCATAGGAACTCGTTAGACGTTTTCTATACTCTATCATAATAAATCAAATGAACCGATACTATACATGCTCATTATTGATATGTATGAGAATACCACGAAACAAAACAAAGTATTCTCTGGTATTATACATTTATATATAAGTTCATCCACCAGTCATTGTTTTAAAACTCCCATAGATTTTACATTTATTGTATAAAACAACATTACTTTCCATTTCGAATTTTAAAGGTTTAAAAAATCAACTTATATGTTATTATTACAAGAATATGTTTATAAAAAATACTCGTATTAAGTTAAATAGCTACAGTAACACGGATTTATCTTTGAATTTAGCCTTACAAAGGTAAAGAAAAACGTAAACAACAAGCAATGTATTGAAATTCAGGGTTTTCTGCAGGCTTGGGGTAGGAAAAAAGTACCCCAAACATTTAGGTATAATACCAAATTTCTATAAAACACAAAACAATGGACAGTTAAGGTTATTAAATAAAATACATAACACGGTGGAAAAGTCCATTTGATGCTTTGTTATCACTAAAGTAGAAATCATATGATATTAAATGTAATGAAATTCACTCCATAAATAAGCAAACAATGAGGAGTATTCAATAAAGGTATATTAACACCAAATAGGTTTCAAGCAAGCAACCAAAAATTATGAATCAAATAATTACTTATATATTATAACCACAAAATTAACACAACAAAGTCGCACATATTCATGTAATTTAAAACAATGTCTGATTTAACTTATAATATCTAATAGATATACAGGGTGTTCTGAAAAAAAGGTGCCCATAAGTCAGGGGCGTGATTCCTCACATCAAAATAAGAAAAAAAAGGTCTAATTAACATAGGTCCGAAAATGCTTAGTTACCAAGTTATACAGGGTGAAAGATTTCGTCTGAATTTCAGTTCCCCTGCTGCAACGAAGCCCTACGGGTATTTGTTGGCTGTTAATTAAGATGTACAATTTAGCGTTACTTTAAGTAAAATGAACTGAAAAATTGAATAAAACCGTTTCCAGACCTGTAGCTACAGTAATTTTTAAGATATGTGACGAAATACGCGAAACTTGGTCCCGAAAAACAAGTTACATTTAGGTTTGAAGCAGATTTACTATGTTAAATGTACAATAAACACAAAAATATTTTTTCACGGTACTTGTAGAAAATTTAATTTCGAAGAGAAAGATGTAAAAATAAGTCTATAATAGACAAACGCAAACTTTAAAAAAATAATCCTTAATTACATACAAAACGCATGAAAAATAGACAAAATCTGTTAAGCTCTCTACAAATGTAATATTGAAATTAAAACAGCTGTTTTATTAAAATATTTGATTTGAGAAACAAAATAATTTCTATTTAAAACATATGTTTTTAACAATGTAACATTGTTTATAATAATTTAAATAAACATTACAAGCAGCTATTTTTCCATTGCTCATTAAGTGCGTGTGTTGATCTGTACTTTAATACAAGTTAGTGCGAGTGCCGTTGAAGTTAATTTTTGATAGCTAAAAATATCTTATTCATCATGGCAGGTAATATGAATATTATGTACACTAATGGTGAAATGGCAGACATGCATTTAATGTACGGTCTTGCACATTGCAACAGTCGTCAGGCTAGACGACTCTATCAGGAACATTTTCCTCATAGACAGTTACCGACTCATAAAATGTTTTCTTCTTCCATTCATAGAAGGCTAAGCGAGACGGGAACCTTTAAATCTGGAAAAGTTGGTAGATCATGACGGCCACGTACAACGTGTGCAGCTCAATTGGAGGAGGGCGTGTTGGACGAAATAGAGAATCATCCTGGAAGAAGTACTAGAGAACTAGCCTTGGATTTCGGGTGTTAGTAATTCAATTGTCTGGAAGATTTTACACGAGCAGCAGTTGCATTCTTATCACTATCAAAGGGTCCAGGCTCTTTTGCCTCGAGATTACTTTCCTCGTGTTCAGCTATGCCAATGGCTTATCCAAAGGTGCAGAAATCCACATTTTTTAAATTACATTATCTTTACTGATGAAGCAAAATTTTCAAGAATGGCTATTCTTAACACCTACAATACTCACATGTGGGCAATTGAAAATCCACGTGCTATTTCAGAGAACCGTCACCAATATCAGTTTTCTATAAACGTAATGGGCTGCTATTCTGGGTGATAAAATTTTTATAGTTTTTTACCTGATACGCTCAATGGTGAAAATTATTTACATTTCTTGACGACTAATCTGAATGAAGTTACTCGAAGATGTGCCACTATACACACGCAACAACATGTGGTTCATGCAGGATGGAGCTCCAGCTCATTACACATTACAAGTAAGAGGAATTTTTAAATGAAGCATATCCCAAACAGATGGATTGGTCGAGGAGCCCCAGTAGCATAGCCTGCAAGGTCACCTGACCTCAATCCTCTAGACTTTTTCTTATGGGGACATTTAAAGACGCTTGTCTACGACTCGCCTGTGGATACCATAGGAAGAGTTGCGAATAAGGATTGTTAGCGGGATTCAAAGGATACGTGAGACACCTGGGATCTTCGAAAGAGTTCGGCAGTCTATGAGAAGACGGCTGGATGCTTGTATTTTGAATGAGGGGAAACATTTTGAACATCTACTGTGACGTGGTTAGTTTTTTAGGACAAGTGTAACTTTTTTGTTGAATGATAATTCAGATAACCTTTTTATGTATGATAATGTATGATTGTTTACAAATATTTACTTGATAAAAAATAATAGTAACTCATTAATTTGTTTTAATAAAACAGCTTGTTTTAATTTCAATATTACATTTGTAGAGAGCTTAACAGATTTTGTCTATTTTTCATGCGTTTTGTATGTAATTAAGGATTATTTTTTAAAGTTTGCGTTTGTCTATTATAGACTTATTTTACATCTTTCTCTTCGTAAATTAAATTTTCTACAAGTACCGTGAAAAAATTTTTTGTGTTTATTGTACATTTAACATAGTAAATCTGCTTCAAACCTAAATGTAACTTGTTTTTTCGGGACCAAGTTTCGCGTATTTTCGTCACATATCTTAAAAATTACTGTAGCTACAGGTCTGGAAACGGTTTTATTCAATTTTTTCAGTTCATTTTACATATAGTACGCTAAATTGTACATCTTAATTAACAGTCAACAAATACCCGTAGGGCTTCCTTGCAGCAGGGGAACTGAAATTCAGACGAAATCTTTCACCCTGTATAACTTGGTAACTAAGCATTTTCGGACCTATGTTAATTAGACCTTTTTTTCTTATTTTGATGTGAGGAATCACGCCCTGACTTATGGGCACCTTTTTTCAGAAACACCCTGTATAACGGCTTCGGGAACTTGAAGTAACGAAAACAATTTTATTATTATATTGCTATTATTTTAAGTGCTTGAGCTTCAAAATACAGTATTGATACCCAGCTTAATGAGATTATTTATTTTTAGTAAAACATTAGAAGATATGTTTCTTATAGAGTAAAACTAAAATTATTATATTTTACAACTTTTTCTCTAACAATTTTTTTTTTTTAACTATCGGTAAGATTTATAGGTGATTTTTATTAAGGATATTGAGTAATACCCGAAGGTCAAAGCGACACAACTGAGTAGCATAGAGAAAACATATTTAATTATACCAACAACATTTTAGTATGCTAGCAATCTTGTAAATGATAAGTTTCTAAAATTTCAAAATGTTATAATAAAATTCATTCCTGTGCTAGTAACATGTATTTTACACTTACAACTACATGTTCCTCACAAAATCAGTGTTTTAGAAACTACCCTATAAAACAGTTATTGGATCTTCAGTATCTGTTATAGAGATAAAAGCCACGCATTAAATTTATCTTCCCACTTACTGGGATAAAAGATCAAGTTACATTTAAGTGATTTAATGATTTTTACAATTAAAAATACATTTAAATCCCCTTTAGTTTATAAATTTCAAAAACCTTATGTTTGCAGAAAAAGATTCTAAAAATAAAATGAAAAGTCATTAAAGGCTAAAGAAATTCGTGTAAAAAATACGCATGGAATTAGTTTGTAGCCGAATACCTAGTTGGTAATAAATTAAGGCATTTATCTTGTTGACAGAAACACATTATATCGATTATAGACTGTACTCGATTGAATCTAACTGTTTGTTTGTCGGAAAACAAATTGATTTAGAAACATTGTTCAGCTCATTCAAATATATGTCTTCCTTGTTTGTTTCAAATTGGAGAAACAGATGCTCTTGGGAATCACATATGTTTACAAAAACACAATGCAGTTTTAAATTTAAATACTTAGTTTTATACTTCTATAAACTTTAATAATTGTAATATTGTATGTAAGCTATGAATAGTGATACAAGTAATGATTCGAATCATGGTCCAAACGAAATATACATCTATTAATACATTCAGACCCGAGCATAAACGACAGGCTGATGTAGCTGATTTCTTAATGGGAAGAACATCAATAAATGAAAGAATGGTCAATAAATAAAAAATTTTAGTTATAAAAACCAACGAGAACATAATATTGTAAGGTAATATGTTATTTTCATATTAACTTATAGTACATAAATGTGAAAACCTATTTTTAACATAGTTTAGGCTATTTGTGAAAGTTTAGCTGTTCCTATCAAATATATTGAGGTCTATTAAGAGTATAAAAATTAGTCCCGTTTCAAGTACTTGTGTTATATTATTTCACATTACTGTAAATAAAAAATATTTTTCTTGTTTTAATATTTTTTTAAATTTTATTGTTTATTTTAATAAAAAGTTTCTTTTGCCATAAAAGATTTTCTTCTATGTATCTGCATATTAAATTTATTTTTCCTTCCTATATATATATATATATATAATTTGTTTTATTATTTAACTGATAACTTAAGTCTTTCGTATTATCAACAGAAAACAGATATAGCGTGAGACAGCTAAGTGTTAGTTAATTGTTCTTAATTAAGTAATTTCCAGAAAGAACTGTCTTATAGACTTTAAATTTAGCATGGAACCTAATTTATAAATAAGCAACATAGGATTCTATCAATTCATTTTGAATTTATATAGTGTGAACTATGGGATTTTCATCGTGTAAAATAGTAACAAATGTAGCTTTAGACTCGAAATTTTACGAAATTTTAATTTTTGAAAAGTTAAAGCCAACCTTTTACAAATTTTCAATTCCCTTTGCATCTAGTTTTTAAAGTTTTCATTTCACTAATTTAAAAGTAAATTTACTGTCGCAACAAACATGTTAAATAAAAATTGCTTTATGATAAGAATAATTTATATGAATAATGAATATTTAACGTAAAATTAAAGTTATTTATTCTTTAGGCAATTTGTGAATCTAGTTTGTTTACTTACCCTTGATGAGTATATAACTTCTTAATAAAATGATTATATGAAAGTCAAGTTTGAAATTTACTGTATTGTATGCACTATAAGAAAGTTTATTCTACAAATTAAAACTTGACATGTTACCTAGCAACCTAATTTTATGACCTTACATGGCATGTAATATCTGTTTCATAGAATCCTGTCCATGTCACTCCAAGGAATTAGGCTGAGCATTAGTGACAATCTTTCCATTAGTCTCAGGGGTAACATTTAAGTCAATGATAAAATCGGAGAGTGAATAGATTTTTAAACAAATTGAGTACAATTGAAGTAAATTTTTAAAATTTTATTAAGTAAAACATATACTGTACGTCGGAAATTGAAAACAAACAAAAATTTTTTTTTTTAAGAAAGAAAAACATTTTTGTTTCGTAAATTTATAAACTATACATTTAATTTAAATGTGGTTTCAATTTTTAATAACGTCTTTTCAATTACATAGAATAACTTGGTCTATTGTGGTTGCATGACTAAATCAATCTGTTCTGAAAATAATGAAAATGTGTAATACTGAAAACAGTCTACTCAACTACCAGTATTATTTCCAAAGGTGTTGATACCCAATAACAATTCCAGCACAAAGAAAAAGAGGAAGCACAATACTTCAATATCTGACTATTAAATCCATATTTTCTCTATTGTTTTATTTGTTAAACTCACAAAATGTACTTTTGTCCGGCTAAAGAATTCCAAATACCCCACTCAGCGGTAAAGAAAGGCATTCTTCATTTCTCTTAAAATTTTACTGTGATATTAATACTCAACCTGATTTAATCTGTATCAAAACAAATTAGTTTCATATAAGGTATAGAAACTGTACTGTCAAAGAATAAAATATATAAGAAAATATAACAATATTCCGCCGTAAGTTATTTCTAAACAAGAATACTTATTTTTAATTATATCATGAGGTATTTATCTCTGTTCTGTTATCAGTATCTCAGTTCTACAGCAAAAACACTCTAGTGTATGCCACTATGGTTGTTTCACAATTAAAGATCTAGAAGCACATGTCCCGCAGCTTCATCCAAATACTCTATCACAGTATTGTCTAGCACTCATGTGATGTTCCTCATACACAAACGTGACCCCGATAAATTTTGTTCACGCCGTGATTATAAAATATATTATTTAGTTTTATGTTCAGTAGTTGGTTAGCTCTAATTAACTTACACTTGTTCAACACATTGTCTTTTAGTGGTAATTTCACTAAATGAGAACAAACACATAATATAAATTCATTATTTGTTTAACTTTTTCGAACATAATAACCAATAAGCACGAACTGTTTTTTATTTGAGGTGCAGAGCTTTATGTATTTATTCAAAGTGTTACAACAATGGACAGGCATCGTTTCGAGATCTGATATCTACTATCTTCTTCCGGTGTCAAGTCTTCAACAATAATGTAAAGAGTAAGGAAGGAAAGCGTATAAAACTATAGTGTTGATTGTCCGAAAGGGAGATGAAGTAATTGATATTATAAATATTTTTATGTAATTATTTAAGTGTGCTTCTTTAAATATCACGACTTAATGCCAATGACGCAGTCCGGCGGGCACGGTGGTTATCACGAAATACGTAATGGACGAACTATTTTTTCTACTTAAAAAAATAATGTGCGACCAACACATAATCCATTTCAATACATCAAAACCATTATACTATAATAAATTTATACTCGAGTCTGGGGACTCAGTGATTCGAGTCTAATCCAATAAATCTACTCGTTCAACTTGTTGATGTCTATAGATCTTCAATATTGGTTTTTCTTATTGGAATTCTATAAAACTGTACCCATTGCATATATTTCTTATTTGCTTCTTTTTCTAAGTTTATGACCATAAACAATTACAACTGTTATAGCTATAATATAGTTGTAATGGTCACATTTTGCAATACTGTACGTTTATCAGGAGCTCTGTACATTATTACTTACACTTTGAATTATAAATTTTGTTGTAAAATTAAAAATGATTGATATGCGATTGTGATCAATAGATTCATAAAAACTGATTTGATTTATATATTTAGTAAATATTAAATTTTTACATTTGTTATTAACTAAAAACTAGTATTGTGAACAACAGTTTTTTTTTATTTGCTATTAAAATTGATGTCTGGTTTATAAAATGCCAAATATTATTTCTTGATTGCTTCCTCAATCGCTAGGGCTGAAAAATAGAAGTAGCCAATAAATCAATCGTCAGTGGCTTAATGATCTTCTTCGTAGCGTAAAGGAAAAAATTAATTTAAGTCTGAGGTGGCCAGCATCATCACTTTAACAAGGTGGCAAAATGCAAACTAAATGTCCTTTATGGAGATGTCCAACTTAATCGCAGCGAATATCCTAAGTACCTGGAAATCTCACTTGATCACTTCATTACGTTTAAAGACCAACTAGTAAATAGCCAGGGCCAACAGACAGCATCTAACTGGTCTACTTGGGGAACAAGCACTCCCGTTCATCGTACCTCAGCTCTGTTTCTAGCATACTACGTAGTTTTAATGTGCTTCCGTATGGTTAAAAAGTTTGCATAGTAGAAGTGTTGATGTATAGATACATAGTAAATCGAAGGCGGCACTCTCACTGTGTCCCAATTTTCTTCCTGTCTATCAGTACTTAATCACATAAAATTCCCTTCTATAACACGCGATCAGGCGTTAAAGTAAGACAAGATTTTTTTAATACTAAATTGCCTCTCCTGCAGAACCTCACATACAACATAGGTCGGATGAGTTCCAGATGGATTTAATGAAGCCTACATGGGCCCTATAAACTGAAATGTAGGGGTCCATATTGGAGTCAACGTATGTCTGAAGAAATAAACAAGTGACGATAATGAAGCTAAAAAACTAACTCTTTGCTTCGTTTCGACATCAGAGACAGGTAGACTACAAATAATAATGTAATCATGATGAAGAGGTATTCTAATTTTCTCATTGTACCGTCAATTGCGCACCTAAAAAGAAGCTTGCACAGATCTGTTTTTATTAGGTTGTACACGTTTTAAAACCGTTCCCTAGTTACAATACTGGTAACAGGTAGTATAAGTAATAAGTATTTGGCCTAAGCATTATTTTATGTTCTAATTAAACAGTGTATAAAACTCAATAATTAATAGCACCAACAAATAAGCTCATTAAAAACTGGAATATTATCTTCTCACTATAGGTAACAAAGCATAAGTATGGTAAATACAAACGAGTTTATTTAATTACAATTCAACGAATAAATTCTGTTGTTTTCTTACCTTAGGAAACTGAAAGCTGTGTAGTGTCAGTGTTTACACTGGTTTTCATCAGATACGCTTCGCACAATGGTGTTATTTAAAGTTGCTAAAACAGTATAATGTATCATCATTTGCTTGTTTGCATGTTACAACGTAACGGTTGTTAGCATACTGAAATATGAAAATACCATCATTAATGCAAATGAATTTTTATTCGTAATGTATTAGTATATCGTAGCACCGATTTAAATATCGTAGCACGAGTATTATCTATTTTGTAATTTATTAATAAATATTGTTTTATTGTGTCAAATATTATTTTGTAGCTATTATCATCGCCTATTGTGTTATTTTGATTATATACATATACAGATTGACAGACACAAAACTAAACGAAATAGAACTTTTCACTTATATAAAACATTAGTCATTTTATTCTTCTAGAAAAAAATGTTCATGGAAAATTTAAATTCTACATGTGAAGTCATTCTTGACCTAACTTGCTATAGCTTGACGTAGATTCATACTGTCAGATTTTGTCAGTAAATTTGCTTCCATATCAGTGTTTAAATTATCCCACAGAGTCACAGTAGAATAATTGTATATGAGTGTTTGAATAGTTAGGTTACATATGATAATCTGCCACATGTTTTAATCTCACATGGGTTTAGTGAGTTTGTTTAAAAATTTCTTCTTTGTCATCGTGTTTACACATAAGAGCAACTACAAATATTCTATAACGCTCAGGAAAATCCCATGTAGAGACTTGCACTTTAATCGAACTCAGTGTTTCTCATATATTAATATTAATATTTTTGCACAATTTAAAACATGATAGAAAGACAAAGAGACATCGAGACCGACATATATAAATGAAAGTTACGGACTCACGATTTATAGGCTTTGTTAAAGCTCAGCGAATAAATTTGTGTTTGTATTTTTCTTATTGTAATTAGTTATATTTAACATAGATTTATTACAATATTACTAAAACACATAAGTACATACAACTTGTTTGGGCGTTTGTTCGATATTATATATAATATCATAAAATATGGAATACATGAAGAATATATGATGCTTTCTAACATGAAATTTTCGACATTTTTACAGTTAATTATATATTTAAAAGGCAATAAGGGACAAATATAATGTTACTTACATTATTGCTATTTTATCTGTTATTTAATTATATATTTAAAAGGCAATGAGGGACAAATATAATGTTACTTACATTATTGCTCTTTTATCTGTTATTAAAGATGAAATGCTAAGTGAATACGTTTTAGAATTACCAAGTAATAGTTATAATACTAAATTAAAATATTGATATTAACGGAAATTTTACTTTTTTCCAAAGACGTATAATTGAATTTTAATGATAACCTTTGTCTTCTTAAGATTTTACATATCACACATCAAACCTCCACTCTTTTGTTCTCACTCTTTGCATATAATATCCTCGCAGTATACTTAATTTTCAAGATTTTTTTATATATAAAATTATTATATACAAAATTATTATATACACGTAGTATATAATATTTCATAAAATAAATCAAATGATATTGTTTCAATGTGGTAGAGAAGTTAGGTTCAATATGCAGAGAGAAAGATAATCGTTGCAAATTTATATTCTGTGAAGACTGTTAAAAAGCAGCTCTATACTTGGGTGGAATTAATAGTCTACGTTAGTTATAATTAGTTCTTTTTAATAAATGATTTTCAAAATAACTTAATTGATGCTTAATCAGTGATGATCTGGTGGAAATTCATTTATGTATTTCAGTAACTGTTATCGTTATAATAAATTGTGTTACTTACTTAAATATAAAATTTTGTAATGATTATCAAAGCCATTCATAAATAATAATTACAATGATATTATATTGTGATTAATATCACTTTTTTAATAATAGCCTTTGAATATACCACCTAGCTTAATTATCGAGCATTATTTTTAATTATTAATTGGGCTTAATTATTTTTATGACAAACCGAGCATTTAAAAGAGGCTTCTCTGAATTGTCACTAAAATATTCAGTCTTGGCTAATCCATAAACCATTGTAAAAATCACACCATTGGCAAACTATTATTTATGTAAAAATAATTATTGATGTAAAGATACAAATTTATAGCTCCATTTGTTATAAAGATATTCTCATGAGAGTCAGGATTTCTGGTTGCTTAGCAACATCCGAATTACGAATATGCACAGCCATCGAATTTTATATTTTCTCTGTAGAAATGGAGAACCTTACACAATTTTCACTGATCAGTTCCTTGCTGAGATATCGAGTGGTAAGTTAGGCTTTACTGATCTACAGGAAAATTTCATAAACAGACAAACTATCATAAATCTTGATGTTGCCTACAAAGAGTTGAAGCTGGATGTAAAACGTAAAGCATATAGCACAATCAGTACTCGAGATATTGTGCATTCAGACTCAGGAGACTTTTTCGAAGGTTCAATTGCTTGAAGAACTGTTCTTTATCTGATGATATTATGTACATATTTAACATTTTTTAAATAATAACATGTAAATTAAAAATATACAACTGACAGTTTTCATGAACTTATTGCCATAAGAAACTAGTCAATCATCTGATTGACAAAGTTAACTACATCAAACTCTAATTGGATAAACATAGTAAATAATTTGAGTCAAACCCTGGTTAAGAGATCCAAGCAACAGGATGTGCCAAGTTTAGTACAATCCAATTTCAATGTACCAAAGCAATTTGGTCTTATTCGTGTTTTCCCAGTAAAACTGAGAACTGTTTTGCTCATTAGCCAAAACTTATAATTTTTTGTACCCCAAGTTCTTACGTTTGTATCTTTTTATATAAGTATGGTAGATTTAAAAAATATATTTAATTTATGTAAGGTATATTAAAAATTGTAGAATAGATTATTGACATTATTGTAATGATTGTTAGGTGGACGAGGTTAGGAGCAGATTCCCAACACACATAGACTTATGAGCCACTCTGGTTGACAGATACAAAGAATTGTTTTTAATTTCGTCTTTTACACGTTTTATTGAGTAATTACTTTTAAGTCCACATAAAGTCATAAAAATATATATTTAATGTGCCCAGCTTTAGAATTTGAATTTAATAGGGTATTAATGATTATTTCTGTAACAGGAAAACAAATAAACTTTTTTAGATTTGCTCAGTAGTGGAAGTAGGCTATATGAACTAAATATTTCGGGCAGTATACGACTACAATGATATGTACCAGGAAAGAACACGTAACATGAATATTCAATTAACTCTTTCCCTAGAGTTGCTTAGTAAAGATGGAACGTGAGTCTGAAGCATGTTTGTTCTCTCCACATGAAGGAAAATAAGGGCTGGGTAATGTGTATGACTACGATGTTATGTACTAGTCGAGAACATGTAACTTGGACATCCAATTACCCATCTCCCTAGAGATGTAGGGTACAGATGACGCGGGATTCTAAATCATGTATTTCTTCTCTACTCCAGGTCAAACAAGGGCTATATGACAAGTTGTTTTTTACCAGTGAGAAAGTGTCACTCGAGCATATAATTACCTCTTTTCTTAAAGGTACTTATCAAGGAATAAAGCTACGCGTATTGGGTATTCGGCCTGGTGGAGCAATGAAGGCAAAGACAGTCTGTGCTGTTGTTGTGAATGAGATCAGCAACATAAAAACAATAAATTAAAGTTGATAATTGTAGAGTGATAATGAGAAGTCTTTTTTTCTTGTTGAACTCAAGGAGCAATGAGTGTTACCAAGATATCTGCAGCAAAATATAGAAGCCAAGTAAAGAATTCCGAAGGGAGGAAAATTCTTTGTTAGAAACGAATATCAACATTCTGTTATTATTCCTACGTGGACTGGAATTAGATAAATAAGTTATTGACTGAATGAATAAAACGTTCTTCTGGCCCACCAGTAATGACTGAAGTGCCAACAATTGCGTGTCAAGTAAACTTGTGCATTTGTTAGAAAATTGTTTTTAAACGATGAAAATAATTTTTCAGTAATACTGATGCAAATAAACTCAGTGGTGGTAGTACTGATCATAACATTGAACATCAAATGAAAGATATGTAAAGAGAAGAAAATGTCAAGATATTAAAGCTAACATCAGTATTGTATATATGTCTGGTGTAACGAGAATTTCTCATATAATTTTCAAATAACTCAATGTATTGTAATTACATGTTTTCGATGTATGATGTCCATAGAAGTTTTTAGCTTTTAATTATGGATAGGTGTACCTAATCGATCTCCACCTGAAGAATAGATTAATTTAGGATTGTGATAACCTACTAAATATACACTTTATATTTAGCTATAAGAAAATATTTTAAAAACTGTTGTTTAAAAAAATAATTGTTTAATTTACAGTGTTTTTATTGTTAATACGCGATGCAAATTACAATATTCAGAATATACCTAAATAATGCAGTACTTAAAGCATTATATATATATATATATATATATCGTTGGTAAAACAGAAACATATTTGATGTGTACATTTCTTTATACATGCATATTGTACATTTAAATAAATTACGAATTTACGTAAACCGTCATAATTTTTTAATAGAAAATTTGCATATATATATATATATATATATATATATATATATATATATATATTGGAATATATGTTGTGAAAAACAATATATTTATGTTGTTCTCTTTGAGACAAGAATTTAATTTTTATTTCAGAAAACCTCTTTGTTTTTATATTAAATTATATATAGTATATTATAATATATATATATATATATATATATTAAATTATATATAATATATTATTATATATATATATATATATATATATATATATATTTATATAATCTGTATTTATACTGTATTATACACTTTAAAAACTCTGTAGTGCCCCGATCATATCTGAAATTTAAGAAAACAAATCTTTTTAACATAAACGTTCTTAATCTTTTGTTATAAAATAAATATTATATTTATGAGAATTTGAATTTGAAACTAGGATCCCCGTATGCGGCTACAAATTGCGGCTTCAACAGAGTAAATCATCAGACTGCCTACCTGGAAAACGTATTTCTCCCTTATCCCTGTCGATAGTGGCAAGTGGCATGGAGAAATTTACTATCAAAAATTTTAATTTTTTCACCACCTACACAGACACATAACTTAATCCCCTCCATGAGCACGTTTGTTGTAATGCAATCCTGAGGGTAAAGAATCTGGAGGCAATAGTGGCAGATTTGGTCCCTGAAACGAGCCATCGTTTAGTTTAGAATATTTATTTTAGAGAAATAATCTTTATTTTGTGTTATGTTATGCGTTAGGATCTCACAGGAGTAAAACTGTCAATATTTCAACATGCATTATCAAGTGTCCAGTTCTGATGTATAAAATATAGGGATCCCAAAGCAAGATACATGTATCGAGTTGCTCACAAAAGCGTTTGTTCTTTATCGTGCAGCATCACTTTGTTTCTGTTTTTTATTTTATGGTTTTTTGCGTTTAGTTTCATACAAAGGGTTACTCACACAATGTTGTAAATGGCCTTTATATTGTTAATGTTCATTTCTTATTGTGTTATATTTAATCCAAATGAGCAACAATTTTAATTTTTAGTAAAAATATCAGATTGCCCACTAAAACAGATTTTACTTAAAATAAACGTATGAAATAATTATTAATTGTTAATCTATTACTTTAAGTATGTAAAATAAAAAAATAGAAGGTGTTTAGGAATTAAAAATATATAAAATATAGATAGTTATATGCATAAAAATGAGTACAAAACAGATGGACCGATCGCCCTTTTAATTTTTTAACCTAAAATGTACAGGGGAGTTTTAAGTCCCTTCCCCCCCTATTTTTTTTTAAACCGTATAAGTTAGGAGGTTTAAACTCCGTACATATTCGTTAGAGACCTAAATATCTTGTTTTTCATGGGTTCATTGACTCTCCACCTCCAATGGGGGACGGTCCACGAGGAGTAAGCCGAGATTCTTAAATGTAAGCATAGGTTGATATGCACATCAAATTAAAGGTCTCTGTAAGTAGAATACAATGCCGCAAACCGGACCTCAAAAGGTTCATCCTAATGAAAATTACAGGGTGTTAAAATGTACAAAATAGTAATGTGTTATTATCTGCGTTTTATCGCGCGCAACTTTTTTAAAAGTTCATTTCAAAACAATTTTTCTATTGCTGTTTATTCTTTAAAAGAAACTTTATTTTGTTGTGTTTAATGATTTTAAGGGATCACTGGAAGTCCGAGATCTAGGAGTTAAACTAAAGGATTTAATAAGAAGTCGATCATGTGTTGTGTCGCCTTGTAAGTATTTTATTTAAAGGAATTGTTGTCTTACAAAGGTTTTTAGACCCATTTATTTTTATTTCAACAGCGATTTCCGGTTCTAATATTGTATGATTCCGATACTAGTAGGTTGTTTACTTACCCTTTTATTGTAGTAGATGCTCAAACTGATTGCCTGTTACTTCCTGACAGTAGTATAGTCTGTTAACAAATTCACTCCTTACACGGGTTAGGATTTCTGGTGTTACCTTCCTGCAGGGCCTCAGTAATTCTGTTCCGAAGATCTTCCACACATGCGACTGGTGTACAATAAATCACAGACTTCAAGTGTCCCACAAAAAAAATCCAGTGGGTTCAAGTCAAGGGGACCGTGCCGGCCATTCTATTGCCCCGCGTCGTCCTATCCACTTCTCACGAAAATGTACATTAAGGTAACCACGAACATTAACATCGTAGTGTGGAGGAGCACCGTCCTGCTGGAACCTTACTTCTTCTCGATTAAACTCCCCAACATTAGTGTGAATTGTATTTTCTATTAATGGATGAATATTATTTTGGAGCATATGTAAATAACTTTCTCCATTTAAATTTCCGTCAATAAACAGTGGTCCAATCACGTGGTTACCAAAGAGACCTGCCCAAACATTTACTTTCTGGAGATACTGGGTACGATGTTCTCTGTGAACATGGGGATTAGAGTTATCCCCAGTATCGGCAGTTGTGTCTATTCACTAAAACCATTTACGTAAAATGTACTCTCAATCACTAAAGCAGATATTATTTACGGTTGTTGGATTTGCTATAATTAGTCTATCCATAGTTTCACAGAACTGCAATCTTCTGTCCGGGTCATCTTCATTTAATGCGTGATGTAGCATAATTTTGTAGGGATGAAATTTGTGCTTCTTCAGGGTAGTTATTGCTTTGCGTTGTGATTACCCCGATATTGTCTGCTATTTGTCTCGAAGAGGTTTTGAGGATTTTCCACGACTGTACAAAGAAACCTCAAAATCAACTTCTTCTGACAAAGGAGGACGGCCTGAACGTTTTTGCATCAGTAACGCTACCAGTCTCTCTAAATTTTGTTATTAACTGCCTTAAATAGGTTCTGCTAACAGGTCTTTCTGGATGGTTTTCATTAAATCGTCTCATTGTTTCGTGGTAATTATTCCCAGAAGCACCAAAAATAAACACCATGTCAACTTTTTCTTGAAGAGTGCGAGACATGTTTCTTAACTTTAACAGCACTAAAACTAACAAGGTCAGTAGCCACACTGCAACTAACAAGGTCAGATACTTAATGGCCCAAGTAACTGAAACCAAACATAACATGTCTCCCAGATAACAAACAACTTTCACTTTTACAACGACACAGGGACTATGTCAAAGATTACATTTAAAAATGCAGACCCCAGATTCTGTACAAAATTATTATTAACAAAATTACGAATTATCCTTTTTTAATTCAGATTGTAGCACCGTTTCCAGCGTTAAAAGCAATGTTTAAACGACACATCACATGACCGACTTCTTTATTAAATCCTTTAGTTAACTCCTAGATCTCGGACTTCCAGTGATCCCTTAAAATCATGAAACACAACAAAATAAAGTTTCTTTTAAAGAATAAACAGCAATAGAAAAATTGTTTTGAAATGAACTTTTAAAAAGTTGCGCGATAAAACGCAGATAATAACACATTACTATTTTGTACATTTTAACACCCTGTAATTTTCATTAGGATGAACCTTTTTGAGGTCCGGTTTGCGGCATTGTATTCTACTTACAGAGACCTTTAATTTGATGTGCATATCAACCTATGCTTACATTTAAGAATCTCGGCTTACTCTCCTCGTGGACCGTCCCCCATTGGGAGGTGGAGAGTCAAATGAACCCATGAAAAACAAGATATTTAGGGTCTAATGAATATGTACGGAGTTTAAACCTCCTAACTTATACGGTTTAAAAAAAAATAGGGGGGGAAGGGACTTAAAACTCACCCTGTATGGACCTCATCCTAGCACTCAGAGGAAACCACGTAACAAAGCTAAAATATATATACGAAAAGAGATATCTCTCTGAAGAGCAGTTACATAGACAGATGGGCACATGGGCGTAAAACACAAGGTTTTATGAAGGCCCTGTCATAAACTATGTCACAACTAATAAATAGACTACCAGAAAGATTAAATTGTGAAGAATTTTCTTTAAGCTAGATAGCACCTCCGAGAACGACAGTCTATGCTAAGAAATTATCACTGGAGTAAGTTCACTAACATAATTTATACATATTATTCCTTTGCTGCAATTCATCCAGTACATTGTGTTACTGAACATCGCATACAATAACAGTACAGAACTAGAGTATATCCATAAACATAAACTATATGCATTCACCCTCTGCAGTTATCACAATATTCAATAACATACACATAGTGTTACTGTACAGCGCATACAATAACAGTACAGAACTAGAGTATATCCATAAACATAACTTATATGCATTCACCTTCTAATTGCAGTTATCACAATATTCAATAACATACACATAGTGTTACCGTACAACACCGACAATAATAATTCATTACTGGAATAGATCTACATGTATAATTATTTTAAATTACTTCACTGATTTCAGACCTATCGATGTTTAATACCGTCAAATGTTTTTACAGCACAGCACGGAAATAAATTTTACGGAAATTAACTGGAATAGATCTGAAAATTTTATTAATACGCATTACTCCTCTCAATGCTATCCTTCAAAATACTATAATTAAGTTATCAGCATATTGTTTTACTGTTCAGAGCCAAAAGTAATAATACTTTAATACAATTATTATAAACATAATTTATACCCATTACTCCTAGGATTGGTATCTTACCAGTAGTAAGTAATTTTGACTTTTTTTGTCTGTAAATACATCCTTAAATCCCATTGTGGACAAGTGGTTATTTAAAACATTAAGATTGGAAGGAATATAACATATACATTTTTATAATTTAAAATCATACGTTAAGTTACTGTACAATTTTTGACACCGAAACAAAACATAGTTTCGTATTTTTAGATTTTCATTATTTTGATTTTAATATCTTAGTTATTATTATTTTTTGCATTAATATATTATAAATCCAAGGAGCCTTTTCAATACTTTATTTTCTGCGCATTCTACACGTCAATTATCTTTTTTAAATATATGGCTAAAGAAGAGTGAGAACTTTAGAAATCAAACCTTATCCATTGCCTTTAGGTACATATAATTACGAACCACCAAACCCGGTACTTTTAACTTTAATATATGTACGTTTGTATTATTTTTTATTTGCTGAGTTCCATGATGTTTTGTATTATGAGTTCAAATAAATATCTCAAAAATGTTAAAAATATGATATTGTAAAAATATTTAAGAGCGCAAACGAGATTTATACAGTTTTATAAGAAATATTTTCATATTTACCTTGCAGGAAAGTGTGACATGGACCAGCACTGTTCGAGGGTCGGACTGTATTTGACACCTGTGATATAGTGACAGTACAGGTCATCTACCACTACTACGGGATATTACAACAGGTTGTAAACCATCTCACTGATATTTTTTACAGAATATGATATCGAAATTAACTGTAATAATAAAGGTTTTTTTTTTTCTTTTAATTAACATTACTGGTTTACGTTACTTTATGTAAACGACAGTTAGGTAGTCTAACAGTTTAAAATATTGCGTATTACATGCATGATTGCTTTATTGCATTAGTTAAATAAACTTTCTCTTTAAAAATATTTTAATAAATTAAAAATATATGAAATATATTAAATTGTTATTTTTTACAGATGTTTTTTTGTATTACATCATAAATAATTAGAGTTTTAAATATTAAATTAATTCTAAATAGAACTTAATCTAATTAGCAATATTAAAATTTTGCTATTCATAATCATTGTAAAAATAAGTGTTTGAAACGGTGGAAATTAGGCACATAAATTTCTAGTTGCACAGTTAACTATATGTACTTGATAATATTAATCAATGCCCATAAAACATATATATATAACCATTACAATTAAAGATAAGTAGATATTTACTGTTGTGGTCATTTCTGGCTTTTACATGTTGAAAAGAATGAATTTTTGGTTATGAGAACCGTGAAATAAGATTTTAGAGGCTCGATTAAGAATGACCCCTTCACACTAGGTAGTGAAGACGCCGAACACACTGATTTTAACAAGAGTTCACCAGGTTACTATACTGAATGTTAATATACAAAATTTTTTGTTTTTATTATGATGACCCCTAAATAGTCTCGAACTCTTAAGATTTTAAGTAGATACTGGTGGAAACTAAAAAACTGCACCTTTTTTAGAAATATTCAGGTTTATTAAATCAATTCAAATGTCAATTATTAACCATTGTATTCCACCAAAACAATGTTTTGAACAATAGGTTAAAATTACTACTTCCTTAGGTAAGGCACTTTCGATTTAATATTGGCTCACCGTCCTCTAAATACGTGAGTATTAAAAATATAAAAAATAAAATAATAATCTTGAATAAATCTGAATGAAATTAAATTAAATAGGCTTCTTCTCAAAAACTAATAAAATAATAATAATAAACTTCTTTCAAATTAAATTCTCAAACAAAAAACTAAAAACAGTTCTCAACAGGAATTTTTCACAAGTTCCTACAGGATATGGTGCAGCACCTGCAGCTCTTAATTTTTACTACAATCCTTAGAATTTCAATTAAATTTTACGTTCGACTTTAATAAATTACTCCTTTACAATTCATATATATATTATAGTCCTCACTCAACAGAATTTGATCGTTAATTTCAAATTTTCAATTCCAATTTTTAAAATTAATTCACTTCTTCATATTGCAAAAAATTTCAAATTTAGAAAAAATTTAAATAATTCAGTCAAAAGTACTTAGCTCTTTGGTCATGAAGGTCTTGGAGTTCGGTATTAATATAATTTATAGCGACGGATCCTACGCCCGACACTACTTTTAAACTCGCACTAAAGACTTTACTCTATCGCTTCTCAACTCGGAATGGTAGCAGAACGTGGTTTCTCGGCCTGCAACCGACTACGCTCCTGTTCCTGCAGGTCTGTTTAAATCTCTCCCAACGCCGGTTGGCCCGCCTAACCAAAATAGAGTCCACTGTAAACTATTGTTTAGCATTCACTGCCATCAAGTCAGGTCTAGACCAGATTCCAAGCGCGTTGTGCCTGCCGCTGGATTACAATATAAATTTACTTTTTTATTCCCTATCCATTTACAATTCTAAAATAAATTTTTATTTATTAAATTTTTATTTTTATTTAAAGTATACCATGTAATTGGTATAGTTACACATAATGAGTTTATGAACAGTGAATATTCAAATAAAGTGCAAAAAATAAACAGTTACCTTTGTTTTCATGAGGGGTAACCGTAGTCTGCTGTTGTTGAGGGCCAGGGTCGTGATCAGGAAGTGTGGAAATAGGCTGCTGTCTTGTAGGCAGGCGTTGAAGACGGAAGATGTCTTTCATGGATTCACTCACGCACAATACGACACACAAAACTAATAGTTTCATAACACTATGGCCAGTCCTGTAGAGCACGGTAGACGCGGGTGTCCGGGAACAGAGACGTTCTGGTAGAGATTGCCAATCCAGAGCACTGACTTTAATGTTAATGTAAATGTACAACAAATAGAGATAAACTAATATTTAAGTGAGAGAGTAAACACATGGGGCATAAAGTCACGTGTTGATTAAGTATGGTCAGCAGTGGCTAGAGTGCTATATAAGTGCCCCAGGCTGGACTGAGCGTACACTGAGCAAGCGTGCAGTCGCTTGCAAGGTGGGCAATTGATAAGTCAACCGTTGTGATTGGTTGGTGAGTGTACAGTAAACAGCTGATTCGTGAAACAGTGGTTCATTGGTCTGTCACTGTGCGTGAATATTTTAATCCAGCAAGGAATTTTGTATTGTAGCACTAGGCCGCAGAAAGAGATATAGAATTAATGCAGTATATACAGTTTAGTAAAATAAAGGCGAATATAGAGTATAAATTGCACAAAAAAATATATACATAATTATTGTTCAATAAAAGTAGCCTTTTCATATTAGGCAATAAAAAAACAAGTTATTTAACGCAATAATACTTAACACATGTTAAAAATTGAATTGAATTTAAACAAACTTAGCTTGCAGTTACCCTAAGTGCTGGAAACATCCAAAAACAAGTTTCATTATAACTCATTGATAATTACCTATAAGATGTCATATCAATATGTTGTCATAGCGACTAGTTGTGTTTATACGATCATCCATGATATTGTTACTCTTTGTGATATGTAAACTCGGATAGATTCTATAAATAATCAACGTTATTTAATTTTTAATTTCAATTATTGTTAAATGTTTAATGAGATATTGATTTTGGTTTGTAATATTTGCTTTCATGTGTTAGCACGTTGTATGGATCAAGAGGTCTCTGAGCGGTGTTTAATACTCAATTCAGCTTCCAGTGATTTCATTTATATGCGTGAAATAAAAGCTTTCATACGAAAATGAAGTTATAAATAACATTTAGCTGCAACGTTTGTTTGACGATAAATTCAGGCATTTAATACTTCAGTCATTTCAATGGAATAACCAACAAACGTATTTATGATGCAATAATGCGTAAGAAATACGTTATAAATACAATGTATGAAATTTAAGACTACTCTTAAACAGAACATCTGATAAGCCCCGCAGAATACTGTAATCACTTATGAAAGCCTTTTATATTTGATCAAACTTCTTTATCGATAACTTGAAACCACTGCTACCCATATGGCAACTATTATAATTATATTGATTGCATACCAGTTTAATTGTTCTTTATTTTGTCAAATGTATTTCTTATACTTAAACAAACTTTACTATCCCTTCCTTATAAAATATCCCGACACCCAGACGTAGGTTCTATTTACATATGTGATTAACATACAACATAAATTCTGAAAAATCTATAATTTAACAAAGAATTAAAAAGATATAAAACTTTTGTTTAAAATAATAGATAGTAACCTATAATAGTATATTAGTGTAGTAAACTACTCATATATTATTCACCAAATTGTTCATGTAATTTCTTATTTCTAAAACCTAATTCATTTTTAATAATTATCTCATGTGAATGACAAATTGATTTGCTCATCAAATCGGGTTTCAGTCTGAAAGTATTGCTAACTTCAGTTACGTAAAACTTATCATCTCTGGCTCTGTTTTGTCTTTTCCTTTATACTAACGAGTTATATTTACAACGCCTTTCATTGCAAAAATTACATATTTAAAAAAATTATAACGCATCATTACAGGCTGTATGGAGCATCTTTGCATTTTTTATACCCTACAATTTGATTTCTACGTATATAAAAGTTATTGGCATAGCTTCGTACCAACCCTTCAAAGCAGAGAAGTGATGAAATTAATACAGCCGACTCTCGATAATTCAAACATTCGATAATTCAAAACTCTTGATAATTCGAACGAAAAGGCCCGGTCCCTTGAAAAACTCTCGCTATTTCGAAATTTTTTCAATGCATTTTGATACACTCGGTATTTCGAACTTACCGCAGAGGACAGACTAATTTTGAACACACAGTAATTTCGAAGTCTTGTCGGCGGAACTCTCTATAATTCGAAATGACGTAAACGAATTGAGGTTAGGCCGATACAGAACACGCAGTAATTCGAAGTTCACTCGACAGAACTCTTTGTAATTCGAATTGAGAGTCGGCCGGTGGGAAACACGCATTTCAACTTATTCCTGTCATAACAAGAAACTTTGCATCCTGTGTCCCAGAGCATACTCTTTGCAGTGTTGGTTATGTTTACGCCGTGTTGTGTGGAAGTCGTGTTTGTTGTGTGTAAGAAGTGTTTGTCGTGATGGCTACTAAGCAAAAATATAAATGTCTTTCTCTTTCGGAAAAGAAAGAAGTGATCGCGGCGGTAGAAAGTGGTTTAAAGCGAAGTCGGAAGTTGCAAAAAACATTTCAAATCCCTGCGAGTACCTTGTCTACCATTCTAAAAAATAAACAAAAAATAATTGAAGTCAGTTCCGTAGCAGGAAGAAGAAGAACGACAAAAGGTGAATATCCTAGATTAGAAGAGGTGTTTAGTCACATGGCTTAGACAGTGTAGAGATAAAAATTTTCCTGTTGGAGGTTCGCTTTTAAAAGAAGAGGCAAAGGCATATGCTAAAGAGCTTGGCATCCCCAGCTTTGCAGCAAGCGAAGGCTGGTTGACTAATTTCAAAAAACGTAATGGTATATTTTTTTAAAAAGGTTTGTGGGTAAAGCGCTAGCGTTAGCGACAGTGTGTGTTCCGATTGGCGTGCAGAGTTGTCCAGCTTAAAAGAGAGTTATGAACCACACAACATTTTTAACACCGACGAAACCGGCTTATTCTTTAAATGCATGCCGGACAAGACATTTACATTTAAAGACGAGAAATGCCACGGAGGGAAACATAGTAAGGAAAGGTTAACTCTTCTGTTGACTGTTAACATGGGTGGTTCCGAAAAATTGAAGCCCCTCCTCATCGGGAAAGCAGCAAAACCTAGGTGTTTTAAAGGTATCCAGTCATTTCCTGTAACCTTACCGCTCGAGCAAAAAGGCGTGGATGACAACGGAGTTGTTTAACGAGTGGTTAAATTCATTGAACAGCGACATGAAAAAACAAAATCGTGAAATCCTCTTATTCCTTGATAACTGTTCAGTTCATAACAACCCTCCAAATCTCTCGAATGTGAAACTTCACTTTTTTCCACCAAATACAACATCCAAGTTTCAGCCTCTAGACCAAGGCATAATTCAAAAACTTCAAAGCATTTTACAGACATGAAATAGTCAAGATTGTACTGGATGGAATTGACAGTAATGAAACTCCAAACATCTCTATTCTCACAGCCATGTTGAGTGTTGAAAAAGCGTGGAAAAGTGTGAGTCAAAGGACAATATTTAACTGTTTCCGTAAGTCTGGATTCTGTGTTAACACACACCCGATGAAGAACTTCAAGTTGTGCAGCCAACACCTTGGGAATCTCACCCTGTAATAGGAGATGTTCCATTTGAAGATTTTGTGCAAGTTGATGACGAAGTTGCAGTATGGGGAACCCTTACTGATGCTGACATCTTGGCCGCTAAAGATTGAAGAAACAACCTGATGTTGATAACGATGAGGAAGACCAGGAGTTCCCGCCTGTCACACTGAAGGAAGCCAGCACATCCGTAGAAAAGCTGCGCCATTTTCTCTCCAGGTAAAAGCATCGCAATAAACTACTGTAGTTAGCCTATCAATTTGTTAAACTGATTTAAAAAATGCCATATTCTCCACACTGTAATTTATCCATCATTTTTTTACTGAATTTGATGTCCGAAAGTAGCGTAGACTTTTTTTTAACCTTAGGGTCTTTGGGCTGTAAAATCAGCTGTTTGTTTAGTTTAAACTTCAATGTAAATACTGTATGTCATAAGTTATAATACAACTAAAAAATTACTTAATTTTCGGCATTTGTTCCGAAATACGCTGTGACAGTTGTTTTCTTTCTTTTCTTTGCAGACAGAAGTTGGGCCGGAAGTGTTTGACGCACTATTTGTGTTTAAACAAGGTCGTCGATGAGGCACGAACCAACAAGAAAAAGCTATCAAAGATAACAGATTTTTTCAATTAATCATTAGAAATTAATGTTCTTTAAGGTTTGTTAGTTTGCCGTATTACGTTGTGTGTTTAATAAAAAAAACTCTTGGTAATTCGAATAGTTTTCTTTTCCTCTCAATAAATCTAAACTCTCGGTAATTCAAAACTTTCACTAATTCGAATTTTTTTTGCATGTCCTGCCAATTTTGAATTATCGAGAGTCGACTGTATATGTAAAAATAGTTATTATATCTCCTATAACTCGTATTAAAATATATTTAAATAATATGATAATATTTAAATTAAAATTTAAAAACCAGCTAACAATAAATTACAGTGGTCTGGTTTTGCTTAAATCCCCAGTATAAAGTACGTAATGTTCAGAGTTCCCATCACGAGGCATGGAGCATTTAATCCTGTAGGATAATCTTCAAGCGAGCATATATCTACATTGGCAGAAATCCATTTAGGATATATGGATATTGGGGTCATTAGGAAAGCGCTTATACGATTATGTCGGTTAATAGGTTTAATGGTAAAAATTTACCGTAAAACTTATTTCATACTTCTCATAAAATAATAAACAAAACGAATATGTGATTAAAAAAGCCTTGAAAATTAACGAAGCAAATAGCCATGTAATTCAATCCTTGACAAATGCAAAATTACAACAACAGAGTTCTATTTTCGATGCATAGTACCTTAAGTATTGTAGAAATTCGTGATATAAGTACAAATGCATAGTTTTAGTTTCACTCACCATACACAGCTCTTCGAGCCCTATGTCGTATATGTGATTAGAGAGGAGTTGAATAGCTTAAGATCTTTGTAATCTTAGGTATGAAGTTTCCATAATATTTATGATTTTAAAGCTTTCAGACGATATTTTATAGAGACTAAGTGATCATTCCCAGTGCCTGCAAACATTAAAGAGGTCATTAATTATAAATCCCTTTGCATTAAAGAGGCTTCCAGATGTCAATAAATCTTCTTGACCAAAATACTCAGAAACAGTGGTATAAAAAACTTTCAATAGACTTGAATGTTTTAAAGGCTATTGTTTGAAATAAAATAAGTTCAGAAACTCCCTCAGTTAAAAGTTTGAGAGGAAAAAAGTATTAAAAAAGCGAGATCTGGAAACAGAAGATGACATAGAGCTAAACTCAATATTTGCATTGACTAAACATTTTCCACTATGGCCTATAAAAAGTACAACCCTTATAATTTTCTCAAGTACCCTTAGAAACATTCGGATAATTATTAAATATTAGTATTATTATTATTTATTATAAATAGAACTGTATTTATTGATAGAACAACTTACGATACCTTACAGATTATTCTCAATGGAGAGCAGTATGTACCATCTTGTGTCAAGAGTCTGTCTGTCATTGTGTGACAGCACTGATATATTAGCAGTGTTTGTAATGTATAACAATACTATAGGAGGCAATATGTTGGAGGCTACATCAGGTAGTAAATCAAACCTCGGAATGATAGCGCCGGTGTGGATAATTTTCATCTTTGAATCTATTTTAAACTAATAAAAACTTCTGTTGTAAATTCAAAAATCAACACCTAGCATTCAAAAAAGTTTTCTGTACAAAAAGAATAACAGAATACTTATTTTATAGGTACAAATATAAATATCTGACAGTAAAAACCAACACGTCACTTAAATCTGGGACGTTATTTGATGTCTAGGAGGTAACGTAGCACAAAAAGGGAAATTTAGATATGGTAGGGTAACAAGTTTTGAGCGTTAGGTCTAATGTAGTAAAAGTTGCCTCTTAGTGTGGTGCTTCTTTTGCCTTTTTAGACTGGAATAAATTGTACCAGAGATTTGTGTAAAAATCCCTAATTATGTGGGAATGTAACTAAATATCATAAAGATTATGTTCGTTATACGTAAGAGATCTTTATAAACTTTATTTACACGTTCTGTTTTGTTTATATTCTATTACCTCCATTTACACTTTCAATACAAGTAATTTTATTACTGCAGTTAATTGTGGGTGGGAAGGGAAGGAACTCACACACCCAAATAAGTTTTCTATACAACAATTCTAAACGCTTTTGTTAAGATGAAAGTTTTTCCAGCTTATTGCGCACCAAAGTTCCACGAGTAGGACCTGCTTACCACTGTGCCTCCAACGAGATTCTGCCCAATGTTAACGTGGAATTCAATACCTGGCTGTGAGATTCAAAGCAGACTCCTCCGGCTGAATACATAGTCTACACTTATTCACCAGTAGTGACTCCTAAGATGTGCGTGTGTGCCCTGAATTCGCCATGTCCAGTAGTAAGGAAAATTACCTGAATCAGAAGGGATTTGTTTAGATTCATCACCCAGTTCGTGAACTGGATGTTAGTGCCTGTAATGTGCTTTTAACCAAATACTCGTAATTTCTCAATAACTTAACAATCTCAATCACAATACTTGTCTCTAAACCATTATCTTTCCCTATAAGTTTGGTACGCAGTTAAATTTCTTATGTCAAAACATAAAAAATTTACAAGAAAAAGTTTTTTAAATTCATGTTCTACTCTGGTATTTACTTATGATTCACAAAGGAAATCAACCTATATCATTAACCAAAAGTTTTTTAAACCATAACACCATAACATATTGATTATTATACAACAATTAGTGGAAATATTATATACTAAATTCGCTAGAGGTACATAGATAAAATATTAAATTTTCATTCATTTTCAAAAAATTGATTTAAACGATTCCTGTAAAATTTTCATTTTTTAACGGATTATATGAAAAATTACCATTTTAAATTATATTATTTTTTAACAAATAATTTGTATTTAAACATTTCATGAACTTTGTTTATTCCTATTGTAATTAATATGGAAATGTAGTACTAAAAAGCGTTTCTCAGTTATATTAAGCTCATCGAAGACTTGGAGTATATATTTATGTGGAAAAACTTTGCTGCTAAATATATAGTAGTTTACTGAGGTTGAATAAAAGATAAGGCATGTTTGGAATTGTACAGGAAGTTTGTCGAACAAGTTTCCTGTAACTACTCTAGAGTTCAGAAATGTTTGAACAACACTCCCGTTGCATATAGTACAATTATTAATACTTATTTTATATATGCATAAACATACAATATATTTGTATATTATATTGGACGTACTTGATTATTGTAAACTACGATGTTTGGTCAAAAATTGTCTTTCTTTTGGTCTGTCCTCACGATATGCCGTTTTAGCGAGAGAATCCTAGACCCAGGAGCTCGTATGGTCTAGGAACTGTCAAAAGGCAGGAATCTTACTAATTTTATGCGCTTCAAATCTGGGTGTCTAAAACCTAAGTAGAAACCTTAAGTATTAAAGAACTTCTTAAAGCCTGAAAATGCCATTTCCTGGAAGAAATCAGGCGAAGAATAAAACGAATCCTCAATTATGTTCATAGCAAAATTTTGTAAAGGCTGATAGCAGTAATGTACCACTTAATCAATACCCATGAGCACAGTTCACTAAATTAGCACTTATAATAACCAGGATACAGATTTAATATTTTTGAGTAAAGGTTTTAGAACGCAATGTAAGTAGGTACTCTGGAGGTTTGTGTGTTCAATAGAGCAGACACCGGATGTGGTAACATATCCTGTTTAGTTTATAAAGAGGTTTACAAAATGATGCGCCTAAGGTAATGACTTTCAAAGCTCCATAGCTTGGCCAATGCCGAACTTTTTAGCACGTCTCTTATGAATAAATTAAAGATAATAATTGAGCAATACATATTTTTCTTATAATTTTAAAATTATTTAGGTTAGGCTACTGAATAACACCACAACTCTACATTTTCTGGTATAAAAAATTCCCAATCTTTGAATTTTGAAAGTTGAAGGTTTTTGTTGTAAAGCAATAAAACCGGTTAAACTATTTTTAAATTATTTAGTTCAATTATCTAGATGCAGAAATGAAGAAGAACAATTTTATTATAGCTATCTCCTTTTAATTTTGCTATTGCAGTAAGTTTGTGGTTAACTTTCAAACACGATTATCTATACCTTTTCATGCAAGAGTAATCATCGTGGACTAGGCCTCTTAACCCTTGTTTTTTAACAAATAATTTGAATCAACACGGAATATCCATAATATGGACTACTTTTAAAAGTAAAATTGACGCAGCACACTATATTACTGTACTTTCTTCAACATCGTAGGTTTTTAATAGCAGCTTTTTTCGTTCAATTGTACCAATGGTTAAATAATTTTTAAATAACTAACAAAATAACCTAAATCGGTGAGTTTTTTTTTTTATTTTGAAACGTATACTGAATTACCTCGTCACATGATTGATTCTTGACATATATGACCGTCATAACTAGTGATTAATATAATTGGAATGATAATTAGACCGTTTTAGAGATAAATTTCTCCCGTCCCTATAACTTTATATGCGGATTATAAAGGTTCAATTGAACTTAATGTTTAGGATTCATCTATCATATCAATAATAATCTTTTCCCAGACTTTTCCATTGACAACTTTTGACACCAATTGTGAACTTTATATAACGTTTAAGTTTTTGCGAAAATTCATCTTTATTCGTCAATGATTAAACTAACACTGGAAAAATCAGTAATTTTGATCCGTCAATGAGTGAAGGATCGAGAGGTTTATCGTGATCGGCTGAAGCTTAACCAATAATCGTCCAATCTGACCAATCTATATGGCTTATTTATAAAATATTGCCAAGTTTTTATTATCTGACGCTGTCTTCTTTTATAAAATTATTTTCATCGGTGTTCGCTGGTGATTCGTTCATCTTCATCATATCACGATAATGATTTCCAATAAATTACTCAGTTATTGGTTTAATATTTTATGTTTAGATAATTGCTTACCACAGCGATAAGAAATAAACTTGTAAACTGAAATGGCAGGTTAAAATTAATACTTAAATTTCAGAATATTGTAATTTAAATTATTTCTGTAATTTTTATGACCAAATATTAAATCGTTCGATTGTAGACTGAAATATATACACACACACACACACACACATATATATATATATATATATATATATATATATATATATATATATATATACCCAGTGTAAGTATGTGTATTATTCTGAAGTAAAAAGTCATTAACTTTGTAATCCTTGTAAATACTGTACATACAGATATAATTTAATATGGCTTAGAAAGTGAAGAAGTATCAAACTCAATAAATTCTCTTCTAGTTTTGATCTTATCATAGCATTTTGTTGGACATGTTTTGAACTTAAATATCACTTACGAGGAACGAAAACCATGTATTCGAAACTTTCGCATAGGTATAATATATTTAAATCTTCAATAGTTTTGAACGTCTATATGTGCAAATGCTATTTATATAAATTTTGCCTATATTATTTTCGTATTTATTTTCTAAAATTTGAGGCTATACTTTCTAAAATCTTTAATCTTTGAAATTTATTTTAATAGTGTCAAGTAGTTGGAAATATATAGTCGGATTCAAACATAAGGACAATAGTAAATATATAGATGAAAACATACAAATTAAGAATTCTAATATAATTCTCATTTTTTGTTTACTAAGGACTTCGTTTTACAGTTTTAACGGCCGAAATCTTGAAACTTTAACATGTGAAAACATATTTGGACCTGCCGTCAGATAACCCAGTATATGTGAACGAATCACTCTCCCCAGCGAGAAGGAGGTTGCTGGGCATGGCGAGGCAGGCACGGAAGCAGCTAAATTACAAGTGGCTCTGGGTCAGAGGTGGGAAGATCTTCCTTAAAAAAGAGGATAGTGGTCCAGTAATCATCGTACAGTGCCAGGCTGACCTTGACAAAATGTAGGTACTGTTTTATTGTTACAGTAATATTTTTTTTTGTCTGTATAAGAATGTTTTTCTATTATGTTCATGTTATGTTTATGTATGTTTTGTTTACCATATTGTTTTTTATTGAGAATAGATATAATTTTAACATACTTAATTTTAAATGGATTGCTTTAAAAATATTGAATTTCAAAATCAAGGTTCAGGTCTGGTTATTGTGCATCAAAATATCAGAAGCATGATGGGCAAACTTTGATTTATTCCTAGTAGAGGTATCTGAATTGCAGTATTTACCTAAAATCATAATATTATCAGAAATATGGATTAATGATAATGAAACACAATTTTATCAAATCCCAAATTATATCCTACATGCAAAGACAAATGAGCATTACAGGGCGGGTGGTTGCAGCAGTTTTTGTACATAATAGTATTAGTAAAGTTTGAAATAATTCCAATAAATTTTGAAACTGCTGATGTAGTAATGTTTTCTTTTCAGGAGATGGGTTTTAATATTAATCTAATGGCTATATATAGAAGGCACCAACATCCTAGTACAGTTTTCATTGATGAATTAAAACATTACTTAGAGAAACATAATGTTATGACCTGCAAGGTCATGTTAATATTGGGCGATATAAATATCAATATTTTAGAAGATAAATTCAGTAACTGATTACTATAAACTTACCTTGGCTTGTAATGGATTTGAATCTTTAATAAACGAACCTACTAGAGTCACTGTAAATTCAAAAACATTTTTAGATCACATACTATTAAAATTAACGAACAAAAACAAAATAGAAATTAAAGCCGGCGTTGTTGATATTTGTGTGTCGGACCATTACTTGACAGCTGTTAGTTTGAAGGTAGGGGCCCCTCCGCGCCGTGTGATTCGGTCAAGGTGACACAGCTGTCTTATCGCATCGATAAGGATCAGCTGACAAATAGTTTAGAGTTGGTGGATTGGAGTGACGTTTATCAGCAGATTAATGCATCGTTGGCCTTTGGACGCGTTTCAACAATAAATTAAATTCCATAATTGCAGATTCAAAGAGTGTCATAACAATTAAAAAATCCACGTCGTTAAACTTAAACCATGGATTAATTCAGCTACCTGTAGGCGTATTAAAATTAGAACAATCTGTTAAAACAACTTAAGAAATATACGAGAAAAACAACTAATGATGATTGAACAGGAAAAAAATTTATAAACAAACAAGCTGCAAAATGATATACGTGTTCTAAAAAATAACTACTATTCGGAACTATTAAATAAATTTAATGGTAATCTAAAAAAACACGGATGGTATGTTAAAGATATTAAAGCGACGGCCAGACAAAATGCAATAATTCTGCCATAAATTTAAATGTAAATGGTAATATAATTAATGACTCTGAAATAGTGGCGAATGAATTTAACAATTACTTTTTTTTATCCATTGCTGGTGAACTAAGTAAATCAATTAAGAAACCAAATTAATAATGACTATAATGATATTTAGAATTGCTTTAAGAAACAATGTAGCACCAAATCAATGTTCTTAACCCCTGCAACCTTAGATGATCTCAGGATAGCAGTTGTTTCTTTGAAGATTTTACCGCTGCATGGCCTTGATGGTATTGGCACCTCACTGTTAGAGAAATGTACAATAATATTGCTAATGTTCTACTTAATAATAAATCTTAGCCTTGAAACGGGCATTTTCCAGACAAATTAAAGAAGCTCTAGTATACCAATTTTTAAAAACGATTCTAGAACCTCTCATAGCAACTACAGACCAATATCTTTACTGTCCTCTTTTGCAAAAATATTTGAAAAAATTATGAAACAAAAATTATTAAACTTTCTCCAAAATACCAAATTGTTTAGTATAAATCAGTATGGATTCAGACAAGGTATGGGTACTGAAATGGCTTTGCTTGAATTCATGGATAAAGTGGGCAATGGGAAAAAAAGTTTCAGGACTATTTCTAGACTTTACAAAAGCGTTCGACACAGTGGACCATGAAATTCTCTTAAATAAATTATATGATTGCGGAATACGAGGAACTGCATACAGATGGTTCAATAGTTATTTGTCGGGGGAGGAAGCAGTGTGTTAAAGTCAGTGACAGTATAAGTCAATTAGGTGAAATTAAATATGGAGTACCCCAAGGGTCAGTTTTGGGCACAGCCTTGTTTTTTGATTTATGTAAACGATTTGTGTAACGGCAATTTTTGTGGTAGAGTGACTGCATTTGCTGATGATACCGCTTTGTGCTACGTTTGAGAATTCATGGGAAGAGATCGAGGAAAAAATAAATTTAGATTTAAAGAAATTGAGGTGGTGGTTTGCTGTAAATAATATGATTTTTAAGCCCACAAAAAACTAAATATATAATTTTTTCTTTAAAAGGACGGGCACATTTTTCAAATAAAATTATTTACAAATGTCTAGATTGTATTAACAGTAATGTTCAATGTAATAAAGATTGTAGTTTAGTTTTAGAGGAAGAATCCCTGAAGTATTTGGGGTTATGGCTGGATAGGAATTTAAGTTGGAAAACTCATATATCAAAAATTAAAACAAAAACTTAATAATGTCATAAGAATATTCTATTTTTTGAAAAATGTTTGTGATAAAAAGCTCTTAAGAATGTTATATTTTTCCCTAGTTAACAGTTAGACTGGAATATGCAATTTCGTGTTGGGGAGGGACGTACATCTCAAATTTAGAAACTTTAATTACTACGCAGAAGCACTTTATAAGAATAATTATGAATAAAACGAAAACTGAATCATCATATCCATTGTATTTTAATGCTTGAATTATACTACCTTTAAGATACTTGTTTTTATTTAAAGTCCTAAAAATTTTTCTTTATGAGAAGCCAAAACTATAAGCCTACAAATGAATATAAATTAAAGCTACGAAACGCAAACGATTTATTAGTAACCAAAACCTTTTAATACCTTTTTTACAAAGACATTTTTTCTATATGGCACCAAGAATGTTCAATCTGTTACCACAAACAATCAGAAATGAAAATTCGTTAAATGTATTTTTAAAACATCTTTAAAAATGGCTTCTATCATTTGTAGATATTGAACCAATATTATTTAAGTTTGATACTTAAATGGTTACGTAATGAAAGTTTTATTTGTTTATCCTCCTCATCTATTTTTATGGAAAATGTATTTATTTATGCAAAGACAAACATTTATTTATGCTTACACTCCTTAGTTATATTAATTTTGTAATTGTATTTTTTGACTTGTGTAATTGTATATATAGGCTCTTATAAATTATCTGAAATTATTTATAGTATTTCTAGCTAAGCGGAAAGTAATTATGATTTCAATTGGTGATTGTAAAACTTGTATAATATATTGAATGTTTATTGTATTTGCTTGAGTTGCTGCTATATTTTTTTTCAGTTAATTGAAAGTGTGTAAAATTCTCCAATCAGGCATGCCTGGGAGATTATATCTTTATTTCTCAGCTTTACCCTATTGTGTGCATGTTGTATTCATATGGTATAAGAATTATATTGTATTGCATGTAATTTTGAAGAAAATAAAGATTATTATTATATTATTATATTATTATATTATATACATATATAACAGTATTTTTAAATTGAATAATGTTTATAAAAGTTTCAATTTTTATTTTACTGTATAAAAACACCTACAAGCTGTTTGTCTCCAGGTTAAGTGTTATAAAAAACTTCTTAATCATAACTTCGCCTGTTAAAATATGACATTTTAAATTTATTTTACTTCTTAAACACAGAAAAAAGCACAAATATGATCATACTTTATACTCACACTATATATATAGTTTTAAAATATAAATGTTTTAAAACAGAATAAATACATACATTCCAGCCTTTATCGATATTAATAACATAAGATAGCTCAATTTAGTCATTTTTGGGCACATCCAGATATTAAATTGTATTCTGGCTGGAAATAAAACTTAATTCAAACAGTATCGGCAATAAAAGCCAATAATGATCATAAAACTGAATAGTAGTATGTTTCAAGCCAGTGCCTCCCGCTCATTAAGGAGTATTAATTCTGTGAGTAGTCTCACCGGGTTTATCAGTGTGATTTCCCCGAGGTGCGAAGTTTCATCCATGATTCATGGAGCTTGGAGCTATGACAGCTTATCAACTAAATATTAAGGTCTCCATACATGGTATCTATATCACCTAGAGGGAGAGAATATTGTCAAAACTTGTAGCAAAATATGTTATTGGTAAAACTAATCACCGTTTGAGAAGTAATTGGTGCTACTTGGAGCACTAATATACTTGGCATAAAGTATTGTTACACTATTCCTTAAATCTTCTCCACATATTACCTGGAACTCTGAAATTGATCAAAGGTGTTATTCATATGTCTTTGTCACAAAACTACTGGTTATTACAAATGAAATATATGTAAATATAAAACAATATGGTAGATGAATTTCATGAAATATATGGAAATCAATTGAACTTGATTACATTGATTTTAGACAAACGCTTGTTTCGTTTTCGTACCCCGAGGGATTTACAGCGCCTGTAGAAATAAAGCCTTTATTAAGTGATTCGGTCTATAACCCAAAGGTATACTCTTTTCTTCCCGCGTAAACATAAGAATACATCTTAACAGTGTCCTAATAGCTGATGTAAGAGTTACTCTAAGACATAGCAGACGAGAGTTTACAGAAGCTTGAGGATGGCAATTTAAATAGGGAAAAAGGTTTTTTGTGATCATGTTAAATATACGAATACATTACCAAACAATACATACAAGGGTTAACACAATTTGAGTTCTAGTTCAAAAAAATCTTAATTTAGGCTATAATCGATCGTATAATGATCCTGCAACGTACATTAACGACCTTTTATTGAAGTAGCTCCCCGTTTATGTTGTTATGTACCAATATATGCATTTAGTAGTAGCCGAATACGTCGTATACTATCCTGTTAAGTTTTTACAAAATCTAAATCGACCAGGCAGTTTTTCCTCACTATATATTTGGAAGCTGGACATCTAATATTATTGATACGGAGCATGATCCCTCCTAAAATATATAATGTCCCAAGACTGTAAGCTAATATTTTGCACCTAAATATCGCAGAGTTTTCAAACTTGATTGGCTGTAGAACACGTGAAACATTCCTCTTACGCCATATTTCCGTGAGTATTTCAGATTATCGGTTTCAATTTAAAAAACCACAGTTACCGGCCAAAATATGTTTGTAAACCGGCAGTGTACCGGCATCTATGAAAATAAAGGTCAAGGGTAATTGTTAAAAATGGCTGTACTGAATTTCAGGAGCTTGTGTATTCTCTCTCGACCAGCTTCACAAGACCAGCTCTTAAGAATGCTCTCCTGACAGTCTTTCAATTTGGTAGACTCAGTGATCTTTTGGCGCAAAATTTCAACTTGCAGTCTTGGCCCATTACATCATACACAAAACATTGACTCGTGTTTAATTCACCAAAACCCACAACTTTGAATCATGTTTAATTCATCAAATACCTAAAACATGGACTCTAGTTTCACTTAACCCCTTATCAATAATGTATTCACAATATACTGACTTGTTGGAAAATTAGAACCCTTAATTTACTCCTCACAGTCAAAACAAGGAAACTGGAAGTTGCAAAAACTTTGTTAACCGGAGAAACAGACCACTAGACGAACTAGTGAATTGAATTTCTGAATAGCTGCCTGCTGTGAGCATTATATAGTTATTTGTAAATCCCTCAACATCTGAAGTACACTGAGTGGTTTTAGTAAACTTGAGTAGAAAAAAATCTTTTCGAAGCTTAAAGAACTCTGCTTAGTGATCTCTTAGACTAACTAAAGCCTGCTAGGTACCAACTTGTAAAAACCTTCGTAAATAAGGTTAACTATATAACTTTGTCTAATTTAAGGAATACAAGAAACATTGATCACATATAAGCTTTAAGAACTCTTTAATCACACAGACTAGCTATTATACATAAGGTATGAACATCGGCTTCTAAGTTTCATGAGGTAAGGTTCTGCAAGACGAGAACATAAACGAAAAATGATAAAATTGAAGTTGGAAATACTTTTTGTGAACCCTGTAACAAGCTAATTATCTATAGGTTTCAACAGCGACTTTTAAGCTTCTTCAAGATATGAGTTTAACTTCCTTGACGAGAACATTCAAGTAAAGAGGATAACTTTGAAGATTGAAAACTGTGTGTTTCCAAGGACTAGCTAATGTTTGCTAAGTCTCCGAATCAGCTTGTAAACTTCCTCATGAAATGAGGTAAACCAAATGGTAAATATAATTGATAAATGTGAGCTTAAACAAATAAAATGGATTACTTAGAATTTTAAGGAATTGCTTGATTTCGGGAACGAGCTAATATATGTTTAGTGCCTGTAGAAGTTCGTAAACCCTGTGAAACAGCGTTTGTACAGATTTTGTTTGTACAGATAGATTTCAGCACAAACAAAGAAACTGGATTACTTAGAAGCTTAAAGAAATCTTTGATATTGGGAACGAGCTAATATATGCATGGTGTCTGTAGAAATTTGAACAGTTTGTGAAACAGGGTGAACTAAGTGGTAGAGATAAATTTATGCACAAACAAGGAACACGCATTACTTTAGTTTGAAGAACTCTTTGATCCCCGGGACTAGCTAATGGGTGCTAGGTGTCTGTAGCAATTTGTAAACTTCGTCATGAAACGAAGTGAACTTTGTGTACAGATAAATTTGAGCAAAAAAAAAAAGAAAATAGATTACTTTGAGGTTTTAACAATGGTTTAATCCCTGAGACGTGCTTTATTCTGCTTGTTATCAACAGATACTTGTAAACTTCCTCACGAACTTGAAAATTAATCACTTTAATACTCCTTAAACTCTGAGTTTTCTTTATGAAATACATGAGTTAAAGCTGTTTTGAAATACATGCATACTTATGTAATGTTTATGTTATATTATTAGTAATTTTCCTATGAAAAACTATCTATTAAAACTAGTTTCTCTGAGGTTTAAAATGATAAATACCTACAACTCATGTTTTCGTAGCTTTCCACTTGGCTTTAAATTTATCGCTAACACTTTTCTACTAATACCACGTCTGCAAGTATAATATACATGGAGGAGAGACATGGAGGATGCGTACAATTTTGATTAATGTCTCAAAACATGTCCCTACCATTCACCTTACTCTAACCATTCTTTTAATATTGTTGGATGTAAATTTAACATTTATTATACTGATAATTGAATGTTTGTCTCAAAAGTTCTGAAAATAAAAAATCATTTTCACAGTGTGCATACATCAGCTATACATTTTATATGATGTGCAAACATGATCCTTAAGGACTATGAAGCTGATTTAGAGAAAAACGAAAAGATCATGACAAGGTATCCCAAGAGAAATTACATTTAGTAACTATACATTTTGCGCAAACTTTACTTCTAGATAAAAGGGAATGTGATCTATGATGGTGCAAGTCCAACATTGGAGTTTGGCTAATCGTAAATTAAAACCATGAACTTTGGAAGCTGACACAGTTTCCCATTTGTCTGTATGAGGCGCCAGCCAAATGTGTTTGAGTGACGTGCACCATCATTGATCTCAGCGTTTCTTATATCGAAACGAAGCTTCATGTACAATTTCAAGCCTAACGAGTGATAGGCTTTGGTAAAGCTCATCCTAATATGAAATATGAAACATATGTCATTTAGTGAATGGAAAGGTGAACCGTAATACCGTATCGCGCGTGGATAACAACAGTTTAAATATACAAAGCGCTCCATTTCTATCAGGCTTCCAATCTAAGCATTGAAAATCTGGTAAGGTCTAGTAGAGACCTTAGTAGTATATAACCAAATTAGTATATAGTAGAGGAAATTGCTTTCATATTTTTAACAGTTTCCTTACTGGTACTGAAGTTGTGACGGCCCATTAAGAAAGCCCCTGACCATTTGACACTGTGAGGTTAATATTATTATTGACCAGTGAAGTACTACAGTATTTATATTGTAGTACTACCAACCAACGATTCTTCATTGTTCCTAACAGTAAAATGTAAGTACTATTACTTACAAAATATCTACCGTCACCTAAATTATTAAAAGGAAATAAGGAACAGTGATTATTATATATTTATTTAGTAAGATATAAGTCCAAGTAATAGTTGCTCGGAATATTCTAGTTGATCTCAACTGAGTTGTTAAGCGGAAGTAGCCCGATACCCGTGGCAGCTTTAGCTGCAGCTGGCTGAGGAATTTGCTGATTCTGCTGACCTCAGCCTGTGTCTGGCCAAGTTGTGTCGTTTCTAGACTCTGTTACGCCCAAGTAAATCGTTTGGGAGCAGCACCGTACGGAGTCTAGTCCGCCATTTTAATAAAAATTTGTAGCGAAAAAGTATGTGCGTGGAGTGAGTTGATCGCCGGTACTCGAACGTAACGCGTCGCTCTGTGTTTGCCCTTCCCTCTAAAATCTTAAATTTTTAACCTACTGTTTCGCTGATGTATGATTAATATATTTTAAAAGTACAGTTTAGGGAATGTGAATAGTATCGTAATAATTATTAATGTGAAAGATTAAATTAAAATCAGATTTTTGCGGCCAACTAGTTTTCTGATTATCTAATTCCCAAGTCCCGTCTCGTCCGTTACAAGTGGTGTCAGGTGTGAAGGTGCGGTTCAAAAGTCCGTGATTAAATTGTTTCCACGTTTCTGCGAGTCCTACGGAGCTGAGAAACCCTGTGGAGATGGGACTGCGGACCATCAGCGATTCTAGTAAGTAAAAATAATCTATTACGCTTAACCTAAGCTAGCAATAATAATCAGCTAGCAGATTAATTAATAGTTCTTCTATTAAAAATTTATTTTGTATATTTTTAGAGGAAGGGCACAAATATTAATCAATTAGTTGAAATTTGAACATAATCTGGTAATATATTATCAATTTAAATTAAAGCATATTTGGAAAACGTATTTAAATTTGATAGTGATGCATTGATTTAGGCATCAGCTCAGACTATCATAAAGGCAGTGAAGCCTGACAGTCCACGTTAACTGCTACTTATTCTTAGTTAACAGTATTGTAACTATAACCCTAACTTGTTTAACATACAATAGAAGCTTTTAAACTAACCTAGTATTAGTATAAACTAATATTAGAATAACCATACCTAGTGTGTTAGAGTGCGTTGGAAGCCGTCTGGGCGTCATTGAAAATGGCTGATAATTAATTATAATTGATTGATTGAATTTAATGTCAAATTAAAATAAATAGAATAATAATAACTTGAGACATCGACTCTGAAAAATATAGAGTCGTATTGTGGCTAATTTTCCATGTCAGGTCAAAAGACGCCAGCGCATTTGACATACTATAGAAATTAATTAATTATTGATTGTTTATTATTTATTATTGATTGCGATAGTATGAACTTACAACATAAGTAGTAGAATCAAAGGAAAATTAGAATTGAACGGTTACCGATTCAATAAGTGATAACTAGCTATTCTATGATAATTTCGGAATTTAATTCGATATTTTGAGCTAAGGACTTAGTCGAAATTTTTGGACTTTACTGATTACTGTAGGGTGCCTTGCCTATGGCGGTGTGAGGAATAGCTTAGTGACTAATTCAATATTAAAAATTGTTATTGACTAAAAAGTTTATTCATAAATCAGGAACTAAATTTATCGAATTTTAAATTTAAAATATTAAACGCTACGTGGACTTAGGCGTATAACTGTGATGATTAGTTAGACATTTGAAGAGATATTGCGTGAGGGTTTGATTTAATGACGAGTAACTAAAAAATTAATTGATTAATTGAACGTGACAATTTTTAAAATTATTTGAAGAGTTGAGTTAGTGTATGGAATTTTCATTTCCCCTTTGGAATTTAGTATTGGCATACACTATGAACGCGTATCTCTTGAAAAAGGAAGAGAATCAATATGAATTGAAAATCCGCGGACAGCCTACTTCCGGTACGGCTGAGGATTTAAGAAAACGGCTGACGAAGTGTGTTAAGGCAGGTACGCCTATTGATCAGGCTGGCTTAGCTTCCTTAAATGTAGATGAGGAACTGGAGGCCTGTGAAAATAAATATAAGTCATTGGCTGCCTCCGCGAATGAATATGAGGGGGACTATACAGACACTGAAGGTCAGCGTCTTCAAGCCAGGATGTGGCATAACTATTTAAGGGCGGGACGTATACCAATAGGCGCATTAGGTGACAAAAGTATCGCAAAACGTCATGAGGTGTTAATGGATAAGACCAAAGAACTGTGTGACGCGGCCGAAGCCAAGAAAGACGCGGCAAACGTCGAAGCTGAAAATTCAACAGCCGAGCAGACCCCGCGGCCCAAAAATGCGGATGTGAAATCGCCTCCAGAGACAACAAGCCACATCACCGTCGGTGCACTTGCTCGACAAATAGATTCAACCGTCGCGATCACACCGCAACAAAATTTTAACTTAACGTCATCCGCACATAGTACAGGAGTGCCTGTGTATAAATGGGGCTTACAATTTGACGGCCAATCACAGAGCGTAGGGGCGTTTCTGCAGAGAGCAGAAGAACTGCGCAGAGCTCGAGGGGTCACCACAACCGAACTGTTTGATTCGGCAGTGGATTTGTTCACGGGACCTGCCCTAACGTGGTATCGATCCACGATAGGCCGTCTCAGAAACTGGGAACAGCTGTGTAGGGATATGGAACTGGTCTTCCAACATCCTGACCATGACATATACCTACAGCAAGAGATATTCAATCGAGTCCAAGCCGAAACGGAACCCATTGACTTATTTATCGCTGCGATGGAGGGGTTGTACAGTCGCTTGTCAACACCCGTAGTGGAAGAAGTAAAGCTTAGGCAAATATTGCATAACTTACATCCCCAGCTGCAAGACCGGCTTGCTCTTTTCGATGTTACCTCTCTTGAACAACTGAGAGTGATGGGTAGAAAGGCAGAAGCGGGACGCTTGAGGTCCATCACCACGCGTGCGGTAGCGTCTAACGTGGGTGTACTCGAACCAGACTTAGCATATCCTCCTCCTCCTCGCGGGCCGACTCGGGGCAATGCCCGTCCCACGCCTGAACGCAAGGTGTTCCAGGCAGCCAATACCTCAGATATTACATGTTTTAATTGCCATATGAAAGGCCACATCTCTCGGGACTGCAGGAATAAAAGAGAGGAGCGCTCTAGTCGAGTGACGTGCTGGCGTTGCAACAAGGCAGGCCACATACAGAAAGATTGTAGAGTTCGACTAGACTCTAAAAGACCTCATTCGGGAAACGGGAGCGGGGTAAGTGGATCCACCGACACGAAGCCCCGGAATTAAAGGAAGCTGTTTCGCAGCTACTTACTAAGGTGAACCTAAATATGTGTACGACTCGTAAGAACTGCACTACTGAGAAGCACGTCAGGACTGTCCCCGAGATTCGAGATGTGGTAGATGAACTTGTAGCCATCGGTAAGATAGAAGATGCAGAGGGAAAGGTCCTAATTGACACTGGAGCGCAGGTTTCCCTCGTAAAAAGAGGAGCCTCATCCGCTGAGCTCACCAAACCAGACGTAATTTTGAAAGGTATTTCTGGTAGGACATTGAAAACTTACGGGCGACAAGAGTTGACTTTAAAAATGAAACGGGCCTTGAAGTGGTAGGAAATTTTGTGGTTGGGAACCTCCCTAAGGGATACCTAGCCGTACTTGGTTGCGATATTTTGGGCAAAGGAAACGGAGAAATAAATGTTGAACATGGTCTACTTCGGTTGTATGGTGGAGACATTTGGTTAAATCGGATAAAGAAAGGGGAGGCCGTGCCGGATCCTAACCGTTCCTCAGCTAGCTGTGCACCCCCAAAACAGCAACGCTATGTGTACTGCTGTAGCGATGTGAAAATTCCGCCCCGGTGTTAAAAGATTATCCAAGTGAAGACTAACCGATGTGCCAACGGTTCCGACGACTTAGACGGAAAGGACGTGGTGATTGAACCCCCTGACTTTATCATGCACGGTGTTTATCTTGCTCGAACCCTGACAAAGGTAAAAGAAAACCGCTGTTGGGTCAAGACCGTAAACGCAAGTGCTGAGGAGTTAACTCTACCCAAGAACTTGAAGTTAGGAACGCTCGACAGAGATTTCGACCCAGTGGAGGGAGGAAATCCTGTGCGACAAAAACTACTAGTTTTAGCAGACAGTCATGGTCGTGGACTCCAGGAAATACTATCCGAAAGACTACCTAGAAATTTTGATGTAGAAGTCTTTTTCATGCCCAATGGAAAACTAAAACAAGTAACCTCGAAATTTGGTAGTACTATTGATACATTGACCGAGAACGACACGGTGATCTTGATAGGGGGAACAAACGATGTTGACAAGTGTGCGCCTTACCCGTTAACCCTGAAAGAAGCATTTAAAAATTTTCCGGTAAAGTGGAAAGCGAGAGTAACTGTTCTGTCGATATTTGACCGCTATGATCAAGACCTCAAATCCGAACTTGGAGATGCCAACGGAATTCTTAAATCCATCATTCAAAATTTAGCTAAAAATAGAGATAAAATTCAACAGGGTAGGATTGAATTTCTAGACCTCAAAGGAAAATTAAGCCATAACATGTACACAAAGCACGGGTTGCATCTGAACCAACAGGGTAAAGTGAAATTGGCCACTGTTGTGCGCGACATAGCACTTCATAGCTACAAAAGGCCACAGGCAAGAGTAGGCATGGTGAGTCGTTCTGACGAATCCGACTTAGAGGCGTGCTTGGACGAGAAGCTTAGGCATCTGCCAAGTCACGAGCGAGACCTTGTGAAGTCCACTCTCATGGAATTCAAAAATGTTCATGCTCACAGTGAAGACCAACCCCTGGGTTGTACTTCGGCAGTGACACATGTCATACGAACCGGGAATGCAGCCCCTATTTACAAAAAAGCGTATCGCGTACCATACCATCAGAAGGCCACACTTGACGAATTAGTTAAAGATCAACTAAACAAAGGTATCATTGTTCCTAGTCAGAGCGAGTGGGCATCGCCTGTAGTACTTGTGCCTAAGAAATCTCCCGACGGTACCCCTAAATTAAGGTTTTGTGTCGACTACAGAGGACTTAATGCGGTGACCACCCCTGACGTGTACCCCCTCCCGAACATCACAGAAACACTGGACTCACTTGGCGGGTGCCAGATGTTCACGACGTTAGATCTCCGGTCTGGGTATCACCAGATTCGAGTTGACGAAGATAGCCGACCAAAAACAGCATTCAATGTCCCCGGCGGACATTATGAGTAACAGCGTATGCCATTTGGACTAAACACGGATCCGGCTACTTTCCAAAGACTAATGGACTCAGTGTTAATGGGCTTGAAAGGTGAGAAATGCCTTGTCTACTTGGATGACATAATTTTGTTTTCCAGGGACATGCCTTCACACCTGGAAGCCCTTCGTGAAGTGCTATCGAAATTACAAAATGTGAACCTGACAGTACAACTTAGTAAATGTAATTTTGTGGTCAATGAAGTCAGCTATCTTGGTCATGTAATCACTAAGAAAGGTGTTGAACCAGATCCTGGAAAGGTATCGGCTGTAAGGGACTTCCCTGTGCCCACTACGGTGAAGGACGTGCGCTCTTTCCTAGGCTTGGCTGGCTATTATCGGCGTTTTATTGACGGTTTTGCCACCATTGGACGTCCACTATTCGAGTTGACCAAACAGGATAGCGAATTTGTGTGGACACCAGAATGTCAGGAGGCTTTTGAGCTCTTAAAGACAAAACTAATATCTGCTCCTGTGTTGATATACCCTGACTTTACCAAGCCGTTCATATTAGCGACAGACGCGAGTACTGTTGCCTTAGGAGCAGTCCTCTCACAGGAGATGGATGGCCGGGAACACCCCGTAGCGTACTGTTCTAGAACATTATTCCCAGCCGAGAAGAACTACTCGAAAACCGAGCGCGAATTACTTAGTCTAGTCTGGAGTACAAAATATTTCAGATGCTACTTGTTGGGGCGTCCTTTCAAAGTAATCACCGATCACTCCGCTCTAAAGTGGATGATGTCGCGTAAGGACCCTAGCAGTAGGCTGATGAGATGGTCGTTGCGACTAGCTGAGTTTGATTTCACGGTAGAACATAAAGCCGGAAAAAAACACACTAACGCGGATGGGCTAAGTCGCGCAGTGCGAGCGGTTAAACAGGAAGTGCTCCCTGTCGTTGACCTTGAGTTAATTAGAACACGTCAACGCGAAGATCCCGTAGTTCAGGGTTTGAGACAAGCCAAGAACTTCCGGATGAGCCCGGAGAAGGTCCTGTACCGTTTGAGCTCAGGTGAAAAGAAAATTGTAGTACCAACTTCCTTAGTCCAGGAGATAATTAGGATCAATCATGATTTGCCCACAGCCGGACACGCCGGAGTGGCAAAAACACTAGACCGGGTGAAACAGAAGTTCTGGTGGAGAGGTATGGAAAGAGACGTTATGAATTACGTCAGGACATGTCGTAGCTGTAGCCAACGAACGAATTACGGTAAAGCGAAAGCGCCCCTGGGTGACGTCTTCAACGAACCCCAGGAGCCCTTCGAAGTGATAGCGGCAGATATAGTTGGTCCTCTGCCCATTAGCGAATCCCGCAACGTTTATATTCTCAGTGTTATGGATCACTTCTCCAGATACTGTGAGTTTGTTCCACTGCCAGATCAGACCACCGAAAGTGTTGCTCGAGCACTAGTGCAGAGGGTGATAACCAAGTTTGGCGTGCCAAAGGCCTTAGTTACCGATCAAGGAGCTAACTTTACATCCGGCTTAATTAAAGACTTATGCAAATTTCTGCACGTTCGAAAAATCCAAACTACTGGTTTTCATCCTCAGAGTAATGGCAGACTGGAGCGGGTCCATTCCACTGTGATGAGAATGTTGAGTCATTTTGTTAACCGGAACCAGACCAATTGGGATGAATACTTGCCTTATGTCACCATGGCCTATAACTCCCAATCTCATGAGAGTACTGGGTATTCTCCGTATGAGTTAATCTTTGGTCGGAAAATGGAGGTTCCTATGGAAGCGGATCTGAAGATTACGGATGAGACAGATATATATGACAATCATATCGAAGCCCTCCGGGAGAAACTACAGGAAGCTTACAAGGAAACTGCAGTGCTTAAAGCCAGAGCCCGAGGCCGTAATGAAAGTCAGTATAATAAGAAAGCTAAATCAACCGAATTCCGTGAAGGGCAGTTTGTATTATTGCATGTACCCAGTATAGGACGTCATCGTGTAAAGAAATTATCAAAACTATGGAAAGGACCATATCCCATAGTTAGAGTGGTATCACCTCTAAATGTTGTTCTTCGAATACGAAAGCGAGAGGTCGTCGTGCACGTGAACCGTATCAAACCTTATAAGGAACGTCCGTGTCCTTCGACCGCGCAGAAAGAAAAGCAAGACGAGAATAGTTCCAGTGACGAAGAGGTAGATGATAGTGGTCTGCAGAACTTAAACGGAGGTGTAAAGGGTGACGATGAAACACAAGCCCCGGTAGCAGTAGCCGGGCCTGCAAGTATCGGACGCCCAAAACGGAGTAAGAAAGAACCCGCGAGATGGGGTGACTTTGTTAGACTTTTGAAGAGCTTTGGAATAGTTGGGGAATAGTGTTCGCTACATAGCCTGGGAAAAGGTGGATATCGAATTTGATAGTGTCACATGAAATCATAGATGTTCTGCTGTAGGCCTTTTAGGCGTTTTGTTGATCCTGGAAGGTGTCCTCTGCTTCCACCAGGGTGGCATATTCGAGAAAGAAGGGGAGGTTTTACTTACAGACAGCTACTGGACTGTTGGTGCTCCAGTACAACCTGACAGGAGTGGAAGAGGAAAACAGAAATCTAAGTATAATCTTGGTAAAGGTAAGAGGTCAGTATGATGAGTTTTTCCAAAATCTTCTCTCGCAAAACAACAGCTTACATACTATAGTGCATGACCTTGAAACCAGTTTCAGATACGAATATTATGGACTACAAAAGATGGTGACCGACGACGTTGGCAAAACAAGTGACTTGGTCACTCTGCTGCCGCGTACCCAAAAGAAGCGCGGTCTGTTTGATGCCGGTGGTCATGTACTAAAATTCTTGTTTGGAACTGTAATCGATAGCGATTTGGAAGTTATGAATAGTAAGATAGATGATGCCAATATAAGGAATGATGAAATATATCATGACACAAAAGATCAATTAACTGTCTTAGATAACATGCACTTAGAAATTTTAAACCATTCGAGGGTAATAAATAAAATGATTTACATCTTCAAAGCGTGTCACCAAGTGATGCATGACAACATGGCTCAGAACTCAAGAACAGAATCCGTTTTCTCAAGTTTGTTTAATACTCTTTTCCAATACTTAAAATTAAGTTGTGCCTTGTCAGAAATTAAAGATGCCATTAACCTTGCTGTACAAAGAATGAATCAACTTCACCAAGCTGTAGAGGACTTGGCTGATAATAGGATGACTAGCAACCTATTACCCCCTCATCAGTTCCTAGAGGTCCTGAAATATGTAAAACAGGTTATACCACCACCTGCAAAATTATTCTTAGACGTTAAGTTAGAAAACCTCCATAGCTTCTATAAATTTGCAATAATCAAATCGTATGCTACGGAAACACAGCTTAGAGTACTCATTAAGCTCCCCTTGAAAAATGATAACCAAGTGTATGAAGTTTTCAATGTAATAACTTATCCTGTTTTTGACCCTTCTCTAAAAAGATGGGTGAAGTGGGAAGTAGACGACCAAAAATTAATAGTTAGCAAGGACAGACAAACCTATACCGTTTATTCATCTGACCATTACCGAAGTGAGTGTAGTTTCGGCCCTTTAACAGTGTGTCCTCTGTCGGAAGTATTATTTAATGTACACCAACGACCAAATTGTCCAACTGAACTTCTGCTGAAAGAGAAAATTACGTTGTGCACTAGAAAGTTGATATCCGGCCTGAAATCCCCAGTCCTAATTAGAACTCCAACCCGATGGATCTATACTACCTCGGGTGAAGCCAAAGTAGTATTGAATTGCTTTAGACGGGATGCTGGTCTAAACGTTAGTACAACCATTCTGAAAGGGGTGGGTGAAATTCCGAATCGGGATCGATGTGACCTGATTGCAGACGGGTACAGGATGCCTGCCCGATTCTTCAGCAGCTCCTGGCACTCGAGCGATTTTGGAAAGATAACTTTTCCTGCAGTAGATGGGATATATAGTAAAGAAGAAACCGAACTGTTGAATCAGGACGTGAATGATACTTTGAAGGTCCTCCAAGCCTTGGATGACCAATTTGACACTCTAAGCGTAAAGGAGTATTCTTTAGAGAGTACTTTCCAGCACCTCCGAGTCAATCGTTTTAAGCACCGTATAGTTAAGCAGGTCATATTGAGTGGATCTACGATTACTGTGTTATTAATTGTTGTTTTTATCTGTTTGAGATATCGAGTACGTGTTGCCAATCTGCTCCGTGTCAGCCTGATAGGTAGCCGACGGCACCCCGAAGCTACCCGGACCGATGCAGAACTCAGAGACCTTGGGAAGTCGATTGTCCCAGATGAGCAGACCGTTAGAGAGAGTAACCAACCAGAACGAGAGTTCGTGCCAGGAGGATCTGGTATTATCGCATAACCGAAATCCAAGCTTGGTGTGTACTAGCCGTTACGTATGTGCCAGACGTATGAGGATCCTACGGACGTAAGTGAATTCTAATATTGTGTTGAGCTCAACCTGAATGAGGAACTTTCGACAGTGTTTCGAGATTGACGTGTCTCCGTGTGAACTTACAAGGGTCGACCCATGGTGCACTTATCATAGGCCTTGAACAGGAAAATCGAATTTTTCTAATATTGGGACCATTTACAGGGGTTTAGTTAGTAAGTAACAAGATCTTGCCATGTTTCGTCATAGTATAACTTTTGTAACATTGTAAAAATTTAACGTTGTATTATTAATTTGTAACGAGTAGTCGTAGGGTTTCATTGGAGGCTGGTAAGGGAGAATTTTTCATAAATTAATATTATGATCAATATCCAATGAGTGATATCTGGTGTCCACAGAAAGGTAAAGCCGGCATCCCCTCCCCCTTATACCCATTCCTATCGCTTCCCAATACTGGACTGTGGATGCCTAAAGAAAATAAATTATTAAATTATTAATACATGATAAGCACACAGCAATTAAGACTGTGGTGAATGCCTTGCTGTGGGATCTCCCGGGCCCCATCAGCAAGACAACTGCTGTACCGTTGCCAGCCCTACCAAGATGTTACACAAGCACTTTTAATATTATTTTAAACTAGCTCACGAATAATACTCAAACTCCAATAGTATATAGACGATTGTTTAAGGAAACTATAGGTTTAATTCGTGAATTTTTGCTGTTCAAGTGAGCTAAATAGTACTTGCTGTTTTAATGTGTTGCTATGTTAATCGTATGCATGCCTCTAAATTTAGTTTTCAAAATGCTAGATTAAGAAAATATCAAGTGAACACTGTTTGGCACTGCTAGGTGTATGGCAATGCCAACGACTTTAGGTTCTGTTATAAGGATTTTAGTTGCCTCGTTTTTGGCTATTAATGGCAGTATATATGTCAATTTGTATATTGGTATTTTTTTTAACTTAAAATGTGTATTCCCGTTTTAGTAGTAAGACCTTGTGACTTAACAACTGTTCCAATTTTAAAGGGGTGACTGACCTACGGCGGCCCCGAGTGAAAGCCCATGCGGCCTCACCTATACTGGGCAAGTAGCGGTTAAAATTTCCTAATCGACACACTTAAATACCTTTTTTTTGTAATAATTGGATCTTAGCAATCCACTGTGGTGTGCTCGACCAAAAAAAAGGAGTAGGAAACTAAAATTAACGATCTCCTTCTTCTCCATAATCCCACAAATAGTTGTTGTGTCACTAAGGGTTGTTGTTTAAAGCATGTTTGGTTGCCTAGTGTTAGAGTGTCTTTCTTGTTGTGAGTGTATTAATTATAGATGTCACTATTCAACAACCATGTTACTTTAATTATTATGTTAAATTTTATTTCATTTTCTGAAACGAAATTTGCTATTGCTGAGTATGTTAGTCGACCTTGAATTTTAAATTTATTTTTTTAATTAATGAAGCTTTTGTTTTATTGACTTTCTGTGAAGGGAGAGGCACACCCGAGCGACGTATGTTTGCAAGTTTCCATCGATTTTTAGCGAGATATATTAGTACGAATTTAACTTCGAAAGAGAGTCCAGATAAGGACATCCAACATTTTTTTCTTTTTTTCTATTTCAATACCTAAATATCAGTTGAGATTAGCTGAAACAAATTCCTGAATCAATTAAAAAAAAACAAGGGAAACCTATTGAACATTGGACTTACCGTTTTATGTTACCTCATGCTGAGGACAGCATGGTCTAAGGGTGAGGGGTGTGTGACGGCCCATTAAGAAAGCCCCTGACCATTTTACACTGTGAGGTTAATATTATTATTGACCAGTGAAGTACTACAGTATTTATATTGTAGTACTACCAACCAACGATTCTTCATTGTTCCTAACAGTAAAATGTAAGTACTATTACTTACAAAATATCTACCGTCACCTAAATTATTAAAAGGAAATAATGAACAGTGATTATTATATATTTATTTAGTAAGATATAAGTCCAAGTAATAGTTGCTCGGAATATTCTAGTTGATCTCAACTGAGTTGTTAAGCGGAAGTAGCCCGATACCCGTGGCAGCTTTAGCTGCAGCTGGCTGAGGAATTTGCTGATTCTGCTGACTCCAGCCTGTGTCTGGCCAAGTTGTGTCGTTTCTAGACTCTGTTACGCCCAAGTAAATCGTTTGGGAGCAGCACCGTACGGAGTCTAGTCCTAGTCCGCCATTTTAATAAAAATTTGTAGCGAAAAAGTATGTGCGTGGAGTGAGTTGATCGCCGGTACTCGAACGTAACGCGTCGCTCCGTGTTTGCCCTTCCCTCTAAAATCTTAAATTTTTAACCTACTGTTTCGCTGATGTATGATTAATATATTTTAAAAGTACAGTTTAGGGAATGTGAATAGTATCGTAATAATTATTAATGTGAAAGATTAAATTAAAATCAGATTTTTGCGGCCAACTAGTTTTCTGATTATCTAATTCCCAAGTCCCGTCTCGTCCGTTACATAGTTGGTAATTGTTTAATTTTCTCCTAATTAATGAACAAAGCAACTAAAGAGACCACTCTGTTCTCTGTGGACCGTTTAAATATTCAGGCTCACCGGAGTGTTTCAACACTGGCGCTACCCAGATAATACAACGCAATCCCATGTAAAATTGACTCACTATTTAGTTTGCCTTTTATATATTAGCAAGAATTATGGTAAGTTGTATTGTTTAACCTAAATATATGTTAAAATATAGGAATTTATTTAAAAGTACAAATATAAATATACAATTGAATTAAAAAAAAATGCTAGCTTGTATTAGAAAGATAAAAATAGGGAAAATTACTGATTTCGTCCTTCATAAGTATATACAATTAAACACTATAACTAAACAAATGATATTTGTAAAACTGAAGATATATGCACGTAATAGATTTAATAATTTATAATTTTAGTTCACTAAATAGCATATGTGCCTTTGCTTTCTGTAAAATGAGAAGAAAAGTTTCATAATTTTCACAAATTACTTTGTTTAAAGTATCTATTGGAATGTATATCAGGTATCGTTTTTCGAATTATTTTTGTCAAATGACATATTCTACGATGTAGAATACTAATGTTTTGTCAAATAACAGCGTTTTGATACAGAGCAACAATATTTGATTAGATAGTTTAAGGGTAGTCGGAACGCAAAATAGAAACTAAAACGATTAATTATTCTTCATTATTTTATTTTATTACACATGCGTTCTACAGTATAGACGAGTTTATGGCACACAATTGGGAGACCTCTCAATTGGCTGACTGACCGGGGAAGTGGTGGATCAATTCGAATGAGTGAGAGAGAGTGAACGCAAAAATTGTATGTATGGAAGGGACTTCGATGGTAGAACGAATGGAAAATTTAGCTCGATATACGTGACGATTGCTATAACATTGTTTTTATGTTCTACGCAATAAATAATTTATTATTATTATTATTATACCGATATTTTTACTAATTTACGAACAATTTGAACTAAATCAGGTGGTTAGAAATAATTTTTCATTCATTTTTGTGAAGCCGTTTTCAGCTTAAATAACTGCAGCTACAAGATTAACCTAGAAATTTTTTTGTATATCACTTTGCTGATCAAGGATAGTTTCCCCACTTATGTTGTTAATAGCTATCTTTTATAGTAATATATTTTCAGAAAAAAACATGTTTGGTAGTGACAACTATATTTGAGTAGGTGTTTGAAGGTGAAATAGTTTAAGGGTTGTTGAAACTCAGGGGGGGGGGGGCAAACAAATCAAATTTTACTTTTTGCTGTTATTACTTTCTACAGATACGAGTATATGTAATCAATTTAAAACAAATTTGAACTAAATCGGGCGGTATAACCAATTCTGCATCGGTTTTTGTGAAACAATGTCATACAACAAAAGCTGTAATGTTTTCAGCTTAAATAACTGAAGTGACAAGATAAAACAAGAAATTTTTTGTTATACATGGTGTTCAGTAAACGTTTTCCAATACTTTGGAATTTAGTTCCACACATAAAAATGATAAAAACATTCATATTAAGGTATGTCCTAAAACCTTTAGTTTTCGTATATCTATTGAACCAGTTTAGAAAAAGTTATGACACTTGGGAATTGTATTAATCTTTGGTATATATTTTTGGAAATAAAATAATTTAAAGAAAATCCTTTAACCTGTTAAAAATAGCGTCTGTTTACAATTGTTTTATTGAAATAACAAAATATCCGCATATTTATAAAAAATGCATAGGATAGAAACTATTTATTCATTTTCATGCCAATAACAACGGTACCCTTTTCAAAGAAATCCTTCAATGCATAAGCGATCCATTCATTTTATAAGTGTACTTGCTCAAGCCAGGAGAAAGATTTTGTCTTCTAGTAAACATTAGCTGTTTTAAATAGGTTAACACATTTGAAAAGACACGAATCATTTTAAAACTTTTATGACTATTCCAACGGTACTTGTTCCAACGAAATCCGTCAACACCTAAGCGTTCTTGACCACTTTAAAGATAGGCTTGCACAAGCCGGAGCACCAAACATGTAGACCCTGAAACTATAACTAAGTTACTTGACCCTAGTAAACTTGAATGAGGTATTTGAGCAATGTAAACGCAGCTTTATAATAACATAAAATTAATGTTCTACGTCATAAAATTGTATACAAGTAAAACATTTGTATGTATCCTAGGAAAAGTGGTTTTTTAAGGTTTTTGTGTATACGCTTTATTTTAAGCTTTTTTGTAACAAATATTGAAGAAGAATCATTCAAATCCATGAAACTTAGTGTTATATTTTTTACGATCGCAAGTGTACGAAAAAATGTTATTCTTTCACAGTTTTCAATAATAACTTGAAACAAAGGAATTTATTTAAGTTATGAGACTTTTCTTCTTATTTTACAGAAACCAAAGACCCATAGGCTATTTAGTGAATATATAGTGAATATAGTGGCTATATTATCTTCAGTTTTAGTAATATAACTATGGCGGAGACGTAGCGGAAGCTTCCACGTTAACTATGAAAAGCAAACTCACAACTTTAAGATGAATCGTTACTACGGCCTGTAATCCGTAATGAGCCAAGTTAGCTCGATGCGGGGTCCTGTTCGCACGTAATGTGTTGAGGCCGACCAAGTTTGGCTGTTAGCGTAGTTAAGGTGGCCCATAAAGAAGCATCGCTGTGTAGTCTGTATCCTGCCGACATCCTGTATCCGGACTAAAGAGTAGTCTGCAGGACTTTATTGCCTCATTTAGTTATCAGAGGCTGCGCTTAAAACATATTAAAAGTTATAATAGTCACAAAACCATGTACCTTTAAGACTAAATCGGCACTTAACTCTCTCAAAAGAACCAAACTTGCATTGATGTTTTCCTTTTTACAGACGACATGCCATAGTTTAATAACATTTACGAGAAAAAAAAAACATAATAAGGTGTCAAATACTATCTTACTTTGTTTTCTGTGTAACAAGTTAAGGTTCATAACGGGTTAAATAAAGAACGTTACTACTGATTAGTTTGAACTATTAATTGCATTATTAATTTCACTCACGCGTAAAAATAAAACATATGTTACGAAAGTATTAAACCGGTATGAAAGCCAGTATATAAACATAAACAAATATAAACATATTTGTAACAGAAACATATTATCAATATAAATATATACAAAATTCAGAACAAGTCACATACAATAATTTTAGATAAGGCATAAACACATGTCCACAACAACATTATATTTTGGTACCTGACATGTCAGGATTAAATGGTCAACAACGGATAGGCTTCAATTTTCATTAAGTATGTATTTTATTAATACTATTTTGGATTGTAATAAATAATGGATGTGTTGTATTGTATTTCGTATTATTTCATTTTCGAATTCTTTAAAGAAACGAAATTAAAAGACGTAAGGGAATGATCAGCGATCGATGCACTTGTCTGATAATGAAGGGAGGACCGGAACGGACTGAGCATATCGTATGGAGGCACAGTCACTGACTGTTGTGCGAGAAGGCCAGACTGAGAGGATACACATCCACATATTCTTCAGCATTACAAGAACACATTTATTCTTACGAGTTATTTGAAATGCATATTTCATATTGTATTGTAAGGCAGAATTGCGTTTCATTATTATTTTTGCTAATGTTCACTTATGCTTCAACTGTTCTCGCTCCATATTTTTTTGCTCTGTGCTTGCAATGTTTAGCTAGAAGTTTTTTTTTTTAAAGAACACAGAACGCTGAACTAACTATATCCACGACTATGATAATAATTTATAAGAAATCGTCTCTCTTTCATAAATCGTACCTGTCTTAGTATGTACTTTTTTATTACCGGTTTCATAGCAAATTTGGAAGAATATTAAAAATATCAAATTGTTTAAGCAATATGATTAACCAACAAGTAATCTGGTAATGTCAAAGTTCTTAAGCATTATGATTTATTTTTCTGCCATACAAAAACTTGCATGATTACTCTTCCAAATGAGTGGAATAGAATTTCATAAAACCACTCAACTGGTTCTATTAGTTTAATTCGCTTGTTTAGGTTGAAAATAAATACAAGATTTTATCACAACGCAATCGTTAACGCTTTATAAAATTCCTTATTATATTTGACACAAAAATGTGTTTATGTGGATTACATTCATAATGATTTAATAAATCTTTTTAGGCATATCCAGTATTTATCACATTGCTTTAACAATTGTGATATTTTTTAATATTCTTCCAAATAAATCCTGTCAATCGTTAATGAATACTGTAAGCTGTAAGCCTGCAATATACTTTAGGTATTAGAAAACAATCTCAAAATCTAATTACATTGAATTGAACAACGATAAATTGTATTGTTATTTAAATATTCTGAAAGCAACTCTAGTATCATTTACACATTATGTAAGCATCCTCAACATTCTTTAGACCTTTGATAGCAACCTAATCATTTATTTTAATTACATAAAAATAACAGAATTCTGTAAATAATGTGTAGGTAACCCCAATACAGTTTACAAATATTTTAATTTGCTTCCAAATTCTTTACTTATATTAAACAACCCCAATAATAATTCCCAGTCTCGTAAAAACGACTCAAATATTATTTTGAATTTTTATAAACAGCTTTACTATTTTATATACAATATGTAAACAGCCCCAGTATTCTGCACAACATGCTGCAATAATATTTATTTCCCTAAATACATTCTGCAAACTACTTCATTACTATGTAAATATATTATAAACAGCAGTATTATTCTATATACATTATGTAAGCAGCCCCATTATTCTGTACAGCATACTGCACTAATTCTTAGTTCCTTAAATACATTCGGAAATGACTAATATTAGCCTATTAAGAAATTGTTCAACAGGTGATTTATTTGATTTAATGTAAGGAGCCCTAGTATTCTGTAAATAAATGTCCAATAATCCTTGGTTCCTGTTATACATTCTGCAAACGACTAAAATTTTTAAACTGCCGTAGTATTTTATATTTATTATGTAAGCAGGCCGAGTACGTTTTAAAACTTTTACAAACATCCTCAATCCTTGAACATTCTATTAACAGTCTCAATATTATGCTGTAGGTAACAATAATTAAAAATAAATGTTTAAATAATATTTACTGTAGTATTGATTATGACTTGAGAGAAAAACGGCAGAAGTAAGGTAAACCGTTGAAATAAAAGTTAGGCTAGTAGACGGTTTGGTCTGGTGAAAAGTCCCTAGAGAAGCGCTCGGTAACATTCACCAATATTTAGTTAAAACAAAATAAAAATTGGAAAACTTGTTACGCAAAATATCCAGAAATTCTTTTTCTGAGGTGCTTAAAAATGTTCTCATGTATTATTTATTTAATTTCTATATAAAGGCTACAATTCTTTGCTTAACCGCCTGAAAAAATGCCAAAATTTCATGTGTTTTTTGCTAACGGCTATATTACTTAAAGAACTTATACTTTATGTTTTTAAAATAGCATTTTATTGATATCAAACATGTCATTGGTAAAGTTATCTGGTCTTGGTACCGTTATAAATAATGATGACTTGGTGAATATTTTTACTTGAATAAGATTTGATTTTTAAACTGCGAATTGTAAAAAAATATGGAGTGTACAATATACTATTATTATATTTATCCCTGTTCACTATATAATATTGCAATAAAATAAGTTTTAAAATAAAACTAATTTACAAACGTATTTATTCTTAGTTATATTACAAATTCATTTGTCTGAGAATATGTAATTTTATTTTATTTTTGTATAAAAAGTAGAATATCCCTCTAGATTTACAAGGCATTCAATATATATTAATAATGATATAATTGTTGAATTTCGCTCCCATATATATATTCCATATCTCCCAAGCAGACCTTTTACATAAATTTATGAAATATAACGGAAAATAAATGGCCCATAAATCTCGCCACCTTATGTAACTCTCTGAACTCCGGGCGACGATTTTACTGTAAGTGAATGTGATTCATCATTTCCTTCAGATTGCCGCCTTAGACTGAGAGGGATAACGTTCCTTACTTGAGCTATTTTAGGTATTAGCATTATCTTTATTGCTAAACTGTATGATACCGACCTGACTTCGTAATCCAAAACTGTCACCTGATGAAAATAGTTGTCGGTTACTTCCCTTCGTTTCAGGATTTCATACAGGTGTTAGATCGTCTGGGCTATTGTGAGACGCGGAATAAATCTTTATATCCTATTTCAAAAGCATTCAGTAGCATACAATATTAAGAATGAAGATGGAGAAAGAATATACAATGTTATTATTCCCGTCTAAAACGGATCCCAAACTACTTCACTTTAAACAAAGACATAAAATAAAATAAAAATATTTGAACATAGAGTTAAGTATACATCTATTTTTACTTCGCTTTATTTAAAATTAGAAGTAGTATAAACATAAACGTAAATCTACTTAATGTTTTGTTCACTATTATATTTAAATAAATTTTGCCTTCATAATTTATAAAATTCTGAAAACCAATCCCTGGTAAAAACTCATTTCATTCTTGAAATTGACTGCGGACATACCATTATACCGTAAAGAGAATTTTACAATCCCGAAAATGACAGAAGAACAGTTTTTCTAGCTTATTGAGATAATAGCTGTAATGATGCTCAGTCAGATTCCAATTTTGGACATGCACCATAAGACATCAAACTCATTCTTGAAAAATTAAGTTCACGGAAAAATTTAGGACTAAACACTATTAGGCTACTTAGACGCTCAACCAAATCATCAAGCACGACGTTGCTCTGTTACACATGGATCAATGTTTTTGCCCACCACTGATCATTTAACATCGCAATTCTTGACCATATGCGTTACGATTGCATTTATTATTTCTGATCAAACCATCGTAATAACGAAATAAATTAGTGATACAAACGTAGACATCATATTTGTCTATACAACCGGGATGATATTCTAAATAGTAGCGAAATATTAGTGGTTATTTCCTGCAGCTGCTTTAAAACAATGAAAGTATTGAAATGAGTATTTGCGATGTAAATTCATCATTGTTTTGGAGTTTTCAAAGACTATCGAAAACATTAAACCAGTTTAATCTAAGTGTAGATCATAAAAATTAAAAAAAAAAATAAAAAAACAATAGTAGTATATTGTTGAGAATAAAAAGACACATCCAAGTTGAAATTTACAATCCCTCACAAAGAAGGCGCATTTAAAACATGGATTATCATTAGAAAGTAAATGTATTATAAAATGTTGCAACATGTCTTTTGAAATAAATTATGTAATACTAATAACCACAGAAGATATTTAATGATGCATTAAATCGAAAAATAATGTTTTAAGCTCATAGGATAAATTTTTCTCTACAGTACTTCTCTAACGAATTACACTACGATATTCCCACTTTCACTTGATACTTTAATCCATCTTGCTTCCAAAGTGAACTCCCATTGATTTTTGTGGCCAAAGGCAGCTATGTTAGACCTCACAATCAGTTGGAGACTGTCAATTCGATAAAGACTTTCGTAATGCTCTGTCGGGCCACTCTCATTCATTTTAATGGATAATTAATTTTTTATGATAGTCTAATAATGTTAAACTCTATTATGATAATGTATTATCTGTACTACTGTTAATCAATAAAGTTCGGAAATTTAGTTGTTGTTATTTAGTTAAAAATGATTTTTTAAACTAGGCTTCTGCTATGAAAGTAAGTATATTTCAAAGTAATATAAGTAAACGATATATAAAAGATGCTCTCAATAAATAAAATTGTTTAATTTAGAATTTTAAGTGATAAGTAATTTTGCGCAACAACGACACTATATAAAAGGTTTCTATAAAGATACAAAGACCGCAATGTATTATATATCTCTCAAAATATTGTGCTTTATGGATGTGGTATTGCAAAATATTTTGAATTCATCGTTCTTTTGACGAGAAAGGATAGAGATATAGTAGAATGCACAAATGATGTTTTCTTACTTTCACTATACGTTTATCACCACTTTATTTTCGATTACATGGCGTTATCATGTGAAAAATATACGCCTATGTGTTTAGGCGATTAACTATTAGTATCAAAACTAATCGGTAGTTAAAACTTAGTACTCTAGGATTTGTAAGATAGGATTTTAATTACCTAAAATTTTGCAAATTATTCAATTATAAACTATTTATAGGAGTTTATTAGAAAAAAACGCAAGTAACAATATAAGTAAAACTCGCCTTCGGCTCGCTGGGGGCTACGCCCCCAGGCCCCCAGAGTAAACGCTTGCAAATACGGGGATAAGCGGAATTCGGTGACTGGTTAAGTCCGGACATTAAGTAAATGACAAGGGATTTAAAAATTGACCTTTTTCATAGATTTTTTTCCGGATTCGTAAAAACTTTTGACTTTGAGGGCATTTTGCGGTTAAACCGTTAGAGATACGACAAAAAGTGACTGGACCTTTCTTGTTGGAAATTTAATTTTGTCTTTCGATTGTGCCCTCAGATCTGATCTACGACCTATGGTTTAGCCAGAAATGAGCTCGGGAGAAAAGTCTGCACGGGTCAGCTATCTTGAATTGTTTAGTATAAACATAATAAAAACCGACCTCAAGGGAGTATTTTAAGTCGAACAGGGGGTTTAATATCACCAGGAGACTATCTAGTCAAGGCGAGAAATTCCCTGGGTGGGTGATTAATGTTAAGGAGGTTAAGACAAGAGGGGGTTTAATTTCGTCAGGATATTGTCTGGTCATATGAACAAATTCCCAGGGGGGGTTAACGTTACCGGGGGATAAGTCTCCAGGTGGTTATCTGGTCATACCAGGATCTTCCCAGGGGGGGGGGGGTTAAGAGATTTGGTGACTGGTAAAATTCGGACATGAGGTCATGGCAGGAAATTCCCTGGGGGGGTTTAATGTTACCAGGGGGGTTAACACATCAGGGGGTTGAATGTACAGGAGGTTATCAGGTCATACCAGGAAATCCCCAGGGGGGGGTTAATATTACCGGGGGTTAATGACACACTTGGGCCTTTTTTAGAGGGTATTGTGTCTGTGAACATAATAAATATTCCTCTGTCCCTATCTACTATTGACGCTTAGCTAACGCTCAGCCAACTCCCGAAGTCACTGAACCTTTTCTGTAGATCACGTGATTTCCTAAATCCCGTTTAAAATTTGTTTTGAGTTACGACCAACCGTTCAGCCGCTATCAAGCCCGGAATGTAAATTTTTAGGCGAAAATGTCCAATATTTTCACTTAATCGCGTTTTGCGGTCAAACTAAGGGAAATATAGTAAAAAGTCACTGGACCTTTTTTGTAGGTCATCTTATTTCCTAAATAAAACGTTAGTCTTATTTTGACCTCCGACCAATGTTTTCGCCGCTATCGACCCCAAAAACAAAAGTTTCGCGTAAAAGTTACAACAAAATTGTACATAATCACGTTTTTCGGCCAAACCAATCGAGATAGGGCAAAAGATTACTGGACCTTTTCTGTAGATCGCGCAATTTGCTAATTTGATGGGTCAATCAGATTTGAGCTACGACCAACGGTTCGGCCGCTATCGGGCTTGAAACATTATTTTTATCGAAAAAATCTCTGGAATTTCAAATGTTCGAGCGTTTTGTCGCTTAACCATGGAAGATAGAGCAAAAAGTCATTTGACCTTTTTTGTAGTTCACTTCATTCCTGACCATGAATTTTCCGTCAGATCCGAGCTAGCTCCAACGGTTCGCCCGCTATCGGGCTTACAAAAAATGCCTGCAGGGGTGAAGAATGCGCGATTTTTTGGGAATTTTTTTGAGGGGTTGAAAATGAAAAATTCTCACTTTTCGGGATTTTCCTGGTGGTTACACGTGGAAAGCTATCTGTGTACCAAATTTCAAGTCTCTAACTCATCTGGAAGTAGGTTAGAATTAGTATACGTGAGTGAGTGAGTCAGTCAGTTACACATGCGGTTGTATACAGGGTGGAAAAAAAGTATGGAAACGCTTTCACTAATTTTGTATGGCTTCACTAATACAAATTAAATTTTGTACATCACCACTTGTATTAAGAACCTAGTTTTTGAGACCAGTGGGGACATTTTATCTTTTCAGGGGGACGGCCCGTGAGGAGTCGGACGAAAATCTTAAACGTAAGCATAGGCCGAGTTTGGTATCAAATTAAAGGTCTAGTAAAGAGAAACTCATTACCGCAAACCGCACTTAAAAAGGTTGACCCTATCCAGAGTACGGGCCGTATGAATTTCATGACAAAGAAATTTAGTAATTTTGTCTTGTGAAGTAACTAATTTACTTTCAGTAGTATGTTTTATGTCGGTTATGTAAATTTGAAAAACAATTTCCTACAAAAAATTATTTTTTTTTTACCTCTACATTTGTTGGATAACAGTAAATAGGGGTTTTCCTGTCTTGTCTTCAAGAAACTGAGAGTATTCAATAATACCACCGTAACTCCTTATCAACATGAGGTCAAGGTCCAGTCCCTCCAGCCCTTTTATCTCAGGCAAACATAAACTGGTTTAGGCAATACAAACAGTACTGTCACAGCAAAACTCCACAGTTTTGTATTTTTAATATCAGCTTGGTTTTTAGTCTATGTTATAATTTCGTCCACGTAAGATAAAGTTGAAAGTCTTCACTAGAAGGTACTGCGATAGTTATACATTTTTTTACTTAAGTGTTTACATTTTATTCTACTAGTTTTAAAAGCAATGTCACTTAGTGAGTTTGAGAGAATCACGCTGCTTATGATGCGTGGGTATGGATATCTAGTTCGTCCCTATGAAGAAACAGCGCATTTGTTTAATGACCCTTTTCTTGATAGACCCCCAATTAGTAAGTCAACAGTGTTTAAGACAGTAAAAAGATTTGAAGAAACTAGAACAGTCAAAGAAGTGGCAGGCCTAAATCGGCAACAAATGAACAAAAATCTTTGGATGTACTCCAAACATTTGTTGAAAATCCCAGCACCTCGGCCAGAGTGGCTGCAGAAGATCTTGATATGAGCCATACCTCAGTGTTGAATGTTTTTACACAAAAACAAGTATCACCCTTTTAAAGTAACCCTAACCCAAGAACTTGCAGAGGATGATTTTGATCGAAGGACTGAATTTTGCGGAATAATGATGAGAAAGTGTGACGAAATTCAAAAATTTTTAAGTTCGATATTGTTTTCAGATGAAGCTACATTCTTTGTTAATGGACCAGTTAAAATAGGCATAATTGCCGTTACTGGGCCGACCATAAACCACACTGGATGATAGAAGGCCACACACAAAGGCCTCAGAAAGTGAATATGTGGGCTGGAATAATAAACAACAACATTGTAGGACCGTTTGTGATAGATGGAAATCTAACAGGCGAAATTTATTTCAGTATGTTGACAAATAACATTTTGCCAGCAGTGCGTGCTCTTCTTGGGACAAATTTTAATGCAGTATGGTTTCAGCAAGAGGAGCACCGCCCAATCACTATTTGCGGGTGCGCAATCTGTTAGATGAAGTGTTTTCTAACCGTTGGATTGGTCGCAGGGGTACCGTTGAGTGGCCCGCTAGGTCACCGGATCTTAATCCACTAGATTTCTTTTTGTGGGGCTTCTTTAAAAGATAATGTGTATAAAACTAAACCAGCCAACATTGAGGAGCTGACAAATCGTTTATTAGAAGAAGCAAGAAGAATTACACCCGAGATGCTTCAAAATGTGACTGCAGTAGGTTTTTATAATAGAATAGCTCGTTGCCAACAAGTGTTCGGAGAGCAGTTTGAGCACCTCATTTAAAAGGTATGGTTATTTTTTGTAATACATAGATAATTTTTAATTTAATTCTTTTGGATAATTGTGTTCCATAAAGTGTCATTTTCAGTCAGAACAGTTTACTTGAGACTGTGAAATTGCGGAGAAATAATAATTAATCATACGTTACTTATGAAATTCAAACGGCCCGTACTCTGGATAGGGTCAACCTTTTTAAGTGCGGTTTGCGGTAATGAGTTTCTCTTTACTAGACCTTTAATTTGATACCAAACTCGGCCTATGCTTACATTTAAGATTTTCGTCCGACTCCTCACGGGCCGTCCCCCTGAAAAGATAAAATGTCCCCACTGGTCTCAAAAACTAGGTTCTTAATACAAGTGGTGATGTACAAAATTTAATTTGTATTAGTGAAGCCATACAAAATTAGTGAAAGCGTTTCCATACTTTTTTCCACCCTGTATATATATTAGACTCGCCTTCGGCTCGCTGGGGGCTACGCCCCCAGGCCCCCAAAGTAAACGCTTGCAAATTCGGGGATAAGCGGAATTCGGTGACTGGTTAAGTCCGGACATTAAGTAAATGACAAGGGATTTAAAAAATTGACCTTTTTCATAGATTTTTTTCCGGATTCGTAAAAAACTTTTGACTTTGAGGGCATTTTGCGGTTAAACCGTTAGAGATACGACAAAAAGTGACTGGACCTTTCTTGTTGGAAATTTAATTTTGTCTTACGATTGTGCCCTCAGATCTGATCTACGACCTATGGTTTAGCCAGAAATGAGCTCGGGAGAAAAGTCTGCACGGGTCAGCTATCTTGAATTGTTTAGTATAAACATAATAAAAAAAACCGACCTCAAGGCAGTATTTTAAGTCGAACAGGGGGTTTAATATCACCAGGAGACTATCTAGTCAAGGCGAGAAATTCCCTGGGTGGGTGATTAATGTTAAGGAGGTTAAGACAAGAGGGGGTTTAATTTCGTCAGGATATTGTCTGGTCATATGAACAAATTCCCAGGGGGGTTAACGTTACCGGGGGATAAGTCTCCAGGGGGTTATCTGGTCATACCAGGATCTTCCCAGGGGGGGGGGGTTAAGAGATTTGGTGACTGGTAAAATTCGGACATGAGGTCATGGCAGGAAATTCCCTGGGGGGGTTTAATGTTACCAGGGGGGTTAACACATCAGGGGGTTGAATGTACAGGAGGTTATCAGGTCATACCAGGAAATCCCGGGGGGGGGTTAATATTACCGGGGGTTAATGACACACTTGGGCCTTTTTTAGAGGGTATTGTGTCTGTGAACATAATAAATATTCCTCTGTCCCTATCTACTATTGACGCTTAGCTAACGCTCAGCCAACTCCCGAAGTCACTGAACCTTTTCTGTAGATCACGTGATTTCCTAAATCCCGTTTAAAATTTGTTTTGAGTTACGACCAACCGTTTAGCCGCTATCAAGCCCGGAATGTAAATTTTTAGGCGAAAAATGTCCAATATTTTCACTTAATCGCGTTTTGCGGTCAAACTAAGGGAAATATAGTAAAAAGTCACTGGACCTTTTTTGTAGGTCATCTTATTTCCTAAATAAAACGTTAGTCTTATTTTGACCTCCGACCAATGGTTTCGCCGCTATCGACCCCAAAAAACAAAAGTTTCGCGTAAAAGTTACAACAAAATTGTACATAATCACGTTTTTTCGGCCAAACCAATCGAGATAGGGCAAAAGATTACTGGACCTTTTCTGTAGATCGCGCAATTTGCTAATTTGATTGGTCAATCAGATTTGAGCTAACGACCAACGGTTTCGGCCGCTATCGGGCTTGAAACAATTATTTTTATCGAAAAAAATCTCTGGAATTTCAAATGTTCGAGCGTTTTGTCGCTTAACCATGGAAGATAGAGCAAAAAGTCATTAGACCTTTTTTGTAGTTCACTTCATTCCTGACCATGAATTTTTCCGTCAGATCCGAGCTAGCTCCAACGGTTCGCCCGCTATCGGGCTTACAAAAAATGCCTGCAGGGGGTGAAGAATGCGCGATTTTTTGGGAATTTTTTTGAGGGGTTGAAAATGAAAAATTCTCACTTTTCGGGATTTTCCTGGTGGTTACACGTGGAAAGCTATCTGTGTACCAAATTTCAAGTCTCTAACTCATCTGGAAGTAGGTTAGAAATTAGTATACGTGAGTGAGTCAGTCAGTTACACATGCGGCTGTATATATATCGGACTCGCCTTCGGCTCGCTGGGGGCTACGCCCCCAGGCCCCCATTTTGGGTATTGGCCAAATTCGGGGATAAGCGGTTAAATTTACGCTTGCATATTCGGGGATAAGAGGGATTTGGTGATTGTTAAAAATTTGGACATGAGGTCATGCCAGGTAATTCCCTGGGGGGTTTTAATGTTACCAGAGGTTATGACATCAGGGGGTTATCTGGTCATACCAGGAACTTTCCAAGGGTGGGTAAAGAGATTTGGTGATTGTTAAAATTCGGAAATGAGGTCATGCCAGAAAATTCCCTGGGGGGGTTTAATGTTACCAGGGGGGTTAACACATCAGGGGGTTTAATGTACTCAGGAGGTTATCAGGTCATACCAGGAAATCCCCGGGGGGGGGTAATATTACCGGGGGTTAATGACACACTTGGGCCTGTTTTAGAGGGTATTTGTGTCTGTGAAACGTAATAAAAGTTCCTCTGTCCCTATCTACTATTGACGCTTAGCTAGTTTTATAATGTGGAGTTGTATTCACTCTTTAACGTAGCAAAGCAAGTGCAAACTGAATCTAGAAGAATTACACAAATATTAGTCACATAATAATTTAAAAACTCCAAAAATTGCCAATCTACGACAAATATTTAGCTATTTATAGCGTTTTTCTGGCTTATTAAAGGACATACAACAAATAGTTACATTACCTTTTTTGTAGATCTCATCAATTTTTTAGTAATACAGTTTTTACATTTAAGCTAGAACTAACCGTTTGGTCGCTATCGACTCAAGAAACAAAGTTAATAAAAAGAAATTACGAAAATATTTACATTTATTAGCCGAATCATTGGAGATAGAGGAAAATGTCACAGGACCTTTTTTGTAGAATCGCATTGATTAGTAATAAAATCAAATTTTTATTCTGTGCTACAATTAGGAGTTTGGGCCGCAATAAAGCCCAGAAAACAAAATCTCACGTAAAACTTAAAAAATCGATACTTTAAAACGCGTAATGCGGCCAAAACCGTTGAGGATAGGGCAAAATGTTACAGGACCTTTTTTGTAGATCACGCCATTTACTAAATCCCATTGAAAATTTGTTTTGAGCTACGGCCAACCGTTTAGCAGCTATTGAGCCCGAAAGGTAAATTTTAAGGCGAAAATTTCAAAATATTTTAATGTAATCACGTTTTGCGGCCAAACCAATTGAGATAGAGCAAAAAGTCACTAGACCTTTATTGTAGTTCACTTCATTCTTGATTATGAATTTTTCGTCAGATCGAAGCTAGCTCCAACGGTTCGCCCGCTATAGGGCTTCAAAGGAAAGCCTGAGGGGCAAAACAGGGGTCCCGTTCGGCAATTTTTTTGAGGGGTTCAAAAGTAAAAAACTCCGGTTTTCAGACTTTTCCCGGAGGTTTGAAGATACGAGTGACGTGTGTGCAAAAATTCAAGTTTCCAGCACTTCTAGAACTATGTTAGAATTAGTATTACCTATGTGTCAGTCAGTGAGTGAGTTACACATGCGGCTGTATATATATATGGGACTCGCCTTCGGCTCGCTGGGGGCTATGCCCCCAGGCCCCCATGATGTACGCTTGCAAATTCGGGGATGAGCGGTTAAATTTACGCTTGTAAATTCGGGGATAAGAGAGATTTGTTGATTGATAATATTCGGACATGAGGCAATGCTAGGAAATTCCCTGAGGGGGGGTTTTAATGTTAACTGGGGTTAAGACATCAGGGGGTTATCTGGTCATACTAGGAACTTCCCAAGGGGGGTTAAGAGATTTGGTGAGTGGTAAAATTCGGGACATGAGATCATGCCAGGAAATTCCCTGGGGGGGTTTAAATTTACCAGGGGGGTTAACACATCAGGGCGTTTAATTTACTCAGGAGGTTATCTGAGGCCCCCTTTCGGGTATTAGCCAAATTCGGGGATAAGAATGATTTGGTGATAGGTAAAATTCGGACATTATGTCATACCAGGAAATTCCCAGGGGGAGGTTGTAACGTTACGGGGGTTAAGGCATCAAGGGTGATCTGGTCATAACAGGAACTTCCCAAGGGGGGGTGAAGAGATTTGGTAAATTGGTAAAATTCGGACCTGAGGTCATGCCAGGAAATTGCCTGGGGGGGTATAATGTTACCGGGGGAGTTAACACATCAGGAGGTTTAATTTACTCAGGAGGTTATCTGGTCATACCATGAAGTCGCCGGAGGGGGGTAAATGTTACCGGGGGTTAATGACACACGTGTGCCAATTTTATAGGGTTGCTCAGGAGTTAATATAGCCATGCCAGGAAATTCCCAGAGGGTAATGTTACCGGGGGAAATGTTATGTCCAAACTTAAGATTACTGGTTTGGGAGTAAAAATTGACAAACTTTATCTACTTTTCCAGATTTATTCAAACTTTTGACTTCAAAGGCATTTTGTGACTTAACCGTTAGAGATACGACAAAAAGTGACTGGAACTTTCTTGTCGGAAATTTGATTTTTGTCTTTCGATTATGCCATCAGATTTAAGCTACGACCTATAATTTAGGCAGTACAGAGCTTAGGACAAAAGGCTGCACTGGGCAGTTTAAAAATATCACGTAAAACTTAAAAAATCAATACTTTAAAAACGCGTTATGCAGCCAAACCGTTGAGGATAGGGCAAAATGTTACTGAACATTTTTTGTAGATCACGCAATTTCTTAAATCCTTTTAAAAATTTGTTTTGAGCTACGACCAACCGTTTTAGCCGCTATCGAGCCCGAAAGGTAAATTTTTAGGCGAAAAATTTCCAAATATTTTCACTTAATCACGTTTTGCGGCCAAACCAATGGAGATAGAGTAAAGAGTTACTGGCACATTTTTGTAGATTACCTCATTTCCTAACTCCAACGTCTGTCTTATTTCGACCTCCGTCCAATGGTTTCGCCGCTATCGAGCCCGAAAACAAAAGTTTCACGTAAAAATTACAAAACAATTGCACATAATCACGTTTTTCGGCCGAACCACTGGAGATACAGCAAAAAGTTACTGGACCTTTTCTGTAGATCGCGCAATTTGCTAATTTGATGGGTCAATCAGATTTGAGCTACGACCTACCGTTCGGGCCACTATCAGGCTCGAAACTTTATTTTAAGCAAAAAAAATCTCTGGAATGTCAAACATTCCCGCGTTTTGTCGCTTAACCACACGAGATAGGACAAAAAGTCACTGGACCTTTTTTGTAGTTCACTTCATTCCTGACTAACGATTTTTCGTCAGATTGAAGCTAGCTCCAACGGTTTCACCCGCTATCAGGCTTACAAGAAATGCCTGCAGGGGTAAAGAATGCGCGATTTTTGAGGAATTTTTTTGAGGGGTTTAAAAGTAAAAAATCCCGGTTTTCAGAATTTTCCTGTTGGTTATACGGCAAAAGGTACCTGCGTGCCAAATTTCAAGTTTCTAGCACTTCTAGAAGTAGGTTAGAATTTGTATACATTATCAGTGAGTGAGTTACACATGCGGCTGTATAGTATATTAGACTCGCCTTCGGCTCGCTGGGGGCTACGCCCCCAGGCCCCCATTTGGGTGTTGGCTAAATTCGGGGATAAGCGTAGTTCGGTGATTGGTTGAATTCAGACGTGAAGTTTCCAAATTTTATGTATCCGTTCTCGAGAATCTTACGGGTCGTAATGCTTCGCTAACGCTCAGCCAAAAGATGTGTGGTGTATAATATTAATCAATTGATGTGGTAGAAGAGTTAAGTTATGTGTTTGTGAAATTTGGAGACAAGAAGAATTTGGTTTTAACCAAAGTCAGAGGACGTATGTATACCATAGTTTAATTTTCCGGATTTACCCAAACTTTTGACTTTGAGGGCGTTTTGCGGCTTAACCGTTTAGAGATACGTGAAAAAGTGACTGGACCTTTCTTGTCGAAAATTTAATTTTATCTTTCGATTCCGTCGTCAGATTTTAGCTGCTACCTTTGGTTTAGCCAGGAATGAGCTCGGAAGAAAAGTTTGCACAGGTCAGCTATCGTGAATTGTTTATTATAAACGTAATAAAAACAGACCTTAAAAGGCAGTATTTTAAGTTGAACAGTTGGTTTAATATCATAAGGAGATTATCTAGTCAAGCCAGGAAATTCCCTGGGGGGGGGGGTTTAATGTTACCGGGGGGGTTAACACATCAGGGGGTTTAATTTACTCAGGAGGTTATCTGGTCATACCAGGAAATCCTCGGAGGGGGGTTAATGTTACCGGGGGCTAATGACACACCTGTCCCTATTTTAGACGGTGTTGTGTCGGTGAAACAAAATAAAAATTTATTCTGTCCCTATCTACTATTGACGCATAGCTAACGCTCAGCCAACTTATTATGTGGGGTTGTATTCACTCGTTAACCTAGCAAAGCCTGAATCCTGATTGAATTACACAAATATTAGTCACATATAGGCCTAATATATATTTAAAACTCCAAAAATTTCCAATTCACGACAAATATTTTGCTATTTATCGCGTTTTCAGGCTTATTAAAGTACATACAGCAAAAAGTTACTGGACTTTTTTTGTAGAACACGTCGTTTACTAAAACTTATTAAGTCGCATTTTTGGAGCTACGACCAACCGTTTAGCCGCTATCAAGCCCGGAATGTAAATTTGTAGGCGAAAATTTCAAAATATTTTCACTTAATCGCGTTTTGCGGTCAAACTAATGGAGATATATTAAAAAGTCACTCAACCCTTTTTGTAGATCCATATTATTTCCTAAATCTAACCTTTGTTTTATTTTGACTTCCGACCAATGGTTTTGCCGCTATCGACACCAAAAACAAAATGTTCACGTAAATATTACACATAAAATTGCACATAACCACGTTTTTCGGCCCAAACCAATGCAGATAGGGCAAAAAGTCACTGGACCTTTTCTGTAGATCACGTAATTTGCTAATTTGATGGGTCAATCAGATTTTGAGCTACAACCTACCGTTCGGCGGCCGCTATCGGGCTCGAAACTTTATTTTAAGCGAAAAAATCTCTGGAATGTCAAATGTTCAAGCGTTTTGTCGCTTAACCATGGAAGATAGAGCAAAAGGTCACTGGACCTTTTTTGTAGTTCACTTCATTCCTGACCATGAATTTTTCGTCAGATTCCGAGCTAGCTCGAACGGTTCGCCCGCTATCGGGCTTACAAAAAAATGCCTACAGGGGTGAAGAATGCGCGATTTTTTGGGAATTTTTTTGAGGGATTTAAAAGTAAAAAAGTCCGGTTTTCAGACTTTTTCCTGTTGGTTACACGACAAAAGGTACCCGGGTGCTAAATTTCAAGTTTTCCAGCACTTCTAGAACTATGTTAGAATTTGTATACATCCATCAGTGAGTGAGTTGAGTGAGTGGTTTCACATGCGGCTGTATATAATATAGGACTCGCCTTCGGCTCGCTGGGGGCTACGCCCCCAGGCCCCCATTTGGGTGTTGGCTAAATTCGGGGATAAGCGTAGTTCGGTGATTCGTTAAATTCAGACGTGAAGTTTCCAAATTTTTATGTATCCGTTCTCGAGAATTTTACGGGACGTAATGCTTCGCTAACGCTCAGCCAAAAGATGTGTGGTGTATAATATTAATCAATTGATGTGGTAGAAGAGTTAAGTTATGTGTTCGTGAAATTTGGAGACAAGAAGAATTTGGTTCTAACCAAAGTCAGAGGACGTATGTATACCATAGTTTAATTTTCCGGATTTACCCAAACTTTTGACTTTGAGGGCGTTTTGCGGTTTAACCGTTAGAGATACGTGAAAAAGTGACTGGACCTTTCTTGTCGGAAATTTAATTTTATCTTGCGATTCCGTCGTCAGATTTTAGCTGCGACCTTTGGTTTAGCCAGGAATGAGCTCGGGAGAAAAGTCTGCACTGGTCAGCTATCGTGAATTGTTTAGTACAAACATAATAAAAACCGACCTTAAGGCAGTATTTTAAGTTGAACAGTTGGTTTAATATCATCAGGAGATTATCTAGTCAAGCCGTGAAGTTCCCGGGGGGGGGGGGGTTAACACATCAGGGGGTTTAATTTATTCAGGAGGTTATCTGGTCATAACCAGGAAATCCCCGGGGGGGGGTGTTACCGGGGGTTAATTACACAGTTCGGCCTATTTTTTGAGGGTGTTGTGCCTGTGAACATAATAAAAAACAATCTGTCCCTATCTACTATTGAAGCTTCACTAACGCTCAGCCAACTCCCGACGTGGAGGGGGGTTTTAGTCACTCGGTAACGTAGTAATACAAGGTCAATCTGGAACCAGCACGAATCGCACTAATTATAGTTGCAAGATTTAAAAACCCTAAAATTGACGACAAAGAATTTGCCTTTTAGAGCATTAACCAGGCTTACGGAAAGATAAACGACAAAAAGCTACTGGACCTTTTTTGTTGATTTCATAAATAGCTAGTTATAAAAAGTTTTACATTTAAGCTACGGCCAACGGTTCGGCCACTATCGAGCCCAAAATGTAAGTTTTTAAGTGAAATTTTCGACATAATCACGTTTTACGGCTAAACCATGGAAGATAGAGTAAATAGTCACTGGAACTTTTGTGTACATCGCATTATTTTGTATTAAAATCAAATTTTTATTCTGGCCTAGGACTAAGATTTTGTCTGAAATAGAGCACAGAAAACAAAAATCTTACGTTAAACTTAAAAAATCGATACTTTATAACGCGTTAATGCGGCCAAACCATTGGGGATAGGGCAATAAGTTACTTGACCTTTTTTGTAGATCACGCGATTTACTAAATCCCGTTGAAAATTTGTTTTGAGCTACGACCAACCGTTTAGCCGCTATCGAGCCCGAAAGGTGAATTTGTAGGCGAAAATTTCAAAATATTTTCACTTAATCGCGTTTTGCGGTTCAAACTAATGGAGGTATAGAAAAAAAGTCACTCAACCCCTTTTTGTAGATCATATTATTTCCTAAATCTAACCTTTGTTTTATTTTTGACTTCCGACCAATGGTTTTGCCGCTATCGACACCAAAAACAAAATGTTCACGTAAATATTACAAATAAATTGCACATAACCACGTTTTTTGGCCAAACCAATGCAGATAGGGCAAAAAGTCACTGGACCTTTTCCTATAGATCACATAATTTGCTAATTTGATGGGTCAATCAGATTTGAGCTACAACCTACCGTTCGGCCGCTATCGGGCTCGAAACTTTATTTTAAGCGAAAAAAATCTCTGGAATGTCAAATGTTCGAGCGTTTTGTCGCTTAACCATGGAAGATAGAGCAAAAAGTCACTGGACCTTTTTTGTAGTTCATTTCATTCCTGATTATGAATTTTTCGTCAGATCCGAGCTAGCTCTAACGGTTTCGCCCGCTAGCGGGCTTACAAGAAATGCCTGCAGGGGTAAAGAATGCGCGATTTTTCGGGAATTTTTTTGAGGGGTTTAGAAGTAAAAAAGTCCGGTTTTCAGACTTTTCCTCCGGGTCATATTGTGAAAGGTACCTGCGTGCCAAATTTCAAGTTTCTAGCACTTCTAGAAGTATGTTAGAATTTGTATATATCTGTCAGTCAGTGAGTGAGTGAGTGGTTTCACATGCGGCTGTATATAATATAGGACTCGCCTTCGGCTCGCTGGGGGCTACGCCCCCAGGCCCCCATGATGTACCGCTTGCAAATTCGGGGATGAGCGGTTAAATTCACGCTTGAAAATTCAGGTATAAGAAAGATTTGGTGATTGTTAAAATTCGGACATGAGGTCATGCCAGGAAATTCCCCGGGGGGGGGGGGTTAATGTTACTGGGGGTTAAGACATCAGGGGGTTATCTGGTTATACGAGGAACTTCCCAAGGGGGGTTAAGAGATTTGGTGATTGTTAGAATTCGGACATGAGGTCATGCCAGGAAATTCCCTAGGAGGGGGGTTAATGTTACCAAGGTGGTTAACACATCGGGGACATCGGGGGGGTTTTAATTTACTCAGGAGGTTATCTAGTCATAACAGGAAATTCTCGGGGGTGGTTAAAGGATTTGGTGATTGGTAGATCTGATGTACGCTAGCAAAATCGGGGATGAGAGGGATTTGGTGATTGGTAAAATTCGGGACATGAGGTCATGCCGAGAAATTCCCTGGGTGGTTTAATGTTATCGGGGTTTAAGACATCAGGGGGTTTTAATTTACTCAGGTGGTTATCTGGTCTTACCAGTAAATTCCCGGGGGGGGGGTTTAATGTTACCGGGGGTAAATGACACACTGGGGTCTATTTTTAGAGGGTGTTGTGTCTGTGAACAAAACAAAACTTCACTCTGTCCATATCTACTACTGACGCTCAGCTAATTTCTAATGTGGGGTTTGTATTCACTCGTTAACCTAGCAAAGCAAGTGCAATCTGAATCTGGAATGAATTACACAAATATTTATCGCACATAAATTTAAAACTCAAAAAGTTTCCAATTCACGACAAATATTTTACCATTTATAGAGTTTTCCAGGCTTATTAAAGGATGTACAACTAGGGTGTTTGCCTAATTAAGGGATAAGAGTGGTTTATTGATAGGTAAAATTCGGACATGAGGTCATGCCAGGAAATTCCCTGGGGGGTTTAATGTTACTGGGGGGTTAATGACATCAGGGGGTTATCTGGTTATACCAGGAACTTCCCAAGGGGGGTTTAAGAGATATGGTGATTGTTAGAATTCGGACATGAGGTCATGCCAGGAAATTCCCTAGGGGGGGGGGGTTAATGTTACCAGGGTGGTTAAGATATCGGGGGGTTTAATTTACTCAGGGAGATTATATGGTCATACAAGGAAATTCCAGGGGTGTTTTAATGTAACCTTCGCTAACGCTCAGCCAATTCACGATGTGCTCTAGTAGACGTATACTAGTCAGTCGTTTTACTAATTTTAACCAAAGTTTTGATTTAAAGAGCATTTTACGGCTTAACCGTTAGAGATACGACAAAAAAGTGACTGGACCTTTCTTGTCGGAAATTTAATTTTGTTTTCCGATTGTGACCTCAGATTTGATCTACGACCTATGGTTTAGTCGGTACAACGCTTGGGAATAAAAGTCTGCACCGGTCAGCTGTTGTGTAAACAGATTTAGTGTAAATAAATTTAAAACTGCCTTTATTAGATTATTAAGTTGATCAGGGGGTTTTTTGTTTTAATCAGGAGTGCATCAACCAGGAAATTCCCGGGAGGGGGGTTAATGTTATCGGGAGTTTATTAGAACGCGTGGTACTTTTCTGGAAAATGTGTGTCTGCGCTACGAGAATATGTGTACAGTAATTTTTATCAAAATAAAACGTTGATGAGGGGGTTTATATTACTTCGGAAATTTTCATTCCATACCAGAGTGTTGATAAGGAATCACTATTTCATTTTAAAAAGCATTCTGTCCCTATCTACTATTGAAGCTTCACTAACGCTCAGCCATCTCCCGATGTGGAGGGGGGGGGGTTAAAGTCACTCGTTAACGGAGTAATACAAGTCCAATCTGGAACCAGCATGAATCGCACTAGTTATAGTTGCAAAATTTAAAACACCTAAAATTGACAACAAAGAATTAGCCATTTAGAGCATTTATCAGGCTTACGGAAAGATAAACGATACAAAGCTACTGGACCTTTTTTGTAGATCCTATGAATAGCTACTTACAACAAGTTTTACATTTAAGCTAGGACCAACAGTTCGACCACTATCGAGCACGAAAAGTAAGTTTTTAAGTGAAATTTACAATATAATTACGTTTTTACGGCTAAATCATGGAAGATAGAGTAAAAGGTCACTGGACCTTTTGTGTAGATCGCATTATTTTGTATTAAAATCAAATTTTTACTCTGGGCTAGAACTAAGGTTTTGTCTGAAATAGAGCCCAGAAAACAAAATCTCACGTAAAACTCAAAAAATCAAAACTTTAAAACGCGTTATGCGGCTAAACCGTTGATGATAGGGCAAAATGTTACTGAACGTTTTTTGTAGATCACGTGATTTTCTAAATCCACATGAAAATCTGATTTGAGCTACGACCAACCGTTTAGCCGCTATCAAGCCCGGAATGTAAATTTGTAGGCGAAAATTTCCAAATATTTTCACTTAATCGCGTTTTGCGGTCAAACTAATGGAGATATAGTAAAAAAGTCATTTGACCTTTTTTGTAGATCATATTATTTCCTAAATCTAACCTTTGTTTTATTTTGACCTCCGACCAACTGTTTCGCCGCTATCGACCCTGAAAACAAAGTTTTCACGTGAAAATTACAAAAAAATTGCACATAATCACGTTTTTAGACCAAACTAATGGAGATAGAGCAAAAAGTTACTGGACCTTTTCTGTAGATCGCAAAATTTGCTAATTTGATAGGTCAATCAGATTTGAGCTACAACCTACCGTTCGGCCGCTATCGAGCTCGAAACTTTGTTTTAAGCGAAAAAAATCTCTGGAATGTCAAATGTTCAAGCGTTTTGTCGCTTAACCATGGAAGATAGAGCAAAAAGTCACTGGCCCTTTTTTGTAGTTCACTTCATTCCTGACCATGAATTTTTCGTCAGATCCGAGCTAGCTCCAACAGTTCGCCCGCTATCGGGCTTACAAAAAACGCCTGCAGAGGTAAAGAATGCGCGATTTTTTGGGAATATTTTTGAGGGGTTTAAAAGTAAAAAATTCCCGGTTTTTCAGACTTTTCCTGTTGGTTACAACGGCAAAAGGTACCCGCGTGCCAAATTTCAAGTTTCCAGCACTTCTAGAACTATGTTAGAATTAGTTATGATCTGTCAGTGAGTGAGTGAGTGAGTCAGTTTCACATGCGGCTGTATATATTATAGGACTCGCCTTCGGCTCGCTGGGGGCTACGCCCCCAGGCCCCCATGATGTTACGCTTGCAAATTCGGGGATAAGAGGGATTTGGTGATTGGTAAAAATCGGACATGAGGTCATGCCAGGAAATTCCCTGGGGTTTAATGGGATTTAATGTTACCAGGGGTTAAGATATCAGTGGGTTTAATTTACTCAGGAGGTTATCTGGTCATACCAGGTAATTCCCGGGGGGGGGGGGTCAAGAGAAATCTACTGTATGCTTGCAAATTCGGGAATAAGAGAGATTTCGTGATTAGTAAAATTTTGACATGAGGTCATGCCAGGAAATTCCCTGGGGGGGGGGTTTTAAAAAAGTTAAAATCTCGACGACTGGGGGGGGGTGGGTTAACACTTCAGGGGGTTTAATGTACTAAGGAGGTTATCTGGTCATACCAGGAAATCCGGGGGGGGGGTTAATGTTACCGGGTGTGTAATGAAACACCCCATGCCCCCTTTTGGGGTGTTGGCCAAATTCGGGGATAAAGCGGAATTCGGAATAGTATTAGACCTATTTTTTTGAATTTTCCAGTTTTTTATCAAAGTTTTGACTCTAAGGCTATTTTGTGGCTTAAACCGTTAGAGATACGAGAAAAAAGTGACTGACCTTTCTTGTCGGAAATTTAATTTTATCTTTCGATTGTGAGATCAGATTCGAGCTACAAGCTCTGGTATACGAGGTACAGAGCGTGATAGGAAAGTCTGCACCGGTCAACTATTGTACATTGTTGAGTGTAAATATAATAAAAACCTACCCTAAAGTCAATATTTTTTAAGTTGTTTAGAGGGTTTAATTTGCTCATGAGTTCATATAGTCATGCCAGGAAATTCCCAGGGGGGTTACCATTACCGGGGTTAGGTCACCCAGGGGGTTAAATTTACTCAGGAGGTTATTCTGGTCATACACGGAAATTCCAGGGGGGTTAATGTTACCGAGGGTTAAAGACATCTCGGGGTTTAATTTACTCAGGAGGTTATCTGGTCATAACAGGAAATTCCCGGGGGGGGAGTTAAGAGATTTGGTGATTGGTAAAATTCGGACCATGAGGTCATGCCTGGAAATTCTCTAGGGGGGGGTTTTAATGTTACCAGGGGTTAAGACATCATGGGGTTTAATTTACTCAGGAGGTTATCTGGTTTATATCAGGAAATTCCGGTGGTGGGGGTTAATGTTACAAGGGGTTAATGACACACGTGGGCCTATTTTAAAGGGTGTTGTGTCAGTGAAACATAATAAAAATTCACTTTATCCCTGTCTACTATTGACGCTTAGCTAACGTTCAGCCAATTTCTAATGTGGGGTATATTCACTCGTTAACTGGATTAGCGGTATTTGGGGGTAGGTTTATGTCCGAGCATTTAGATTAGGGATCTTGGAGTTAAAAGAAGAACCTATTTTATCAAGTTATCCAGATTTAACCAAAGTTTTGAATTAAAGGGCATTTTGCGGCTAAACCGTTAGAGATAACGAGAAAAAGTGACTGGACCTTTCTTGTCGAAAATTTAATTTTCTCTTTCGATTATGCCATCAGATTTAAGCTACGACCTATAATTTAGGCAGTTACAGAGGTTAGGACAAAAGACTGCACTGGGCACTTTAAAAATATCACGTAAAATTAAAAAAAATCAATACTTAAAACGCGTTTTGCGGCCAAACCAATGGAGATAGAGTAAAGAGTTACAGGCACATTTTTGTAGATCACCTCATTTCCTAACTCCAACGTTTGTCTTATTTCGACCTCAGACCAATGGTTTCGCCGCTATCGAGCCGGAAAAACAAAAGTTTCACGTAAAAATTACAAAAAAAATTGCACATAATCACGTTTTTTCGGCCGGAACCACTGGAGGTAGAGCAAAAAGTCACTGGACCTTTTCTGTAGATCGAGCAATTTGCTAATTTGAATGGGTCAATCAGATTTGAAACTACGACCTACCGTTAGGCCACTATCAGGCTCGAAACTTTATTTTAAGCAAAAAATCTCTGGAATGTCAAACACAAATGTTCGCCTAACGCTCAGCCAATTCGCGATGTGCTCTAGTAGGCGTATACTAGTCATTCGTTTACGTAGTAATACAAAACTCAATCTGGAACTGTTATGAATTGAACAAATTTTAGTCGGAAAAAATCAAAAAACCCCTAAAATTACTAATTTACGGACAAAGATTTTGCTATTAAGAGCGTTATTCAGGCTTACGCAAGGATATACGACAAAAAGCTGTTTGGCCTTTTTTATAGATCGCATTTATTTTCTGGTTATCAAAAATATAATATTTAAGGTACTACAAATGTATTAGCCGCTATCGAGTCCGAAAACAAAATTTATACGTAAAAAATTACAAATTATTTCCATTTAAACAGGTTTTTTGGCCAGACCATTTACGACAGGGCAAAAAAGTTACGAATCTTTTTTGTTAGAAACACGTCATTTACTAAAACTTATTATATGACATGTTTTGAGCCACGACCAACCGTTTAGCCGCTATCAAAACCCGGAAGGTAATTTTTAAGGCGAAAATTTCCAAATATTTTCACTTAATAGAATTTTGCGGACAAACAAATGGAGATAGAGTAAAATGTCACTTAACCTTTTTTATAGATCACTTTATTTCCTATAAAGTAACCTATGATTTATTTTGCCCTCAGACCAATGGTTTCGCCGCTATCGACCTCAAAAACAAACTTTTTCACGTAAATATTACAAAAAAAAATTGCACATAATCACGTTTTTCGGCCGAACCAATGGAGATAGGGGCAAAAAGTCACTGGATCTTTTCTGTAGATCGCGCAATTTGCTAATTTGATGGGTCAATCAGATTTGAGCTACGACCAACGGTTCGGCCGCTATCGGGCTCGAAACATTATTTTTTAGCGAAAACATCTCTGGAATGTCAAAATATTAGAGCGTTTTCTCGCTTAAACCATGGAAGATAGAGCAAAAAAGTCACTGGACCTTTTTTGTAGTTCACCTTCATTCCTGACCATGAATTTTTCGTCAGATCCGAGCTAGCTCGAACGGTTCGCCCGCTATCGGGCTTACAAAAAAATGTCTGCACGGGTGCAAGAATGCGCAATTTTTCGGGAATTTTTTTGAGGGGTTTAAAAAGTAAAAAAAGTCCGGTTTTCAGACTTTTCCTCCGGGTCATATTGTGAAAGGTACCTGCGTGCTAAATTTCACGTTTCCTCCAGCACTTCTATAGAAGTATGTTAGAATTTGTATCTATATATCAGTGGAGTCAGTCAGTCAGTTTTCACATGCGGCTGTATAGTATATTAGACTCGCCTTCGGCTCGCTGGGGGCTACGCCCCCAGGCCCCCATGATGTACGCTTGCAAATTCGGGGATGAGCGGTTAAATTCACGCTTGGAAAATTCAGGGTATAAGAAAGATTTGGTGATTGTTAAAAATTCGGACATGAGGTCATGCCAGGAAATTCCCCGGGGGGGGGGTTAATGTTACTGGGGGTTAAGACATCAGGGGGTTATCTGGTTATACGAGGAACTTCCCAAGGGGGGTTAAGAGATTTGGTGATTGTTAGAATTCGGACATGAGGTCATGCCAGGAAATTCCCTAGGAGGGGGGTTAATGTTACCAAGGTGGTTAACACATCGGGGACATCGGGGGGGTTTAATTTACTCAGGAGGTTATCTAGTCATAACAGGAAATTCTCGGGGGTGGTTAAAGGATTTGGTGATTGGTAGATCTGATTGTACGCTAGCAAAATCGGGGATGAGAGGGATTTGGTGATTGGTAAAATTCGGACATGAGGTCATGCCGAGAAATTCCCTGGTGTGGTTTTAATGTTATCGGGGTTTAAGACATCAGGGGGGTTTAATTTACTCCAGGTGGTTATCTGGTCTTACCAGTAAATTCCCGGGGGGGGGGTTAATGTTACCGGGGGTAAATGACACACTGGGGTCTATTTTTAGAGGGTGTTGTGTCTGTGAACAAAACAAAACTTCACTCTGTCCATATCTACTACTGACGCTCAGCTAATTTCTAATGTGGGGTTGTATTTCACTCGTTAACCTAGCAAAGCAAGTGCAATCTGAATCTGGAATGAATTACACAAATATTTATCGCACATTAAATTTAAAACTCAAAAAGTTTCCAATTCACGACAAATTATTTTACCATTTTATAGAGTTTTTCCAGGCTTATTAAAGGATTGTACAACTAGGGTGTTTGCCTAATTAAGGGATAAGAGTGGTTTATTGATAGGTAAAATTCGGACATGAGGTCATACAAGGAATTCCCAGGGGGGGGTTAACGTTACCAAGGGTTAAGACATCAGGGGGTTATCTGGTCATACCGGAAACTTCCTTAAGGGGGGGTTAAGAAATTTGGTGATTGGTAAAATTCTGTCTAGTTATTGAACATTTAGGATTTAAGTTATGACCAATGGTTCGGCTGCTACTGCCTCCAGAAACAAAATTTTCATCTAAAAATTTATAAAATATTTCCTTTTAAACAGGTTTTCCGGCCAGACCACTTAGGATAAGGCAAAAAGTTACTGGACTTTTTTTGTAGAGAACACGTCGTTTTACTAAAAGTTATTAAATGACGTCTTTTGAGCTACGACCAACCGTTTAGCCACTATCAAGCCTGGAATGAAAATTTGTAGGCGAAAATTTCCAAATATTTTCATTTAATCGCGTTTTTGCGGTAAAAATAATGGAGATATTAGTAAAATGTAATAACTGAACCTTTTTTTGTAGATCATATTATTTACTAAAATCTAACCTTTGTTTTATTTTGACCTCCGACCAATTGTTTCGCCACTATCGACCCCAAAAACAAAGTTTTCACGCGAGAAAATTACAAAAAAAATTGCACATAATCACGTTTTTTGACCAAAACCAATGGGAGATAGGGCAAAAAGTTACTAGAACTTTTCTGTAGATCACGTTAATTTGCTAATTTTGATGGGTCAATCAGATTTGAGCTACGACCTATCGTTCGGCCGCTATCTGGCTCGATAACATTCATTTTAGCGAAAAAATCTCTGGAATGTCAAAATGTTCCCGCGTTTTGTCGCTTAAAACCATGGAAGATAGAGCAAAAAAGTCACTGGACCTTTGTTTTGTAGTTCATTTCATTCCTGACCATGAATTTTTCGTCAGATCCGAGCTAGCTCGAAACGGTTCGCCCGCTATCGGGCTTACAAAAAATGCCTGCAGGGGTAAAGAATGTGCGATTTTTTGGGAATTTTTTTGAGGGGTTTAAAAAGTAAAAAAGTCCGGTTTTCAGACTTTTCCTCGGGTCATATTGCAAAAAGGTACCTGCATGCCAAATTTCAAGTTTCCAGCACTTCTAGAACTATGTTAGAATTTGTATATATCTGTCAGTCAGTGAGTGAGTCAGTCAGTTACACATGCGGCTGTATATTATATGGGACCTCGCCTTCGGCTCGCTGGGGGCTACGCCCCAGGCCCCCCATGATGTACGCTTGCAAATTCGGGGATAAGAGAGATTTGGTAATTGGTAAAATTTGGACATGAGGTCATGCCACGACATTCCCTGGGTGGGTTTTAATATTACCAGGGGTTAAGACATCAGGGGGTTTTATTTACTCAAGTGCCAGTGTCAATCTCGACGGGGAGTTTTTGTTTGGGCAGGCCCCCCCTAGCCCTACTGCCAATCTCAATCCGGTTCACTGAAAAAGAGGTTCGCCGTACACGATGTTCTTCGCGTAGTGTCAAATTAGTTGCTAGTAACTTAAAGTTGATAAAACTGTTCTTTGCCCGTTAGTTTGTCAATGCTCAAATACGGAGACCATATATTATTAACAAAATTACAGTCAATGATATATTCTCTGATGTCGTGTGGAAATTTGCATATTGGTTGTGTTTAAACATGTGTCAGACGATTTGGTAATAACTTATTGTTGTTTGAAACTGTTGTTTGCCCGTTAGTTTGTCAATGCTTTAAATGCAAGCATGACGTATTCCAGTCTCGCCACGGGGAGGCTGGAAAACGTGGAGACCAAATATTATTAACAAAATTACATCAATCGTTGGTTTAATGTTGATCTTCAATGTCGTGTACATCTTTGAATATTTAGTTGTGTATATCCTTGTGTCAATATTATTTGGTAATAATGTATTGTTGAAATTGTTGTTTGCCCGTTAGTTTGTCAATGCTTTAAATGCAAGCATGACGTATCCAGTCTCGCCACGGGGAGGCCGGCAAACATAGAGACCATATATTTACATCTTTGCATATTTAGTTGTGTATGTACTTGTGTCAAATTATTTGGTAATAATGTATGTATTGTTAAAAATTGTTGTTTGCCCGTTAGTTTGTCAATGCTTTAAATGCAAGCATGACGTATCCAGTCTCGCCACGGGTGAGGCCGGCAAACATAGAGACCATATATTTACATATATACAGAAAACTATTTACATCGACGAGGAGTTTTGTTTTTGGCAGGCCCTCTAGCCTACTGCCGCATCAATCAGAATGGGGAGTTTTGTTCTGGCAGGTCCCATTGCCTATTGCCTAATCAGTCACTACGGGGAGTTTTAGTTTTGGCAGGTCCCCTAGCCTACTGCCTAGTCAATCCCGACGGGGAGTTTTGTTTGGGCAGGTCCCCTAGCCTACTGCCAGTGTCAATCACGACGGGGAGTTTTTGTTTGGGCAGGCCCCCTAGCCTACTGCCAGTGTCAATCTCGAAGGGAGTTTTTTGTGTTGGGCAGGCCCCCTAGCCTACTGCCAATCTCAATCCGGTTTTCACTGAAGAAGTTCGCCGTACACGATGTTCTTCGCGTAGGCGACTTTCATTTTGTACCCTTTCGGGGGCGGACGAGGACAACGATGTCTTCCGGACATCGAACTCTTACTGAGCCAGGACGTACAGCTGTCCATGAGTGAAACAATCAGTGCGAAGATCGACTCCGACCTGATCTATCGTCTGACCTTGGCTCTTGTGGCCGTCATCGCGTATGCCAGCATCAGAGGAAACTGACGTCGACGGACAAGTAACGGCGAACCTTTCAACGATCGCGAACCTAAAGATTATTCTAGGAATACCGATAGGTTGCGCGTCGTGAGGGCGTCTGACGGTAATCAACCGATTGGTTATAGCCGTCACAAATGACCTTAGTGCCGTTTACAAGGCCGTCAGCGATATTTAGATTCCTCATTGATGAGGCACACTGAGCCGATCTTAAGTCGCAAGCACGTGATCAGGAAACACCCTTGCCTGTAGCCTGGTTCAGTAGAGGGGACTTTCAACAGCCAGATTGTCATCGTTTTCACGATCCACAGTGTCGGCGCTTCGCAGCTCATGAAGGCGACCGTCTAAAGAGTTCAAGATTATGTCGTTGATCTCTCTCTAACGTTCACGTTCAGAGTCGAGAGGATCGCACGACGAGCACACTGATCGGGATCGCGGGAGTACGTCGGCAGGAAAGACAGTTGAGATGAGGACTTGTAATGCAGTGACATACCTCACCTCGGCCAAGGGAATAAGTGGTGTCACTCTCTCTACCCCCCGAAAGTTGTGGACGGAACAGTGCCGTTGCCTACTGCGAGAATGGAATTCAGAGTAGTCAACGGAACTGCTCGTCCTGTGCGGTGTCGTCAGAGAGAAGACGCGGAAACAGTCGCCACAGACGCGAAGCCGAAGAGAAAACAACGCACGCGACGGCATCTGCCGTTCGTTGCCTTTACAACAACGGAGCGATCTGCCGGAAATCTCCAGAGCACAGAAAGATCTTTGCCACCGAATGGCTCATCGCGGTTCATGAGATCTCGTAGCGAGCGGGTCGAGGATCTCAAAGATGTAGCGATGGGCCATCGGGGCCTCGTCGAAGACGATTGAGCTGAGCAGCTCTGATCAGTTCTGCGCGCTTGGGACCCCGTTGGTAATGTTCCAAAACGCCAGACCCGTCGCCCAGATCGAGCGGAAGCCGGAACATGCTGTGGGCCGTTGAACCCACCAGGCATGTTTCCTGCAGCGATGCCCGAGCTGGCGACGGCCAGTGCAATCTGACGACAACTACGCACGTGTGCCAGTATGACACGAAGAAGTGACGTTTTGCCATATCCCCCGGGACCATCGAGGAAGATTACTCTTGAGATCGGCGGTCACCGGGGTTGTCAAGAAGGGAACGCACGTGTTGCAGAACGCGTCTCTGGTCTTCTGAGAGCTTTTGTTCCCATTCCTCGACAATGGCCCGCTGTTGGTTTCTCGCCATAGTCCAACAGCTCCCTTCCCACTTCCGTCGTGTCATCCTGCACGTCGGGGAGACCACAATCCAATAAAGACAATCCCTGCCGACGTAGACTGCGATTCGATATCGATCAAGGAAAGTGTATACGCTCTTTCGGGGTCAAGTGGGCTCCTTTCCAAGTGGTCCTCGCAAAGGGTGTCACGGAAGGAATCCCACAGAATTGCTGCAGGAGCACCCATATTACAAAGGAGCACGAAAAAGGAACGAAGCCTCGAAGCGACCATGAACCCAGAAGCCTCTCGCAGCGCTTTCGCGGTACCTCATCCTCGTCCTCAATCAAGCCGAGCTGACGACAAACCTCCTGGAACGTACGGCAATCAGGACCACCGCGTGACAGGAGGTCGGAGTAGCCCTGACAAGGTGTTGACAAGAGGAGCATCCGAAGGTAGTAGAGTTCTCCACGATTAGGCGAGACCCAAAATACCTACATACCTTCCCTCCACCGCTGGCGAGGTGTGACGAAGTGTTTCCCGTCTTTGATGTTCATATATAGGTTCTGTTTTTGGTCGTTTGTCATGAATTATGTAGTTCTCAAAAAATGTCAGGTAAGTTAAACTGTCAAAAGTTTTATCAACAGGTCTGTTAAAATACAATAACAACTTGGAGCTTGATCTAGTTATCGCGGAGGTGAGATCACTGGGACGAAAACAGACGTGCTGTTTACCCTCAAGATGGACGGGTAGACACTCAACTGTTGGCTCTGACTTTGAGATTGGGAAAATCCAAGAGACGCCAGCATGCGTCGCTTGCACCAACCATTCTCTTAGTTACATAGTGTTCTACCTCGTCCTTTGTTGCCCACAAAGGAGTGACGGTGACATTTTGAAGTGATCCACCCTTCATCAGGTACTTGAATAGATACTTGATGACGCGACGGGTAAGAAGCAAGCTCCAAGTTAATATGTGCTTCATACTTTAGCAGTAGTGCGGCGTTATATGGCACAACCCATCCATCGTGAACAGTAACAGACCTGTTGCGTGACTTGATTTTACCGGTATTACTATAGTCCCGCCTGTACTTAACGAATCCTCTATCATCTACGTGGGTTGTCTGGCATGAAGGCTTAGGATAGAACTTTTGTGCAGTGACCCTTCACAGCGTCCCAGCATAGGAAGTCGGTGCGATGATCAGTGCCACAAGGACCGTGGATCATGTGCTGCAACACCAACTTCCTGAGTCTTCCACCGGCTTCTGCTTCCGAGGGGATGTCCGCGCGGATTGCAGAGTCGATTTCGTCTGCTTGTACTGGACCGTCTCCGTCAATCTTAAAACACAATGTGGGCGTGAGGAAGGAAGGCCCCTCATTTGCATTTCGATGACGTAGACGATATAGTTCGTGCAGCCGAACATCGCTCCCGCTCCGCAGATCTCGAAGAAGCTCGAGGAGTTTGATCTGGAAGACTCTGCAAGCCGTGCTAGGGTCACTGCGTCCACTGGCCGTGAGGACACGCTCTCTTGTTTTCCTCCCAAGTCGCGCTGTACGTGAATGTAAGGAGAGTACGTTGGTGAACCCAGGGCGTGTGACGAGAGCCATCGCGTTCTCGTAATGAATCTTCATTGTACCCTGGGCCCACCAGTGAACGTACTTGGGAGGTAAATCTTTCCAGGCTGTGCCCCACCCTCGCCTTGGACTGTTTCATCCTGAGCGATGTCGTCGCTAACCTGCCTTCCTGCCAGACCACTGCGTTGAGCGTCAAGAAGCTCGTTTCAGTTTGTCCTATCCGCATAGCATTTTTGGGGCTGAAGACTTGACTGGGAATATTTTATGAAACGAAGTCTCTCCTCTTCAAACCTCGCAAACATTTCGACCTGCCAAGCTTGAGAAAAGACGGCCAAGATAAGAAAAACGAGATTGGAGAGCAAGAGACAACGTGAATAGTTTATACTGAGAAAAGCTTTTTCCCGTTATTATCCAGCATGCCGATGTGCCAACCCAAAGTGCCTTGCGGATAGAGAAGATGGGTATGGAAGGGCTCCATCAGAGGACTAAAGAGGTCGATGGTAGAAGGTCTTCCAGCCCCACTTTTCCAGACGGTGAGCGACGAGGCTCAATGACTGCGTCATCACAAACTAAGCACGGCGTGCACTTCAATACCTCTTTGCCTGTCACCAAGAACATTGCCATGAGTAGCTCGACTTGTCAACTGGAATTCCAGGTGTGCGTTGATCGAGGGCTCATTACTCAAACGCCGAAATTCACGAACATGTGGATTTAGTGAATACAAAAAAATTGGTAATGGCGTCAGTTATGTCGGCAATCAAGCGATCTAGTCATGGCTAATGTTCCTGCGTTTCTTCACCATCGTCAATATACAGGCGGCACCGGTTTACGAATTGGACGTCCCCACCCGCAGTAACGAACCTTTGGCCGGGGCGCGTCCAAGCTGTACACCTGGTGGTACATCCTCCCTTCAATTTTGAAGAAGGAGAGGGCCCACTTGGGTCCGGTATCCGCCTGAAATTTCTAGGGCACAGAGAGCAAAGAGGTCATTGTAAGCACGCGCTCTGTCGAGAAAGCGGCGATTAGAATAGAACGGTGCATTAAGGGGCGGTAACTTTGTCACATTATACGCGCCCACTCCACAGCACCACTTTTTTTCTGCCCTCCTCTTCCTTCGAACAGAGGTGCTTGGCAGTGAGGACAAATGAATAACGTCATACACCAAAGACTTGTTTTTTTCAGTTTGTATTTGTTTATGTCATAGAGTAGTTACACCGCTCCAATATGCCATTGGTCCGTGGGCCAACGATGAGACGAGCAAGTGAGATAGGTAAGTAATGAAGTTCGGTAAGTTTTGGATTATTAAGACGAAACAATCTAACTCTGTCCGTGACATGCGTCAAGGTGTCGTTCCTCATACCGATGAACTGCCTTCCGGTGGACATCAGGATGTTGTTCGTCGTAACGACGGACAGCGTCCCTGTGGACCTCAGGATGAAGTTGGGTCGTAACGACGGACAGCGTCTCTGTTTGACCTCAGGGTGTTGTTTGGCCGTAAAGACGTACAGCATCTCTGTTGACCTCAGGGTGTTTTTGGCTAGTAACGGCGTACGCGTGCGGCGTCACTCTGTGGATCTCGTGTGGGGTGCTGTTCAATGTATTGACGCAGATTATTCACGAAATAGTTTTAGAAATTCCATTTTTTAAAATAATCTATCATTTCTTTTATCCTCCTCTCTCGACAACTATGCTTCGTCTCTCGTACTTGTAAAGGTCGTTAGAGGGGACGGTCCACGGTGTAGTCTTTTTAGGAGCCTCACCAATGGGCTTCTATGTTTGATTATATACACTCTAACGGAGACTAGGAATAACTCTAGGGCTTTTTTTAAGTTTGGGATCATTCAAAGACGTTTTCCTCCATCGTGTTCTGGTTCGGTGATATTGCATATTCGTATGGTTGTCTGGAGTGTCAGACGGTTCAGAGAATCATCGTGCCTAGGGCCAACACTGATGTCGGTCGCCGTGAAAGGTCGATATAAAACTTCATTCGGGTTATTACTGAACCTGTTCCTCGACCCGACCCTTCACAAAAGCAGTGTTGAGACAACAAATAACGAAAGCCATGTCCAGGATAACTCTCGCACTGGAAAGAAGCCGTGCCAGCGTTGTGTAGTTCTCATTTAGCCAGATCATAATTTCTTTCCTCAAATTCACTGGATGATGGATCAAACAGATACAGAACCATTTTGTTACTGCTCCCTGGGCCACAGCCAAAAAGCCACTGATAACTGTTTGTTCCAGTGAAGAGGAAGAATCCACTGTGTTTCACGGGGTCTCGAGCCATCAAAACACTGAAAAACATTGGATCAAAGACATGACGCAAGTCGTCCATCATCTGCTGAGAGAAATAAGGGGATATATGGGCCATCATGAACAAATATATGTTTCTGTAAACGGCAACGGAACTGTCCCTCGATGACAAAAATTAGTGCGGGAAGTTTCCATCGGGGCACATAAGTACCGGTTTCCACCCAATAACGATTCTCATTCCACAATGTATTGGTAAATTACCCTATCGCCTAGTGATGAGAATTAGTATTCGATGGTCCCGCTGTAGAAAAATTGCCAATCCAAGGGCCCTTTCCTTTACAAGGGGGCCACACTATCCGCGATGGACGCAGAAATCGCAGTGCACTGGGAGTTCCTTGCTCCTCGGGATAACAGCTGGCTCGTTTACCCTGATGGGAAAAGAGCCCTTAGACAACGGCAATAAAAGGACATTAGTACCGTGAACAAGCGAATTATTTCCACAAGAGTTAAAAGAAAAAATTTAACTTGGAAAGACTAATGTAGAGATGTTTTTCCAACCAATTCAAAGCCAGAGGTAGGGGGGGGAAATAAATGAATGTTTGGTATTCCGAATAATGTCCTCCGTCACCTATCTACGAATTTTCGAAAGGGTATCAGCCTTCTGTTATCACACGGCCCTAAGGTACTCTCTGTTACTACGTACCCGTACAGAGCTAGCCAAACCCACCCCCCCCCTGCATTTTCAAGATTATGTAGTTTAGAGTGATTAGACTGAAATTTTACAACTTGAAAACCCAATCTTTTTAACTTTTTGGAAGAACGATATTGTCGCTTAACCGTTGAAAGATATGATTAGAAAAAGTGACTGGACATTTCTTCTCTTGTAGGAAATATATATTTGTTTTGGGTGTTCTGCCCCTCAGAATTTTGATATTAAACCTCTAGTTCGGCCGCTATTTATTATTTACATAAAAAAGTCTGAACACAAGCTAAAAAACTGCAATCGTCCTCCCTATCTATTAACTTTTTTAATATTATATCCGATTTTCTGGGTTAAGCCCGTTTTAAACAGATACGGGAAACCATGCAAAGGAACCTTTTTTTTCTTTTTTTTTTTGTGTAGATCTCCTCATTTTCAAACAAGACAAAGGAAAAACATTCTGTACTGATTCGATGATCGTTCGGTCGCGATCGGATCAGGAGTAAAAATATTGTTGAAAAATCGAAAAGAAAATTTATTGTTCAACACGCGTTTTGCCAGCCAAACCCAATCAGACATCGGAGAGAAGAGCGAAAAGTCACTTGACGCTTTTTTTTGTAGACTCATTGGTTTATGTAATATTCAAAATGCGATTTTGTATTCTACCGACTAACTTTAAAGGTTCCGCTAACGCGTGAAGCCCAGAAAAACAATATTTGCAACGTTAAAACTAAAAAAATCGATACTTTAAAAAACGCGGTAACTGCGGCCAAAACCGTTTGATGATGAGGGCAAAATGTTATTTTAACCTTTTTTGTAGATCACCGCAATTTGCTTAAATCCCTTTGAAAATTTTGTTTTTGAATCTACGACCAAAACGCGTTTAGGGCCGCTATCGAGCCCGACGAAAGGTACATTTTTTGGGGCGAAAATATTCTTAAATATTTTAAATACCAATCTCGTTTTGCGGCGGACACAAACCGATGGAGATATAGCTCAAAAAGTCACTAGGATCCTTTTTTGTAGTTCACATTTATTAATTCCTGACCTATTGGAATTTTTTCGTCAGAAATCGAAAGCTAGGCTCCAACAGTTCGCCCGCTATCGGGCTTCAAAAGGAAAGCCTGCAGAAGGGCAAAAAAGGGGTCACTTTCACACGAATTTTTTTGAGGGGTTTGCAAAAATTAAAAAAATTTCCGGTATTTTCAGGACTTTTTCCCGAGTGGTTTGGAAGATCTCCAGGGCTAGGTGTGTGTGCAAAAATTTCCGGGTGTTGTATTCCAGCACTTTCTAGAAGTGGGTCATTAAGAATTTGTCTAATACCCTTAGATCAGTGAGTGGAGTCAGTCAGTTGACTATTATGGCGGCTTCTGTATATATAAAATTTTGGGACTACGCCTTATCGGCTCGCTGGGGGCCTAGAACGCCCTCCAGGGCCCCCATGATGTACGCTTGCAAATTCGGGGGGAAATAAGGAGGTATTTGGTGATTTGGTTAAAAAAATCGGACCATGAGGTCATGCCAGAAATTCCTCTGGTGGTTTTTAATGGAGATTTTAAATGTTACCAAGGGGGTTTAAGATATCAGTTGGGTTTAATTTACTCAGGAGGTTTATCTGGTTTCATACCAGGGAATCTCCCGAGGGGGGGGGGGGTGGTCAAGAAGAAATAAAAAACTTACTGTTATGCTTAGCAAATTCGGGGAAGTAAGAGAGATTTCGTGATTAAGTAAAATTTTGACATGCAGATTCGTGATTAGTAAAATTTTGGACATGAGGTCATGCCAGGAAATTCCGCTGGGGGGGGGTGAGGGGTTTTTAAAATGTTAAAACCCGTTGGGGGGGTTTGGGGGTTGGGGGTTCAGGGAGGGGTAAATGTTACTAAGTGGGGTTATCTGGTCATTACCAGGAAATCCGGGGGGGTTTGGAGTTAATGTTACCGGGTGTAAATGAAACACCCCATGCCCCCATTTTTTCGGGGTGGTTGGGTTGGGGGATACAGCTGAATTCGGGAATAGTATTAGAACACTATTTTTTTGAATTTTCCAGTTTTTTTATCAAAGTTTATGACTCTAAAGGCTATTTTTGTGGCTTAACCGTTAGAGATACCGAGAAAAAAGTGACTGAGACCTTTCTTTGTCGGAAATTTAATTTTATCTTTCGATTGTGAGAATTTCAGATTCGAGCTGACAAGCATCTGGTGTTATACGATGTACAGAGCGTGATAGGCAAATTCTGCACCGGTCAACTATTGTACATTGTTTTGAGTGTTAAACTATATATTAAAAACCAACCCTAAGTCAATATTTTATAAGTTGTTTTAGATGCGTTTAATTTGCTCAAGAGTTCATATACGTAATGCCAGGAAAAATTCCCAGGGTTTGGGGTTACCGTTTGGGATTACCGGTTTGGGGGGGGTTTTTGGGGTTGGGGGGTTAAATTTACTCAGGACTGTTAACTGGTCATACCACGGAAAATTCCAGGGGGGTTAAATGTTCCCGAGGTTTAAGACAATCTCTGGGTTTAATTTACTCAGGAGTTTATCTGGTCATACACAGGATCAATTCCCGGGGGGGAGTTAAAGGAGATTTGGTGATTGGGTTTTTGGGATTGGGTTTAGAGGTCAGGGCGTTCGGGTGGTTTTTGGCGGCGGTTGGGGGGGGGGTTTAATGTTACCAGGGGTGGTTTGGGTTTTGGGGGGTGACATCAGCGGGGTTTTAATGTTACTCAGGAGGTTATCCTGGTTACATTTCAGGAAATTACCGTTTTTGGGTGGGTGGGGAGGGGGGGGGGGGTTAGGGGTTGGGGGGTTTTTGGGGGGTGGCGCCTATTTTAAAAGCGGTGTGGGGGGGGTGAACCTAATAAGAAATTCACTTTATCCTGTCTACTATTGACGCTTAGCCTACACGTTCAGCCCAGATTTTCTATAGGGTTTGGGGGTAAATTCACCTGCGGTTAACTGGATTACGGGGTATTTTGGGTTGGGGTTTACTTCCAGCAATAGATTGTAGGGATCTTGAATTAAAAGAAAGACACATTGTTATCAAGTTATCCAGATTTAACCAAAGTTATTGAATTAACAAGGGAACATTTGCGGCTAAAACCGTTAGAGATACGAGAAAAAAGTGACTGGACCTTTCTTGTCGAAAATTAATTTTCTCTTTCGATTATGCCATCCAATTTAAGCTACGACCTATAATTATAGTCAAGTACAGAGGTTAGGATAGAACAAAAGACTGCAACTGGGCACTTTAAACAAATATCACGTAAAATTAAAAAAATTCAAATACTTAACACGCTTGGGTTGGTGGGGGGGGGTTTGGGCAAACCACTGTTAATGACACACGTGGGCCTATTTTAAAGGTTGTTGTGTCAGTAACATAATAAAATTTCACTTTATCCCTGTGTACTATTGGACGCTTAGCTAACGTTCAGCTATTTCTATGATGGGGTTATTATTCACTCGTTAACTGGATTAGGGGTTTTTTAATGCTTTAACGGCGGGAAGGTTTATGTCAGAGCATTAGATTAGGATCTTGGAGTAAAAGAAGACCTATTTTATCAAGTTATCCAGATTTAACAAAGTTTTGAATTAAAGGGCATTTGGCGGACTAAACCGTTAGAGAATACGTAGAAAAAGTGACTGGACCTTTCTTGTCGAAAAATTAATTTTCTCTTTCGAATTATGCATCAGATTTAAGCTACGACCTATAATTTTAGGCGAAGTACAGAGGTTAGGACAAAGACTGCACTGGGCACTTTAACAAAATATCACGTAAAATTTAAAAAAATCATAAAATGACTAGAGTTACAGTCACATTTGTTTGTAGATCACCTACATTTCCTAACTCCAACGTTTGTCTTATTCTCGACCTCAGACATTGTTTTTCCGCCGCTATCGAGCCGAAAACAAAAAGTTTTCACGTAAAAAATTACAAAAACATATTGCACATCAATTCACGTTTTTTCGCCGAACCACGAACATGGAGGTAGAAGCAAAAAGTCACTGGACCTTTTTCTGTAGAACGAGTCAATTTGCTAATTTGATGGGTCAACAGATTTGAACTACGACCTCCGTCTAGGGTGCTCATCCACTATCAGGCTCGAAACTTATTTTAAGCAAAAAAATACTCTGGAATGTCAAAAACACAATTCTCGCTACACTGCTCAGCCAATTACTCGCGATGTGCACTAAGTGACGGCGTATAGACTAGTCCTTTCGTTAACGTAGTAATACATAACTCAAATCTGGAACTGTATGAATTGAACAAATTTTAAGTCGGAAAAAAAATCAAAAAACCCTAAAGATTTACTAATGTTACGACAAAAGATTTTGCTATTAAGAGCGATAATTCAGGCTTACGCAAGGATCTACGACAAAAACTGTTTGGCCTTTTTTTAATAGATCGCATTATTTTCTGGTTATCAAAAATATAAATATTTAAGGTACTACAAATGTCAGTAGCCGCCTAACGATCCGAGAAAAACAAAATTTATACGTAAAAATTACAAATTAATTTCCATTTAAACAGGTTTTTTTGGCCAACCTATTTACGACAGGGCAAAAAGTTACGAACATTTTTTTGTAGAACACGACATTAACTAAACTTATTAATATGAGGGTTAAACACTTCAGGGGGTTTAAATGTACTAAGGAGTTATCTGGTCATACCAGGAAAATCCGGGGGGGGGGTTATTGTTACGGGTGTAAATGAAACACCCCATGCTCCCCCTTTTGGGTGTTGGCCAAAGTCGGGGATTAGCGGAATTCGGAAATAGTAATTGACCTATTTTTTTTGAATTTTCAGTTTTTCTAAAGTTTTTTGGACTCTTAGGCGATTTGTGGTATTAACCGTTAGAGATCGAGAAAAAGTGGACTGGACCTTTCTTGTCGGAAATTTAATTTTATCTTTCGATTTTGATGAGATCAGATTTCGAGCTACAAGCTCTGGTTTATACGAGGTCAGGGGGGAGCGTGGATAGGAAAGTCTTGCACGGGTCAAAATATTGTACCATTGTTGAGTGTACATATAATAAAAAACCTACCCTAAGTCGAATATTTTTAAGTTGTTTAGAGGGTTTATTTGTTCATGAGTTCATATAGTCATCGCCAGGAGGAAAAATTGACCAGGGGGGTTACAATACGGGGTTAGGTCACCCAGGGGGTTAAATTTACTCAGGAGGTTATCTGCGTCATGACACGGAAATTCCAGGGGGTTAAATGTTACCGTGGGTTTAAGACCATTCGGGGGTTTAATTTATCAGGAGGTTATCTGGTCCATAACAGGAACTTTCCCGGCGGGGGAGTTTAAGAGATTTGGTGATTGGTTAAAATTCGGGAATGAGGTAGACTGGAAATTCTCTAGGGGGGGGTTTAATAGGGTTTTTTAATGATTACAGGGGTGGTTTAGACATCAGGGGGTTTAATTTACTCGGAGGTTATGGTCTATATTCAGGAAATTCCGGTGGTGGGGGGTTAATGGTTACAAGGGGTTAATGACACCGTGGGCCTATTTAAGGGTGTTGTGTCAGTGAACATATAAAAATTTCACTTTATCCCTGTCTACTATTGACGCTTAGCTAACGTTCAGCCAATTTCTAATGTGGGGTATATTCACTAGGCGCTAACTGGATTAGCGGTATTTGGGGGAGGTAGGTTTATGTCCGAGCATTTGATTAGGGATCTTTTGGAGTTTAAAAGAAGACCTTAATTTTATCATGTTATCCATTGATTTAACAAAGTTTTGAATTAAAGGGGCATTTTGCGGCTAAAACCGTAGAGATACGAAGAAAAAGTGTCTTGGACCCTTTCTTGTCGAAAATTTAATTTTCTCTTGTCGATTATTGCCTATCAAGGTTTTAAGCTACGACCTTTAATTTAGGCAGCTACAGAGGTTAGGACAAAAGACTGCACTGGGCACTTTAAAACATATCACGTAAAAATTAAAAAAATCAATACTTAAAACGGCGTTTTGCGGTCCTCAACAATGGACGATAGAGTAACAGAGTTACAGGCACATTTTTGTAGATCACCTCATTTCCTAACTCCAACGTTTGTCTTTATTTCGGACCCTCAAGACCAATGGTTGCGCCGCATATCGAGCCGGAAAACAAAGTTTTCACGTAAAAAATTACAAAACAAATTGCTCATAACTCACGTTTTTCGGCCGAACCACTGGAGGGATAGAGGCAATAGGTCATCTGGACCTTTTCTGGTAGATCGTGCAATTTGCTTAATTTGAAGGGTCAATCAGATTTGATAACTACGACCTACCGTTAGGCAACTATCAGGCTCGAAACTTTAATTTTAAGGCAAAAAAAAATCTTTGAATGTCAAACTCAAATGTTCGCTAAACGGCCTCAGCCCAATTTCGCGATGTGCTTCTAGTAGGCGATTCTTTATATTATACTAAGTCTATTCGGTTTTTACGTAGAGTAATACTAACCTCAATATAGGAAACTGTTATGAATTGAACAAATTTTAGGTCGGAAAAAAAATCAAAAACCCCTAAAATTACTAATTTTTACGACAAAAGATTTTGCTATTAAGAGCGTTATTCAGGCTTACGCAAGGATATACGACAAAAAAAGCTGTTTGGCCTTTTTTATAAGATCGCATTATTTTCTGGCTTATCAAAAATATAATATTTATGGGTTAACTACAACTGTATTAGCGCTATCGAGGTCCGAAAACCAAAATTTATTAACAGTAAACAAATTACAAAAATTATTTCCATTTTAAACAGGTTTTTTGGCCAGACATTTACGACTGGGCAAAAAGGTTACGAATCTTTTTTTTTGTTAGAAGTATACACGTTCACTGTACTAAAACTTATTATTATGACATGTTTTGAAGGCCATCGACACAACCGTTTAGGACCGCTATCAAACCCGGAAGGTAAATTTTTAAGGCGAAATATTTCCAAATATTTTTCCATAACTTAAATAAAATTTTGCGGACAAACAAAATGGAGATAGGAGTAAAATGTCACTTAAACCTTTTTATATGTATCACACATTTATTATCCTTATACAGTAACCTATGATTTATTCTTTTTGCCCTCACGACGAGCACCAATGGTTATTCGCCGCTTATCGACCTCAAAAAACAAAACTTTTCCCAAACGTAAATTAATTACAAAAAAAAAATTGCACAGATAATCACGTTTTTTTTTTTTTATTTTTTTTTTTTTTTTTTTTTTTATTTTATTTTTTTTTTTTTTTTTTTTCGGCGCGAAACCGAAACACGGAGATAGGGCAAAAAAGTCACTGGCCTATTTTTCCCCATTTTTCTGTAGATCGCTGCCAATTTGCTAATTTTGATGGGTCAATCAGATTTGAGCTACGGACCAATCGGTTTCGGCCGCTTATCGAGGGCTCGAAACATTATTTTTTAGCGAAAACGACCCAACTCATCTCTGGAATGTCAAACATATTAGAGTCGTATTTTCTCGCTTAACCATGGAAGAGTAGAGCAAAAAGGTCACTGGACCTTTTTTGTAGTTTCACTTCATTCCTGACCATGAATTTTTTCGTCAGATCGAAGCTAGCTCGAACGGTTCGCCCGCTATCGGGCTTACAAAAAATGCCTGCACGGGTGCAAGAATGCGCAAGTTTTTCGGGAATTTTTTTGAGGGGTTTAAAAGTATAAAAAATCCGGTTTTTCAGACTTTTCCTCGGGTTCATATTGTGAAACGAGTGACGTGCGTGCTAAATTTCACGTTTCCAGCACTTCTAGAAGTATGTTAGAATTTGTATCTATATATCAGTGAGTCAGTCAGTCAGTTTCACATGCGGCTGTATAGTATATTAGACTCGCCTTCGGCTCGCTGGGGCTACGCCCCCAGGCCCCCATTTGGGTGTTGGCTAAATTCGGGGATAAGCGTAGTTCGGTGATTGGTTTAAATCCAGACGTGAAGTTTCCAAATTTTATGTATCCGTTCTCGAGAATCTTACGGGTCGTAATGCTTCGCTAACGCTCAGCCAAAAGATGTGTGGTGTATAATATTAATCAATTGATGTGGTAGAAGAGTTAAGTTATGTGTTCGTGAAATTTTGGAGACAAGAAGAATTTGGTTTTAACCAAAGTCAGAGGACGTATGTATACCATGGTTTAATTTTCCGGATTTACCCAAACTTTTGACTTTGAGGTCGTTTTGCGGCTTAACCGTCAGAGATACGTGAAAAAGTGACTAGACCTTTCTTGTCGGAAATTTAATTTTATCTTTCGATTCCGTCGTCTGATTTTAGCTGCGAACTTTGGTTTAGCCAGGAATGAGCTCGGAAGAAAAGTTTGCACAGGTCAGCTATCGTGAATTGTTTATTATAAACGTAATAAAAACAGACCTTAAAAGGCAGTATTTTAACGTTGAACAGTTTGGTTTAATATCATCAGGAGATTATCTAGTCATAGCCAGGAAATTCCCTGGGGGGGGGTTAATGTTACCGGGGGGTTAACACATCAGGGGGTATAATTTACTCAGGAGGTTATCTGGTCATACCAGGAAATCCTCGGAGGGGGGTTAATGTTACCGGGGGCTAATGACACAACCTGTCCCTATTTTAGACGGTGTTGTGTCTGTGAACAAAATAAAAATTTATTCTGTCCCTATCTACTATTGACGCATAGCTAACGCTCAGCCAACTTATTATGTGGGGTTGTATTCACTCGTTAACCTAGCAAAGCCTGAATCCTGATTGAATTACACAAATATTAGTTACATATAGGCCTAATATATATTTAAAACTCCAAAAATTTCCAATTCACGACAAATATTTTGCTATTTATCGCGTTTTTCAGGCTTATTAAAGTACATACAGCAAAAAGTTACTGGACTTTTTTTGTAGAACACGTCGTTTACTAAAACTTATTAAGTCGCATTTTTTGAGCTACGACCAACCGTTTTAGCCGCTATCAAGCCCGGAATGTAAATTTGTAGGCGAAAATTTCAAAATATTTTCACTTAATCGCGTTTTGCGGTCAAACTAATGGAGATATAGTAAAAAGTCACTCAACCTTTATTGTAGATAATATTATTTCCTAAATCCAACCTTTGTTTTTATTTTGACCTCCGACCAATTTTTTCGCCGCTATCGACTCCAAAAACAAAGTTTTCACGTGAAAATTACAAAAAAATTTCACATAATCACGTTTTTCGGCCAAACCAATGGAGATAGGGCAAAAAGTCACTGGACGTTTTTCTGTAGATCTTGCAATTTGCTAATTTGATGGGGCAATCAGATTTTGAGCTACGACCTACCGTTCGGCCGCTATCGGGCTCGAAACTTTATTTTAAGCGAAAATATCTCTGGAATGTCAAATGTTCGAGCGTTTTATCGCTTAAACCATGGAAGATAGAGCAAAAAGTTACTGGACCTTTTTTGTAGTTCACTTCATTTCTGACCATGAATTTTTCGTCAGATCCGAGCTAGCTATATACAGCTAGTATACATATATCAGTCAGTCAGTTTCACACATGCGGCTGTATAAGTATTTAGATAACTGTTAGAGATACAAGAAAAAGTGAATGGACCTTTCTTGTCGGAAATTTGATTTTTTCTTTTCGATTATGCCATCAGATTTAAGCTACGACCTATAATTTAAGCAGTACAGAGCTTAGGACAAAAGGCTGCACTGGGCAGTTTTAAAAATATCACGTAAAACTTAAAAAATCAATACTTTAAAACGCGTTATGCAGCCAAACCGTTGAGGATAGGGCAAATGTTACTGAGCATTTTTTGTAGATCACCCAATTTCTTAAATCCTTTTAAAAATTTGTTTTGAGCTACGACCAACCGTTTAGCCGAAAGGTACATTTTTTAGGCGAAAATTTCCAAATATTTTCACTTAATCACGTTTTGCGGCCAAACCAATGGAGATAGAGTAAAGAGTTACTGGCACATTTTTGTAGATTACCTCATTTCCTAAACTCCAACGGCTGTCTTATTTCGACCTCCGTCCAATGGTTTCGCCGCTATCAAGCCCGAAAACAAAAGTTTCACGTAAAAATTACAAAACAATTGCACATAATCACGTTTTTCGGCCGAACCACTGGAGATAGAGCAAAAAGTTACTTGACCCTTTCTGTAGATCGCGCGAATTTGCTAATTTGATGGGTCAATCAGATTTGAACTACGACCTACCGTTCGGCCACTATCAGGCTCGAAACTTTATTTTAAGCAAAAAAAAATCTCTGGAATGTCTAACATTCCCAGCGTTTTGTCGCTTTAACCACACGAGATAGGACAGAAAGTCACTGGACCTTTTTTGTAGTTTCACTTCATTCCTGACTAACGATTTTTCGTCAGATTGAAAGCTAGCTCCAACGGTTTCACCCGCTATCAGGCTTACAAGAAATGCCTGCAGGGGTAAAGAAATGCGCGATTTTTGAGGAATTTTTTTGAGGGGTTTAAAAGTAAAAAAGTCCGGTTTTCAGACTTTTCCTCCGGGTCATATTGTGAAAGGTACCTGCGTGCCAAATTTCAAGTTTCCAGCACTTCTAGAAGTATGTCAGAATTTGTATCTATATATCAGTGAGTCAGTTTCACATGCGGCTGTATAAGTATTTTAGAATCGCCTTCGGCTCGCTGGGGGCTACGCCCCCAGGCCCCCATTTGGGTGTTGGCTAAATTCGGGGATAAGCGTAGTTCGGTGATTGGTTAAATTCAGACGTGAAGTTTCAAAATTTTATGTATCCGTTCTTGAGAATCTTACGGGTCGTAATGCTTCGCCAAACGCTCAGCCAAAAGATGTGTGGTGTATAATATTAATCAATTTGATGTGGTAGAAGAGTTAAGTTAAGTTATGTGTTCGTGAAATTTGGAGACAAGAAGAATTTGGTTTTAAACCAAAGTCAGAGGACGTATGTATACCATAGTTTAATTTTCCCGGATTTACCCAAACTTTTGACTTTGAGGGCGTTTTGCGGCTTACCCGTTAGAGATACGTGAAAAAGTGACTGGACCTTTCTTGTCGGAAATTTAATTTTCATTTCCGATTCCGTCGTCAGATTTTAGCTGCGACCTTTGGTTTAGCCAGGAATGAGCTCGGAGAAAAGTTTGCACTGGTCAGCTATCGTGAATTGTTTAGTACAAACATAATAAAAACCGACCTTAAGGCAGTATTTTAAGTTGAACAGTTGGTTTAATATCATCAAGGAGATTATCTAGTCAAGCCAGGAAATTCCCTGGGGGGGGGGTTAACACATAAGGTGGTTTAATTTATTCAGGAGGTTATCTGGTCATACCAGGAACTTCCCAAGGGGGGGTTAAGCGATTTGGTGATTGGTAAAATTCGAAACATGAGGTCATGCCAGGAAATTCCCTAGGGGGGTTTAATGTTACTGGGGGTTAAGACATCAGGGGGTTTAATTTAGTCTGTGATATTGACTGGTTCATACGAGGAAAATTCCCGGGGTGAGTTAATGTTACAAGGTGTTAATGACACACGTGGGCCTATTTTAGTGAGTTGTTGTGTATGTAAACATAATAAAAAACACTCACTGTCCCTATCTACTAATTGAAGCTTCACTAACGCTCAGCCAACTCCCGATGTGGAGGGGGGTTTTAGTCACTCGTTAACGTAGGAAATACAAGGTCAATCTGTAACCAACATGAATCGCACTAATTATAGTTGCATACATCTAAAACACCTAAAAATGATGACAAAGAATTTGTCATTTAGTGCATTTATCAGGCTTACGGATTAAATAAAACGACAGAATGCTACTGAACCTTTTTTTGTAGACCTTATCAAAAGCTAGTTATAAACAATTTTACATTTAAACTAGGGCTGACGGTTTGGCCACTATCGAACCCGGAAGGTAAGTTTTTAAGTGAAACTGTCAACATAATCACTGCTTTTACGGCTAAACCATGGAAGATAGAGTAAAAGGTCACTTAACCTTTCTTGTAGATCGCATTATTTAGTATCAAAATCAAAATTTTTATCTCGTCTAAAACTAATTTTTTGTCTGCAATGGAGCCCAGAAAACAATATCTCACGTAAAACTTAGAAAATCAATACTTTAAAACGCGTTATGCGGCCAAACCATTGAGGGTAGGGCAAAAAGTTACATGACCTTTTTTGTAGATCATGCCATTTACTAAAATCCCATTGAAAATTTGTTTTGAGCTACGACCAACCGTTTAACCGCTATCGAGCCCGAAGGTAAATTTTTAGGCGAAAATTTCAAAATATTTTAATGTAATCGCGTTTTGCGGCCAAACCAATTGAGATAGAGCAAAAAGTCACTGGACATTTTTCTGTAGATCACGTAATTTGCTAATTTGATGCGTCAATCAGATTTTCAGCTACGACCTACCGTTTCGGCCGCTATCTGGCTCGAAACATTCATTTTAGCGAAAAAATCTCTGGAATGTCAAATGTTCCGCGTTTTGGTCGCTTAACCATGGAAGATAGAGCAAAAAGTCACTGGACCTTTTTTTGTAGTTCATTTCATTCCTGACCATGAATTTTTCGTCAGATCCGAGCTAGCTCGAACGGTTCGCCCGCTATCGGGCTTACAAAAAAGGCCTGCAGGGGTAAAGAGTGTGCGATTTTTTGGGAATTTTTTTGAGGGGCTTATAAGTAAAAAAGTCCGGTTTTCAGACTTTTCCTCTGGGTTATATTGCGAAAGGTACCTGCATGCCAAATTTCAAGTTTCCAGCACTTCTAGAAACTATGTTAGAATTTGTATATATCTGTCAGTCAGTGAGTGAGTCAGTCAGTTACACATGCGGCTGTATATTATATGGGATAACCGTTAGAGATACAAGTAAAAGTGACTGGACCTTTCTTGTCGAAAATTTAATTTTCTCTTTCGGATTATGCCATCAGATTTAAGCTACGACCTATAATTTAGGCAGTACAGAGCTGTAGGACAAAAGACTGCACTGGGCAGTTTAAAAATTATCACGTAAAACTTAAAAAAATCAACACTTAAAACGCGTTTATGCGGCCAAACCGTTGAGGATAGGGCAAAATGTTACTGAACATTTATTTGTAGATCACGCAATTTCATAAATCCTACTAAAAATTTGTTTTGAGCTACGACCAACAGTTTAGCCGCTATCGAGCCCGAAAGGTAAATTTTTAGGCGAAAATTTCCAAAATACTTTCACTTAATCACGTTTTGCGGCCAAACCAATGGAGATAGAGTAAAGAGTTACTGGGACATTTTTGTAGATCACCTCATTTCCTAACTCCAACGTTCGTCTTATTTCGACCTCAGACGAATGGTTTCGCCGCTATCGAGCCCGAAAACAAAAGTTTCGCGTAAAAATTACAAAAAAATAGCACATAATCACGTTTTTCGGCCGAACCACTGGATGTAGAGCAAAAAGTCACTGGACCTTTTCTGTAGATCGCGCAATTTGCTAATTTGATGGGTCAATCAGATTTGAGCTACGACCCTACCGTTCGGCCGCGCTATCTGGCTCGAAACATTCATTTTAGCGAAAAAATCTCTGGAATGTCAAATGTTCCCGCGTTTTTGTCGCTTAACCATGGAAGATAGAGCAAAAAGTCACTGGACCTTTTTTGTAGTTCATTTCATTCCTGACTATGAATTTTTCGTCAGATCCGAGCTAGCTCGAACGGTTCGCCCGCTATCGGGCTTACAAAAAAGGCCTGCAGGGGTAAAGAGTGTGCGATTTTTTGGGAATTTTTTTGAGGGGCTTATAAGTAAAAAAGTCCGGTTTTTCAGACTTTTCCTCTGGGTTATATTGCGAAAGGTACCTGCATGCCAAATTTCAAGTTTCCAGCACTTCTAGAACTATGTTAGAATTTGTATATATCTGTCAGTCAGTGAGTGAGTCAGTCAGTTACACATGCGGCTGTATATTATATGGGATAAACCGTTAGAGATACAAGTAAAAGTGACTGGACCTTTCTTGTCGAAAATTTAATTTTCTCTTTCGATTATGCCATCAGATTTAAGCTACGACCTATAATTTAGGCAGTACAGAGCTTAGGGACAAAAGACTGCACTGGGCAGTTTAAAAATATCACGTAAAACTTAAAAAATCAACACTTAAAACGCGTTATGCGGCCAAACCGTTGAGGATAGGGCAAAATGTTACTGAACATTATTTGTAGATCACGCAATTTCATAAATCCTACTAAAAATTTGTTTTGAGCTAACGACCAACAGTTTAGCCGCTATCGAGCCCGAAAGGTAAATTTTTAGGCGAAAATTTCCAAATACTTTCACTTAATCACGTTTTGCGGCCAAACCAATGGAGATAGAGTAAAGAGTTACTGGGACATTTTTGTAGATCACCTCATTTCCTAACTCCAACGTTCGTCTTATTTCGACCTCAGACGAATGGTTTCGCCGCTATCGAGCCCGAAAACAAAAGTTTTCGCGTAAATTAAAAATTACAAAAAAAATAGCACATAATCACGTTTTTCGGCCGAACCCACTGGATGTAGAGCAAAAAGTCACTGGACCTTTTCTGTAGATCGCGCAATTTGCTAATTTGATGGGTCAATCAGATTTGAGCTACGACCTACGGTTCGGCCACTATCAGGCTCGAAACTTTATTTTAAGCAAAAGAATCTCTGGAATGTCAAACATTCCCGCGTTTTGTAGCTTAACCACACGAGATAGAACAAAAAGTCACTGGACCTTTTTTGTAGTTCACTTCATTCCTGACTAACGATTTTTCGTCAGATCGAAGCTAGCTCCAACGGTTCACCCGCTATCAGGCTTACAAGAAATGCCTGGAAGGGGTGAAGAATGCGCTATTTTTTAGGAATTTTTTTGAGGGGTTTAAAAGTAAAAAAGTCCGGTTTTTCAGACTTTTCCTCCGGGTCATATTGTGAAAGGTACCTGCGTGCCAAATTTCAAGTTTCCAGCACTTCTAGAACTATGTTAGAATTTGTATACATATATCAGTCAGTCAGTTTCACATGCGGCTGTATAGTATATTAGATATAAAATCTCTGGAGCTATAAAATTACCATACTTAATAAAAATAATAACATTGTAAAAATACCGGTTAAGACAATGGTTTATTTTTATGTATAATTTCATTTACGTTATGCAATTCACTTCAATTATTATTTCGGTATGAAAAGGTTTAATTTCTATAGTTTATTACAGGGGAATAGAGACAATTTATACAGACAATGATCAAAATGAGTAAAATAATTTTTAGGATACACACCTTTGTTCTTTATTGCAACTTTACAACAAACGAAAGTAAATTGTATTGTATACGTAAACTGCTTTGTGGGAATATTTTTAAAATTCAAATTAATGAAAAGTAAAAATAGTTATTCCAAGAAACACAACAGCATAGCGTGTTCAATTAGGCATACAACGTGCCTTTTTTAAATTTGTAAAGGAATTGCTCCTAAGAAATAAATTGCCTGCGATAGTTTCTGGTAGAAGTTGAAATGTTAGGGCATCATAATGGTTAAAAGGTAAAACGATAGGTTTTTATAAAATCATATTTTTCCTACGTTGACACGCCTTTTCAGGCATAATTAATATTCAAGAATATATCGCGACAACAAGTAAATAAAGAGACTGGAATTCTCCACCTTGAGCCAAACATTTTGGTCTGTATACTGTTAGTGGACGTAGATTAAACTTGTACCGTTATATAGTTGTATTGCATATAAATTCATATTATCGCAACTATGTTACTCGTTACTGGTTAATATAGGTTTTATCCGATGTAAAGTAAACTTACCTTGGTTTGATGTTTTATTTTGGAGATTAATATTGATAATAGAGCTCGGTTCTTAGGCTTTATTTATTCTATTACAGTTAGAAGGCTTAATTTTTATTTTTTATCAAAAATATTATTCAAAACCTTTTCATTTATTTCGCAGTTACAGTATCACAGGCCTTCGCACTTTCCTCGACACGTTGTAAAGTTTACAAGAAACTGCATTGTTTCATACACGGAAATCACTAATATAACTATTTTAAAGAAAATAATGGAATTGATTTAAATATTTAGCATTTTAATTTAACTTAATCGATTAAAAAATTTTGGGAAAAGTTGGGGGTAATTTTGACAATTTGTTATAGATTATATTATTATTGATATAAAAATAACGCTATAATTATAATTTACGTAAATTTTGTATATTGAATATTCTATTTTTGAAAATTTTCTTTGGACGATGGAAGGATTGTGAAAAAAACAGGACTGTATAGGACATTTGACATCGTTCAGCGACACACAAAAAATCAATAACACAGTACGTTTCGGAATATAAAAATCTGATCTCATCCTCAGGTAAATAACTAATCTAACACATAATAACAAATCATACCAGAGCGTTGTGACACGCGTAAGTCAGGAATCACAACCACCATTATAGGTGTCAACTTGTTAATTCTGAATCATACACTTCATCAAAAACAAAACAGTATTGAATATTTATAAATTTTACTTTATATGAACATGAGGTTGAATTGTAATGTATGCTTATATAATTATTTATTTTATTAATCTGATAATTATAGGAGTGTTATCAGTCCTATTTATTCTGCATTTGTTATTCAGGAAGGTTACATTATAAAAACAGTTTGAAAGAGTATTTATAGTTTCATTCTATAAATTAGAGTTAACGAGATTTAAAAAAAACCACCAAAATAAAAGTAAATGGTAATAAAAATGTATTTACGACAAAAAGCCAATTATAGTATTGTTATATGTGTTAAATAGTAATCGTGTCAGTTAATTCTATAGTATTACTATGTGTGCTTCTTGTAAGTTAAATACCTACTTAAATCAGTCCCCACTATTATTACTTGGCCAAAGATTCCTGGAAACCCCAGGTTGGTGTGGTCACTGGAAAGTAGATAGTTTGTTTGCATTAACGCCAATCCAATTTACCTCTCACACCGATTAAAGTTACATAAGTATAAAAATTGAACTATTGCTAATATATATGACTGTTTAGAAATTTAATTTTCATAAACCCAAGAAACATTATTTTATCACCAGATAATGTTTTACAAAACGCTCAAATTCAATATGAATATACTGTTTATTTTATGCATATATAGAGCTTATAGTGCAGTTTTAAATAAACTTGAGTGGGAAGATGGACAAATTGTGTCGGATGTAATTGTAATTTATCCACAAACGTCCCACGTTGTCCCGCATTCATTATCGTACTAAAACGCACTTTTATATGCGGTACATGACCATTTCAATGATATAGGGGCGTAAGATTTGGAGTAACATCCTAAATACATAATTGTAGGTTTTATTTATTGAAATCGGCCATAACACAAATATGTTTTGTGCATTTTACACAATACCGTTTGTGATTTTCACGTTCTTTCAATTCTCTCAAGCTACTATTCTATGATATTATTACCAGTTCATAATATTCCATACCAATGTAGACAGAATTTAACATTTCCCGATGCATGTGTTATTTTGTATACAAATCTCCCCTAAAATTAAACTCTAAGGAAGATTTTACAATATTAAAAAAAATTTGCAGGGGCTCTGGTTCTAAGCCGCAGTGCAAACATCAGGATTCACGTGATAAATGTATAATAAATGGGTAAGTAAATACATAAACACGCAGCTCCCGTGCATAATACATACATGCACACATGTCTTAATCACTATATTAAAAAAATATAAACAACCAATATTGAATAAATTTCTTTTTTGTAAGGCCTTTCCAAAGCAAGGCTATCTTATTCAGATACATTGAAAAAGCAAAAATCACACTATGCTACACGGAAAAAATAATTTTATAATCACATATATCTAACTTTTATTAAAAATAAACAAATGTACTTTCTGCATTTACTATTGTGATGTGACTGAAGAAATAACCCTGCTATCGAAAGACCTAACAAAAAAGTTATACCATTTTTTGATAACTCTTTGGTTAGAAGACTCTTGGAGCAATTAGAAAAACTTATAAATATTACTAAATGTAAAGAATACATAACATTTCCAATTTATTTATTTCTCGGGAGAGGCCTTTTCGAAAACCGGCACAGGTTTCCTGATTCAGGCGACTCCACAAAAATAGAATATTTACATAATTTTGATTACACCATTAAAATAATTATATATAAACGTAGTGAAAATATGTTAAATACAAAGCGGGACAAAAAAAATTTTTGGAAACAATTTTTCAGCCAATCTTTTATTAGTGAGATTATTATAATATAGTGGAATAATAAAAAAATATACCCTTTGCTAAACGAAAGCGCCCTCGCCCGAAAAATAAAATAAATTGGAAAATGATAGATGCTTAATCGCTTTACATCTTAGTTAATTATATCTGGTTGTATTAAAATTTTAAATATAGTTGATTAAAAATAATATAAATCTATATAGGGTCACCAATTTTTCAATAAAATTATACTGTATTAATAATAACCTACCGATAATTATCTAAACCTGTCTATATTAATAATAAGTCATACGAGAGGCGACTAATATACTTTGACAGCGAGTAAGACAAGTTATTTAGTCGTCCAGGTGTATACAAAAGGATGTTATAATATTATTGAAACCTAGGAATCAATAAAGGGATTAATACAAATGAAAATACTTAATGTGAAACCATGGCATGCAGAGTTCCTTAACTTTTCCAAACTTCTTAACTGCACACGTTTCTATCTTAAAGGCTTGTTGGTTCTTCTCTTTATATTGATTTGCATGTGCTAACTTCTTCCATAATACCTTGGAATTAGATGACTATTTTCACTTCGAAGAAGTGTTTTTGTTCTAAAACTTTATATATAAAGTACTCCTCGCCTTCGGCATCGCGTGGGGGCTACGCCCCCAGGCCCCCAAAGTTAAGTGCCTTAAATTCGGGGACAAGATTGAATTCGGTGGATAGGTAAAAATTTCGGGACATGATGTACCTCATGCCAGGAAATTCCCAGTTGGGGGGGCTAAACCGTAAACGGGGGATAAGATTTCAGGGGGTTAATTCTGGTCATACCAAGGAACTTCCCGAGGGGGGGGGTTAAGGGAGATTTGGTGATTGGTTTAAAATTCGGACATGAGGGTCATGCCAGGAAATTTCCCAGGGGGGCGGGGTTTTTGGGGGGTAGGGTGGGGGGGTGGGGGTTTGGGCGGGATGGTTGGGGGCGTTTGGGTTGTGGGGGGTATGGGTGTTTGGGTTTTGGGGTGGGGTTAGGTTGGGTTGGGTTTTAACGTTACCGGGGGGATAAGACATCAGGGGGTCATCTGGTCATTACCAGGAACTTCCCGAGGGGGGGGTTAAGAGAATTTGGGTGATTGGTAAAATTCGGACATGAGGTTCATGTCAGGAAATTCCCCAGGGAATGGGTTAAATTTTTTACCGGAGCAGAGGTAAACAGCAATCAGCGGGGTTTAATGTTACTCCAGGAGGTTATTAGCCGTTTACTACCCACGGATATCCCCTAGGGGGGGAGAGGGGGAAATGTTTATGTCCGAGCTTAAAGATTACTGGTGTTTGGGAGCTCGCGGAAAAGCTGACCAATTTTATCGAATTACGCAGATCGGCTAGCGCTCTTTCAAAGTCAAAAAGCCATTTCCTTGTGGGCCTTAACCGTTAGAGATACGATAAAAAGGTGAACTGGACCTTTTCTTGTCGGAAGAAATTTAATTTTGTGTTCGATTTTGTACGTTAGAATTTTTGAGGATCTGCGAGTTTTTGGTTTAGCCAGGACTGACAGCTCGGAAGAAAGGTCTGCACTGAGTCAGGCTGTTGAGGTAAAACAGATTTTAGGTGTAAATAAATTAAAAAACTGTTAAATAAAAAAAATTTTGTAATATAAATTAAGTTGATCAGGGAGTTTTAATTTAATTCGAGGAGTTCAATCAACCAGGAAATTTCCTGGGAGTGGGGGTTAATGTTATCGGGTCTTATTAAGCTTCTTATTATATCTTTTTTGTATATCCTATCAATAGCTTACTTACAAAAAAGTTTTACATTTCTTAAGCTAGGGCCCAACGGTTCGGCCACTATCGAGCACGAAAAGTAAAGTTTTTTACGTGAAATTTTCAATATAATCACGTTTAATAATACAGGCCTAAATTAATGGAAGATAGAGTAAAAGGTCACTTGCACCTTTTGTGTAGATCGCATTATTTTGAGTATTAAAATGAAATTTTTAATTCTGGGCTAGAACTAAGGATTTTGTCTTTAAATAGAAGCCCAGAAAACAAAAATCTCACGTTAAAAACTCCAAAAAAATCTAAACTTTAAAAAACCCGTTTTTATGACGGCCAAAACCGTCTGAGGATAGGACAAAATGTTTACTGAACATTTTTTTTGTAGAGATCACGCCAAATTTCATTTCAATAAATCCTTTTTATAAATTTTATTTTTGAAGCTACGAAACCAACAGATTTAGCCGCTATCGAGCCCGAAAGGTAAAATTTGTAGGCGATAATTTTCCAAATACTATTCACTTAATCGCGTTTTGTTGCGGCCAAAACCCAAATGGAGGATAGAGTAAAGAGTTACAGGCACATTTTTGTAAGATCACCTCATTTCACATAAGTCCAACTTTCGTCCTTACTTCGACCTGCAGACCAATGGTTTCGCCGCTATCGAGCCCCGGACGAAAACAAAACCGTTTTCACGTAAAAGTTACAAAAAAAATTGCACATAACCGCGTATTGGCGGTCATAACTCGATGGGGATAGGGCAAAAAGTCACTAAACCTTTTCTGTAGAACTCCGCAACAATTTTTCTAATTTGGAATTGGAGTCAATCAGATTTGAGGCTACGAAACCATATCCGTTCGGCCAGCTAATCAGGCTCGAAAACTTTATTTTAAGCAAAAAAAAATCTCTGGAATCGTCAAAACATTTCCCGCAGTTTTTGTCGCTTAGAACCACCACCGAGATTCAAGGACAAAAAGTTTCACTTAGAGCCTTTTTTTGTAGTTCACTTCATACTTCCTGTCTAAAAGAATTTTGTCTGTCAGATCGAAGCCTTAGCTCCAACGGTTCGCCCGCCTAGCAACGAGGCTTTACACGAAATGCCTTGTCAGGGGAAAAGAATGCGCGATTTTTTCGGGAAATTTTTTTTGAGGGGGTTTAGAAAGTTAAAAAAGTCCGGTTTTCAGAACTTTTTCCTTCCGGGTCATATTGTGATGTAAGGAACCTGCGTGCCAAATTTCAAGTTTTCCGAGCACTTCTACCAACTTCTTATGTTAGAATTTGTATCTATGGGGGGGGGGGGGTGGGGGGGGGGGGGGGTGGGGGGGGGGGGGGGTGGGGGGGGGGGGGGGTGGGGGGGGGGGGGGGTGGGGGGGGGGGGGGGTGGGGGGGGTTTTTTTTAAATGGTTATAATTATGTAGTAATTTATTATTATTATACAATGTAGACAAAACTAACTTGAAGCACACACTCTATCTCTGTAATATAAATCATGAAAGGAAATTGTTAAAAATTGAAAGTGCTTCAAATGATAGTTCCGGAAAAAGTAATCATTGACATGTTTAAAATAACATGGGCGAGATAATACCTATCGACTCGGTTTTAGTGAATTTTAACACTCTTTAAACAGTCTTTAGTTAAAATAATTTACATTTATTTTATTATTCAGGTCTGTTTTATATGATCGTGATTAAAGAAAAATACCTATTTAAATGAAACACCAGATTTTATAAAGCTGTTATTGTGAGATAAAGAAATACCTCTCACCAAACGGAGTCTGCGCCATTAAAGGTATGTCAATTCACATTAGTATAATTTTTACATTGTTTATATAGTAAACCATTACAGCCACGAGGAAAACGGTATAATATATAATCTTAAATATATACACATGTTGACTATAATACTATGAAACATATAACCCTATAACATATAGCCTTATATTTTTTGTCAGCTCCTCGACTTCGCCAACGCTAATCTGATAAAACATTGTGATTTACATTTCAATAACAATTTTCAAACTATAAAACAATAACTTTATACATTTTTATTAATATAAACATGCTGAAAGATCAGTTTTTGGCACCCAGTTTATCAATAGGTTAGGTAGATTTCTGAGGTAAAAAACAAACACAATCTTTAATTTTACACTCAGATCATCTTTCACTGATGTAATGAATGTTGCTGCAGTGAACCCTACCACCAAATATAGCTCACTATTATAGTTATCACTAGATTTAATAACGTAGAAATGTCTTGCCTACAATAACTATGTGTCAAATTCCAAACAAAACTATTATATCTTGGATTTACATCACAGGCACAAAAAAGCCTAGCTATTCGGTATCCACACGTATATATTATTCTGTCCTATATTTATTATATTATGTATACACTGATTTAAAAATGTGTACATCATTTAATTAATATAACCATCTTATATAAATGTTTATAATTACAAAGTTTCTCAATTTGAAAAAAGTGGTAAAATAAAAAATTATAAATTTAAGGTTTTATTTGAAAAACATTACGATCCCTTGTGACTTAAGTCAGTCACAGGTAGATTTTCTAGTATTCTTATTAGTCCTTAACGTCTTTTAGTTAATCTTTTTTTTAGATGTTCTTATTTCTTGAAAGTAACTGATTAATAGAGTAGATATACCGTATCAATTTAGAGTGACTTCCATGAAGGATTTGTAACAAATTTCTTCAATGAAATCGTGAGTAATATGTTAATTTTTCCGCTTAAATCTTAAATTTTCAAAATTTAATGAAACATATTTACACATTAATATTAAATTGAAACATAGATAGTTTTAATCTCTTAGCTTAATGCTTTCGAGATTACCTATTAGCTATAGCGCAAGTACAGTAGACTCCCTTTAATCCATCCTTAAATCAACAGCCCATCATTACCGACCCTTTACAACCCGGACCTAGTTAGACTTAAGTTTTGAGGCGGTAACTACGAACCACCGAAACAAGATAATTCAATATAAGTTACATCTGTTTTACACGTTGTTACTGTTTTGTTACTGGTTTTTACAAGTTGCAGTACTAGGCTTCTAAAGAGGGTGAATAATTGATTGTTATTATTTAATTTATTTTGAAATGTAACTATAATACAGGTTATTGAAATATTACATTATCAATACAATTAGTGCAATCGTATATAACTGTATAAGGTTTTGTTTTAAGATTTTGTTTTACTTCACTCTCTAGGTTATCCGATATTAGTTTATGCAAGTTTCAGGCATGTAGACTGAGAAAAAAGCCAATGGTACAGCTTAACAGTTTAATTCACCGTATTAAAACCAAACAAATTCAGCATTGCAATATTTAAACATTGATGTTTCTTTAATAAATATTTCTTTCATGTTTTCTAGATATTTGATTTTATACATTCAAGTTTTGTTATTTTTGGGTATGAGATTGGATCTTACAATTTTCTTCTTGTTAATAAATTTAAAAATATTTCAATATAATGAAATGCCTTCACATAACTTCGCCTCGATTCGCTCTCTCTCCCTTTTAACTGGCTAATTACTAGACTTTGATTCAGTCAGAAGTGGGTATAATTGAGTCTTTTGCGTCTGAACTAGCGAATGTATAATTACTCAGGTGTCTTTCTTAACGATAATTGCCTCCCGTCTCTGTTCCAACAGTTCCGTTGAAAACACAACAATGTTATTCCTCGATATATACCTCTCAGTTTTATGTTTCAAGTTACGCTCTTAATGAATTGCATGGTTTTCCTAAGAGGTATATCCAGTATAGATAAAAAAATCAAAATATTTTTCTGTAGAGAATCTAAAGAATTAAACATTTGTAAATCGAATAAAAGTGAATAAGTGATACTAACATCCCCAATGACAGAAATTAATGATAATATGCTTTTTTTATAAATGAGGGCTATTTTTGTAAATTTGCACATTCCAGACCTTACCTCAACAATAGACTACAAGACTTAGGGCTTAGTGTGCATACTACATAGAAATAAATAATTACGTCATACATAAAATCAATGATTTTTACTTAGCGTTACGAAGAATGTCCCAGTCTAGTTGTGCATCTGATACCTAGTATTTGTTTACGAAGAATTTCACAACCTTAGGCATGGATCCGATATACAGTAGTTATGTAAATCCCTATCTCTCATCTGTCGTAGTCGGTGGTAGATGTCATTAAAAGTAAGTTCCGGGAGGCACTGCATTCATTAGCACAATTTTATCAATATATTTTAAAATACTAAAGTATTGTTTTCATTGTTACAAACTGAAACAATTGTGTTTAAAAAAATTCAATATTAGCACAATTTTACTTGACTATAGTTCAGTAAAGCCATCGTAGACTTAAGCACATTATTCACACCGTACGTAAATGAAACTAATATAAGAATAAACAGCGTGTTACTCTTACTTTAAAATCTGGCTTATTAGGTGTTAAATTTAGTTCCTTATGAAAATTTAAGTTTTTATCAAATTTAAAATATACCTTGAATAGCACTATTAAGATAAATGCGCTTATTCTTTCCAGTATAGGAGCTAGTATCCCAGTCAAATGAAAACTGTCTTTAAGGAAAGCCAAACTGGTATCGTCATTTACTGAAATAGAATCAACGATTAATAGTAAACGTTTTAAAATACCTCATTTAAAATACCAGGATTTTATGATAAATTTTATTAAATGGTTTTTTATAAACAAGGACTACAGGTTCGGACAACATCTTTATGTAAACACGTTCATTAGATAAAACTGAAAAACTAGTACCATAGACAGAGCTGAGCTAAAATCTAAATGCAACAAAAGGTGTATATGTTTTATTTTTACCGCCTGTCTGCTTGTAAAAATTTGTTTAATGTAAAAAAACGAGTAAAGAACATAAACACAAATTTAGTACAACTATAATGATATTTGTTGCTTTCTCAAATGAAAGAATTAATTAATATTGCATTATCATATCACGTGTCAAGCTGTTTTTAATATCTTACAAAATAATAATGTGAAAGCTTTAAGGAATAATATAAGTCGCTAGATATAGTTTAAGCATTTGGACCTGGAAATAGCTTTTAACGGTTTTATTTTTCGGCATAATCTTAAATTTTGTTATCTTTACAGCATTATGGACTGTGCATTACAACCATAATAAACTTATATCTTCATAATTTTTTAACCAATTTTGATGATAAAGGTAACAGAATATTTTAAAGTAGATTCAGAAGCTACTTTAAAATATTCAAAACTCCTGTCATCATTTTGTAACTGAATTATGTTTGTCTGGTGCCGATATTGGCCTCTCTGTCGCCATCTGATATAGAATATTAAAATATAGCTCTTTAAAAATCTTATTAATTTTTACATTATTAATCTGCAAACATCATTGTTGTGAGGACTAAGCTACCCTTTTTTATATATAGCCGTAGTTAATATATTTATTATTTATTTAGTTATATATATTATATATAGCTTATATATATGTATGTATGTATTTATAATGCTACAGAGAATAAAGTAAAGTTTTGGATATCGATTAAAGTCATGTAAAGTTACCATGATTAGTAACCTTTTCAATAATTATTATAATATTTATATTTAAACTTTAGTTCAAATCTATACCTTATTCTGAGTCATGATAAGTTAATAAACATATCATAAGCTGGTAGTAAATTTTTGAATAAATCACACTATATTTCCTGAAAATGCATGATGTGGCTTCTGGTAGAAGGACTAACACCTGTTCAAACTCAATTCCCGCCTAAACGCCGCAACAGCTGATTAGTTCTTGCCACAACAAGATTATCTCAGTGACGTGACCAGATTGTTCTGCTGCCATGATGTAACCGCTCCTGTAATAGCTTTTGACTGCACTTGAATATTTTTTATTACGTATATAGTATAGAAGATTAGTATGTTTTAATAATACTTAAAAAGTAACTCACCTTACAATGAAGGAATTTATATCAAATTATTACACCTGTGCATTTTTAGATTTTATTTAGTACAGGAATATTCATTACACAAGTTCTACCTAGCGTCTTATAGAACCTTCTTGTATACCTATATCACCACGTCGATTTTATCCAAATCATCCATGATTTTGGGCTTTTAAGTCTTATTCAATCAGGTCTCAGTACTAAACACCGGAACGATGCAATTCCAATTTGGGTACTGATGTTTGATATTATGAAACGTATAACGGCTACAACGATCCATTAAATTTTTATGTTAATATTAGCGTTATGAAGACTAGATAATAAAAACATAGTCTTCATAACGCTAATACTATGTTTTTGCTCTCTCGTAAATAGTATAGGAGAGATTCTCTTAATACAGGTAAGATTTCATTTTCAGTTGCTTTAAAAAGAGATCTATTGCTGTAAAATAAAATTACAATACACATTGTATACACAAGTAAATATACAGGCAAAAAGTTTTGATGCTTAGAATGCTTTTGTTTCAGAAAGAAAAAGAAAGCATGATTACATCTAGAAACAAGTAGTAGCAGAAAATCCGATTACAAACAGTTGACCAGTGCGAATGACGCGGATAAGCGAAGTGTGCAGATAATCCGTGTTTCTTATCACTGTACGTACGTTACAGTACCTGTAAAACATATTAAATAACTTTCATACATCCAAAGTATATATTTAATAATAAAAGAATTATTAAAGTGTAACTTGCTTGTTATGGTGCTTTGGCAGTGCCGATGCCGAGCGGTCTAAGACGTAGGAATTTGAGTCTGAGTTAATGATAGTGCGGGTTCAAATCATGTCTGTGACTAATGCACTTTTTATCAGTACCATCGAACTTGTACTGTATCTACATTCCCTTATTCTGTTTGATGACATTCTCGCACAGGCCAGTGGCACATGAGGACGGACAGAGTAAGGCTTAAAAGGGGATCGGCTTCTTCTATATAAAATTATTAAATTAAATTAAGTTTGTACAGTGGAAGGCACTTATAATCCTTCAAATAAAATAAAATATATTTAATATCTTATTATTATTTTTACCCTTATAGTCAAAATTTATATTATAATTGATTTTAAAACAATCTAAAACTATTGATATAACCCAAAAAATTCAACTAGATTACTATAAAAAAGAAACTCACCCATTGAGTAAAACACTGTCATTGGATAGGTTTACAACCTCGTTTTAATTTCTAACAGTTACGTAAATAATCCTAAGATCTTGTGAGTGACGAGTGAGTGAACTTTGACATAGTTACAATTATAAAAATATTAAGGAAGATAATAACATTATCCTGTGGAAAAAGGCATTTTCTATGTGAAAATAAACCGGTTTACCCTTTACATACAATATAATTTTATAAACCTTACTATTTAAATATCTGCAATGTTATGTTTTCATGTTTACACTCGTTAAAGTCTCGTTGCAAAAGAACATTACCGGCATGACCAAACAAAATGGAACTGATTTCCCCAGTCGCAGATCCCTGTCGCTTACCCTATTCTAGTCCTTAATGGTCTCCACACAGTCTAGGTCACGAGACATGTGTAAGTATATACTGTTATTATACGTAAGTTTATTATATATTGTATACCTACATTTATACATGTATTATATGCACTTATATGCGAGTAGGATCTTATAAAACATAAAGGGACAGTTTATACAGTAAAAGGTCGATGGTACTAAAGAATACAGTTACGCTTCCAGACAGAATTTAAACCTACGCTATCTTTTACTCAGGTTCAAAAACTGTAAGCCTACTGACGGTCCAGACAAAGGTCCTAGTTGTTATTACAGGTAAAAGAAATAAGAGCATCGGAAGGAGTCTATTGTTTTAATTTAATAGGAGGAATGGAAATTTGCTCTGAATAGAATTTTACATATTTTCCTGTATTACGTTGCAGTTACCATGTTTTGTAATCAAAAAGAGTATTACGAATAATTTATACTACTATGACTTGATCTTCGGCTCTCATGCCATTAAAATATACGAGTACTTAGAAACATACAAGTTAGTGTAGTTGGTAGTGTAGCGACCAACAGGGAGCACCAATTCAATTATTATCATGTAAATCATAATTAAATCCATGCGTAGCCCAAATAATTAGTGACAAGGTTTTGGTTCGCGACTAAAATTTATAACTATTATTTTAATTTTACTCCGTGTGCAAACTCTTGTGATTTATATCATAGGCAACGCATTGTCACTTAATAAATCGATTTCTAGTTTCAAATAATTGTGGATTAATATAAGCAATTTGTGCAATATATAAAATCATTCATATTTAGATTTATTATCTTTGAGTTTCAAGACATTAATTATATAACATTGCAAAGAAAAATGCAAACGGAATTCTTAGATTATTCACAATTACTTTTTTTCTGAGCCATTATCAGATTATCTTGTAGTTTCAACATGTAAACCGTCCACAATTTTGAAAAGTACAGATTGACTGTGGCGCAGTGCATTAGTTAATGCCGTTTTCACAATGTAATCGAATTAAAATAACTTCTAGCGTGGCCTGTGTTTGGATGGGTAACCGGTGCAAGCAGTCTTCTGTCCAGCCATTAGCAGTGGTTCGGAAGTGACATTTTTTGTTGATGCCAAATTGTTTTAGAGATGGATTCTTACCCCTACATGTGCCTCGTGAAATAAGAAACATTTGCCTTGACTTCTAACTTTTTTTAACGTAATAGCAATACTATTAATATTATATAATTACAATACTAACACCAAAGTGATGTAATATCAAAATGCACAAATTTATTAAATATAACATTTATACGCAATGAAGTTCGTGGGGTGAAACTGAAAACAGATATTAAATTAAGAGCAGATCATGACAGCTTTTATCCCTAGACGTATTTTAATATTTCGTAGAGTTTTAGTATGATTAATTCAGTTTAAGAAATATGCAATACTTACTCACAGGAATATGACTGAATACAGATTGCAATTGTTGTTACTTCTACAATTTAGAATTAATCACAACTAAAATAGGCACCATAATATTTATTATAGCTGTCACCAGTTTTTATTCCTCTCAAAGATTCCATATACTAACAATTTAGAATTTTTAGGTGGTCATGTATACATTTGTTGGAAATTCTTATTTGTAGGATATTCTTGGCTTTAAAAAAACTTTAATATTTTATAATGCCCTTCTCTAAATTTTAACGTCAAATAGACGAAATAGAATGTGCTATAAAACACGTATTGTCGTAGACAAACGATATTCTAATACATTGTGGGTGTCCGACATGACAGAATTTTAAATTTAGATATTAATCACACAGATAAAAGCGCTTACGCAACACAAATATTTTGCAAATTTATCTTTAAATTGGTGAATGAATCTTTATCACATAATTTCTAGACTACATACATAAATCTATCTATATATTTACATTATATTATAGTGGCAATTATATTATTTTTGTTTATACCTACAAACGCATAAACGTGGAATTAACAAAATTTATGGTTTAGTGACGTAGACAAATACCGCAAAACGTTAACTTATTAATTGCAGTACACAATGGGATATTATAAACAGTGGCAAAACTTGGGCGATGGTTATTCAATAATAGTAATGGAAGCTGCACTCATTTTAACAATGTGTTTATTGCCAAACGAACGTATTATGCGCTAATATACACTTTCGCACAGGCTTTTGGTAGTCTGGAGGACACAGACTAATTTTCTCTATATCACTAACTCAATTCTCTTCGATGACGATCAGCCTAATTCCATTGTTGGAAACTTTATGTAATTGTACTCGGTCGTTCGTTTATACATTTATGTTTTCCACAGTTTCATGTTTGCCACAATCGTTACCCATAAGACCAATTTAAAAATATTTGCTAACACTTAGCCACATACCACTGGATAACATAAACTATTATCGAATTCAGTTTTATTTATAAAAAAACGAATTTCATGCAAAATCTTAAGTCCGTCTAATAAGCTTACCTATTGCTTAGCTAGAAAAAATTAAACAATATTAAGAGTAAAAAATCATGGAGTTCAAATAAAATCAGTCTTGCAAAATTTGATACTGATATTTGTATAAAAAATGTCAGACAAGGTGAAAAACTCCGCCTAATATAAATGTCACCGTATTCTTTTTCATTCCTTATACGAGTGCAATAGTTTCACACACGATTACGCCATATAAACGAATGTCCGGAATGTTTTATTTATGAACTGAGCGAGATACGAACGGAATATTTCCGATAAATATGCGAGGATCGCATTATAACTGTTATGGTAGGGGCGGCAGGATAATGTGGACCCAGACTTAGATGGTGTCTTTTACCTTTGGGTACTGTTACGATTTTTTATCTTGAAAGCTGACCTTTGATATAAAAATAAAATAAAAGTTATGTTTCTTAAAATTATAGATATTTAGAGACAGCTAATTAAAAGATTTATATAATTCTTGAATAAAAAAATACAACTTATAATTTACTTACTATTGAATCATTTCTGTAGCTATTGAATTATTTCTGCAAGAACTAGACAACCAACCTCCACCCAGCTTCCCATACGAGAAATCTCTTTTCAACATATCCTCATGGTTGAAACTCTACTAGCTATAAACAGGATTCAAAGTAATTAAACCGAAACTGATAAAATAACAATTAAGATGCTGAAAAAGATTCTTTATGCCGTGCTTCCTGTGATGAGTGTTATATATAAAACATCTTTAACCACTGGCGTTTTTCTTTAAAATTTGAAGTCTAGCTTTATACGTCCAACAAATAAAATTTCTTCTCCCACTTAACCAAAATATTTCAGGCCAATTAGCATTTTCTCTGCTCTTTCAAAGGGCTTGGAAAGAATAGTGTACTGTCTGTTTTCAATATTCCTCACAGAAAATAATATTATGAATAAGTTTAAATCCGGATTTCGATCAAATCATTCTCACTTTTACTGATGACATTCGCCAAGCGATGAATAGAAGTCGGTGCACTATTATGGCATTGTTTGATTTCTACAAGGCATTTGACTGCGTTATATTCGGTTTGTTGTTAAGAAAGCTGCGTGGTTTAGGATTTGCCAAGGTTAGTATTATCTGGATTGAATATTATCTTTTGAATCGACGGCTGTATGTAAGTGTGGTTGACGAAGTATCTGAATACAGGATGCCCATTTGTGGTGTGGCGCAAGGTTCAATACTGGGAGCTCTTTTATTTTTACTTTACGTAACTGATATTTGTAAAGTACTTGCATTCACTAGATATCAAATGTACGGTGAAGATTTAAAAATTTACGCTCACTGTGGAGTCCGATACACACGTCAATACGCAACATAAACTTTTACATAAAAAAAACTTGTGGACTGGACAACGAAACACGGACTTAGGCTTAACGAAAACAAAACCCAAACGATTATAATCTCTCACTCACAACCAAATAAATATACAGACAGAAATAATATGCCCAAAATTACTGTAAACATTGATTATCTTCCGTACTGTGAGAAAGTGAAAAGGTTGGGTCTAACTATGAACTCAGCTCTTGGATGGTGTGATGCTGTTGGGGTCATCTGTAAGAAGGTGTTTGCTTCAGTACAATCACTTAGGAGGATGCTGCACTTCTTGCCAGAACGTGTGAAACCTTTACTTGTAAGCACTAATTTTTTATATTGTAACTCTGTAATGAATGATATGACTGTGGATGAGGCTAATAAATTGCAGCGATGCAACAATGATTTTAACGTTTTGTATTTGATCTAAGACGTTACAATCATATTACGCATTTTGATGATCAAAATTCTATTCGAAATTTGGGCGATACATGAGTATTAAAAATTTCTAATTTGGTGTTTTCTAGTCTTAACTCTGGAGACCCTATATAACTGGCTGACAAATTCAAATTAATCTCTGGAACAAGCGCAAGAGAGACAAGATGGCCTCATCAATTCCTCTTATTCCCCACCATCGAATCTCAACTTACAATAAATCATACAACTAGTATTTATTTCTCTCTCTCTCTCTCTCTCTCTCTAATATATATATATATATATATGTGTGTATGTATATGTGTATATATATATATATATATATATATATATATATATATATAATTGTGTTTTTAGTAATAAAATTTTGTAATCAAATGTAGAATAAAATATAATGATAGTAGTATTGGTTTGTGTGTAAAACGGATGTTTTCTTTTTCGAAATATAAATTAGTGTTAATAGTAAGTAAATAGTATGATAAGACAAACAAAAATGTATATTAATGTAAAAGGGCCATAACTCATGTATTTGTATTAATGTGTATTTTATGCCTGTCATGGTGGTGGATTAGACCATTGGTCTAAACCATGGCAGGGGAAATAAACAAATTATCAAATTATCAAAATTTTCAAATTATCTCTCTCTCTCCCCTCTCTCTCTCTTTACCAGATTGGCACATGTAATAACATGTCATCAGTATATTTTTATATGTTTTTCATCGCCACTGAAAGCCAACGTAAAGATATTCCCTAACGTGTAGCCTAATCCTATCGCGGGAGACTGACCCTCATCTATTTCATTGTTCTTTCTATAGAAATAAGACCTCACGTCTTAAATCAAGTCAATAGGTAAATATGTTTTCGAAATATCTTTCGGTAAGACATACGATTATTATTAAAAATTTTCCAGCTCCCACTTTATTAACTATAAGAAATTTTTTTTACTCAAGAATCTCTCAATATTACACCTTAAGCCAAAGGCAATGCAGTGATACTTGCTGCGTTGTGTTTACAGAACCAACGTCATGAATAATTATATCAGAGGTTAATTACATTTCTATGCCATCAAGTGTCAAGTAATTAGTGCCATATAGCTCTTTATCTATATTCACGCCACTAGAGGGTGAAGATCATACATCAATTATGTCTCTTTAAGGGATATTAAATTCAGTGTGTAAATATAAATGGCAGATAAGCCATTATGATAAATTAAACATAAATGAATAAGGGCTCTGAGAGAATGATAAAAATGTACAGCAAACACTTTTAACTTAGACTATTAAAAATGTTACGTGGCATTCACTGCACAGAAAAGTTGTTACTAAACAGTAAATTACCAACAAGGTATGAGCAGGTCACACTACAGACTCAGCTTAGGTCGCATGAAAAAGTGTATTTCTCATTTCATTATTCTAGTTAGGCTACATATTGTGTTAACATGTCTTATTATATAATTTTATGTGACTGGACTAACATTGTTTAGTATTTATTTACTCTGAAATTCTCTCATTGAGATAATGATTACCTGTAATACCAGTATGAAAATGTTTGCTGTCGCTTACGCAAATGGAATGAGATGCACTACCATCTATGTTCGTTGCTTGGAAATGAAGTTTAATGCAAATGTGAAGTCTATAGGTCAGATTAATCTCGAAATGCCATGTATATACACACACATGAACACCTCGAAAGATTGGCCTAGTAAAAGCTTAGCCAATAAAAAAGGGATATAAAAGGGTAAATTGGTAGAAAATAATTATACATATATTTATTACATGTGAGGTATTGCATGCTATATACCACCTAAAATGAGACGTTACAAAGCACGTATTGTATGGGCAGGTAAAATATTTCGATGGAAGGAGGAAGGAAATTACTTCATAAGATAGGGAGAAGGATCCTCTATCTGAGTGAACTAAGACATGGAGCCAAAGTATATTGAAAATTTAGTTTTATATTTTATCATTTTAGAAGAGTTTAAATCGAGTCAGGTAAAGTAGAAAACTCATTGTCTATATAGAGAATGTACAAGTACGAGAGCTGAAAGAGGCGTAACCTTTGAATTTGATATAGAGCGTTTTATAGGTAACGTTGCTTTAAAAAGAAACGTGGCTTGACACCTAAAACAGACAGGACTACAGATGTCGTTTCATTTGGATAAAAACACTGCCGTAACACATTTATATATCATGTCATCCAAGGTAATGAAATCTCAGAAAACCCTACTAGTTTTAATTTCGCAATAAGTAAATAATGAATGACCTGGTCAAAATTCTTATAAATAGTCACAAAAGATTAATATAGTCATGAATATTTTGTCATTGCTTCTAGAAATCTACCCAATTATATAATCTTCTGCTGTACAGAACATTATGTATATTTATAATCCCATACAATGTGCATTCTCTAAATGTAAATAATGGATATTGCATAAAAATAAATGAAAATAATCAAGTCAGAGACAACGAGAGTTGAACCAACTTAATAAAGGACCTCTTTCTCAGATCAATATATACAACATACAGAGTGAAACCTAACATAAAAATTGGAACGAGCGCTTAAAGGCATAATGAATGCCAACCCAGCGTTACAACAATGGGTGTCGTTCTATTGCTTCGCTTATTATGTGCTTTGTTGATGACGTCATAAACTGAGTTTATGTAGCTAATAGAGTCAAAGGACAGTGACCTGACGTCGTTAATTGTTGCTGTAATGGGTAGAGCATGTTTCACTAGGACTAGACTAAGTATGGATACTTATTTTGTAATTTATAATAAAAGGTTTATGACAAAATTGAAAACTTTCTGTAATTAGACCTTTAAGCTGTGAGGGTACGTACCAAATTTAAACATTTAAAACGACTATTCTCAAGTTAAAAATAGTTCAGGGAACAAGGCGGGGGTTATTCAGCTAATTATTTAGTTTTATGGCACTTGTGAAAATTCATCATTTTCTTACTAAACTCGTTTTGAACGCCAAATATATTATGTAAACATTTAATGATACAAGACATACTAGAACCAATTATAGTGGCTTTAAATTTTGAACGACCTCATCAATAAATATTTTTAAATGTTATTCAGAAAGGTTTTGTTCTATGTAGTATCAAGAAAGTTTATATAATTAAAGTTGCTTTTGCATAAAATAGGAATAGGCCTATTATATATTTAAATAATTTAGAAGATATAGTTCACGGGTAGTTTCTACGAGTGCATATTTCGGTGTTATAAGATTTGATCCTGTAGAAAGGGATTAGTCCCAGCAAACTTGCAAAGCCCATAGCGTGACAATATGGAAGGTTAAAGGGTTTTGTGTTATTGCGAAGGATTAGTGAGATACCGCCAAGGGTATCACAAGAGATTCTTAAATATATAAAAGTCTTGGTCTTGATAAAACACATGTATTGTGTGGATAAAGAGTACTACGTGTGGATTAACGTGAACTCATTGATATGCCAAAAATGAATATTGGAATCCAACACGTCAATTTGAGTTGTCGTGTTTGTGATAAAGATCAAACATAATATTTGTATTTACTATATAATTTGCCTATATGAAAAAGTATAATAAAAGAGAATCTCGGTAGAATTTAATAAGAATTTTGAATAAGAAACAAATGTAGAATTTAATAAATGTGTATATTTTATCAAAATGTATTCTAACTAAAAGGAATGAACGAAAACTTATTTATACTTATGAAAAGCCTCAGATAACAATTGGTGTGACGAGGGTCTACTCTAAACATATAACGGACGTTTTTAAGGTTTACATAAAAAACACAAAATTATTTGATGTAACAGACTGCCCAAGGCAGATTGGATCCGTGCAAGATTATTCATCCCCAGAAAAGATCAAGAAAGGTTCAATAATCCCTGCAGCATCATTTATAGCACGAACATTCCAAGGAGATCGCTTTTGTCGCATCTAAACCGTGTAATATTACTACAGGAATGTTCGAGAAAAATGTTATTTATTCTCACCTTTAATGTTCTTAATATTATTTGTAACATGAAAGTACTGTGAAATTCAACACTAATCAAATCCAATATTCATATTTATTATTAACAGAAAATCATGATAAGCCTGATTTGTAAACAAACAAGTACAACAAAATTAGGATATTGAAATACTTGAGAATATTTTAGTTTAATATTCAGCATTTCATTAATGTAGGTTACAAAAACGGTCTTAATTGAAATTAATAAGATATAACATACTAATTAGTGAAATACGTAGAAAGCTCATGAGAAGTGAGCAAAGATTATTGTGTAAATTATAATTTTTAACTAATATTTAATTGATATATGGTTTAGCAATTAGTACCTCGTAAACGTTGCAGCTAAATACCAATCTCAGAATGCTTAGTAGGATTTTCGACTATTGATTTATCCTTATTTTTCATACGTAACTCATTTGATATAATGTATATTAATAATATATAAATACGTTTAATCTGTAATAGTAAGCAATTTACAAAAAGATATGATATGTAATTAAATGAGGGAGATGTAAATTAATAAATACCTTCTCTTTGATATATTACAGATTTTTACTTTGTTGTGAAATATCTCTCAGAACTAAATTGGAAATTTTTAAATGCTTAATAAAAATTATATTAATTATATCACAGATCTGCTATTCTTTTAATTTTACTTTTATCTATTGGTTAAAATGGGAGCTTTCAGTTTAGAATGGAGCCAATCAAAATTTAATATTTGTGGGTTAGCGTATTGAGTGATATTGGAGAGTTGTATTATAAATTTCTAATTGGAATATGAGAGATGAAGGTTTTCCGTGGCATCCGTATATCTGTCAGTGCTTTCATTACGAGCTATATGGTTTCATATTAAGTGTAAAATACACAGTTTATGATGCAAAATATATTGATACGTATTGAATGTTATGAATATATTGCTATTGAATAATTCATATTTATTGGCGTGTCACTCAGAGGGCGTTGCGTTCCTTGACAGGACACCCGTAAAAGAATCGAGCTATTGGTTTTACATTTTCACGAAAATGTATTTGCGGTCGTAAAAAAATTTCAATGATAAAACATATAATTCCATAGGATTTTACTGGGGGTTAGCAAAGCCTACCACTCAGTGGATATTTAAACATTTAATTGAGGTTTTTCGTGATACTTCATTTCTTAAATTGATAGTTTTTATGACAAATGTCCTTCCATGGGATGCCATCCTTTCTATCCTTTGTGTGAACTAACATAACAAGGCATGCGTATGTCTTAATAAACGTACAAATAAATTTGAACGAGTAATAATTATACTAATAGGTAAAACAAGCACATATTTCAACTGTTGCTTAATAAATGATATTTCATAACGGAAAATCATAATGCTCACATATGTTATATGAATAAGAGAATTTAAATTCTTTCCGGCGGTTTGAAATTTTTTCTAAAATCTCTATGTATTATAATTAAATGTTTATCACACATTTTTATTTAAGGTGTGTCTTAATTTAGATCTTGGAGTTTATAATAATTACCGATTTACAGTTTTTAATCGGAATATAATTAGTCTCTACAAACGAAACGCTGAAATGACAAACGTCAGAGGAATAGTGTGGGGAACCGGAAGTCAAGAGAACGGATATGAAAGAGTGACAAAGGTACTCACAAAACCATGAGATGTGCTGCACCATGTCTTCCGGACGTTTTTCTACGAGAGACATAAACGTTGTATTTTATTTGAAATTTACTTCCCCAGTATAAGTATCACTGGCAGGATTTACTAGACCTTTCATATAAAATATTAACAATACTTGGTTTGAGTGGCTCACCCCCTTCAACAATCATCTCCCTATGTAGACGAGACATCGATCTCCTCTTCTATCCCAATATTTCGAAGTTTTCTGTTATTCTGAAATGCATAAACTAGCCAGAATTGAACCTTCCTAAGGGATAAAATTACATTAAATTAAGACAGTACTTCATTAATTGCAATTGATTCCACATTCTAGTTATTACTGATAAAAACAAGAAATATTTATAGTAATGTACCGTATGACGATAACACATGGGGGTGGTGACTTCTGAGGTCGTAGTAATAAATACTAGAAATACAAGTTTACTTATAAGTTCAGTTTAATTACGAAAACTTAAAAGCACCACTTTTAGATGGTAAAGGAAAAGTTATGTAATGCCACGTTGCTGCCAATTAGAATATAATAACTAAAAAGTATGTCTTCTAGGTGGGCCTAAGATATCCAATGTTCTATTGAATTATGCGTACGACGTATTACTTTACAAAACAATAATATTTCACTTCCCTTCGCAATAGGTGGACTCACAACCCGGGTGTCGGCGTCTTGGCACGAGACATTGAAGCTGTAGTCTAAGAACGGTTATTTCTAGAAGAGGAGTAGACGTTGGGAAGTTGGTAGCCATCTATTCAAACAAACACGTGAGATACATCAGCTACGTAAACTCGCGGACAAAGCGCGCGAGGTACAATCGGTTACGTAGTTGGGCTGCTACAAAGGGTTAGAAGAAAAAAATTCATACGCGTGCCAATTAGGTAGTTACTACTCCCGCCCAATAATTTAGTTCCGGAACATTGGATGTAAAATAATATTATATTATACTGGCTGATTAGGTTGCGAAATTTACATTGTATGAAATTTAATTAACTAATTTACGGTACAGAATATCCCCCCTCTTTTGATGTCGCAACCTAATTAGTCGCTTTACTTTAAACATATTCTAAATAACAAACTTAATTCAACCTTTTATTCATTACATAAATTCAAATTCAACCATAACAATACAATAGCGCGGGGTTTCAAAAGTTTCCTATCAAATCCGCTAGATCGCATGCCAATGCAGTTCTATGACTGCTCGCTTAGGGACCAAAAATAGAAAATCAATTTAGGCAAACTATTTTCATGCAGTGCACGTTGCAGCGTTTTAGAATTTGCGGGTCGTTGCAAGAATAAGGGCATTTAAGGCGATTAAATCGTAAACAAGTGTAGTGTAGTGTTTTGTTATATAGGCGCCACATTCATACTTCTTTTTTGCATTCATACCAGTGTTTTGTGTATAGTGTTTTGCCATTAAATACCCTGAGACTTGCGGACAAGTTACCAATATGGATCGAATACTTTGGAATGAAACGTCCCCTCACGAGAAGCTAAGTCTCACATTTCTTATTAGTACTCATCACTCTTAATATACATATTTACATACAACATCCTATACATCTTACATCTACATGAATTTTAACACTTCAAATATATCCACAAAATTCAAACTTCAATATTTTGACATACATACAAAAGACAGACACAACTTTTCATATTTGTTTCCTATATTACAAACAGTCAGGATCAACTTTGTCTCATTTCTTTATACTAAGTCTATTTACAAATTCTTTTTTTATATTTTATTTCCCTTGACACATTCGTTAAGAATTCACCAAACAGTTAACTTCCTGGATTTTATCTTATCTTTTAAATTTGGCAGCAAGTGGTTCCTTAAGCTAGGGATGCTACAAAGTTTTTTTTTTTTTATACAGAACAGGTCTTAATTTGGTTTCAGATCTACAATATGAACCTTTTTTTACATTCAAAAACATTTTCAGTGTGTTGTACAATACAAGTTACAGGGCTTAAAAAATATAAAATTCTATAAATTCCTACATATTTTGGTGCTAATTTTGCACAAAACTTTTCTACCTTATTGCTTAGATAGTGGGTTCTAATCCATACTAAGGAATGCAACTTAAAGGGATGTTTTACATTTTGCTCTGAGTACTTTTGTCTATTACTGTTATGTGCTATACTTCTTTTTACATTCACCACAGCTCTCTTTAAATTGTTTACAACAGTTTCCTTGGACAAATTCTCACCAATTAGATCATTTAGCTTCCATAAATTAGATAAAGCATTATTGCAGGAATGATTAAACATTAAATCAAAGGCAGCAAAACCTGTGCTTTCATTATGGGCGGTGTTTAAACTTAATTGTATATAGCCTAGGTCATTATCCCAATTACTATGACAGTTGTGATAGAAACTACGTAATAATGTAGATATGTTTCTAATATGCCTTTCTGATTGATTTCCATTAGCCCTGTAAGGCGCTAGTCTACGGTGTTCAATAAAATTCTTAAATAAGAACTTCTTAAAATACAGTGATGTAAAATATGCGGCATTGTCTGACACTATTATTTTAGGTACAGAAAAGTTGTTAAAAATTATGCGGTCTAATTTATTACATATTTCAGCACTCTTACATTCCCTCAAAGGGATTAGCCATAGAAATTTACTGGCGGCATCTACAACTACAAGTAAGTATACATTGTTGTTTCTAGTTCTCACTAAGGGCCCTAAAAGATCTATGAATAAACAATCCATATTGTTCTTAAATGGCACAGATACTAATTCGCCTTCATATTTTCTTTGGCACACTTTACTCATTTTACAAACATTACATGCTTTCACTTTTGCCTTTATAATTTCGTCTAAATCAGGTCTATAAAAATACTGATTAATTTTTCTTTGCGTTCTAGCAATGCCTAAATGACCTCCTATTAAAGAACTGTGGAAGAATTCATATACTAAATCAATTAACTGTACAGGCAAAAATATCTTACTCTTACTTTTTTCATTCCTTTTATACATCAGTAAATTGTTTTTTTATAAAATAACATAAATTGTTACTATTGCTTTTTACAGATTGAATGATTTGCTGAGTTTCTTTATCTTGAAGTTGATATTTTTCTAAATCTTTAAACGCTAATGGCAAATCATTAATTAACAACCACAAATTATCCTTCTTATTGCACTTATTATTTATCTGCATTTTAGGCTTTACATTAGATGTTGGTTTACATTTTTGCCTTCGGGAGGAGTTTGAATGGCAGAAGGAAATCGATAATCTATTTTTATCCTGGTCTGGACCGTTCCGGCAGTCACTGGGGCTCGGATCAGCTGTTCCCGTCGACTCGCCCTCAAACATACGTGATAGGGCATCTGCCAGTGCATTATCGGTGGAACTTTTAAATTCAACCTCAAATGGCAAATTCAAAATCCTCTCGATCCACCGGGCAAGTCTTCCTACCTTCCTTTTGTGATTGAGGACATAGGATAAAGCTTGGTTATCAGTTATTAATTTAAAGGTTCTTACTTCTAAAAATTCGTGCCATTTTTCTATGCAAATTAGTGCACTCAAAGCTTCTTTTTCATAAACAGTATATTTTAATTCGGCATCAGTAAATTTCCTAGAGTAATAGGCTATTGGCATTAATTCATTTTGGTCGTTTTCCTGTAACAAACAACCACCTGCGGCTATTCCACTAGCATCTGTCATTACTATAAATTGCTTTGAAAAATCGGCTAACTGGAGTACAGGAGGATTCATTATAGCTTCTTTTAACTTTACAAAACGAATCTTGACATTCACTTGTCCAAACAAATTTAGCGTTTTTCCTTCTTAAACGATTTAAAGGATTACATAATTCGGCATAATTATTTATAAATTTTGAAAAGAAATTAGTCATACCTAAAAACTGTGAAATTTGTTTGGCGTTCTTAGGCGGCATAAATTCTCTTATACTCCTTGTTCGCTCGGGATCTATAGTTACTGTATTATTTTTAATTAAATTCCCCAAAAAGGAGATTTCCTCAAAACAGAACTTTGCTTTCTCTAGGTTTGCCGTTAAGCCATGTTTGCTTAGTCTATTTACAATCTCTCTGACATGTACTAAATGCGAATCAAGGTCTTTACTGTACACTAAGATATCATCACAAAAATTTATCACATATTTAAATTTTATATTGTCTAGGACTTTATCCAGATAGGCGGACAATACAGCACTACCAACATGTAAACCAAAGGGTACTCGTTTAAGTTTATATTTACCAAATATAGTGCTAAATGAGGTAAGATCTTGACTATCAGGTGATAATGGACATTGCAAAAAACTTTTTCTTAAATCTATTATTGAAAAATATTTGGCTCCACTAAGATGTTGATAATAATTATTTAAATCACCAATGGGAAAATCAATTTTCTGTAACTTTTTATTTAATTCGGTATAATTGACTACAAGTCTGTCCTTTTTGGTTAAAAAGGCTGGACTGGAGTAGGCTGAAGTACTGGGTTCAATTATTCCTTGGTCCAACCAATCCTGTATTATTGTTTTCATCTTATTTACAGTAGGAGGGCTCATAAAATAAGGCCTAATATTTACAGGTGTGGGGTCATTTAGAACTAATCTCACTTCCAAATCTAGAGCCTCTCCTAATTTTGGATTAAAAACATTTGGAAAATCCCCTATAAGGTTTTGTATCTCAGCCTCAGCTCTAGTGCACCCTATTTTTACATCAATGCTGTTTACTTCATGTTCAAAAGGCTGTTGTCTGACAATAGTTATTTTATCATTACAATTGAATTTAAAATAACATGAATCTCCATCAAGATCTAAAATTAATTTGTTATTAGATATAAATGGGTTTCCTAATACAATGTCCCATTTTAAATTATCCAATACAATAAATTTTACTTTCCAACAAAATTTAGAAATTTTTATCTTAGCATAACAGTAACCAAAACATTTTATTTCAGTGTTATTTGCAGCAAACATTCTATCATCTGACTTCATTAATTTAGAAACATTTTTATTCAACAATAGTCTATCATAAAATTCTTTACTAATTATATCTCTTGTAGCACCAGTATCTAATAAGCAGTTTGTTTTTACATTTTTACCCACTATAGCTTCAATTAAAGGCATATTGTTACACTGTCTAACATTTAGTCTTAAATTAGGTTTTCTATAGTTTAATTTACTCCAATTTTTAATTACCTTACCATAGACTCTCATAAAATAGTGTTTTTCTTTTCTTACTGTATTACTATTTATAAAATTATTATTCTTAAACTTATGAAACCGGGGAGGGATATTTTTTAGGTGTTGTGTGTAATACCACTCCCCTATCAACTAGTTTTTTGGATTCCTAAAACAATTTTTTTGCTAAGTGACCAGGCCTATTACAATTGAAACATAACTTTGGGTTTTTGACAGTAGGCCTACTTTTTATAAGTTCAACATGTGGTGGATACATGTTGTTAACAAATGTCTTACTTAAATTGTCCCTTAAGTTATCATTAAAGGTTATATTGTTACTAGCTATACACACATTTTCCAAATCTGTAAAAACAAATGGGATTGTTTTCAAAAATTTAACTTATTTCTATCTGTAGGCTTAATACCTCTTTTTATACAAGTTACCAAGTCCTGTTCACTTATGTTACACAATAAAACTTGACTGAGCTCTTTGATGTCATAGATGTATTCATACAGTGGCTCATCAAACCTTTGTGGCCTATAAACTAAATCTAGTCTCAGTCTTTCAATTAGGCCTACAGGGATAAAAGCACTAATTAATTCCCTGTGCAGATAGTTGACATTTGGCATGACAGACTTACACTGTATTATTTTGGCTAAAAGTGGACCTTTTGCATAACATGGTAACAATGCTAAAATTTCATTTTCTGATAGGCTAGTTTCACATTTTAGTTTTAACAAAGTTTTCAAAAAGTTTATTAGCTCAGGTACTACTAAGCCATTTGTTACTGTAAAATTTTGTAAATAACATTCTACATGGTTGTTTAACTCATTAAACATATTTAAACCAGACATAGGTTGACTAATACAATCATTGTTTGCATTATAAATAGGCATTATAGGCAAAGTGGGGGTACTGGCAGTAGGCTGTGATATTGTTGGTGGTTGTACAGAAATAGGGCCTATTTGTTCTTTCACTGCCTGTTCCATAGCCTCATCTTGTTCTAATGATTCATTTAAATTGGCTTCTAACACTTTAAGCTGTTCTAGGTTCACTGTAGGTAGCAAGTTTTTTAGCTAACTGTTGTTCAACATTTACTAGCCTACACTTTAAAGCTGATAAAGTTTCACTATGTACAGAACTTAGTTCTAGCTGGTTGTCTAAAAATAAACGGTTTATTAAATGTTTACACTTTTCTTGGAATTTGGTGATTTCTAAAGGTGAACTAGCACTGTTCAATTCGCTGCACCCATGTTCTAATAATATCACTTTTTCACTGAGAAGTTTTACTTTCCTGATTGTGGTCTATTTTTAATAGGCTACTAGGAGTAGGTAAAATATTGTTTCTCAAACACTGATTTAAAGCACGAAAATTCCAAGGAGATCGCTTTGTCGCATCTTAACCTTGTAATGATACTACATGAATGGTCAAGAAAAATGTCATTTATTAACAACATTAAAATTCTTAAAATTATTTATATAACGTGAAGGTAGTGTGAAATTCAACACTATTCCAATCCAAAAATCATAATTATAATAACATAAAATCGTGATAAGACTGATTTGTAAACAAATAAGCACTGCAAAAACGGGATAAAAAATACTTGATAATCGTATATTTCAATATTAGGTATTAAAATAATGAGAAAAAACTGTGATAAGTAAGAGTAATACAATTCGAACATACTATTTCTTAAATTTAAATTTCCGGAAGTTTCAAGAGACATTAGCAAATTTTGGTAAGGCTGATCGTAAACTTTGTAGCTAAATACCAATCCCAGAGTGCTTATTAGTATTTTTGATAATTAATTTCTACTAATGTTCATAACGAACTAAATAAAATTTATATTAAAGCTATATAAGTGGTTCAAACTGTAATAGTAAGTAGTTAAGAGAAAATGTGATAAATATTCAAATAAATTATAATTTAATAAATACCTTCCATTTAATATATTCAAAAATGTTTCTGTGTGATGAAATATATATTTAAACAAAATTTGAACATTTATTTACTTAATATAATATATTTATATATATATATATATATATATATATATATATATATATATATATATATATATATATATATATAGAAGAAAAAGACTTCATATAAATCCTTTAATATTTCGACTTTTATGTCGTTTTCAAAAAGGTACAAAAAGTGTATATAATGTAAGAATTAAAAAGTAAACATATGAATTTTTATAATCAGCTGAAATATTCTATTCTGACTTATACTGTAATTTATAAAACTCCTTGGTATATTATACTAAAAAGGGATTTATATTAAAATTAAAATTTAGATTAATAACAGCATAAAATTAAATTAAATATTAACAATTTTGTAGTGTTGTAGTTGTACATTCATAAAAAATTAATAAAATTGTAATAAAATTAATAAATTTAAATATAGACAATACATTGTTTTAGATTTGCTAGATTAATTTAGACTATTTTAACAGATCATTTCTTATTTAATCCAAAAGGTAATTTTTGACTTAGTGACTAATTGATATGCTTGTTCTAAATTTTCTAATTGAATTTTTGAAGAATCTTCTGGTACTTTACAAATCCCTTTTAATGTGTAACAATTATTAAATATTTCATTATGAGCCAATGCATGTTGCGAAACCAATTTGTCGTCTTGTCTGTTGGATGAAGACCGATGGTTATTCATCCTAATATGTAAGGGATTTGTCGTTTAAACCAATATAGTCCTTGGGACAAAAATTTGCAAGACAACTGATAGATTACATTTTTCGATTTTACAGTTAATGTTATTTGAAATTTGGTATGTTTTATTAGTTGTGCTACTTGTAAAAGTGTTAGAAGGATTTAGAATTTTGCATGTAGCACAACGCTTGTCTTCGCAAGAATGACAACCTAAAAACTTTTGATCAGCATCTGAATTTGGAATTTGGTTAGGCAATAATTTAGGTCTTACCAGAAGGTTCTTCAGATTAGGGGCTTTACTAAAAATAATTCTCGGGGTTTTGAAAACAAACTATTTGTCAAAGGGGATGATTCTAAAATGTTGTAGGCTGTTTTTTAATATATTGTTAGTTTTATGTAGCCCCGGGAAATATTGCGTAATAAATTTAGGATCATCTGTATAATTTTTCTTGTTCATGCTGCTGTTGTTATTTCTTTTCGATTTGTGAATTTGATTTCTAATAATCTTGGTAGGGTAGTTCCTAGCAGTAAAAGCTTTTAGATAATGTTTCTATATAATGGTGGTAATCCGAGTTGTTTGAACATAAATTTTTTGCTCGGATTGATAGGCTTTTTGGTATGGACTTTTTAATGTGAACAGGATGGCAACTGTTATAGTGTAGGTAATGCATGGTATTAGTTTTCCTTTACATGAATTTTTGTCTTTAGATAGCCGTGTTGTATAAAAATGTCTAAGTCCAAAAAGGTTACAGTTTTTAGAAGACAAATTCCAAGTAAATTTTAAAAATGAAAATAAATTGAGTTGTTTTAAAAAAGTTTCCAATAAAGTTTTACCATGTTCCCAGATCACAAAAATATCATCTATAAATCTCAGCCAAACGAGAGATTTGTGTGGCTGAGAATTTCAGAAAATCTTCTTCGAGCTTACCCATAAATAGGTTTGCATAGGAAGGTGCCATCCTAGTTCATATATATACACTATTCTTTTAATTTTACCATTACAGATTGGTTAAATGGGAGCTTACTGTTTAGAATGGACGTTTCATCATTTCAGCCAATTAAAATTAAATTTGTTTTGTAATAGAGCATATTGAGTGAGATTGAAGAGTTGTATTATAACCTTCAAATCGGAATATGAGAGATGAAGGTTTTCAGTGGCATTCGGCTATTTGTCAAAGCTTTGATGTTTTATTACCAGCTATATGGTTTCATATTCACTATATAATACATAGTTTATCATCTGAAATATACTCATTTTGTATTAAATGTTACGAATATATTGCTATTGAATAGCTGCTATTTATTTGTGAATGATGTCACACAGAGGGCTGTGGTCCGATAATATATCAACAGTAAACGAATACCCCTTTCAATGGTTTGCTTAATAAATTATATTTCGTAACAGAAAATCATAATGCTCACATTTAATTATATGATTAATAGAATTTAATTTCTTTCCGACGGTTTCTAATTTTTTTCTGAAATATCTATGTATTAAAATTATATGCATATCGCAGTGTATCACACATTTTTGTTTAAGGTTTGTAATAATTTCGATTTTGGAGTTTATATTAACTACCGCTTTACAGTTCTTAATCGGAATTTATAATTAGTCTCTTAAAAGGCGAAACGCTGAAAGACAAAAGTGAGAGGGATATTTAGGGGAACCGGAAGTCGAGAAAACGGATATGAAAGAGTGACAAAGGTACTCACAAAATATTGAAACGTGCAGTTCCATGACTTCCGGACCTTTTTTTTACAAGAGACAAATACATTGTATGTTGTTTGAAAAACACTTCCCCAGTATAATTATCACTGAGAGTATTTATTGTTCCCTGCGTATAAATATTAACAATACTTGGTTTGAGTCGTTTGTTTCAGTTTAAAAAATATTTTATCACGTAATCCTAGCAATGAACATGTTACTATTAATAACTGTTACAGTGTTTACAGAAATTTAGGCAATACTTTTCGTTATACATGTCCTTCTGGTTTGACGTTTCTCACTATTACAATTTTAGATTTATTGAAATAGAGACTAGCATCACGTCTGTCATTCACATTAAGTTTCTATGATTGCATTCCATGATTATTTTATGATATCAATGATTCGACAGGGTCCAAAAAAGACGTAATTTGAAATGACGCCATAAACAGCAACATGTTTCCATATAATTTTTTAGCATTCCTGAGGTTAGTAATAATTATTGGATAAAAATCATGTTCTGAAATATATTTCATTTCTAACCGAATCAAAAGGATGGAAGTTATACAATTAGACTTCTGTCTACGTTCATATTTTAAGTACTTACAAAAATATTTCCGGAAGTACTAAACCTTTTGGATCAACTTTTTCAGACGATATCCTTGTTGTTAATAAAAGTTCTAGTAAAGTCCTTGATTGCTCCAAATATGCAGGATTGAGTGCATATCTTGTACTTTTTAGATCACTACTTTTTATATCAGAGCTGTTGTAAGAGGATCATAGTAATATATCAATATTCAAGTTAATAGTAGACACATTTGTAACATAATATGGAGCAAAAAAGTACGTTAAAGTTGCCGATGTCCGAATCCATCTGGAGAAATGAAAAAAGGTAGAGTGCTATATTTGATTTTTGAAATTACCATTGATAACTCAGAGTTACTGCAGGAAGGTTCTCAGGCTAAGATTCCAAATGACGTTCCTCACGGAATCCTTTGCATCGTGGCATGGAGCAACGAGATAGAATAAATTCCTGAAATATATATTTCTTTTAACGACCATACCTTAACCCAACAGATGCTAAGGTGTACACCGGTCGTTCTTTCATACTAACATTTTTAGGGACATTTTTATTGGAAGACATGAAATCTGTCAGATAACAGTAAGATGGAATTGACGGTTCTCAAATAAACACAGCTTACCTGACAGATACATGAGAAATATTTCTACATGTCTAAGTATTTTCTCAAAGAGAAATTTCCATGTCATAATAATTTGCTAGAATCTTCATCACCGATCTATGCTCTCTTATTACTCCATGACATATATTTCAAAAATTTTCTTCAACAATCATCTATAAAATATTCCTTGAAAAAATGTTTTTGGTCTCCACTTAGTAAATACATTGGAACGAATTTTGCTTTGCTTTTCAGCATGTAGTTTTATAAAAAAATAGCTATATGCTTTTTACAAAAAATGAATCATCTAGGCTTATACAGCACATTGTCCATGGTATCTGTTAGGCAGTCATGGATTTTGGAGAAATTCTTTTCTTAGCACTCCATTAATTTCCACTGGTTCATAACAAATTATCCTTATAATGCCTGATATGGATATCATCCGGGAACCGGGCACATAAAGTAAAAATTTATCTAATATCACTAATGAATTATCTAATATCACTAATGAAATAATAATATTTGTTCTGAATTGTGTACTGCCTGATTCAGTACAGGCACAACGTGGTTTCCAAGACTGATTATATCCGGAACGTTATAATATAGGGCATATATTTTCATAGATCACTGAAGAAAGTCCTGAAAATTTTGTAAAAATCTTATATCTACGGCCTGTTTCTTGTGCTTCCTTCAGGACAAATATAAAGGGCCTCTAACATAAAAAGGCGTACCAAGCAAATACACACTTTAATATCTCAACGGCTATTTAAAACCAAATCTTCAAACAGCTGGGTTGTTTTTTTATGCATGAAGCTTCTATTATGCTTATAAGTTTACGCATGTATGAATTACTAGTGAACTTTTCGTAACTCCATTCAAGATGTATAAGTAAAGGTGAGGAGTTCCGCATGACAAATTTGTCAAACACATTACATAGGTGTAATACTATAGATGTTCATATTATCAGGTTCTAGAGAACTAGATCAACAAGAGAAATCAAATATGTCCATTACTTGACACTTTAAGCTTTAACTAGAATATTATTATCCAATTAATAATCCCTGTCGGAAGTTTATCTAGAATAATTGTTTTAATTTTTAACAATAAAACAATATTCTCAAAATAATTACATGTATTACAATTATTAATATCAATTTTACCTGTTTGAAATAGATTATTATTAGGTTGTTACCAAAAAGTAAAAAGTAAAACTCATACGAACAGATCGATAGCCGTCTCCTGTATTAAATAATTTAAATAGATTAAATTTTTAATCAAACTTCATAAAAACGCACATATTATGATTTTCTCAGATATCTGAATGGAGAGAATCAAACATTGCATTGACGCGTATGACAGGACGTCACCTTGTGTTCGTGTCTCTCGTTAGCTCTGTTCTGCTAGCAGAGCTTTGTTTGTGCGGCATGTTTGTGTGACGTATTAGTCAACATGCGGTTGATGTCATATTGTTATACAAGGATCGTTCACTTGGATACCGACTATGTAAACTTCCAACACGCAAACCTACACCAGGATCTTTTAACTAATGCAGTTTCTGCTAATTGTTTTTTGAATTTTGCTCACTGAAAACAAATTATGGTTATGTGCCAACATGTCACGAAAGATGTTTCAAATAAAAAAACCTATTTTAAACGCCACAATGTTCGAATTAATTGGATTTTTCTTCCTCGCTCTTAATAACGAATTTTTTTTTACAAAAGCCTTTATTTACACTACCATTAAACGATTTATTGAATCAACTACACATAATTTGCATGGTTTTAAATGTTTTTAGCTGCTTTCTCAATTATTATATTTTTAGCGGCGCCATTCAAAAAAAGGATTGGAGAAACCTTTAGGTGTTACACTACAGTGTGCTTGAAAATTTTGATAAGTTGTACTGCTGCAGTCAAATTGCATAAAATCTTTTTTACTCATTAGGTACTAAAATTGTTAATTGTGACATACAAAGTTTAACGAAACTTGTTCTATTTTAACATGCATTGAGAGAGCTATACAATGTTATTCTGTGGGGATGCATCATAACAGGCTTCATGTTTCACTGAAGTAATTCGTTGCCACATGATACATAAATTATCAGTAAAAAGTATCAGTAACTAAAGTATTGTCTGTATCCATCCATTATGTAAATATATACTGAAAACTGTAACATTTATTAAGTTGTCCATTTTCTTATCAGTATTTATTAGTCTACTCCGAGTTCAAGAATATGCATAGAGACGTTCTTCACCACTTTCTGGTATTGATTATTTATTACATTTTACTGCCTATAAAACAGATTGAGACCTTCAGCTTCCAGATTGCTTGTTTTGTTTTATTATAACATGAAGCTGAGAAATGTCTCTTTGTCCTGAAAGGACTTTTACAATGTTTCTGGAATCACAAAATATTCTGGATGGGTGAGGTTGGGGGTAGAAACCGCCTTCTGAACAGGTTCATGAGAAAGGATTTTCGGCAATAACCTCTGTCATTTCTCGTTAGAAGAAGGGGAATCCAGTTCTGTAACAGCCTCTGCAGTCAAAGCAGGCATGACGTGGCACGCTCTGGAGTCACAACCTCACCAATTTCAAGAGTCACCTCCCGCCGTAGACTGCACATCTATCTACTTTTTGATCCCAATATCTCAAACTTTGTGGTTAGTGATATACCTCTCCAGGATATCCATGAGGTTTCCCAGATTTAAGTGACTTTCTACTACTTCGAACCTAAATTTAGTAACAGGATTTTTTACGAGGTACTTGCCTAGAATCTCTTCCTCTCTATATCCTTTTATATTCTTTCTCTTTCTCACTCTGTACCAACGGACGTCCCTTGATAACTTCTTCCTACTGCTAGCTTCCAGGACTGCTCAAATAGATAAAAGAGTTTCTCAGAATTCTAAGTTTTATTCACCTGTTTCACTTTCTAAATTGCTTAAAATGATTCTTTACGAGTTCCTTTTGAGCAGAAAATCCTTTTCCTCCCCCCTACCTCGGCTTTTCAGTTTTTCCACTTGTCTTATGAACACCAATCTTAATCATGTAACATTTCAGTAATTTTAGACACATATAACATAATGCCTATAGTATATAGGCACTTTGTAAATTAAGTACAGAGTAAGTTTTTCAAACTTACATCAAAATACTTTCCAAAAATACTACTTGAAAGAGACTAGCGATAACAAAAACATAAATCATCATAATGAACCATTAAAGTAATCTGATTAGTCAATTCTAAAACTTTACATCTTAAAGCTATTCACTTGTGTGCCTCAGATTTGGTGAAAATCTCTAGCTTTCTGTTTTGTATATTAAACAACTAAATTCACTTGCTAATAAATAAATTACCATAATTTCAATTCAGCTCCATTAAAATTAGCTTTCTTCGACATTGTCTTTGCAATTTCACTCAAATAACTGGAAAATTATGCGGTTCGATTAACAACTGATGTAAGGAAACAACCACTTATTTAAGCTATTAAGACTTCAGAAATAAGTTTTCTGACATTACCACTAATATTTCCAATAAACCTTTGTTAGTTAGACAGGACTTCTTGCTGAATTCATGTCGTTGAAAATTTTTATTTCCTCTTCAGTTTATAACATCTTGAATTATGAACTAAGTATATAGGCAAATGCAAGCTCTAATTGCCGTATATCATAGTCGTAGTAATATATTTGACATAAAAAAACCCTAATCTTTGTACGTCATAGAATTTTAAGATATTTTACAAATTTAAATTTTTGTAAAAATCTGTATATGTTTCTAGGCCTTGTGTGTTTAAGTAAAATGTGTAATACAATAGCTTCATTATAACATTCTTCACAAATTAACGTAATTTTTTCTAATCATATTTGAGTCATCGGGAGCCCCAGTGTTGGATTGGGGACAGCCGCAGGATTGCATATTCGATTCAGCCGTAGCAACGTCACTAACAAACACACCCACACCCACACACACACACATACCCACACACATACACACAACACACACACACTATACACACACCACACACACACACACACACACACACACACACACACACACACACACACATATATACACACATATATATATATATAACATATTAACTATAAGTATAGTATAACTATAGATTTATATTAATTAACAATAACAATTATTAAATATAATCAAATAAATTGTTCGTTTGGAAAGCGGAAGACTTGATCCTGGAGTTCTGGATGAACATGTACTTTTTATTCATTAATCTGTCTTGAAATTATATATATATATATATATATATATATATATATATATATATATATACAGAGTGTAGCAAATCTCTCTAAACAAACTTTATATTACTAATCCCCTGGCCATCAGGATCTAACTCGTACATTTAAACCTATAGCAAATATCTTTCCTTTTACTGTCACTCTGCCGGCTGCTATTTTATAGTTTTACTTTTTTTATTTCAGAAACCAGTAAACATACAGGACTCAACTTTGGCACAATTATTTTTCTCGTTGTCCCAAATAAAAATAAAAATTAATTTTGCATTATTATATCAAGTTATTACGCTTAATAATAAAGGATAAATAACACTATTATATATTATAAAACCTAAACCATAAACATCGGTAAGTTAGTAGTCTAAACGTTAGCTCCCGACGGTTATAAAACATAGTTCATGATGCTGACAACATCGAATTAATAGATCGTGAAATTAAACCATTAAAACGTTTATGTACATATGTTTTAGCAGATGTTAATATTGTATTTATAAATATGTTTGTAGTTGAAGTAAACAATTTTTTATTCTTTAAATCTGTAATAATTCGTATTAGTTTTTGCAACATTAAGGTTTAAAACCTTCAAATTTAGGCCATTTGTAAACGTGATTTTATCATATAATGTAAATGTTACTATTTATTTTAGACTGCAAAAACAATTTGTACAGTTTATTTTTTTCTATCTCTACTGGTTTCTAGAAATATAAAATACCAGGTAAAAACAGGAAGGTGGTAACCAAAAATAGACCATTCGTTTTATTTAAGTTTTTAACACCTCTTGATAAATAAAAAATATCCTAAAGTTTTTGCTACAAAGTGCTATTCCATCTGGATACATATACCTTTGCATTAAGTCAAATAAAGCAGCTTTCAGTTTATGGTTATTATAAATATGTAATTACGTGGACAGACTACAGATTCAATTTTTGTACAGATACAATGGAACATGATAATATTCAAATTTATTTATATTAAGTTCGGTTTCAAATCAATTTTTGAATAATGATAGTTACGATGATCTCAGGAAGGGTGCTTCATTGCAAAAGTACTCTGAAATCTAACTTGTGAACGACTTATAACATTGACTTCCGACTCAATTTTGTTCTATTATTAGGGTAAACAGGCTACACGTTTTACTATGCCACAAGTTGAAATCTCAAATGATTCTGCTCAATTTGTTTACAAATTTATTTATGTATTCCTGTTACCATCATAGTCAACTGTAAAACCATTTTACAACGATTAGGTGATGTCCCCATAGAATGAAATGCATTGTCATCGAACTCACTGTTCCCTATATATAAACTAAGCTGCATGCATAGTTCTAAAGGTTAGTTCGTTCTCAATACATTGTGCGGACAGACAATCAGACAGAATTTAAATTTTTCAAGGAACTCTTGTAATAGGTTTCAATAACGCTCAGCGAATAAATTTACAGTTATTTGTTTTCTTTTTTATTGCCTTAGGTATATTTTCTTTATATACCCATAACATCTATTCAAAATTACAAATTTTATTTCCTTGAAAATTGAATCCAATCCAATTTAAATGTATCCGGGACAATTACGATCACTAGGTACAACATTAGAGTTAGCAATAAGCGATTAGAAAATCATAACATTGAACCTTAAACAGTTATATGCTATATGTAATATAACATTATATAATGTAATAAATACATATTTGAATAAACAAGCTCTTAAAGTTTATACAGCTACTGATAACAATGCACGGTAAGCTTAAAACCCACAACTATTCACTTATATATGGTTATTCCATCACGTATCATAATAGAATAGCTAAACAGTATTGGGCGACCCCACGGTAATCCCGTTTATTGCAGGTATCGGAGCTTCTGTCCTATATTGCTCGCTAAGGGATGTGCTCCTTTACTATCTGCAGTACTTTACTGTGCTTTTACGACCCTGAGCTATAGATTAAGATAGTAAACAAAATGAACTCTACAGGACCTTAATACAAAATTTATGTAGCCAGTTTTGGATATTACTGTTTGAGAGTAATAAGGTTTCAATCCTGCTCTTTTAAAAAGACATAAAAATACGTAAAAACATTTTTATCTACCAAAAGCTAAAAATCAAAAGTATTAGTTATGTCGTCGATCATAATGAAAAAAATATATAGTTATATAACCATCTAAACGTGTGTTTATCTGTCTGTCTGTCTGTCTGTCTGTCTGTCTGTCTCTCTCTCTCTCTCTCTCTCTCTCTCTCTCTCTCTCTCTCTCTCTCTCTCTCTCTCTCTCTCTCTCTCTCTCTCTCTCTCTCTCTCTCTCTCTCTTTCCACCAGATAGTTGATTCAAGAGTATGAGCGCTCTCTCTCTCTCTCCCTCCCTCTCTCTCTCTCTCTCTCTCTCTCTCTTTCTCTCTCTCTCTCTCTCTGTGTTTATTCAATCACGTATAAATACTGGACCTATTGTAATGACATTTTACATGGACATCCTTAGGATCCCTGGTAAACATATTGCCTTATTCCTACTTCGAAACTTCCAATTTGGAATTCTTCCGCATCTACCTAAAATAGTGCAAGTTACTGAAATCTTTGGACCTATTAAATAAAATATCATTAAATTGGGAAAATTATTTAAATATTTTATAGGTACTTAAAAAACTGTTTCACTGCGACACTTCAGGGTCTCAAAAAATTTACCTTTAAACTGAAATGTACACAAAGTACACAGACATTTGGAGGTGATTAGAGTAAGTAATGGGAGTGGCTTCAAACTCAGATAGCTACTACTCAATGGATATACTCCATTTTAAGCAGCATTTTGAAACTTGTAAAATGATAATGAGAATAAATTCTATTTCAATGTAAATCATATTATAAATTACAAGATAAATGATAGCCCAATTTCCCGCTAGTTTTATACGAAGAAACTGACGATTAGAGAGCTAATGAGTTATTTTTTGTGGAATTCACACATTTAAAAATTGGTTAGTGCAGTAGTTTTCGAGGTTGGGGTGGCCTGTGCGAGGATCTTATCAAAGAGAATAAGTAGGAGACCCGATAAAGTACAAGGTTGATGATACTCATAAAAGTGCAAGGGTCACAGACAGGATTCAAATCTACGCTATCTCTAACTCAGACCCAAAGTTCAACGTCTTAGACCGCTCGGCCATCGGTACTTGAAATTAAATTTCTTTATAATTAGAGTACGATGCCACAAATCCGGCCACAAAAGGTTTACGCTTAAAAGAATACACTGGTTTAAAGTTTGGATAATTTAAAATGTAGGTCTTTTCTAGATAGTTTTATATTCTCTCTTAGATCAAGCTGTAATTGTTAAAATTTGTAACTGAATACTGAATTAAAAACATGTTTGTTAAGGTTTTTAGAGACTCTTCACATCCAATAAAGGATGATCTACATGGAGTTCGGCAAAAGATTTAACGTAAACATAGCTCAAGTAAATGTACATATTTTAAAATGTAATGCAAGATGTTCAACAAGTACAAAGTCCAAAGCCTCAGCTAAAAATAAGAACTTTCTTTTAAAATAACAAATACCAGGTTTTTCATTATATAATTTATCCCTTTTAGGAACCCCTTTATAATGATGTACAATATGAATAATGATGTACAATATGAGACCTGCCTGAGCCAGCTACACAACTATGCGTTATTGTAGACAGTTTTGCATCGATTTTCTGAATTTATATATGCATTACCCTTTAAGCTAACGATGTAATAGTTATATAGGTTTCATAATTTGTTTTAAGGACGTGGAAATAGTTCATACGTTTATAAAGATAGCGAAAATGATTAAACTGATTGATTGATTGATTTATTTCCAAAATTTATGTACAGAGTAAAAAAAAATACATAACATATCTTATAGGAAATTATCCCCACATGGGCATCAGCCTGTGTGTGGGGAAACGAGTTCCTCAGTCTGCACTACCAATAACACACATTTTCATTAACAAATGAAAAATGAAGATTTAACCTATAAAATAAACCACTACTAAAACTACTAAACCACTAAACTACTAGTAAAATTAATGTTACTTTAGGAGAAAAAATTTTCAAATAATGATAAAATGAGTATTTGTTTCATAAAACAGTAGTGCTAGATGTCAATAGTGAGGGAATCTGTTTTAAAATTATTGAAAGCCGTCGGGTAAAAATATGCACAGTCGGTAATAGAAAGTGAGGACAAACAATTCACATCAGTGACAGAGAAGCAATTACAAATTGATGAATGTGATGGGGAAGCGTAACTTATCTCTCAATAAATATTAATTTATAATTTTGCAAAGTAGAGCGTGCGGTAAATTATTGTAGTATATCTAGATCTCAATAACAATATAACGGACTCCTGGTGACAAATTAAGTCTGGAAGAGAAAGGAACGTCGTAAAGTGACAATAGTAAAGCGATTATCAACTATGTGTAATGTCGATGATTCAGCTCTCCTCTCAACCCACTTTTGTAAGCGGACAGGCATTATTTTGGTGTAACGTATTTGGCTGAAGACATCTCTCAAGGTGGAATATATTAGAATTCTAAGAGAAATTCTGTGAACAATGTTCCGACATGGTTTGTTTATGTGATGTCTGCCATACGTGTATTAAACAGAATTATCGCAAGGAACAAACTGAAGAATAACAAGTGTATACTAATTTTACCTTATAAAAATGCATGTATTAATATCTGTTATGAGAGGATTTCCCACCCCCCACCCCCAATATTCTCTTAAGATGGTGATTCCACTATTGAGGTGGATTTTCCTTTAAATCCACTTTCAGTACTATAGTCGTAATTACTGCAGGAAATCACAGGCAATTATATGGGCTAGATTGCGTAATATTTAATAATATGCTTATCCTGAAGCTTTTAACCTTGTAGATAACGTAAATTGGAGAAAATTATTTGAAGTATAAGATAAGTATTAAAAATAACTCCTAACTGGTATTCCAAATATCGTGACAAACAGTGTTTTATAAGATTCATAATGGAAGCACAATCACGTCTTAAGTTTGAAATTGGTATAGATAATAGATGATTTTAACGAGTAACTGATATGATATCGGTCTTTTACATATTGTAAATACTGTATGAGATCGGTAACTAGAAACAAGTAAGATTTTGGAGACCCAATTCTGACTAATAGTCCTATATCACAAAAACAAGGAAAATATAGGAGAATGTTTTATTTTCTAGGTTTTGAACACAGTATTTAGAGTTTCAGTTACAAGAGCAAGTGTCCTGTTACACTTTCTAATCGTCATTTACGCAAGAGTAACTTCAAACTCGATACAAAATACGGTTTGAGAGATGAGGCTGCATTGAATACACCAAGTTATAATTGGTTTGTTACGCAGGCCTTCATCTCCCCGATCCAGTCTCTAGATGGACACCAACATTGCAGCTGTAAGCAATTCGTTGTGTTTCAGACTCTGTGAATATAACTTTGCAGCTGTAAGCAATTACATTGCATTATATTCAAACTGTGTCGATATGTCTATTCTAAAAACTACTCGTAGTGTGTTGGGAGTGGGAAATGATGAACAGTAACGAATTTTAGAAGTAGTATTACAAAAGTTTATATTTAATGTAAAATAAATATAACATTCTGCGAATTACGTCTGTTGGGCTATAACAATTTGTGGCTGATTTATTCACAAGTTTTAACTCTTTTACTGCTGTTATAGTTGTCAAGATTCCCATCGTGTGTCTTGCACAGAGGAAACATATAAGTACAATTCCATCGGCGAATGACTTGACCAACCAGGGCTGCTAAATACCCTTGTTCATGACTCATTGTGGCTTGATTTAGACTCAAGAAATGTACCTAGTAGGAAATAGTTGAAAAAAATATCAAATAAGCGTGTGAACGTGATTTACAGAAATGTGTAATCTGTTGTAGGTCTGCCAGACTGACCCGAACTAAGTTTTACTTATTCCTTGTAAAGTCATATTCAGGCCTGGAGGCTAAAACTTTTCTTTCCTTCTTAATACTGATAAAAATTTTAAGTGTCGAGTTTATTTATAATATTTACTTCATTTAAAAAAAGATCCGACGGAGTATAGACGAATATGCCATAAAGTAAAAACGAGTTATTGCACAGGTGGTCTGACTACCCTTTTACTTTTTTACCCTGAAGCCAATAGTGTTTTTTTTACAGAAAAACACATGCAAGTTTAAATTTAGTATGATTAAAAAAATATATAACCCTCTGACATATTAAAAGATATTCCTGCTATTCATTAAGATTAATTTATTAATTCCTTTCATTGTATTCATATAATTTTTCTTATAGTAATCCATCCACATAACACGTGTAACATATAGAATACTTCCTTACCATGTAGTGTATTGATGTAAAATAAGTAGTATTTTAATTTTGCATATTTTAGAAGGTTGTTGATTTAGAGTTTTGAATTTCGGCTTAAAAAGCCCTGTTGATGGTTTGAGGCCTCACTTAAATAAAGAGTTGTAAAATTGACTTTCCATCAGAAAGATTTAAGTTCCCTATTGTCTCATTCTTTGTGGTTTATTTTATTTCAGTTTTAGTTACCTCAAATTTTCTTGAGTCTGCAATAAATATATAATCACATTCATATTGCGAGGACAACGGCGTTGTTTTGTAATTTCAACTTATTTAGAAAATTTTTCTTAAATTATTGACAAAAATTAAAAAAAAAAAAATTACCATGTTATAAAAAAATATGCACCAACGATAGGTATATTGAATTTTAGACGTTGCCTTCAGTCAGGAAGACATTTTAATTGCAGGATCTATATTATGAGTGAAAATAGCACATGACCTTATAGAAACAAAAGAACTAGCTCACATTATAATTTCGTAGAACGTAAAGTAAATTAATAACAAAGAATTATTTAATTATCCGCAAAGAAAATTAATTTAAGGTACTAAAATACTAAAAAAAATTAACAACTAATAAGTTTTTTAATAAAAAAATTAAATTTTTTTTTATTTTTAAAACTTTTGTTACTTTGAAAAGGTTTTACGAATGGTCATGAAAAAGGATTACTGAACTCATTTTGTTAGGTGTGTTAATATATCAGGTGTTGAACTTTCATTCGATAGTGCTCTCGTTATCATCTTGGTTACTCACCACATAAGTTTAAAAATGGTAAATAACGCGTAGGATAACCCTATGGAGTGACAAATTCAATGTTACCAACAATTTAAAACCAAAAGTAAGTTATTTCTAGAGATATCGTCCGCACAAACAAATAGACATGGAAATTTTTATCTACTCGATTGATAGTTTACGCTACAGTATACTTATTAATAAAAGTGGATCAATTAGGTTTGGTAAACAGGTGATTGCTGACTTAATTGGAATAAAGTCTATACACAATTCTGTTGCTTAGGGATTAGTTGAGTAGTTCTTGTATTTTACAATAACCAACAAAAATTATATTTAAACTCCTGAGATCATATTTCATGGAATTCTCAAAAATAAAATGAAAGCAAATAAAAGTAGGCCATATTTGGCGATTGAAAACATTTTATTTGAACAAACTAGGTTGTTGATGAAAAGAGAAGAGAGGGAAAGAAATAAGAAGCTTTGACTGGACATCATCAAGTCAAATGACAAGATTCACCAGAGCCTGAATTAAGGAGGAATCGTGGAGCTTGTCTCTAATACAGTCTTGTTATTGTACAAAATATGAATGTAATTTACAACCCATGGTTGAAACAATTGGTCGTAGAAGATTGAGTAACGATATAATAGATTACAGTTTATTACTCAGTTAATTAATGTCCAGCTGTATTTTACACCAATAATTAGTTCAACAACACTGAACTGATAAGGGAAAACTCTTTAAAATCAGGCGAAAGCCATACTTCTTTCCAATTATATCTTCTTATATTTGTGGTTACAAATTTGAAAAATATATGGAAGTGTCATAAAATGAAACCTCACTTAGTTTAAATTTAAATATAAAACTTCTCCATAATGAATAAATGTAAAATAGTGGTCTGGATAAATATTTTTTAACTGTGTCTCAAATAAATATACTAGCCAAATTAGAGATGTAGCCTCGAAAAGTGTTAAATACAAATATACAATAATAAACCTTTTAAACACTTGTTGATATATTTTATTTTGTACAGTGTACATTTAAAATGCAACGAATTCATTTAAAAAAATAATATTTATCAAAAAGGATTAAAAAGGTTTATTACTGTTTATTTATATTAGCCAAGGGTTTAAACATGGGTGAATATGGATAGTGAGAGAATCTAGGGTTTTTAGATTGGTTGGTTATTAAGCTAGTCTCCGAGTCCACGGTGTGTGGTTAGTGTGCGAGATCAGTGTGTGAGGTTAGAATTTGAGGCTAACACGTAAGAGTAGGTTTTTGGGGTCCGATTGTGCGGCTAGTGTACGATCTGTGTGTAAGGCTAGAGTTAGGGAATCGAGTGTGACCAGGCTGTGAGACTACGGTGTGTGGCCAGTGTGTAAAGCTAGGGACTGAGGCTAGTTCATGAGCTAGTGTATGACCTGTGATTGCAGCTAGGTAGGAGGCTTGGTAGGAGGCTAGGTAGGAGGCTAGGAGTTAAGGGCCCGGGCGTGAGCTTATGATGGATGTACTATAATCAAATTTTATTTATCATTCTACGTCTTATATTACTTTTTTGATGACATAGCATGTCTTATAATGTATGAATTGAATAGTATAGGTATATTAAGTTTAACAGTGTAGTACCCAAACTATAGCTACAGTAACACTATGAAGTACTTTTGCAGTACCTGCGTTCACTACCGAGGCGTTGTGCTGGAATGAAGAATGCCAGTCGCTTGTAAACACCTAATCGTAAAAGTGTTCCTGGACATTATTTTAATTTATTTTACTTTCCAAATGTTCATCAATTCAATCTGTGCGAGATCAGAAGGATTTTCATTACGTGGATCATCTATAATTTTGTTGCTAATAGCAATAGGTTAGTTTTAATGACTGTATTAATTATTAATTGCAAGGAATGTAATGGCCATAGAGAATTAAAACTCATCATGTCAAAAATTATATCATTCTTTAATTACAATTTCCTAATAAATATTATAAATAATTCAAAATTCATCTGACATTTTCACTTTCATTCTTTCGATCTCAAAAAGTAAAGAATATACTTTTAAGTTTGAATATGAGGTTAGTGCAGTATAAGTATTATAATGTGTACAAATTGATTTAACAAATTTTCTTTTCACTATATTTAATTTCATTTAATTACAATAGTTTTATTTAATTATGCAGTTCAAAAAAATATTTCAAAATGAAGTAACTGTATTATTTTTTTTTAATTATTAAACTGTTTTCATTTCTTCCCAATAGAAATAGTTTCTCTGCAAAGTAAGAATATTACAGTGTGAGGTTTAAATTCCGTGACATACGAATGTATACTGAATAAGGGTAAGGCTATGAATGTGGGTAGTTAACTGCAACTGCCTCAGTATATATACAATGCAGCAGTAAATCTAAACTGCAATGTAAGGCTTATAGCAGTAAATTCCGCTTACCGGTGACATGAAATTGATGTAATAAATGTACCCCTATGTCGTTATAAATGTATAGGATTTAACATTTTATTACTCTTTGCTTATGCTATAAACTATTTATTAGACTGTACTTATAATTCTTTATTATTATGTTTCACTATTTAATTTAAATTTGAATGTGATTGCAATTGTAAAATCTCTTAGTAAAATTTGTCATCAAAATATAAAGGATGGAAATATAATCTTCCTAATAATTTGCTTTCATATTTGCTTTTAGATGAATCTTTCCTTTGCTCTAGTTAATAAATCTGTCCTCAGAATTTATTTAGGCTGTAGAAATTTGAAAATGTTTCTGAGTAGAAAAAATGGTTTTCTATAGTGATTTGATATCTATAAATGTGCAGTTACTGGATAAATAGTAGCAATAACGGAAACTATTTCAATACAAATATTGGATTGCCTAGTTAAAATGTTTGCTAGTATGTTTGTTGCAGTTGTTGAAATTATTCATTATTATGGTTGGTAGGTTATTGCAGTTATTGATAGGTAAAATTTAACCTCAATATAATAAAATTATACATTTTAGTATACATAATTGTTAAATATAGTGTTTTCACGAACTCATGTCACATTGAAATAAATCTAAATTATTTACGAATGTATTTACATCAACAAAAGGAGATAAGCATTGTATTAAATAGTGATTACTTAAAATTTTAACGTAATAGTGTTAATTCACTTTAGCCGAGCTGAACATGATCACCACGAAGCCCCCTATAGACGTCCAGCGAACTCTGATTTTATCCCACATCTTGATCAGGAATTCCGGCATAACCGAATTAACCGCAGCTCTGATTCATTGGCTTAAGTGTTAAATAATTAGTAGTACTATAAATTTTCCTTTTCCTGCAGGACCAGAAATAAAAATGATAATCGGTAAGGTTGAGTGAACGTATTGGCTCAGCCTCCCGCCCACCTACGCTTGCCCACCTTCCAGGCCACAATCCAAAAACTTTGCCAAATGTAAAGAGGTCTGAAAAATCTGCAATATCCGTGCTGGTTTTCTGTTTAAAAATATGTATTAATTGTTATTGGTGAAGATATACATGAGAATACTTTCTGGAATTACTTTAAATTTGTTTTATTTAACAAGAATTAAATATAATTTATTGATTAAAATTGACACTCAATAAAATAATCATTACAATATTCTTAATATATAGATGTAATTACCAATTGCTTAACGACCACTTCTCATAAAAATCACATTAAAGTTATCTTATTGCCTCAAAATAAAAATCAATCTAAAAATGAAAATTTTTTGATGAAATACAAATAAAATAAAATTGCCTAATACAAGTCAAAATAGAAAGACATTTTTCTATATTCTCGTAAACGAAGCTAAATCCAAAATTAAAGTTGAAAAGTTTACTTGAACAAATCATGCTGTTACTCGTGCTATATTCCAGCCGAAAATCTATCTCGGCTGTAATATGTGTACCTAACCAAAATTCTTCGCAAAATGGATTTAGACTAAAGAAAGAACTGGTGCAACGCTAAAATTGTACGCCTAACACTGAATATTAATTAATTAAAGCTAGTGCAATTAATTGCCAACTTCTCTACCCCTATTGTAACGTCTAAAGTTATCGTAGTCAAATTCCAGATGAATAGCTGTCTTTCTGTACCATTAATACCATCGCGGAGCCTTTCTTGAGAAATTAGATTAGAGTCTACGAACGTTTTGATACATCTAAAATATTTTCGTACGTGTTTTCTCCCATGGTTATTTTTTAATTATATTTTAATTTGCCAATGTAGCGAATACAAAACCATGGTAGGAAAGTCCTTTTTTTATAAGAGTATGTTTATAGCATATTAAATTATATAAAATAATATAGTTTTTTATGAAAGACAATTAACTGTTAACATAGTCTATTTTAGGAGAATCGCGATGATGTTCCAGAAATTCATGTGCATTAATACTTTCCAAGATATTAACGTTATGACGATGCAGATTTCCAGATAATTCACAGGTACACTTATACCTAAGTTAGTTTAGTTTTCTATCAAGTTAATTTCCCTACATAATATCAAAAGTAATATCATCTTTTAAAGTTGTCATCAGGCTTCAAAGCATGCAATAGTTGGTGTTTGAAACCGTTATAAATAAGTCTTTTTTTAAAGCTTTGTAAAATTTACATTTACGAATATTCATTTCATGTTAAAATTTCGTCACAGACATATTGGGACTTCTTATAAAAGTGTTTGGCATGTCTCTAGGACTAAATGATTGTTTTGGCCAATATGTCCCCTTTTTGTTCAAATGCTGCATGTACAAATTCTCAGATACTTGCAATTAATAATAAAACATAAAAGGAAAATAAAAAAATGTGACAAGACTGTAGGGAAACACTGCACTAAAGGGTATTCAACTTTGTAAACCCCAGTACACAACCTAGAAAAAATTACCAAAAAAACATAAAACCCACGAGACATACTGTCGTAGAATGGCGTTGCAGTTTATTAGCAGAGATGTTCATAAAACCTTGGTGTCTGCATCAGGACAAAAATATTACTTTAATGCCAAAACCATAAAATGATATTGCGTCTCTTTACTTTAGGAATAATACAAGATGGATTCAGAACCTTGTTGTATATAACTAATTACTGAGAGTTTAAACAATGTCCCTATTCACGTGTTATTTAAAATCAAAGTGTATATTTTTCAATATAAAAAGAATGGTTTGACGTGTCTTGCTTTAAAATACTAAGTAGTAGCTACCTTTACCGTGAATTATTAGAAATATAGAGGATAAATATATACACAACGACTTAAAAATAATTTGATAAATCTTTATAGTTACTAATAATCTAGACATAACGCAGTTATTATGGGAAAGGTTGATTAAACGTAAATTGTTAAGTTCAGTTCATTTTCCTCGTAGTGCAGTTGGAATCTACTCCTCATAAAACAAATTTGCAATATTTTTTAAATTTTTTGTATTATTATACATTATTGATAGCTCTTCTACTTCTTTTAATATAACAAATTTCATGATTTAAAGGCCCAGGTGTATTATTCAGAACATCCTGTAAGGGCGTAGGATAATGCAGAACGCTTACGTATTGCAGTTGGGAGGCACTCCTTTGCTAGAACTACAGACGCCCTACCACGCCCTATCGGATAGAACATTCTTTGCTGTGGATCACTCTGTAGAGAGCCGCTGTGAAGGTTTTGAAGAATCAGGATCTCTTACCTCTTATTTAACTCCAGGCACGCTGCCAAATTTTACTCACAAGATTAAAAGACAAGAGTAAGCAACTTGGAGCTCAATAAATAGTCATAAATCTGAATTATTTACCGTATATTCTAAACAATAGCAAGGTAATTTGGTTATAAGAATTTATTTAAATTTAAAAGGACTAAAGAATAGGCCTTTTTTAATTTCAAAATATAATTTTTGCATTCAATTATAATAACGGTAGAGAGGGATTACCGTCAGTTAAAAAGTTTTAACCCTACTGGAGATATAATTTTCACGGGTGTTTTTTCGCGTGAGCATAATTTTAAAATTTCATACAATCTAACCCTATGGAAAAGAATTAATCCTGGCAAACTCGTATAACCCACAGCGTGACAATGTGGAAGAACAAAAGTTTTATAAGGGTTTATTGGAAAGGATTAGTAGGATATTGGATATAACCGAAATATTCTAAAGGATACAATGTGTTATGCCCACTATATCACAAATATTGTGTGTGAGAACAGTATTACATGTGGATGATTGAATATGCTAAAAATGTATATTGGAATCAAACACGTAAAGTTGCGTAGTGGTGTTTGTGACCAAAATCAAATAGAAATTATGTTTATAGGTGTGAAATTATGCTTTTTGACTGAGGTAGAGTTATCTGACCAACGTATGTATGTACTTTATATTAAATGAGACAAACATTCAAACACTAATAGGGCAACGGGAATAGCCTATCTAGAAAGAAGTTACAAAGGCCAAGAGGAGGCATTTTTTAACTGCAGGAGGCTTCTCAATCTAAGTATATAAATAAGTTTTGATCGTGGCAACAAAGGAAATTCTGCCAATATAAATGATTTAGACCAGAATCACTTAAACATGAATTATTTGTATAATATCTACCTTAAACATTGCTAATTCTAGACTTTTAGAGTAATCAAGAACATTAAATCTTTTGTGCTTTCACTAATATTATGATGGACTTTATATAACCCATCAGTATGTAATATTATGTTTGAACGGAACTATTTACAATTTCCCTCCCGTAACTGTACATGGAATTTCATGTCTTATAAAAAAGCATATAAAAATACAATTTAAAAAATATGTGTTCATTAAAAAAATACGTGTTTTATAATAATTAATATTATAGTGATAATATAGAAATAATTATATTCTCTTCCTGTCACATTTACATATTGGTTATATTAGTACTTCTGATTTCAGAATGTGGATTATAATACTTCTGCCAATCACTATTAGATATTTTACAACAAATTGAGTGGGATTTTAGGGATGCATTTCAAACGTCAAATTGGAAAATCAGAGATGAAGGTTTAACACGACATCGTGATATACAAAAACACTGACAACAGTGCTTTGATGTTTCATTACGAGCTATGTGGCTTATTATTCACTGTACGATACATAGAATATCAAGTATGTGTTCATGTGCTGCTATCTATTGCCGAACCCCGTCACTAGGGAGGTTTGTAAAATGTCTCTCCTACCTGTCTGTCTGTTCACAGGATGCTCTAAAGAAAACGGACAATGGATTTGAAATTTAGTATGGTAGTTTTTTTGTGCTCAAACGTAAAGTAGATCGGGTTAATTTATAATCCACCACAGAATTTGGCTTTGTGTAAGCGAAAGTTATCACTTACGGCGATATATAAAGAATAAATATTAATTTCTACACTACCACGATGAAAGTGCATGTCTTTAAAATATCCTCACTGTGGATTATTTTTCATCAATACCCTACTTAACACACAAACACAATATTTTAAATATATTAAAAAACTTAAAAAATAAAAAAATAAATATATAAAATTGTTAAATTAATCATATAATTTATCTGTTAAGATACAAAGTAATACCTGGATAAGGATATTGTGCCTTGCTCTCCAACCTCCCTAGTAACTGTAATCTGTTAATCCCTGTGTGCAGATTTGCTTGTAAATCTGCAACTCCTCATGCTACTTATCAGAAAATCAAGTTTAATTTTATATACATTTTGAGCGTTTTAAGTTCAGTCTCATTAAATTTTGGAAATAGGGCACACACAGAAGAGAAGGAGTATGTAAAAGCGAGTCGAACGCTCGTACCGCCTCAGTGAATGTGATTAGCATCAATTGACATGTACATCACTTCTTTTTCACTATAATGTTGTCTTGTATTGGTCTTCGGACCTATCTACGACTTGAAGAGACTAAACAAAGTCGAAACATCAGAAGCACACCTCCAATCCTGAAAGACACGGAATGGTTGTAAATTATTGACGCATGGGCTCAATCAATTTCTAGAACATGCAATCCACGGCCGGAACCGGATTCGGAACAGGACACACCAAACGTAACGTGCGCCGACATCATTTGACTCCGGGAGGAGGTTGATGTTTTTTGTTTTGAAATTCTAAATGTATTAAAAACAATTGTTCGCAAAGGGTATTGTAATCCCTTTCAACCTTAAAAAATGATAACCTGTAATGGCGTCAATAATTCCCCATCACTATTCGCGCAAAACGCACCGGGTTCTATAAGACTGGGGCACGCAGATTTTTAATCGCGCAGCTATCAACACAGTAAAAGCCACATCTTGGCTTAATTGGAACCCACGACGATCGCCGGATAAGCAGATGCTGACTACTAATTGGAGAAATAGAGCTAAACGTTGCAACTGTTTGATGGTACAAACGAGTCTTGAACGTCCCTGATTGAGAAGACGACCTCTTTATCACACCGAGTGATTTTATGAACAACACACCCCCCCCTAAAAAACACCCGCAACACCTTAACACAATACAAATTTTGAGTGTTACACTAGTTATTTCAAGTATTCAACACTTCACTATCTATATTTAAAATTCTAAATTTTGAAGGTTTGTGTGAAAGAAGCAATGTTGGCTATGAAATTTGTGGTTTACATCAGGTAAGAACGCGCCCTAAGTGGCGGATACGTTTCATCCGAATGTAAATGTGTGTTGGCCTTGAGCAACACCAAGAAAGTAACCATCTGTTTCGGTCTCAGAGCTAAAAAGCCTGTCGTACCTGACATCAGGTGTACCTTTAGTACACGACAGATTTATTTAAATAAATGTGTTTCACTTCAGATGAGAGTAGATTTTTTTCTGAAGTATCAAATTTCTGAAAACGAATTTAAAATCACAATTGAAACTTAATTCGGTCAAACCCTTATAATCTTGTTGAAATTTTGTTGAACAAACTGATATTCTGAGTTCACTGGGGCACACCCGATTCTGTATTTATGAACGGTGTTTGATTATTTATTGTAGGAAAAGATAATTGTTTACTAAAACAAGGATATTGTGCCTTAGCACTCCACCTCCCTAGGTAACGTGTAAATCTGTTACCTTGTCTGTATGCATAGTTGCGGAGATCTGCAACTCCCTCGGCAACTTATCAGAAAATCAAGTTATAAAATTATATACATTTTGAGGTTTAAGTTCAGGGTAGAAATGGTTGGGGGGTTACTCATTAAATTTTGAAAAGGGCACTCCAGAAAGAAGGAGTAAGTAAAAGCGAGTCGAAGCGTCTCGTAACCGCCCATGAATTGTGATTATCATCAATGACATGACATCTACTTCTTTTCACTATAATGAGATGTCTTGTAGTGGTCTTCGGACCAATCTAACGACAGAAGAGACGAAACAAAAGTCCGAAACAAAGCAGAAGCACACCTCCATCCTGTAAAGACGGAATGTTTGAATTTATTGACGCAGGCTCAATCAATTTTAGAAACATTCAAGAGCCACGCCGGAACGGATCGACACACACGAAATCGTAACGTTCGCCCGACAATCAATACTCGGATAGTGTTGATGTTTTGGTTTTGAATTACTAAATGTAATTAAAAACAATTGGCTAAAGGGTTTATAATCCCTTTCAACCATATAAAAATGATAACCTTATGGCCGTCAATAATTCCCCCATCACTATTACGCGCAAACCGGGTTTAAAGACTGGGGCAACGCTGAAATTTTATTCGCTAGCTAAATCAACCAGTAAAAGAGCCAACTTGGCTATGGGAAACCACACTATCGCCGGATAAGCAATGCATACAACGAATAGAGGTGAAATAGAGCCTAAACTGAGCAACTTATTATTGATGGTACAAACGAATCTTTGAACGTCCCTGAATTGAGAAGACGGACCCACATAATCACCGAGAATTTAAGAACAACCAACACCCTACCGGCAAACACCTTATACCAATACAAAATTTTGTAGTGTTACACTAGTTTAGGTGCAATTGTATTCAACACTTCACTTCCTATTTTTAAAATTCTATAATTTTATGGAAGGTTTTGTGGAAAGAAGCAAAGTGCCTATGAATTTTGTGGGTTTTACATCAGTTAAGAACGCCCTAAGTGGCGGATCGTTTCCAAACAATCCAAAATGTAAATGTGTGTTGAGCCTTTAGCAACACCAAGAAGTAACAACTGGTTTTCGGTCTCCAGAGCTAAAAAGCTCGTACCCACATCAGGTGTACAACTTTAAGTACACACAGATTTAATAATTAAATGGTTATCTTTCCTATGAAAGAGATTCAGAAGATAAAAAAATTTCGAAAAACGAAATTAAAATCAATTGAAAACATAGAACACCATTCTCGTGTTTGTACAATGAAGTTTCACGTAAAAATGTTACAAGGAACAACATTGAGCAATCTTTCTCGACATATCTGTGTCACATAATAAATTCCCACTTTCTTGTTTTTTAAATTATGTGTAATACTCACGCAGAGTGTGCTGAAATCAATCTTGGTCACCAGTGCTAATTTGACTTTCCTCTCTTGTTCTTTTACAATCTTTTGATTAGAATCTCAAATATAGGTGAATTCAGTTTTTTTACATTTAACACTTCATGCAGATATTTCAAATCTTGTTGGTGTGTGTCTCGTTCTTCGACAAAAGTCCCGGACAGAACAGACAGGACCACGAGTGATATGCGCTTCCGCTACATGCTCAGTCAAATAAGTGGTGAAAATAAAAGGGGAAATTTAATCCCTACCATTTGTTAAATACTGTTTTCAATATTCGTGTATATTACAAACAAATTGGGGGAGGGTGGGGGGGGGAGGGGGGGCGGGGGGGGGGGGGATTGTTTTGAACCCTCATAAGGGCAACTTTTTCATTGTTATTGTGTTAGAAGAAACTACAAAATTCCAGCCTGGCCTACCGTTTCTGTTAATAAATAGTGGCTTGGAGGCCCGAACAAGGTACAAAGGTAACGAGTTTGGACTGAATCCAAGCAGTTTAACAATGTTTTTTGACTGGAATCACCTGTATATTTAACAAGTAAGGAAACATATTGGCCATTATAAGATCGTTTAGCACGTAGTAAGAACAATCCCCATTGTGTTTATTGAATTACGCATCGAGGCGGTACCTGCTATCTAAAATTAAATTAGTGGCGGATCCCGAGCAAGGGCGGTGCACCTGCTTACACAAACGCGAACGCTGTGCCAGCTCGCGTCCTCGGGATATCCTAAGATTTGATCGGGCCGGCTCCTCCCCACAGCCATTAACTGGCGTATCCCCACAATTTGAGCCGACTGTCTGGGCCTAGATCTAGCGTGCGGTACTACTCCCTTACAAAAAGTATTAATTAACTGTACAAACTATACAAAATTAGTAAATTTTGGAACAAACAGATTTCCATGAGATCACGTGTTGCACCCCCAGGTCATTTAATTATACACGTGTTTTTGATATTATTGAGGAGTAGAAAGTGTTACTTAAACAAGTAAATTGTGCCATTTGTGCTCTCCACCTCCTAGGTAACACTGATAAACTGTTACCTATGTGAAGCAATATTTGCATAATCTGCAACACCCATCAGCTACATATCAGAAAAGTCAAGTAAAAATAAAAATACAATTTGAGGTTTTAATTCAGTCTCCATTAAATTTTGAAAAAGAGGCACTCCAGAAAGAATGAGTATTTAAAAGCGAGTCGCACGCACGACCGCCCAGTGAAATTGTGATTTATCATACAATGACATTGACATCACTTCTTTTTCACAATAATGTTAGTCCTTGTAGTGGGCTTCGGACTCTATACTACGACTGAAGATGACTAAACAAAGCCGAAACAACAGAAGCAAAACACCTTCCATCCCAGAAAGAACGGTAATGTGTAATTTATTGACGTCAAGGTCTCAATCAATATAGACATGCAAGCCAAACTCCGAGAACGGATTACGGACACACACTAAACGTAACGAGCGCCGTACCTCAATACTCTGAGAGGATGATGTTTTGGTTTTTGAATCTGAAATGTACATTAAAAACAATTGCAAAGGGTTTATCCCTTTTCAAGCCTTGAATAAAAAGTAATAACCTTAATGGGCGTCCAATTAATTCCCCATCACTATTAGGCGCAACCGGGTTAAAGACGTGGGGCACGCTGAATTTTAAATCGCAGCTATCAACCAGTAAAAGCCACTTGGCTATGGGAAACCCACACGATCTGTCCTGGATAAATCAGATTCTTGACACGAATTGAGAAATAAGCCTAAACGTGCAACTGTTTTGATGGTACAAAACATCATTGAACGTCTGAATGAGAAGACGACCTCATATCAACCGATGTATTAAGAACTACTCACCTACCAGAAGGCCGAACACCTTATACCAATACAAATTTTGAGTGTTTTACACTAGTTAAGGTGCAGAGTATTTCAACACATTCACTTTCTAATTTAAAATTCTAAATTTTGAAGGTTTGTGGAAAGAAGCAAAGATGCTATGAATTTGGGGTTTACAACAGGTAAGAACGCCCTATTGGCGGAATCGTTTTCATCCAATTTAAATGTGTGTTTTTGCCTTTGAGCAACACCAAGAAGTAACCGATCAGGTATTGTTTCGGTCTCAGGAGCTAAAAGCACGTACCTCATTAGGTGTTACACATTAACCCGGTTGCGCGTAATAGTTATGGTGGAATTATTGACGCCAATCCAGGTTTATCAATTATAAGGTTGAAAGGGATAACCGCTTAAGCCAATTGGTTTTAATTACATATAGAATTCAAAACCAAAACGTCAACCCTCTCCGGAGTATTTGAAGTCGGCGCACGTTTACGTTTCGTGTGTGTCCGAGATCCGTTTTCCGGCTGGCCTGCTTGCATGTTCTAAATTGATTGAGCCAGCGTCAAAAAATTACTAACCATTCCGTCTTTCAGGATGGAGGTGTGCTTCTGTTGTTTCGACTTTGTTTAGTCCTCTTCAGTCGTGAGATGATAGGTCGGAAGACCACTACAAGACAACATTATAGTTTAAAAGAATGTGATGACATGTCATTGTATGAATAATCACAATTCACTGTAGTGAGCGGTACGAGCGTTCGACTCGCTTGTTAACAATACTCCCTACTTTCTGGAGCTGGCCCCTTTTTCAAAATTTAATGAGACGCTGAACTTAAACCTCAAAATGTAATATAAAATTTAAACATGATTTTCTGATAAGTAGCTGCGGAAGTTGCAGATTCCAGCAACTCTTGGCTACACAAGGTAACAATTACAGTTACCTAGGAGTGATGGAGCGCAAGGCACAATATCCTTGTTTGAGTAATCATACCGTCCTCAATAAATATCCCAACACCGATCAAAATACAGACTCGGGGTGTGCCCCCGTAACGTCAGAAATCATTATGTTTCCAAAATTTCAAAAATTACAAGTTTGACCGAATTAAGTCATTGATTTTAATTCGTTTTCGAAATTTTATACTTCCAGACTCTCATCTCAGAAGTTTAATCCTTTAATATATTAAATCCTGTCGTGTGACTAAAGTGTACAACCTGATGTAGGTACGAGCTTTTTAGCTCTGAGACCGAAACAGAAAGGTACTTCTTGGTGATGCTCAAGGCAACACAGCATATTACATTGGATTGAAACGATCCGCCACTAGGTCGATCTTACCTTATGTAAAACCCCCAAATTCATAGCACTTTGGCTTCTATTCCACAAACCTACAAAATTTAGAATTATAAATAATAGAAGAGCTGAAAGTGTTGAATACTTGGCACCAAACTAGAGTAAGCACTCAAAATTGTATTGTAAATACGGTGGTTGCGGTAGGGTGTGTTAGTTCATAAATCGTCGGTGAATATGAGTCGTCTTCTCAATCAGACGTTTCAAGATCGTTTGTACCATCGAAACAGTTTTGCACGTTTAGGCTTCTATTTTCACAATTCGTGTCAGCATCTGCATATCCGGCGATCGAGTGGGTTTCCCATAGCCAAGATGGCTTTTTTACTGGTTGATAGCTGCTATTAAAATCAGCGTGCCCCACGTTCATTAACCCGGTTGCGCGAAATAGTGGATGGGGAAATTATTGAAGCCATTACAGGATTATCATTTTATTAAGTGATAACAGGTATAAACCTTTGCCAATTGTATTTAATTACATTTAAATTCCAAAACCAAAAAACATCAACCTCTCCATATTGATGTCGGCGCACGTTACGTTTCGTGTGTGTCCGAATCCGTTCCGGCGTGTCTTGCATGTTTTTCTAAGTTGAATTGAGCCTGCGTCAATAAATTACAACCATCCTCTTCAGGCTGGAGGTGTGCTTCTGTTGTTTCGACTTTGTTTAGTCTCATTCAGTCGGAAAGATAGGTCCGAAGACCACTACAAGACAACAAATTATAGTGGAAAATGCGGAGTGATGTCATGTCATTGATGAAAAATAAACACAATCACTGGGCGGTACAGCGTTCGACTCGCTTTTACATACTCCTTCCTATTCTGGAGTGCCCTTTTTTCAAAATTATAATGAGACTGAAACTTAAACCTCAAATGTATATAAAATTAAAAACATTGATTATACTGTGATATAAGTAGCTTAGTAGTTTGCAGATTCCAGCAACTCTCTACACAAGGTAACAGATTACAGTTACCTTAGGGATGTGGAGTAGCAAGGCACAATATCCTTGTTTAGTAAACATTCTCTGCCTCATTAAATATCCAAACACCGTTCTAAAATACAGACTCGGTTGTGCCCCCGTGAACTCATAAATCAGTTTGTTCCAAAATTTCAAAATTTACAAGTTTACGCGAATTAAGATTCAATTGTTTTAATTCGATTTCGAAATTTTTTATACTTCAGAATCTCTTCATCTGAAGTTTAACCTTTAATTATTACCGATCAGTTCGGTACTAAAGAGTACACCTGATTAGGTACGAGCTTTTTAAGCTCTGAACCGAAACTGATGGTACTTCCTTGGTGTTGCTCAAGTCACCACACCATTAACATTGTATGTAAACGATCCGCCACTAGGGCTTTTTCTTACCTGATTTAAACCCCAAATTCCTAGCCACTGTTGCTTCTTTCCACAAACCTTCAAAATTATAGAATTTTAAATATAAAATTGAAGTGTTGAATACATGCACCTACTAGTTGTAAACACTCAAAATTTGTATTGGTATAAGGAGTTGCGGTAGGGTGTGTAGTTTCTTAAATACTCGGTGATATGAGGTCCGTCTTCTCAATCAGACTTTCAAGATCGTTTGTAAACCAATCAAACAGTTGCACGTTTAGGCCTCTATTATCACAATTCCTTGTCAGCATCTGCTTATCCGGCGATCGTGTTGGTCCCCATACCAAGATGGGCTTTTTACTGGTTTGATAGCTGCGATTAAAATCAGCGTGCCCCAGACGTCTTTAACCCGTTTGCGCGTAAATAGTGATGGGGGATTATTGACGCCATTTACAGGGTTATCATTTTATAAGGTTGAAAGGGATAAACCCTTTGTCCAATTGTTTTTAATTACATTTAGAATTGCAAAAACCAAAACATCAACCTCTCCGAGTATTGATTGTCGGCCGCACGTTACGTTTCGTTGAGTCCGAATCCGTCCGGCGTGCTTGCATGTTTCAAAATTGATTGAGCCTGCGTCAATAAATTACAGACCATTCCGTCTTTCAGGATGGAGGTGTGCTCTCTTGTTGTTTCGACTTTGTTTAGTCCCTCTTCAGTCGTAGATAGGTCCGAAGACCACTACAAGACACATTATGTTGAAAAGAAGTGATGTCATTGTCATTGATGATGAACTCACCATTCACTGGGCGGTACCGAGCGTTCGACTCGCTTTTTACATACTCCTCTTTCTGGAGTGCCCTTTTTCGAAGAAATTAAATGAGACTGTGAACTTAAACCTCAATGTATATAAATTTAAACTTGATTTTCTGATAAGTACTGAGGAGTTGGCAGTATTCTCAGCGAACTCTGCTACACAAAGGTAACAGATTACAGTTATACCTAGGGAGGTGGAGAGCAAGGCACAATATCCTTGTTTAGTAAACCATTCTCTCCTCAATAAATATCAAACACCGTTCTAAATACCTGGATGTTTCCAATTATTTAGTGATATGTAAATCAGTTCTCTAAAGATCATAGTCCAGTAGATACCTATTGTGATCTGTATTATTAAAGTTTATTTTTAATATAATTAGTGTTTTATTTGTATCTCATGTTTTTGAGATAGTGTGAATAGAGTTGAAGAACATGCCATTGTCATTCTTGGCTTATCAGTGTCATAACAATCTGATATGATTAGTATATATTTACCAAGATTCTAGTTAGTGTTATCTAAATCTCATAACCCTAGGAATTGATCAGATTGCAGATCTCAAAACGCAGTGCTGCGCTCTTTTGCAGCACTAAACGATTGCAAAGGTCTGGAAAAAATAATGTTAACTTCACAAGCCTTTCTTCGGCAAAAAAAACACTCAAATCAAATCAAATCTGTTTTATTGCTGAGACAATAATACATCGTATGTCAAACGTCAATTAATAATAATATCCTAAAATTTCAGTCTTTCATACTATAATACACATACAGACATACAATGTTCAAAGTCACACCTCTTTCATTCCTCGCCAATGCAACCCTCTTCGAACAGCGGTGTCATTCTTCTAATTGGGCGGCCTCCCAGTTGAAAGCCAAAAACTCACCTGCGTTATAAAACTCTTGAGACACCAAGAACCGTTTTAGGCGAGTCTTAAACGCCTTTGGCGTTGTAGCACCTTTGATTGGATTGGGCAGTCTGTTGAGGAATTGAACACCCGCTTTTGAAGGCAGGCGTTCATAAACCACCGTTCTGTGTCTACGAGTTCGTTAGTTTGCTCTGCCACGTGTCTCATACATGTGTATCTCTTGACCTCTGGTTAAGGTACATTTATTCACACAAAACATAGTTGTTTCCAATATGTAGAGACATGGCAGAGTCAACAGCTGTAATTTATTGAAAACTTGCCTGCACGACTATCTGAATTTGATTTTTGAGATGATTCGAATTGCTTTTTTTGGAGTCTGAAAACTCGTTGCAACTGAGTGTTAGCGCAAGCTCCCCAAAGGATCACTCCATAGGCTAGGTGGGGGTATATCAAGCCATAATAAGCCGTAATCAGTACCTGGCTCGGGCAGTATTTTGCTAAAGACCTCAGAACAAAGATGCCTTAGCAGATTTTGGCGCAAACATGATCAATGTGCACATTCCATGTCAGTCCTCGATCAAGGTACATTCCAAGGAATTTTGAAGAGTAGACTTCGTCCAGTGTGGAGTCAGCCATCAAGATGGCAGGTCCGCACTGGTTACCCACAGTGCGCAAAGAAAGATTTAAAACGTTGGTTTTTGAAGAGTTTATTGTGAGGTTGAGGCTGTAGAAGTATTGGACACAGTTATTCATATCAACAAAAGCCTGTTGTTCCAAAACTTCGCTTGATCTTGCATTGAAAAAAAAGAGTCGTATCATCTGCAAACTGCACTGTTCTTCCATGCAGAAGCGATGATTCAGTGTCGTTGACATAAAGCAGGAAAAGCACAGGACTGAGGATAGACCCCTGGGGGACTCCATATCTAAGATCTATTGGTTTGGATGATTTATTTGATATCTGGACAACTTGGGATCTGTGGCATAGAAATGAACTAAGTCATTTAAAAGGCACGCTTCGAATGCCGTGGGACTCAAGTTTGTCGAGCAGTATATTGTGGTCAACGCAGTCGAATGCTTTGGACAGATCCAGGAACACACTCATTGTGTGGTTCCAACATTCAATCCCCTCTACAATCATATCGACAAGACCAACGACTGCGTCGGTTGTCGATTTACCCTTTCTGAACCCAAACTGTTCATTTGAGAGCTGATTGTATTTGTCCAAAAAGTAAAACATTGTTATAAGAAAAAGCTTTTTAAAAATTTTGCTCAATACTGGAAAAAATTGAGACAGGCCGGTAGTTACTTATAGAGGCTGGGTTGTCTTTCTTTAAAATTGGAACAACTTTTGCAATTTTAAGGAGAGAGGGGAACACTCCTGTTTGGAATGAATAATTTACTAATTCAGTTAAGGGTCTCACTAAATGCTTGCAACATTTTTAATGAGCCATGGGGACATCAGATTGAGGTCGTTTGACTTTTTGGCTGGGAGCTGCTGGATAATTAGGTGAAGCTCATCCTCAGCAACAGGCGCCAACGGCATTGATGCTGCTGGGCTTTGCCTTCGCGAGGGGCGTACTTTAGGGTCAGATGGCCGAGGACCTTGCCCGTCAGCAACGGATGCGAAGAACTTGTTAAAGCGACTGGAAATCTGTCTCATCCTCCACAAGCCTATCCCAAACTTTAATTCTGGTTTGTTTGTGTGCATTTGTTTTATTGTTTATGATGCCCCAAGTTGTTTTAGAAACGTTTTTTTGAAGAGAGAATTGATTTGGAGACATCGAGTCCTTCCGCAGCTTGGATCACTTTCTTATGTAATTTTTTATAATTTCTGTAAAATATCTTAAACTGTTCATTAGAAGTGTTTTTTATAAATTTCGGACATACATTTCAGTTTCTCTCTAGAAACTAAAATTCCTGGTGTCTTCCAATTGTTTTTTTTTTTAATTTTTGTCACAGACATTAATTGTTTTTGTAGGGCAGCAGGTGTTAACGTGGAAATTACGAGTGTCAGTAAACAATTTAAACTGTCGCTCAACGGGTTGAGATGAATTTAGAAAATTCCATCTTTCTTTAGAAAGGCCTTATGTCTCTTATTGTTTGTTTAATTTTGGGCTCCCTTGTAAGTTGTATCCCACTAATGACGGCCTCTTGGCCGTAGTGGTCAGATATAGCTGTATTCACCACAGACACTGCGACACTTGGGTAATTGGTGATTATGTAGTCGATTACTCTTTTTGTTGTAGCCGTCACTCTCGTTGGAGATTTGACTAGCAAATCAAGCTGAAATGACCTAAGTAAATCGACCAAACGAATTTTTGCATGGTGAGTGTTGTCCAACGCGTTGGTGTTGAAATCCCCACTAATTACAAAATGCTGACGTTGATTAGTCAGACATGTCAGTAATTTTTCGAATTTTGAAAAGAAGGTGTCTTCGTTTCCATTGGGAGACCTGTAAATTCCGATCACGAAGAATTTGGATGTTTTTGTTTGTAGTTTGATCCTCACTGCTTCGAAATATTTTTCGATTGAATTATGGATCGGAAAGGAGGCAGACGCGAAATTTTGTTTAAGAAAAATGGCAACTCCTCCTCCTCTGGAGTGGGATTGGCAATACGCGGAAACCAATTCATAATTTGGAATTTTGCACAGTGCGATGTTATCCTTGTTGAAACCGTTTTCCGTTATTACAAGAAGATCTGCTTTCAGATCCTCGCACATGAGTTGGATTTGATCTAATTTGTTGGTTGCAAATTGGGAATTTTGATGAAGCAGCTTTACTTCCGTTTGTCTGTGAGTGTTTGTGTGTTTCTGATGGTTTTTAGTAGTAAATTTTGTCCGCTGATTCAAAGTGGGGTCCCTAAAAAACCGAGTCAATTCCAGCTTGCACAAGATCCGCAGAGCGTCTAATGGTCATCAACGGTGGAGATTTTACTGCCTCCGCGTAGCTGTTGTAAGGCAGCGTCCAAGGCCCATCAGGACTAAGCGGTACACCGTCAACATCGGCAGAAGATACTGTTAGCAGCAGAGACGGCGGCGGCGACGGCAGTGATGGTGGCGCTGGTGGTGATGGAGGTGGTGGTGGTGATGGAGGCGGTGAGGGTGGCGATGAAGACGTTTGTGGTGATGGTGGTGGTGGTGATGGCGACTGGTCAGCAGTGACTAAGCTGGCCTTCTTCTGGCCGGCCACCACCAGTTCGGCAAGTATCCGCTTTCCCCTCATAGTCAGGTGCTGGCCATGGCGAGTGAAGTGTCGCATTCCGGTGGCGTTGAAGTCCAGCAGCACAGACCCCTTACACCTGATTCACAGCTCCCTTATTTAGTTGTTAACACAAGTCATCTCTTGGTTAACGTGGTGGGAGGGGGGAGGTCGTGGCGATAAGGCAATGTTGATACCATGACCTTGGCTGTACGGGTGCATGGAGATCTGGTTTTCCAATTCCTGGTAGATGGTAGACGACCGACCGGCTCCGATAACATTCGTTCCGTCAATCAGAACGCTACAGCTTCCCGGGGGAGGAGGTTGACTCCCCTCAACCACCATGAACATAGTAAGTAATATTATTTATATCAATATATTTTTGCCGAAATAATACTTGTAGGAGATAAAACAAATATCAGTAATTCGCATCAACAATCAGACACTGTCACAATCTAAATAATCAATTATAAAACAAACTCCCAAATGTAGTAAAGTATTCACTTGTACGCCTTAGATCTCGGAAAAAAACTTGCGCAGAGAAAATCTCGAGTTTTCTGTTTTGTATATTCAACGACTCATTTCACTTGCTAATAAATAAATTACCATAATCTCAATTCAGCACCATTCAAATTAGCTTTCTTCGCCATTTCCTTGACACCCAAAAATAGATGGATAATTATTCGGTTCGATTGTCAACTGTTGCATGGAAACACAACCACTTGTTTATCCCAATTAGACTGCATCAGTGTTCTGCCATTTCCATGAATATTTCAATACCAATTTGTGTGACAGAATTTCATACTGGGTTTGAGTGGATGAACAATGTTATTTCGTACGAATTTTACAAAATGTTAAATGCGTGTTAGCATATTCGATAAATAAATGCTCTGTTTGAAGTACGTAATAGTCATAATCATTTATTTGACAGATTAGAACAAAACAATTTCCAGTGTACGTTATACAAATCTGAGGTATTTTCTTATTTTGAATTTTATTGTTATATTTCACTATTTGTGTTTGGATCAAATGTTTAATAGCCTATCTTATTGATAAAAGTCTTTCAAGAAACATTGCAAATTTACCCGTCATATTTTGCTTCATGAGCAGGCTCAGTTTTGGAATTATAACCGCCAAAGAAGCACAATAATGTAATCCTGTTGCAGTTCCAATATCAAAAATGTTGTGTTATAAAATAAATAAAACAAAAATTATATATAGATAGTGATTTGGATTCGAGTCCTGGTGGAACAGCAATTAATAAACTAGATTTTTTATTAATCACTCAGGGGGGTAGGATCAAAACTCAGTAACTCCAAAGATAACAATTTTGGGAAATCCCAAAAAAACTGTTTTCGTTGTTTACTCATGGTCAGGAATGAAAGTAATGACTTTTTAATTTGTAAAATAATCATAGAAAGGTTAGACCTGTAATTATTTCAAATTCCTAAATGTTGATCCTCATAATGTATTATTTGTTATCACCAAGTATTAAATTTTTTTAGTTAAATAAGTAAAATTTATCTTTAGTTCAGTTCAATGGTTTGCACTTAATTTAATAATTTGGTATATAATTTGTATTAGTCTTTACTAGCCAGATTAGTAAAGGCAGATTTACATTAATTTAGGTATTGAAAATAGGTACACATTTCTTTATTCCTACTACATAAATGTAAGATGAAAGTAATTACGTATAATTTTGGGGGCTTAACAATAAAAATAGGTTCTTTGTCAGCTACTTCATACAACTGACATTTTTGCGGTGCTGTAGGTCCGTTTAAAACTCTAAACAACTATGTATCTTCTAGATTACATCGATTTTCCCCATAGTGTTTAACTAAAAGGTTTTTCGCATCATTATTGTTTGCATTGCTAAGAATGTTTGTTTCTGGTACTGGCTCCGGAACAGTGTCTCATGAAGATTTTCCGGGAAGAAACGGTAAGCTGTAGCCTGCACACTCGCTAAGGTAAGGGTTTTACATACACTGTAAGTTTTTCTAGGTAACTAAGCTGAATTTTTACGTGAGATTTTAATATAAACCTCTCTTACATTTGGAAATTTTTAAATGCCACTGATTGGTAAGCTATAATATGCAGTGTTAACACAGTGTTTGAAGACTCGAATAACTTGCAGTCTTTTCCGACAATATTTACAGTATAAACTTCTTATATTATTTTGCAAACTTCCTCAGGATATCTTATTAGTTCCAATTACCTGAATAAACTGGAGAAATTAACTGGAGATAAATAAACTGGAGAAATTAACAAAACTCCAAGCGCGATAAACAATAAAGTTTAGAACTTACCACCAAAACACAGCATAAAACGTAACCAAAACCAACTGAGCCATTCAGTGCTTTACTCTGATTGGCCAGAGTATCAATGATTACTCAGCCCGTAATGGTTGAAAAATTTATGGATCTAAACTCTCTAAACACCAGGAGCACTTGTAGTATATAGGATGACACTTCAGGTTTTTATTTTCTAATGACGTATATTACTATTTCTAAAGTTCGTTAAACTTCGTTGAAATTTGTAAACAATGTTTTTACTGCCTTTTTCATACACCCCTTATTTTTTGTTTTATCTTTTTAATGGTGTATGTTACTCTATATAAGTTAGTAAATCTTCGATGTAATTGGTAAACAAAGCTGTTTACTTCTTTTGTGTACACCCCGTACATACAAGGTTTTTAAGAGGAATATCCAATACCGAACATGCTTTTATTCGTCTCGTCAAAATAATGAAATAACGTTCTTATAAACATAGGTCCGGATATCCTTCGTTGGTGAGTTATACAGGGACAAAGATTTAACCTGAGTGATATTTCAAACTGAAAGTTTTAGGGTGTTAATTGAGGTTTTTTATATTTTTTTTGGTTAATTACATAGGTTTTATGTAAAATGAGCTAAAAAATCGTAAAAGTGCTGTTACAGAATTGCCTATGATAAAAGAATGAAATCTATGTTCAATAAAGTCTATCGAGAATTTAATTCTAAAACATAATTTAAATAAAGTCAGTGAAAACAGAGTTGTTTTTTATTTCACAGCCTAAAACATACTACATACTTATTTTACTAGACGCTCTTGTAAAGTTAAAACCACTATGGTTAACAATGCACGGTAAGACCCACAACTACTCACTAATACATGTTTATCCTCACCCGTATCATACGTAAGAGAATAGCTAAACAGTGTCGAGTGACCCCACGGTAAACCCGTTTATTGCAGGTACTGGAGCTTCTGTCCTATATTGTCCCCTAAGGGCTGTGCTCCTTCACTATCTACTGTATTTTACTGTACTTTTACGACCCTGAGCAATTGCCTGAGATAATAAACATATTGCCTGGGCTGTACACGACCGTAGTAGCAATATTTGATAAATCCATCCATTCCGTGAGATAACGTTTCTTATAGTCATATTGTGTCCTTGGGTCACTTAAGATTATGAATATTATCTGAAATTGTTAGATATTTGTTATTGCACATTTCATTTCAGATACGAGTTGAAACTTCGTGGAAATCCAGCTCTATCAAACTCTTTGCAGCCATCTCGATTTGATTCTATCAATTTATCACCCGATATTTAAATCGAAATTTCCGTAATATTGTAATAGGTAAAGAGTTTTTCTAAATTAAATTAATTGTTTAGGTAAATAATTAAAATATAATGGTAATTTTTAACAAATTAAAATATTATTAGATAGAAAGTTCAGTGTAAATGTTTTTACAATTTATCCTGTAGAAGGTCATAATTGATTTCAATCCCCCATAATTAAACAAGTCATGTTAAACTTTGTATGTAGCTTTTATGCGTATTAATTACATATTTCATTGATTGCAAGATAATTAGCCAGTTTTCTTTAAAATCATATTACTTTTTTCTGAAATAAAACTCGTATTGGGTCTATTTTATGTTGATGTGAACTTTCTCCTGCACAACCTTTAAAAGCTCGTAACAGTATACGCATTCGTTTTATTCCACATGAAATTAACTTAGTTTGACGTCCTTTACATACAATTAATTATACACAAAAATGTATACCAAAACCTAAGTATTATATTTTAATTCTCAATTTGTTTGAATAAATGAGGGTTAAAAAACAATTTTCTGAAATACACTGTTTTGTTAATTAATAACTTAAAATATTTAATTTTTTAAACTGTTATATTGTGTTCAAGGACTGTAAGAGAAATTATATTTCTTTAAATATGTGTATTTCGTTACCAGTTGATAATATGCAATTTTCCAAAATTGTAACTTCATACACAGATTTACTTTATTATTGGAAATGTAAGACTAAAATAAACTGTAAGGATAGTGGTAGTATCGGGATTATAAGCTCAAAATAGAATACCTTTATTGTAGTATGAAGTTCAAAGTTAAATGAAAGTGTCAAAATATCAAACTTATTATAACAAAAGTAATAGTTGAAAACAACTAAGGTTTTAGATTTATTAAATTGAGGAGTGAAATCAGCCGAAACAGTTCCTGAGCCAAAATTTAGTTTAAATCCTAATACTAATACATATATCTTCAAAACTTTCATGCTGAGTAAAACTGCCTCACCACAAAGTTCTCCCTGAATTCAACATGAACTCTGTTGCTGAATTTGTTTCTGATGCACTTAAGGCAATTAGGAATCCTCCCACTACACCTGGCACTGAAATGAAGGTGGTGCAGACGATTTTAAATAGAGTAAATGTTTCAACATGATATAGTTAAAATCTTTCAAGGCACAAATTACTGAAGACAGAAAAGAAACAAAAATTGTGTTTGGTCACTGCATGAGGAATATGGACATTTAAAGTAATCGTTTTTAAGTATTTTACAATAATTATGCCTAGTGGAGAACGGCTGACGGTGAAAATGTCAGACTTTTACAGCATGTATGTGAAATATGACTGGGTGTATCATCATATTTTTATTTAGAAACATAGCAACCTGGACAAAGCCAAAATAATGTGTGCAATGTAAACTTTACTTTATTGTTAAGGTTAAAGTTTATATATTATAGAAATGCTGAAAGTTTATTGATTTAACTTAAACTTTACAAAAAAGGCATTTCATTTTTTCAAGTTATGTCACCTTTCTCAATTTTAAAATAGGAAGTAGAATGTGTCTTACATTTTTACTTAACACACTTGATAGAACACAATACAGGACTTAATGTTCAATCAAAATAAAAAATGATGTTTCAATGATTACAAACCAATGTCCACCAATGTATTACAAAACCACATATGAACCTATAACGAAATCGGATAGTTATAACGTATTTAACCTCTTGGCCCCCAATAACATTTTTTTTAATGACGCATAGTAAAAATTATGTCTGTTTCCGTTTATTCTAAGTTTTCAAGTCGTTTATAAAGGTTTTTTAGTGAAGACACTACAAGTATTATGTTAAGTTTTTAATGTTCATTTTTAAATTTAACCTTGAGGTAATAAACCGACACACATCTAATTAAAAATGTATTAAAACGGACGGAATATAAATAAGTAGAATATATCATTTATCAGTAATGAGGGACTTCCCATCTTATTTTATCTCAGAGCGTTAGGCCTGTTCGTTTAAATTTTCAAAAATTTACTATACAATAATAAAAATGAAGTTGGTAGAAAAGAATGCAATAAATTTGTTACTGCACTTTATTTTGGACAACTCTTTTACTCAATTTAAAAAGTGTATATCTGAGAGTTAAGCGTGAATATATGCTATAAAATTAAAATACCTAGGAGATCTTTCTTAATGGAAGCAGTTTCTCAATAAATAATTTATGCATGTGATGAAAGCCTTAACGTCCTCTGCGAATATATTCAAAGGCATTTTCAAGCCCAAACCTGCTTATAGAACACTCCTAATTAAAAACAATTCTAATATAATAAATATAGTTATTGAAAGGAATATCGCAACTATGTTGCCACAAGTATTATAGTTTATTTTTTAAATACGAAAATAAAGTCTCTACCATGACTCGTTTAATAATGTTAATTTAGTAATTAGTGAAGTACGGAGGAGTAATAAATATCAACTACCGAATGAGTATGAAAATTTAATTAAGCTAGACCGAAAACACTACTAGTGTAAGGACGGTGGTTTTAACATTTCAGAATTGTTATGCAAATATTTACAGTCTAAGTCTTGTCCGTAGACAAATATGTGTTTAAAGAATATTTGAAATCCAGGTGTTAATAAATTAATACAACTGTTTAAAATTAAATTGGAATAGTATTAAATTCTGATCCCTCTAGCCTACTTTACAAGTAATGTATTATTTATTTCATAACTTATTTATGTAGTAACCTTTTTGCCTTAAGTAACTTAACAATTACAGTTTACATGCTCTGTAATGTAGATGCACTGTACTTGAGTTAGATACATCAGAGTGAAACTTTGATCGAACGTACGAAGGTTCTAGTTGCAGATATACTCTTAAGCAATAATATGACATTTCGGATGATGTGCCTGGATATTGGATCTAAACTATGATATTTTATCACGTACGCCTTAATAATATTAAGATATAATAATATTATAAGACGGCAAACAAAACCTGTTTGTCTGTATAGTATGTGTTTAATATTAATAGAAGTCATGGATTAACCACAAAAGTGAATATAAAAACCGAAATAAAAAGAAATTGGTGAAAAATACACAACACTGTACATATTAATACTTTTAAAATATCCATGGAAACAACAAAGGACAGGTAGTATACAACAAGTTTTTGATAAATATAAGTGTTATTTAAAAAATTCCATTGAACTCACACCAAATTAGGTTAGAGAATCCACGACCAAGAACAAGTGGAATGGGCAAAAGCTTGGTAAGGGGCAAGAACTTTTTCATTGTTCAGTTTAATTAATGTTCAAGTCGTGCAAACACGCACGACGTGAAAAATCTACACCGGGAGTACTATGGCGAAGACCAGGATTGGCACAAGGACTTATGGATGAGTTACTAAAATTTTTTACTACTCAAAGTATTTCCTGTAACTATACTTGTTATAAGCAGTCTACATCTTTTTTTAGTGATTAATTACAGCAAAAACAATGAAACGCCTATGTAATATATATATATATATATATATATATATATATATATATATATATATATGTATGTATGTATATATATATATAATAACTTACAATTAACAGGATTTAAATATTTACTGCATTATACAATAAGTTTATTTTCTAGTTTAGTGACGATTATCTTAATAAAAAAATAACTTACGTATGTTTGTTGCAATTAGATAGAATTTGTGATTTATGGTTTTTAACATTACAGTTCTTCTAAGTGTAGAAAAAGAATCAGTTTACAATGGCAATTTACAAGATCCGTTCATACGTATTTTATCGTCTATAGATTACGGAGAAAATTTTTTACTTAAATATTTCTGGGAGACATCTTTTAGGTATTTTATATTAGAGTAATTATTGAATATTTTGAAACGTTAGCAGCTCACATAATCTCTAAACCACTGAATTCAAAATTTCCAATAAAAAAAAATCATATAAACCAATTCATTGAGTTATGGTATGCCAAAGGGATCAGTTCTAAGTCCAATTCTTTCTGAATCACGTCAATGACGTAGTGGTAATATTTATGCACAGAAAGGTTGTGCAGTATACTGAGAACATGTCCCCGTTTCATTAGCAAATAAAAAGCACTGTTCTTAAACAGCAGATTTTATTTTAAAAAATCAAGAAATACATAAAAATTTCAATATCCTACATTTAAAACAAATTCCTTAAAATCAAAATTTTCTAAAATGTTTTGGCATTCAAGTTTTAAAGTCACCTAGCCCTACTCAGGTTTTTATGACGGCGTATTAGGTATTGATTTTCTCCCATATTACTTACGGACTGGTGTTATGGGGTGATTGTGAAATAAATGTTCAAGCAACAAAAAGAAACAATCCACACTATCACTCAGTTGAAATTGAGAGAGACGTGCTAGAAAGTCTTCAAACGTTTTGCAACTTACACCTTTAAAATGACTCGTAGACTCGTCGGCATGCTTTTTTGTGTCACAAATATTTTTTTTAGCTTTTTTAAAGTATGATTCAGAGACCAATTAGAAAGACTTGGCTCAGTTGCAGGAAGTAGGGAATACTTTGCTAATGAATAGATGTATGTAAGTTATGCTACTTTTATAGCTTGTTTGAATTAGATTTTCTGTGGTGTGTACGACAAACTTTTAGTTAAGGTAACATGGTACCCAAAAGACTTAAATTTTATGTGTTTTTGTTTTATAACATAAAATTAATCAGCATTTTTTCCTGAATTCAGTGATACCAAACACTTGTTAGTAAAAAATATATTTCGTGTATATATTAATTAATTACTAAACCCTTACACACATTTTTGGACCGCAGCGCTGCGAAATCGTGTGCTGCAAACAGCTTGGTAGCAACACACTTGTTATATTGCTGTTGGTGAATTATTTTGTACTATTTTGTTCTACAGTTGGTAGCATTGTATTGCTTGTATTATTTTTGTGCAGGTCTCTAGCTGTCACTCATTGCAGAATAATTCCGAACAATAACATAGCCTACCAACCAGTGTATCTGTTATTGTTGTTGTTTATTCAACTTTGAAGTGAAACTAATAAGTTATTTTTGGTGTTTAGTGTGTTTTGAGTGAAGTGCTTGTGAAAATGCCTAGAATAAAAGCTTTTGGTAAAAAGAAGTTTTATGGAAACATTTACACCAGGCATAAAAATTATCAAAATAGGCCTAACCTAGAAACCTTGGAAACAGTTAGTAACCCAGCAACAAGTCCTACAAATGAGAGAAGCTCATCTTCAAAAAAACTGAAGTATATAGGAAGGATGGGTAAGAATAGTGATTATCTTGCTGAAGAATTTGAAGGAGGTAACATAATCATTGATCTCAAAATTCTTTCAGATCAAATTTGTTGCAATGTTATTTGTAGAAAGTGTAATGCGATAGGTAGCATGAAGCTTTTTGAGGATACAACTAAACGTCAGGGAATAGTTTCAAACTTGGTGGTGTCTTGCTCAGAATGCTCAACAAAGACATCATTTATGTCTTCTCAAAGAACTGAGACCATGCATTTTGAAAACAACCTAAGATTTGTTTACTGCCTAAGGAGTATTGGCAAAGGTCACGATGCCGCCGAGACATTTTGTTCTGTAATAAACCTGCCGCCTCCACCTTCTAGGTTTTGCAAGTATAATAAAAGAGTACTAACTGCAGTACAAAAAGTAAGCAAAACATCAATGTCAAATGCAAAAAGGGAAGCAATAAATGACAATTACGGAAGCAGTGATATCACGGTTGCGATGGATGGGACATGGCAGAAGCGAGGGCATACATCATTACATGGAGTAGTAACTGCCACTAGCCTAGACATAGCCAAAGTGCTGGATGTTGAATGTCTCAGTAAGTATTGTCCTTCATGTAAAATAAATAGCAAAAAAGACCACTCTAACTGCCTAATCAACTATGAAGGTTCTAGCGGAGGAATGGAAGTAGCAGGTGCCATAAAAATATTTGAGAGATCACAAGAACCTCCTGTGCCAGTCCGATATGTCAACTTTTTGGGAGACGGAGATTGCAAATCTTATGATGCTGTGTGCCAAATAAAGCCTTATGGTGGGGTAAGTTACCGTAAATACAATTTTGACTTATTCATGCATTGCATAATTTTACGGCAATAAAATTCATATTTTATTTTTTGTGGTTAATATCGTGTTTAATTTCAGTTAAATTATAAGGTGTTCTTTCCAAAATACTCTTCCACAAATATATTTTGTTTCTATATTAAAGCCTGCGTTTCAGCCCTCTGAGTGTGAAATGCATAGAATTACCATGATATTGTTAATAAACTGGTTCAAAAACGTGATAGTAGAATTAAAGTAACAAATGTAATATGTTTGTCATAGACCTTATAATACTCTTTGAGCAATGTATTTGCATAAACTACGTAATAGTTGTAATAAAGTAACAAATATATGTGGAAGGCCTAATAATGCATTTGGAGCAATTTATTTGCATACAAAACGTAATAGGAGTAATAAAGTGACGAATGCAATGAGTATCTGTCAAAGGCCTCATAATACGCTTGGGAAAATTTTTGATGAGCCAATTGAGATTGTATTGGTATCATTCGACGTGTGGGCTGTTGAATGATTCTGGTGAGCTTTTGATACACGATGAGTTTGTAACGGCCTAATTGGGACTCAATCCACTGCGCAAATCGGGCTCTGTTCGTATCTTCAACTCGCTTCTGCAATTTACCATTCATCACACTAAAATCCTCTCTTTTTACTCAAAATTTATTGAAAAAAAGGTTAGAATTTTTTCAAAAGTTTAAACGTGATTCTAACCTAGATTCCAAAATGGAAGCTCTTATCACCTTCAGGCCCATAGCTGCAAGATGGAATGGGTGCTGAGAGTCATCTCTTGGACAGTAACAATGTGGCATTAACTCCTCTTATGGGCCTTATTAAGGCTCACTGAAGTACAAACACGAAGAGGAGATTAATAAAGTCTTCTCGTGACCGTAATACTTAAATATAGAAAAATTTAATTTTATATCACTTAGTAAACATATCCCTCATTCACACAGTTTGATTCAACAGCTTTGTATTACAAGAAAGTAGTTAGTAGCTATATTCCACAGGTTTATAGGAAGCGGGCATGTTTAATGTTTACAATACACCCGAGAGGGCTGACACTGGAGTAATATTTCCTGAGGGAGACTAAAGTCCCGTGCTCAGGGCGGTGTTTAACGTCATTCCCTTAGTTTAAAGGCGTGACCCTCGGGGGCCTCTCATGACCTGACTGTACTTGTACCCTCTATTACTTTTTATCTCTCACGGAGCCTCAATAAAATCACCTCTTTTTATTTATTGTTTTTTTTATTTTTTATTTTCAATTTATGTTCAATATTTAATTATTATTCATAAGTAACTACTGGCCATACATTTAAGGCGTCAGTGTGAACGTTTGGAGCACAGCCCACTTAAATACAACCTATGTTAACAACAGTAACTAAAATACAGTTTAACGCACATAAAGTATCAGAAATAATAAGAATAGAACTCTTTAAGTACTAATTTTGAGACATTAGCGAAAAAAATTCTTTCTGAATCTTTTCACAAATCAGATCTATCTTCAGTTTTTTCCAATATCTATATGAGGTCACTAAAATCTAATATTTCAGGAAACAGAAACTGTGTAATTTGTTACTATGGATTTAAACAATATATATATATATATATATATATATATATATATATATACATTAAATTGTATAAATGGCAATAGCCTTATTTAATTTCAATAAACATTGAATCACAAAAAGTTCTTTCTCCGCCGGGAGTCGAACACGGATATATATATATATATATATATATATATATATATATATATCATATATATATAGTAAAAATACTTCAGTTATTGCAAGTATTAAAAAAAACTTAACTAATTATCATAAGGAACTTTTTGAAATGTTTTATTATAGCCAATTTTTATTTGCAAAAGTAAATTTCTCTTTGATCATCAAGAATACAAAGATATAAAATTAATAAACCTGAAGCCTCTACATTACTCGATGGAATGTATTGCCAGCAATCTGAACTGGTATTTTTCCATTCCGATAGTTGTGTAGCAGTGCTAATTATAGAATAAGCTATAGAAATACTAATTATTTATTTTGAGGAGACAAATTCAATAAATACTTATATCCTTTTGCGTGATTTTGAGGGTCACATCATTGTTTTAAACATTCAAAAAATATATTTTTTTCCTAATTATCTGTGTAACCCAGATCTCATTATCTGTCTCATTGTTTGTGCAATAATTCTTAATAAAAAAGTCCTTATAGAGTGAGAATTACAGATGCCCTCTTATTCAAAGGAAGAACTTGTATTGATTTTGGAACTGACCGTAAAATTTATGTGTGCTAGTTTTTTTTATTGCGTGTCGATTTATTCAAATAACTAAGTTATCCGTACCAATAACAGTACATTTTTAGTTTTAAAATGATTATAATACTCTGTTTGTATTTAAGATCTATAGGAACAGTGCATCTCGGATCACGCTAGGCAAGCAATATTCGAATTTCTGCTATTTATGGCAGGAAGTCATATTAATCGAGTTATAAACTATTATACAGGTTGATGTGGTGAGGTACGTGTAAAAAATAATTCGGATATTTTTTGAAAAGAAAACCTGTTTTGAATTGGCGTTTATGCGATTGTTCATTATTGCTGTATTTGTTCAAATATTTAGTGAGTTGATTGATGTATTACGTATAAATCTCAAAATAGAATGTTTAAAACGCAGTTTTTTATTTAAATTTAACCACTCACGGTAACCAGCTTTATACGGAGGTACGTATTTTAAGGAATGTCATTGAAAACATTAGTAAAAGAACACTTATTGTTGAAAATCTATAGGTTAATGTGATTTGACAAGGTACGGAAAAATACTAAGATTTATTCTACTGCAGAGAGTATTTACGATAAAATTCTGACAGCTAAGACTCGTAACATATTATCTTCTATCATCTTCCAAGAATAATTTATTTATATTTTAATGCATCTAAAATTTTGTACCTGAACATGTCTACGGCATTGAGGAAAGTGTGGCTCATCGCCTATATTTTTCCTTTCTGACCAAAATACCAGATCCTTCGAGATATACAAGAAAAAATAACAATACGCGTATACGTAGAGGTAAATTGAACCGAAAAATTGTTACTTACCTTACTGTCCAGCAATGATAATAAGCTTGATATCAACTGATATATTACACTTCAGTATTTGGTATTGATCTATAGTATTTAATAAGAGATCATGAGACGGGAAAGGCCATAAAAAGCCATTTATTATCTCACCACGCACGGATAAAAATACCGTTATTTTTCTGACAACTTCTTTTTTCATATTATAACCTTTTGGTTTTTGTTTTATTTGGTTACGGCGATATCTTATAATAAATTGTAGCAAATTTCATTTGCTTTCACAGTTCAATGTGTCAAATAACATTTGTATGTTTTAATCAGACATACAATATTTTTAAATATAATGTAATGATTCCTTGACCATATGCGATGTATATAGATCAAATGCATGTTCAGTGCACTTTACGATAATATTTGTTAATGATAACTAATCATGGAAACAGAACTAATTTAAAATACTGGTTTCATTTTAAGTAGTACTTTTTGAATTTATTCAGCCCTTATGTTTTCATGTTTTACGTCCAATAAACTAGCAGTAATGAAATATTGACGGTATAAAAGTTGTTTACAATATGGAACAATACTCTACAGTAAAATAAATTGCGGACAGCATATAAGCCTGCCGGGTCACGCTGTTATCGCATTAAAACAAATGGTGCCGTAAATTGACAGAATTCCTGGGAGCTTTTGTGGTTTGAATATATTTTCTTCTATGTGAGTTTTTTTTATAAGAACCACAAAATTTAATACTTTCTACGTTAGAATGTTTTCGAGACATTACTTTTTTCCTGATGATAGAAAGGAATATGATTGAATGAGGGATAGCAGTAAGTGTTCAGCCAATAAAATGAAAGAAAGAGATTAAGTATTAAAATAGTGTGAGGGTCTCAATTTTCGCTGGTCTAAACATCAGGTACTTTTTAATTTCCGCTGAGAGTCTTTCAACTGAATAACAACTATTAAGAGAAAAATACAGTAATTTATTAAAAATTACGTTATCAGAGTATAAGTGATACAAATATGTTTGTAAAATACAATTCACAGGAGGCAACAGCAATAATGTCCTGAATGTTGTACAAGTGGTCTAACTCAGGAGTAAATGGTCCCGAGGGACGATAACGTTCGGGGCCATGAGTGGTGTTTATAGTCGTAACCTCAGCTGAACGGACGTGACCCTCTGGGGCCTCTTTCGTGGCCTTTATTTTCTTTCATTATTATATTGTTTCTCACATGGTCTAAATTTAGCTACGCTTAAAAAATAAAAATATTTATATTTCCATAATTATTGAATTAACATCACCTAAATATTGTTTTAGATTTTAAACTGGCAAAAGGGAAACCACCGGAGAATATTTATTTACTGTTCATGCTCGTTATTAACAAAGTCAAAGTAGAGCTTCTTTGCTTATTATTCAGCAAGACTAAAGTTATTTTAACTATCCAACTTGTTTGTTTGAATTATTTCAAAATTTTTATGAGCAATCAAAAAATATATTAAAACAAGGAAGCATTATAGAGATAACAGGATTATTTCGAACAAATTGATCAGTGATACAATAAAATTCAAAACTGAAATTTGTATTACGTAGTTCTTCTGCCTCTGAATGATTGCCATTAATCCTTTCATTGTAGAAACGAACTTTAAAGAACGAAGAATGCACTAAGATTTTATCAATAGTGTAGGATTTGAAATACGAATGAGTTATAGAACTATAATGAAAAATAGACCTAACCATAGTAGCCTTGTGACGCTGTCTTGTCTTCCGTATGGGCGGACAAGCCATCGTTCAACTAGAAAGCCGTTCATTACAAACGTATAATTATACAGTTAATTTCATTAAATATTTTTTACACAGATTCAATTTATCACTTTATAAATTTCATGTGTATATATTTTGCATTATCATTGGTCATCATATTCTTTGAGTCAAATATTAGGATTATCAACTATACAAAATTATAAAACTAGTTATACGGACTAGTTGGGCGTGTTGTGTTTTTGAATACCTTCTCCTCATTTACATAAACGCAAATTTTGAGTCTGCTAAGCGCATGGTATTCGATAGTGGCGTTTATCGGTTGTTTTGTCAAGGATAATAAATAGCTCAGTATGAAGAAGAATTAGTTGCAATTGAATATAGCAATAAACCGATATAGCGGGATATCCAGGGACACGACATAACATAACAAAGTAGGTAGGAGATAGACGGAAGGAATTGTATATCCTGAAATAAGAAAAGCTATTTACTGGCCCTAGAAGACAATATGTACCAGGTTTAAAGTCTCTTGGAGCAGTATCCAGAGATATCCATACATAGACGGCTAGACAGACTGATGGAGTGCTTCTTAAAAACCTTAAAAGACCTTAAAAACAAGCAGCTTCTTTCTTGAACCACCTGGAACTCATTTACCAAGGTTAAAGTTTAAATCATCTTTTTATAAAAAGTTATCACAAGGCGGTCGAACAACGATAAGATTTTAAGAAGGCCCTTTGAATCACGTGTATGTATAACTTGCAAGACCTTTCTAATTTGCGCAAGATTTCAGAGGTAATTTCAGAGATATAAGCATTCAAAAACATTGAATCTCAACCGGTGAGAGATAAGAGGACCTTTAATGTTGTTTCAGTGAATTTCTAAATTAATAACATATTTGTAGTATGCAGCATAATACCGCATACACGCCCTAACTGCGTTGTTATCTTTGTTTAACAATACATTTCACAGATTACACACAGTAATATTATACAATAAGTTGTAGTAATTACTGGACTTGCAATGGTTTCTACATAAATTTAAATATTAAAACTGGGCCTACTGGATTGCTTAGGAAGCCATTGTGCAGTTTATAATCATGATGCAATTAGAGTTATCTTATTATTCTCTATTTATGGAATAACATAGATGAATCTTACTGACAAATGATGTTTACCAATATTTACATTGTAAATATCAAGTCCCATTGTGATATACCAAATCTCTTAAATTCTCCCCTCCCTATTTACCTTTTTATGAATAGAAATTGAGTGATTTACTTTAAGAGCGTTTATATGATCAACTGAAGAGTTTTTTCAACGCATGAAAATCTCTGACTCCTCCCCCTCAAAATGGGGTATTTTGTGGGTAAGTCAACATTTTTAAACAAGAATCAATAACAAGTGGCACCTTATTTTCGAGGTTTTATGAAAAGAAAAATAATGATTCAAAATTGATGTCTTTCAAATTTTGGTGGCCAATTAAATTTTAAATTTTTTCTAAAAACCTTACATTTCAAATTAAATTTACAGTTTTTGTAATACAGGTCACTTTTTAGGGGTTCCTATTTGTAACTTTTGACATACACCCAAAGTACCCCATTTTATTGGGGGGTGGGAGGACCCAAACATTTTAATACGTCAAAACCCCCTCAGTTGGTCATATAAATTACCCCTAAAGTAAATTACTCCATTACAGTTCATAAAAAATTTAACAGGGAAGGGGGTGGGACTATAAAGACACCCGGTATTTTTAAGTGATATAAACATTAAGATACATTTTGTGATATCATTGTTGGTAAATAGGTTGATATATTGGAAAACAGTTTTATACGAGTAATTAATGAATAAGACTATCTTTTATTAAATTAAACAGTAAATTGCTATATTCCGTGTCTAATGATTACTGTCAATCTCATGTGTTAAAAGACCTTTACTCTTTACTAACATCATGCTTTAAATGAATTTACATGTATTTCTTCCCAAGATTTTAAACATTTTTGTTACTGTAAGAGAATGAAAATGACACCTATAATACTTCACTGTCTCTTAAATTTTATAGTAAATCTAATCAGTGAATTTATGAGAGCAATAGAAGGATGGGTTGGTTCAGAGGTAAAACCACTTCTACTCGTCCGATACAGACGTGATGGCGACAGGATAAGCCTCCAGAGATATGAACATATAAAACCAAAAAGTATTAATTGTTACTTCGTTAATTTCTATGTTAATTTTCATATCGAGTGCAGTTCATAAGGAATTATTAGAAGAGGTGTTTGTAGGTTACTTAGAAAAGAGGTTCTCGGAGACAGTTATGCAAGTATGAAGTTCTGTATTTGGTGCAAAATGACCATCAATGCTGCGAGGCATCAAGTTGTCCCTCCGCCCATTCAACCGAGGCGACACACGTCTGAGTTCTCCTTACACCAGCTGCTTTATCTATACGGCTGTCTGAGCGTGAACGAACAGGTGCATTATGATGGAGGGGGATATTAAAAAAAACCAGTAAGATATTCTTCCTATATTTATCAATGCTCTTCCTATCATTACAAGTTCTCTTCTTGTTGATATTAATGTTCTTTTTATTGATATATGTACTCATCCAATCATGATAAGTATCCTCTCTTATATTAATGTACATTTTCTTCCTACCAATATCGGTGCCTTTCCATCATTGCTTTTCCCTCCTTGAACTTGTTTCTGAAAAAGTGCCTATACCGCAGAAATACAATATCACACAGAAGTCTCACTGGAATACAGTTTACAGCGCAGTTGTACGGCCAGACCTGACTACAATATACGCGATCAAGCGCAACACTACGGAATTCTATTGATCGTCCTACTTTCTAACCTCAGTGAGTCGTGAGGTACGAATTGTCTTCTATTAACACCTTTATCATGTATTTTTTGTTTTGTGGCAAAATACATAGCTAATTAACTTTGACACGTAAAAATATATAAAATAAAATATTAATAAATGCAACATGCCTCCCACTTTTACCAAATAGACTTAATATGGATCCCCATAGTAATCCTTTTTATGGACACGAAAAGTATATTACCATGAAATAAATTTGTAATTTTTGTCATATATAACCATTTAGAGAAGCCAATAACAACAATTTGCGGAGATGCGGATTTCTTACAATCACTACAACTTGCCTCAGAATTACTAAGAAACATCGCTTTTCGTAATTGGGTTCAAAATGATGATCTTATTACACACAATATATAAACCGGCCTGAAATAAAGGGATAGCATTGGTCATATCACTAAAAGCTACCTCAATATTATTGTGGTAAGTTTTTTTAGTTTATAACTGAATTTAAAACACTTGAGTAGCAGTCTTTTAGTCATGATTTTGGTTACCCATACTGAATGAAATGCCAAAGTTTATAGTGAACATATTGTTCATAGTAATGGTCCGAGTAAAATGCCTGTTGGAGGTAATGTGGAATTCTTATTGAAGAAATTCTTTCCTATTCACCGTATCTTTCCTCAGATATATTTAGAGAAGCTTCGTAGTATACATTAGTGTTCCAGATGATGTTGAAGTCCTTTGAAACATGATATGGATGAACAAGATATAATGAGTAGCCGATATGTACTTTTTCGATTATCATAACCTAGCTTACACATTTTAGTGAACCTATTTTATCTTAAGTAACAGTCCTAGTATCGTCATTGTAGAGCATATCTGGAATCAGGAGGATAAACTAAATAGCTAGATTTCTAACACTGAAATTCTACAAATATATTTTATACCTCGGAGTTTTGGTAGAAAGCTTCTCAGGTTATATCAGGATTCCTAATTACATTTTTTCGAATAATGGCAGAGACCAACAAGAGAAATAAGATTTTGAGATGTATATTTCCCTTACGACTATAACTTAATTCACAGATGCCATAAGTAATCCACATTTTTTCATATATATTAATCGTTAGAGTTAAATTGAAATAAATATATATGTATATATTTGTTTTGCTTTTAAAGAGTTAACTATTATTCTGAACGAGAATGAACTTAGAGTAGCTTACTTTGCATATGTGCAGTTAATAATGTCGTATGGTATTATTGCGTGGGGCTGAACAAATGAAACTATAATGCATAAACTTAGTATAATTCAAAAATCAACAATAAAAGGGGCAGATTAAGCGTTGCCTGACCACGACCCAATTCCAAGAGACAAGACTTTTTACTGTCCGTCAAATTTTCACTAAAAATATATTATTACATATATAATAATTTTACCGAAAATTGAATTCCAATGACTCATAATTACAGCAATAGATACTCTAGAAACATAGGATTTACTACCTCCAAACGTATTAAATCGTTTTCAACTACTAATTTATGTTATATTTTTCAACTGCACTACATAAAGGTATGCTTGAATTATGAAAGCATACAGATGTTTCAAACACGGGCATTGTCGCCTTTTAAAAGGAAAGTATCAGAACGGTTTATCAGTCTCAGTGAAGAGGAAGGTGAAGCCATTATTGTGACAGAGTACAGCAGGAGGACCTAACTTTGCTTCTATCACATATTCCTCAGTCATCACGTCAAGCGATGCACATAGCCTACTGCTTGCTGCTCATGGGTGATAATAAATAAATCAAACTGATATTGCTTTTTAATTATTGATTTTAATATATTATTTATATTGATTGTTTTTTAGTTTAAAGAGGTTTAGAGGGATTTTAAGAGGTTGTGTTCATTATTAACACAAAGATCATCCACGAAAACATTTAACTTAAAAGTTTATTGTTTGTTTCATTTGTTTGTTTTTAAAATTTCAAATTTTAATATATTACAGTTTATTTTCTAAAATCCGTTCCAATTATCTGCACTATAATAGCTTGAGTCTACGCACAGGCTTACTTGCCCATGGAGACCATAATTTCCCTGAAAGAACTGTATCCAGTACATGTGTAGTCTTTTTACTTTTTTGTTTTTCATACACAATTAATACCTTCTTTATGTTTTAAAATAAAATGTAATTTAAGATACATATGAGTTTTAATTTGTATTATTGGAAAATAAATATAAATTTTTTAACTCAACTCATTCATTTATATTGGAATAAAGAAGAAATCTTGTCCTTTAACAGTACGATAGGAGAGAGTGCAGAAAATAAAGCTATTTTAATAAATAAAGCTCATCGTACAGATAAATAGTTCTACATATATTACAATTCCTAGAAGTAATTTTCTAGAAATTACCGCACTTAACGTTATTCGTGCCAAGAAATATTTCTGCACAAAAGTTCGGAATAAGCCAAGGTTCACATTTGTAGTACATGCAACAACTATTAGCCAATGCTATAAATCTACATTTCATAGCAACCGTGGGATTTTATTCCATTGGAATGTGTTATCAATCAAGCTAGTGTCAGTGTGTCCATTGGTTCTACCAGATTGTAAAAAGCCGTTTATAAATAAACAAAGCTGAGAGAAGGAATATCACAAGAGATAATCTAGATATGTAAGAGAATTTGCTTCTTGAGATAGGACCTTCTTTACTTACTAAGGATGCGACAGGGCTTTCTTGAAATCGTGGTTTTATCCGTTTGTTTTTGGGATAATTCCTGATATAAAATATAACCTAGGCATATGAAAATTTGTATACAGGTATTTCTTGGTCCCACAAAGAACTGCATTGTTTTTAGGATCAAAGGTCAAAGTATAGTCAATCCGTCCGTTTGTTTGTCAATCTGGCAGTCAGGCGATAAATCTAGACAGAACGGTCCCTGAAACTTAAAACTTGGTATATAGTTTCCTCTTGGCCTAAGAAAAACCCCATTAATATTCAAATATAAATAATTTATTAGGGATGAAAGATTCAAAGGGCAGCCCGCCCCCGTCTGAGCGATAAATAATTATTTGATACGTTTTGTGGGCCCTTCTATACTAATTTTATCGTTTTATTTCCTGAGGGATCAAATTGAGATGTTGATTTTTTTTTTGGCAATAGCAATATTGATATGAAGGAAACAGAATTTTCCGGACATTTGCCATCGTTAAGTGAAACAACAAAACAGTAACACTACGTTTCGAGATCTGCCATCTCATATTTTCTTCAGGTAATAACTAACCTAATACATAATTACAAACTAGGTTAAAATAAACAAATCATACCAAAACGTTGTGGCACGGCTAAGTCAGGAATCACTACCACCATGTTGTTTGTCAATTACACTAACTCTAAAAACATGCACTTAATAAAAAACTATACACAACACTAATCATTAAAACTGAACTACAGAATACAGGTCCCAATAAGTCTGCATTCGCTTAACAAAATCCTACGACTGACCAGATGGCACTATCCAATGGCAATAGTTACGCCAGACAAAAACAAGATGGGGGAAATAAAAAGGAGGGGGGACGGGAATGGGCTCTTTTTTGTTATTATTGGTTCATGCCAGAAGAACTTCTTAAAACCATGTTGACTCAGCATTGGTTTATTACAAATATCTGATCAGTTTGATACTTTTGGTTTTCTTTTTAAAAGTTGACAAACAACATGGTGGTTTTGATTCCTGATTTAGGTGTGCCACAACGCTCTGGTATGGTTTGTTTATTTTAACCTAGTTTGTAATTATGTATTAGGTTAGTTATTACCTGAAGAAGAGATCAGATTGCAGATCTCGAAACGTAGTGTTACTGATTTCATGTTTCACTGAACGATGGCAAATATCTGGAAAAATCCTGTTTCCTTCATAATCCTTCCATCGTCAAAAAATAACCTTCAAACAAAGAATATTGATATCTTAATACAAACAGAATAACTCACACATTAAGCTATGTGTTTCCTTTATTTTTCTGTTAAAAACAAAACGAATAGAATAGCGACATTTCTATTAACTTCATAATCCACGTTAATCCACGACATTTTTGAATGTATATATATATATATATATATATATATATATATATATATATATATATATATAAGTAGATATGAATATGGCGGTTCTAGCTCACTTTCGGAGCCAACAGTAAATCAAGGGAAAATACTGTTTAAAGGACAATAAACGAATCTGTAAAATCAAACAGTAACTCACGAATGAAAAATTACCGAATCTATAGCTGTTTGCTTCTACTTTCTTGAGCAGTTTTAATGTAAAATCTCCTTAGAATCAATCTATTGGAAATGTTTTCAAATCTGCTACGAATAAACTATAAATTAAAACTTATAAACGGAAATGATGGAATTTGCTAACAATCACTCGAGAAGTCGGGGAGAATGTGAGTAAAACCACATTCTTTTCACGAGGTTCATTATTTATCTTTTCCAAGTGTACTATAAAATCATCGAGGATTTCTGGCTTAAAATCATAATCAAATTCAATATCCAGATAATGAAAAAATACAGGTAAAATCTTCTCATAATAAACGTGTGTATCGATACCTACAAACCTAATGTATTCTTTGAAAAGGAAAATAATTTTTTCAACGGTTATAAGAGATAAGTAAAAATGTTTATTCTTTTTTCTAAATTCTGTAACAAATTTTGTTTGTTTTTCACCTCCGTATTGTAATTTTGTAAGCAGATTATTCAAATGTGTTAGTTTATTTCGAAATTTCTTAGGTTTAGGTCTTTCGTACAAAATTAAATTACAATCTCTACAAACTAAATATTTTTTATCAATAATTTCTCCTCTATTATAACACTTGTAACAGTTGGCATTATACTCTTCCATTTAAACAAAAAGATTTTTTTATAAATGGAGATTATGGAACTAACTCTGCCGAGATATAAATTTTTCAGCGCAAATGTTTGTGTTTACATTTCTACAACAGAGATAAATAGAAATAATTTCATTCTATTGTACAACTATTTAGGATATTTTGTCTATGATTGCAAAGATTATTCCGGAAGAAATCGAGATTTTTCATCAGCGAAAGAGTATATTTTTGAAGTTTTAGAAGGAATGAAAGAGAATAATATGAATTTAGCAAATTATTTTTCTTAAATAAAAAATCTATTCTACTAAATAGTCATCAAACAACATGAACTCTCCAAAATCACTTCAGTTTCTAGCATTTAAAGAACTTACAACAGGAAATAGTTATAAAGACTTCTTTGAATTACCTAAATATGTGAAACAAATGTTGATATTTTCCTTAAGTGAAAACGAATCCTTAAATGAAAACGAATTCAGAGAACTTTTAAGTACTAAAAAGTGTTCAATGCAATTTATTACAGACAACTTAGATAGCATAAATATGTTAAATGTAATAGGAGATTTTAAATTAAATAATAGAAAAATAAGAAAAATATTCCGATTTTTACAAAATAAACTAAAACACCAACAATCTGACATTTTTCATCGCTTTTATGCTAAATTTCATTGCTTATTTGTTGAAATGTTGAGAAGACAATATCCATACTGGACAAGAAATATGCATACAGCTAGTTTTTTAACAAGTCTTTGTAAACAACAAGATTTATCAAAGGAATTTATAAGAGATCACGCTTTTGTTGTAGATTGGGATAAATTATATGGAAAAAACATTTACGAAACAGATATATTGTGTGTGTGTGTGGTTCTGACGAAGAAAAGAGAAACGTTTGCCATTCAGCAATTCATTACGATATAATGAAAGACATACAAAATGAATGATTGTGTCTTTGGTGTAGTGTTGTTAGTGTGCGTGTTTGCGCTATGGGGAATCACATCACATTCAACTTCTACGGTGTCTATTGTTTAGAGACTTGGCCCTGCACTGCTACTGTCCAACCAAGTTAATGGCTAGGAGCTGTAATTCGGGTCTTAGACTCTGGAATTTTTTTGTTCCCAAGTCTCAATTTTCTTTGGTAACTACTGTGTAGAAGTTGATGGAGAGATACAATTAGGGAATTTGTGTTGGGTGTTTTGTAAGTGTAATGTTGTATTAATGAACGATGTGAATGATGAATGTAATGAACGAATTAAGGAAGAGAAGGAATTAAGGAATGAAGTGGAAAGGTGAGGAAGCAAATGGCGCGCCAACCACAGTTGTCATTACTCGGCTTGTTCTATAGTCATTACACTATGGCCACTCGTGTAAAGACTTGTCCCCAACCACTGAACGACAACCATGTCTTCCTCAATAAAAAGCGCGCCTGAAGCTCTGGGATTTGAAACCCAGAACCTCAGGCTTTGAAGGCAAGCGTCTTACCAACTGAGCTACGGAGAGTCTCGAAAGTTATAAGCTATATCTCTGCTATATAAGTTGTTCAATTAGGAGTGCTAGTTTACAAATTTATTAATAATTTTATATTTCAAAAACCACTCAACCGATTTTAATGAAATTTGGTACACATATAGTAAATACTTAACTCTTTCGACTTAACTTATCCATAAGGGTGAAATCATCCCCTATTTCTTAATATTCATAAAAAAATAAAAAAAATAATCAGAAAAATCTGAAACTTCAAAAACAAGCGAGTTCAACTTAAAATTTCATGAAAATAACAAAATTTTCAAAATCTACCCCAATCATCCCTTATCTTAATACTCTTATATTTCGAGAACTATTGGAGCTTTTTTGCTGAAATTTGGTATATAGGATCAGTAAATATTAAAGTATTTTTTAAAATCATAACTTCCGGTCCAACCCTTAAGATGACCTTGGAATAGTTTTTTGTTAATATCATCCCCATTTTTTAAGATATTCTTTTGAAATTAAAAATGAATACTTATATCAATGTCTTTAACAATTCTGTAAAGTTGTAGAATTATCCAATGAATAATATAGACAATAAGACGATTTTTTCAAAAATTTTACTGAATTTCTCTAATATCGTTCTTAATCACATCATAGGCTAAAAATTTCTCAGAAACCACAACCACATAACAAATCGCGTTTGTAACAGCTTTTTGAAAATCCATATTGATAATTATATCGTTCTTTGAACCAGAAATATTTGTCAAACTCTTTGTTGTATCAATGACATAAATAGGTCTATTCGCTAAAAATTCTTTAGGATTGTAATACATTTCCTTATTATTACAGTAAACTTTCTTAAAATCTTGATACATCTGATACATGATTCTGAAAAGACCTCCTGAAATGTTTAAATTTTGTAATTCATCTGGATAATAAGAACCGTTCAATTTTACTCTGATATTTTTTACATCCAAACTATCAAACTTTGAAGGATTTTTTTCTTGATTATTCTGTCTACCTGTTTGAAAACCAATGAAAACGAACTTGGGATTGAAGATATTTCTATAAATATTTGTAATATCGAACGAATAAGTTGTTCCGGAAATACCTTTTTGTTCAATACATTGCCAATCTAGAAAATTAAACATAATGTTTTGACTTTTTGTAATTTCATCAATCAACCTAATTTTACTCGTGGTTTTATAATCAATCATTGGAACTCTAATAAAAAAATCTGTAATTGTTATTTTTCCATCAACAGGCATAACATTTCCAGTTGCAGTCTTCAGAATCACATCATCGTCTTCTGCTCTTATAAAACTTAGATAAAATCCTCCTTTATAGATCGGAATAGTAACATTTTCAAAAAATCCTAATCCAAAATGAGATAAATTTCCAGCTGCTTCAAAAACACCAAATTTAAAATCTGATTCAAAGCCATTAGAAGTTTGAGAAATAACATCACTTTTTGAATACGAAATAGTTCCTTTAATAGTGCTTAACTGACCACAGTTTTCGACTTCTTCTATCAATTTATTGTGTTTTCTTACTTCAATCTTAGAAAATAAAAACGGTATAAAATTATCGATTAATCTAACATTATCAGTTCCAAGATATGCTTGACCATCTTGTTTTGTTAAAGTTCCAGAAATATAAAACTGGAAGTTAGACGAGCAAAAGTTATCTCCAAAATCAATATTAAACTCAGTTCTTTTATTCGGTTCATTCAAATGTTGTTTACTAATTGGATAGAAATTTTTAAACTCCGCCCTTTCAATATCACTAGCATATTTTCTGTAGTCCGCCATTTAATAAGAGAAAATTTAGAAATTTTAAACAACATGTATAAGAAAGATATCATTTTTTCATCGATCTAATGTACGTTTTTATAAGAAAAGATATAAATTAGAGTCATTTTTTAATGATCTACTTCGTCATATTCAGGATTCTCTTCCTTAAATTTTGCGATCTCGGTCACATATTTCAATAAAATTTGCACAGGATAGTAACCGCTATCTATAATATTGTTCCAATCAACTGTATCTTTATTTTCATCCAAAAACTTTATACTCAAGTGTTGATAGAGACAAAGAACAGACATATGATCTTTTAATTGATAATGTATATTTTCTTGAATGAACTCTGATGATAAAGTTTGATATTTAGCAATGTTATACCAATTCAATTTGTTTACGTATAATCTCATCATATCTTCGGATAATTCATATTTTTGAGAAATATCATCCCAATGTTCTTTTTTCAAATCTCTTTCGTGTTGCATTATAAAAATATCGAAAGCACTGTAATGTCCCGCCATCTCTATTTATTAAGAAAAAATTTCAAGTTTTTATAAATTGGCTCTTTTTAGCGTTACATTCAGCACATTTTCCAGAAATTCTTTTAACTCCATTGATATTTTCGTAATATTTTATATCGTTTGTTGCAGTTTTTTCTTTACATCTCACACAATATATGAGCGCCATTTATATAAGGAAATTTTATCATGCATAAAACCCTACGAGAATACCTATTTCAGTAAGATCTTCCTCGAACTTATTAAGTTTTTCTTCTAATTTTTTAAATTTATCAGCATTTTAATCATTGTATTCGACAAATTTATGACCAATATTCTCAAAAGTTTTCGTAGCATCTAAACTAAACTTATCAAAAGACTCTTTAAATTTAGTAAGTTGTTCATTAATTTCACCAACATCGTCTACTGATCTTTTACTTCTTTCTTCAAGTTTTTTCATAGACTTCTGTTGTAAAATCTTTAACATGCTGTTTATGATTCTCGTAATTTTTGTTTAGTTCATTAAACATTTTTAATATGATCTTCTAATTGAATCATTACAACAACATCAAATGGATTAATTCCTTTACTAACACTGCTAATTCTTTTTCCTTTAAAATCTAAGGCATTTTTAACATTCGGATCATGTAAATCAACAATATCGATGTCTTCTGATAATTTTAGAGGTTTTAAAATTTGTTCTTTAACAACAACATCATGTTTGTCAATACCAGGTCGAACACCGACAATTCTCTTTTTATTAGCCAAACTAACATAATTCTTTTCAACTTTGATCGCTTCAGTAATTTTTCAGCTTTTTCGATATGAGACATTAAATTGGTAAATATTTTTTTTGCACCATCTTCAAATTCTTTTTTCAATGTTTTTATTTTATCAGCAACTTCATTTGAACTCATGAAATTTGCAAGTTTGTTATCATATTCTGCTTTAAAATCTTCAATCTCGACAGCAAACATATCTGAATCTGGAAGGTTTTGTAATAAATTTTCTAACTTGTTATCAAACTCATTTCTCAAACTATCAAAATTCAAACTATTATCTACATTTTGAATAATTTGTGTTCCAAATACGTCAAAAATATTTTGTGAATCCATATTTATTAAGTAATAATTTGTTATCAACTTCTTTAAAATCTTTACCATCACTCAGTTCATTCAACACAAAAACACATAAATGACCACAAATTGGGGGATCTTTATAGTCTTGAATCTGAGAATCATTGTAGTAGACGCTTGATTTTTTCAAATATTTAATCAATTCTATAGGTGGTTTGTCCTCAATTCTTCCATACGAATCAAAATAACATGCATTCTTATCATTTTTATAATAACAAATCCAATGCGTTCCACTTCCCATAATCGAGTCTAAATTCACAATTCCACATTCAAATTTCTTAACTTTTTCAGGTAATGTATCTCTCATGAAGATTCCTCTAAAATGTTTAATATTTTTGCAGATTTCTTCCAATTCCCCGAATGTTAAAGGTTTAAATTTTTTTTTCAATGTTTGATTTCACGTAATTCAAAGTTTTTTCATCTAATCCAGATCCTGTAACATCTTCCAACTCTTTATCTAACCAATTTAAAATGTTTCGAACAATAGGAATCACATCCTTTTTAACGATTGGAGCAGCTTTACGAACATAAGGAACAACATTTTTAACAACTGGAATATTTTCTCCAAAATCTAATAAATCTTTCAAAAGTCCACCATTTTTAAGTTCTTTCAACTGATTATAAGAAAATTCTATTCTGGTTCCTTTATTGTTTTTTCTTATGTTTTTCGAGTTTATTGTATTGTCTATTTGTTAAAAATATCTTATCTTCGCCATTTTTTAGTTGATCTATTTTAAATTGAATACTAACGGGTATTTTCTTCTTAAAAGCGGATTTTATTTTTTCTTTCTGATTTTTGCTGAAGTTTACGTTCACCTCCATTTATATAGTTAAAATTTCAAGTTCTCTTCGATTCCCATTCCTAGTTTTCTCTTCAAAAACATTGCTCCAGCTGTTGGAAGCGCAAAAAATCTTTCACCTAAACTAGCATCTTTTGATAAAAATCTATCCATTGTTTATATTGCAAAACTTTATCTGCTATATGTCTGGAATTTGTGTCTCTATGTTTTGCATAAAAAATATCGTGTTCCATAGCAGCTTGATCTAATTTATTTAAACCAGGATCTCCCCTTTTTAGTCTTTTTTCGAGTTTTGTGCCAGGCCCCAGATACTGATAAGTTAGTACGTGTAATTCAAAAGGTAAATTGTTGATAAAATCATTCAAAAGTCCGCTACCTTCAATCATAGATGAACTTATTGCCGACAAAACTCGTTTTAAATATTTAATTCCATCAGGTTTTTCAATCATTTCATCAAGTTTGTTCGAAATAAAATCCTTAATCGCTTTCTTTTCGTTCAAAAAATTTTTGTTTCCAGCCTTTTCTTGAGCATAAATATAATTTATAATTCCATCGAGTTTTGTCAAATCGTCGATATATCTGTACTCAATCTTATTATCACTGTATTTTCTTATACCTGATCCTTCGATTCGTTTTTCCCAAATTGGTTTAATTAATTTCATATATTTTTTACCTCTACTTGACTTAGGCTTCTTAGTAGATGGATCATTATTTTTGTAAATTGAGTCAGATTCCCATAAAATTTCTGTATACTTTTTCAAATCTTCTTCAGAATATAAATTATCTTTTGGAGCGTCATAGTCTGTTAATAATCTCCATAAACCTTGAGTTCCTTCATATGTTTTCTCATTAATAATGATATCATTATGCTCAAAATTAACGGGTAAATTTCCAATCATAAAACTTTTCTTTTTTTTATCCCAATACAAACCAAATTTATCATCTTTTACTCTAGGAAGGAATTTTTTACCAATTTCACCAATTATTATATCCGTTGTTCCAGGACTTATTGGTTCAGCTATGGTAGAGTCTTCAATGATTCGAGGTCTAAATGGTGTTGAAGATGGTAATTTTGGCAATTCAAACTCTTCAGATTCTGGAATTGAAATATCGGCAAATTGTCGTACAACTGGAACCAAATTCATCAAATTTTGATTATCACTTAAAACATTTTCAATTTTGCCCTCAACGTTTTTTATTGCAGAAGTTACAGGTTGATTGATTTTTTGAATAAATTCTTGTTCTTTTTCATCAATTCGAATCTGTTCTTTAAATTCTTTGATTAATTTCTTTTCGATTTGATCAAGTTTTTTCGCTTCTTCAGAAGTTACGTTCACCATTTAATTAGAAAAATTTTGAAACGTGAACGTGGAACGTATAACGTGAACGTGGAACGTAAAAACGTGAACACGAAACGTAAAACATGAACGTGAAACACGAACGTGAAACACGAACGTGAAACACGAACGTGAAACGTAAACACGAACGTAAAACATGAACTTGAAACGTAAAACACGAACGTGAAACATGAACGTGAACGTGGAACGTGAACAGATTTACCGTTTTTTTTCTGTTATTTTCATAATGTAAATAAAAATTAAAGATAATATAAAAATAGTTGTAACAAATATTTTATCAAGTAGATTTGTCAGACCACTGAGCAGCATTTATGTTAGAAAATTTATTCAAATATTTTCCATTTTTAGGCTTCAAAGTTAAATTAATAGTTAAAAATCCATAGTCTTCTTTCCAAATTTTATCACATAATTCATTAAAGTGGTTAAAACTCATATCAGATCCCACATAATTGTTGTAAATCTTTCTCGAATAGTGATCGTCTTGCTTAAAAACACACAACATATTCAAATTATTTCTAATAACTTGTTTATCAACCTTTGAAAAGCATTGGGAAAGATAGATACAAGATATGTTTTTGTGACGAGACATTCTTTAATAACGTCTTGATTTTCTAAAATACAATCATCGAAAACGATTAAAGAATTTGGTTTACATTCGCTTAACGGAACTATGTCCTCGGAAGCATTATAAAAAATGTGATATTTTTTTGTTTAAGTTTTTCTCAATATTTTCAAATCTTTCTTGTAATTTTTTATAGGCGTCTTGTTCTAAAGATTTACTAAAAACATACAAATTGGAATAAGGAATCAACCTATTGTAGATAAAATTCAATAATAAAGTTGTTTTTCCACATCCACTTGAACCAACAATTAACAATCTGATTGGTTGATCTTTCTTATTTTCTTCAAACGTTTGAAGTTTTATCTGATCTTTTTGCTTTAAAAATTTCTCCATTTAAATAGCGAAAATGAAGCTGTTCAAGTTGACTTCAGAAAGCTCTAAATTAGTTTTAAACTTAGAACATCCTATTCATTTAGAGGAAGAATCAAATTATTTCATCGGTTTAAGCGGTTTTTGTTCTGACAATTTTGTAATAAATATTAGTGAAAGTTCTCCTTATTGTATAGGATTTAGTGAGAAGAACATAACAAAATATTATGGTTTAAACAAAGGATATTATACCTTCGATCAAATAAAAAATTCCCTTAAAAATTATCTGAAAACATTCAAACAATCAGATAAATCTTTAAACTTTGACGAAAACAAGTTTGAAATGCAAAAAAATTATCTCTCTAATAAAATTCAAATAAAATCACCAGTAAGAATAATGTTTTCAGCAATTATAGTAGATTTATTAGGGTTTGTTCAAGAAACTATTGAGCCAAATCAGGTATATTTAGGAAATAAAACGCCAAAATTTAGACCGTTTGATGTAATTGAAGTACATTGTAATCTCGTTGAACCTAGTTTTGAAACTCATACCGAACATTTACACAAAGAATCTGAAATTTTGTACACTTTTTTCCCAAATGTTGCTTATGGATAAAAAATCAGTGAAAAACCGAATGAAATCGATTATATTCCAATTAGAAAAAATATTAAAAGAATTCAAAAAATCGTTCTAACTATACAAGACTCTGAGGGAAATTTATTAAATAATGAGAGTAAAACAACAATATATTTAAGATTGTCGAAAGAATGATGAATCAAGGGGGGAACGAATCGTTCTTACCTTCAAACTTTAAAAAAAACACTGTTTTTATCAATGAATCTGGACTTTACACTCAAAATAAAAATTACTAGTTAAATTTCTTTTCTATCTAAATGGTGACAGTTGTAGATCTAATAAATAATCAACTCAAATTCAATAATACAGAAATTTTTACGATTGTTGACGAAAATAATGAAATTTGGTTCAAAGCAAAAGATGTTGCAGAAATTTTAGAATATGAAAACACGAGGCAAGCTATCATAAATAATGTCGATAATGACGATAAAACAACTTTTGAATGTATAAATTACAGTAGTCTATCCCATAGACCCCGAGAAAATATTCAAAAACATACTATTTTCGTTAATGAATCTGGTTTATATTCTTTAATTTTGAGATCTAATAAGCCAGAATCGAAATTGTTTAAAAAGTGGGTTACAAAAGAAGTTTTGCCAAGTATTCGTAAATTTGGTGAGTACAAACTTGAAAACAAGATTAAATATTTAGAGGACGAAGTAAAACACTTGCAAATTAAAGATGAAATCAAAACGGAAATAATCGCAAAACAAAGTGTAAAAATTGACTTAATGAAACCAGACCTTGTTTGTAAAAATTTTGATAAGAAAAAACACCATGTTTTTGTATTAATTAAAAAGAATCACATGTGGGAATATCCTTATTACGTTATCAGAGCTCAAAAGAGAGAAATACCGAAAAGATTGAAAGAACTTGAAATTGATTACCTAGAAATGGAAATTTTATTAAGACATGGAGATCCAAATAGTATAAATCTCTACAACCAAATGAAAGAATCTTTTAATATTTTATACAACGGAAATCATTTTACTACAAATATGGCAGAATCTCGACTGATTTATAGAATATCTAAATTACACGATGAAAATGTTTCTAAATTTTACTAAAAACTCTCGATTTATTATATTTTGTTTGTAAATGTTTAGCATAACTAGGTAACCAATATAGAATTTTTTTTCATATTCACAAGGCGTTTCGTTTTTATAACTTTCGCTGAAAATTTTTTTAGCACAATCTTTGCAAAAAGCATCTTTTCTATCTTTACTATACTTCCAGTTATTAAATTCAGAAATATTTTTAATTTCTTTACAAAAGTAACACTTTTTCTCTTCTAAAGTTAATTTGTCCATTTTATCATATAATTCCTTACAATAACAGTCTTTTCTATTCTTTTCCTTATATAATTCTTGACACTTTGTACATTTCTTTTGAGACTCCATTTATATAGAACAAATTATTACACGATGAAAATGTTAAACTCTCGAATTATGATATTTTGTCTGTAAATGTTTTTGAAGATAAGGTAACCATTGAATGATTCGTCGACACTCGCAAAGAGTCGGTTTCTTTTGACTTTTTCGTTGAATTCTTATAGCACAATCTTTACAATGCGTATGTTTTTTATCTCTACTATAATGCCAATCGTAAAATTTGGAAATATCCTTAATTTCTTTACAAACGCAACATTTTTTCTCTTCTAATGTTAATTTTTCTATTTTATCGTATAATTCTCTCTCATATTTACTACGACAAACTTTACACATAGACTCTATTCCTCCTTTTTTAGTCTTATTTTTATTAAATTCTTCAAAATATTTATATTCTTGACAAATTGTACACTTCTTTTGAGCCTCCATTTATATAGAAAAAATTACAGCTTTGACTTTCTCAATTCATATTCATAAAACTTTCCGGTTATTTCTTCATTATTTAAATCTTTTATACTATAAGTTACAGGATCTGTGTTATTAATTTGATAAATCACAAAGATTTCTCTTGACCAATTGTTCTTATATTTGTTTGAAAATGTTTGTTTTTTACTAACAATTCTTACATGATCATTGACTTTAAATTTAGTTTTTGTGTGAATTTCTGGTGGAATATACTTGAAAACGGTCTCTAATAACTCCTTTTCTGCATCTTTATCTACGTCTTTCGGTTTCATTTTTATTGTGCTGTGAACTGTATCGTTATAATTGTTTACGATTTTTTGAAGAATATCGATCCATTTAAAGTTTTTATTAATCTCAAAAATTACTTTCATTCTCTCATTTTGAGTTCTGTTATATCTCTCTACAATACTTGATTTCTCTTCATTTTCAGTATGATAAATCTTAATGTTGTATTTTCTCAAAACATCGTTAAATTCTTTATTTTTAAACTCTAAACCCTTATCTGTATGAAGTAGGTTAGGAGGTTTGTGATTGATCCTTATGGCATCTTTTACTATATCTTCGACAGCTTTTGAAACATCCTTGCCGTTTTTTCTTTTGATAGCTCTTGACCAAGCATATTTTGAGAAAGTATCAATAACATTTAACATATACTTAAATCCATCATTTTGATCTGAATAGTTAGACATTATAACTAAATCTGCTGCCCATAAATCGTCAATTCCTAAAGTTATATTTTTTCTCTTTTTAAACTTTTTTCGTACTGGTGCATGAATTTCTCTAGCTTCAATCTCGATTTCTTCCTTATTCTTAGATTCTTTCTTTACTTGTTTTTCATAAGGATTCTTTATAAATTTACTCTTATTTGTCTTACATTTTGAACATTTTGCTGCAATTCTATACAATCCGTTTTGAGTTTGAACAATCTTAGAATCTATATTTTTCGTTTTCTTTTTACACTTGTGACAGTGAATTAAATCATATTCGATTTATATATCAAAGTTTCCAACTTTGTTTAACTCTTCTAAAATATCTGTTTTAATTTCGCCTTTATATCCATACGGTACTGTATCGATCTTATTTTCTAGGACAATTCTCTTATCATCTTTAGCGTTCAGTGCCAGCTTGTTTATGGTAACTGTGTACAACTCATGTTTGTAGCTTTTGATTACTGTCATCTCTCTAAATTCTTCTTTATCTTCGAACAAACATTTCTTCAAGTTTTCGATATTTATTGTTTTATTTACAACGCTTCTCTTAATCCCTTTGCATCTTACTGGATTTTTGTCTAGATATTTGTACGAGTACATTTTCGATCTCAATCCACAAAATTCTTCTAAAACTTCGCTATTTAACTCATCTTTAAATTTCCCTATTACCTTCTTATTTTTAGTAGTGAAAAATTCGTGATCTTTTGGATAATCACTTGTATCAAAGTCATCTATATTTTCTTTAATAATTTTAAAAGGATCTCGTTTCAATTCTAGAAAATAACTGTCTGTATCCATGTAACAAAGATTCAAATCTGGATCAAACTTCTTTAATTTATCGTAATAAAACTCGTACATTAGCAATTTTGATAGGTCAAGAACTGAAAATCCTATGTAGATCGGTTTGTTAAATTTAACCTTTTGTTTATACATGTGACTCGCTATACAGTTGTCGTCAAAGATATTAAAGCATTTGAAGTTTGTTTTCTTGGCCTGTTTCATTGAAAATTCTTCATTTCCTAGTTTGATATCACATCTATTTCGCACATTTTCCATACTTTTTCCAAAAACTGAGTTGTTCATAAGCTTGTAAAAATCTTTCTCAAAATCACTTGTAGCTTTGGTTCTCATGTTTGTGTTAAAATCAATGTACTTTTTCATAAAAGGCTTCTGATCGAATGCTATAACTCTATTCACATGTTTCAAAATCATACCTTGTTCCAGATAGAATTTCAAATTTCTTGAATGAACAACGTATTCAGTTTTATCCAGTAAAGTTGTGCAAAGTTTGTTTTTATAATGTTCGGGAGCAAGAGGTAAATCCTTGTGATGTTCATGTAAATTTGTTGGATATCCTAGATCAACTTCGAGAATATAGCCATAATCTTCGTCGCCAGTGAGTTCTAAAATTGTTTCTTGCCACTCTTCTTTTGTATATGTTTTCGGGTTCATCCACTTGATTTCGTTATATGGTAAATTTTGCATAAGCCCGTAACCATAAAGGTTATTGGCATCGACGTACAACAGATAGTTTTCAGGCTTTGATTCATCAAAATCTTTCAAATATTTGTTATTTGCTTTAACATATCGTTTAATACATTGAGAAATGCCTCCGCGAATACCTTTTTCAATCATCAAATACATGTTATAATCGTTAATTAGCTGAAGCATAATTTTCGTTAATTTTAACATAGCGTCCCATGCGAGACTTGGAGCAGTCAGATAATGTGCTGGATCGAGTTTGTAACAATTCAAGCAAATGTTTCTGAAGTTTTCAAAAATATCAGCAAGCAATAAAACATCTTGGATGTTATAGAGATCTGAGTAATTACCAAGATTTTTATCCTTTAATTTATTCCAAACAGCTAAATAATGTTGAAAATCTTTCTCAGATATGCTCTCATCTGTTAAAAGTGAATAGAAATCTTGAATTTTTAGCTCTTCTGTGTAATCAAGTTTTTCAATACTATCGATAAATTCATAGGGAAATATTCCTTTTCCAGATAAAATTTTAAAAATCTCGTTGTCGTCATTTGGCTGTCTTTTTAGAATTTCATTCAATATTCTTCCATCCTGTATAAAATGATTTGTATGTTTAAAATCTTCTGTCTTTAGATTTTTAGCTAACTTTTCTATAGATGAGGCCATAAATCTGAACGTATCTACGAAAGAAAACTTAATGTATTTTCTAGGTTTATTACCTTCGAATTCATATCCATATCCAGAATTTACAGAATAATTTATATATCGTTCATCGGTGTTTGCGATCAAATCAACATTTCCATATTGTTTAGCCAATTCTTTTATGCACAAATGAGTATCGTAGTTACTCATATTGTGACAGAAAACTGAAATATTTTGTGGAAATTTCAAATTCAGATTACAACATGAATGAGCTGCGCCTCGAAATTTACCTGTTAAATGACAATGATCTCTTACTTTATTATAACTCTTATCTTTCCAACTATCAGGAGTAAAACCATACTGAATTGACTCAACATAATAAGCAGACCATTCGCAAATATGACAAACGTTTGCATTTTGGTATGAAATTTCTTCTTCTTCAGTCAATTTCATAGGTTTTTTGTTCTTAGAATTATATTTTGTAGCTATGTATTTTGATATTTTATTGAGTTCTTCAAACAATTTTGGAGGAACATTAGGCAAATCGTCTTCATTTTTGGCTCGATAACATATCGGTTTATACATGCGATTGGTCACATTCGAAACTAAATATAGAGTAAAACCATAAGGAATATGCTTCTGAATCTTGGTTGTAGTCGATCTTTGTGGATTGTTCTTGCATGTCGGAATTTTTTCTAATATGCTCTCAAAATCCATATAAATAACGTACGGATGGCTAAACTTCTTTTGATAATTAGTAAATGATGTTGTTTGACCTGGAAATGGCATAATTGGTTTACAAACTTCATGTTGCTTGCAAATTTCTAAATGATCTGTTAAATCTCCAGATTTGTAGAAATGGCTTAAACATCTTCTACATAGCAATTTTTTATGTTCGTGTTTAGATAACTGAGAACTCACTAATCTATTTAAATCTGTTATCAACACATAATGAGATTTGTCTTCTTGTTTAACATACAATAAATCGATTTCTAACTCGGCATTATAAACTTCGGAAATTTGTAATGGAACAATGTTGAGTTTTTCGTCATAAGTATAGATATTTATAGACATTTTTGGATATTTGTACTTGGAATTGGAGCTGCGTTTCTCAAATAATTGTATATCTTTTAAAGACATTGGATACTCAAAGCCCGAAAATATCTCGTCATTTACAAATTTCTCGTATTGCTTTACTCTGTCAGCATTCTTTTCGGGTTTTCCAATAGCACATCGGATAGAATAAACAAAACAGAAATCATCTTTATTTTTTATATTTACACAAGCTTTCTTTACCTTGATCTCTTGTGGTAAATCGATATATGATCCTGCGTTCATAAATTCGTGTTTATTAAGGCTCAAAACTAATTGTTTACAACTTTTAAATGTCCATCCAGAACCTCTATTTGGATGATTTGTCTGTTCTCGATGTGTTAATTTATTAAATTGCTTAGTAATAAAGTCGTTTACGTCAAATATTTCGTCTGATTTTATAGTAAAATACATTGGGCAAGTTTGTGGTTCACCGTTTACTAAAGTTCGTTCATATTCACATTCCAAAGAGAGATATCCTTTCATATTTTTAACATTCTCTTGAAATTTTTCTATTAAACTTTTAATTTCTGGCCTCATAATTGATAGATATTTGTAAATTGACATGGAATTATCGTTTAAATTTGTTAAAATGTATTGCTTGAAAAGACCGTGTATTGAGGATAAAACTTCTACATCTATGATATTTTCAGGTTTTTCGTTAAGAGTTTTGTCAATTTCTTCGATCATTTCAGACTTAGTTTTATCGTTTGTTTCAATGGAAAATTTTTCAGCGATTGATTGAATTTTTTCATCATTAAATAGATTGAGATCTTTTTTATCTTCCTTAAAGTTTTTCTTTAATTCACGCAATTTTTCTATATTGTACATCTTTTCATGATCGACAATTTGATTTTCTTTAGCCCATTGTCTTAAAAAATTCAGTTCTTTCTCGTAAATTTCTTTGTTTTTGGCATGGATTTTGGAGCCATAATGTCGATCATAGTTTTTTCTTAAAATTTCTTTTTTGCAAAACGGACATGTTACTTTTTCACCCTCCATTTATATAAGAAAAATTTCTTAACTAAAGTTTGTAGGAGGCAATTTAAATTCTCTATACTATTTTTTCAATAATTTTAGAATTTAAAAAATTAATGATTTTTACTTGAATTTGACAGAAATCAGCACAATTTCTGGTGAAACAGTGATAGATTCTTCTATTTATTATTTAAAAAATGTGTAAACTAAGACTTAAAATTATTTAAAAAAGTAGTATAGAGAATTTAAATTGCCTCCTACAAACCTTAGTTAAGAAATTTTTCTTATTTAAATGGAGCTACTAAAAGAATTAAATGAGGTTGGTGATTTAAAGATCAAAGAATATAGGAAATTAATGGAATTAGAAGAAAATAACAAATACAAAATATTGAATCTGGAGAAAATGAAAGATAAATTCGGGTTTACAATAATTGCCGAGTTGGAAGATTATAAAGTACACTTACCGAACAGATTTTTGACTGTTTTGGATGAAAAAAAGATTAAAGAATTGAATAAACATGATAAATTACACTTGGTTGTTACTGGAAAGAAGACTATTAAAGATAAAGACTGTGTTACTATCAATTTTGTAGAGTAGAAGATTTTTCGTCGTAGCAGACATTTCCGATAGATTGATTTGAGAAAGTAGAAGCAAACAGCTATAGATTCGGTTAATTTTTCATTCGTGATTTACAGATTCGTTTATTGTCCTTTAAACAGTATTTTCCCTTGATTTACTGTTGGCTCCGAAAGTGAGCTAGAACCGCCATATTCCTACCTACTTATATATATATATATATATATATATATATATATATATATATATATATATATATATATGTACCTATACATGAATGTTTGTTATGCGTGTTTCATCAAAAGCCTGTTACATGAGTAACTAACCAACCAGCGTTTGGATAATTAATTTGTTTGTATATCATATCATATAATGCTCCAGTTATTTCGGAGTATTTAAGGAACTACCACATCGTAATTTAGATACCTAAGATATTTTAAAATAGTTTGAGAATGTTTACAAACAAGTGTATTACATCGGGTAGGTTAGACTACCTATTAAATATTTATAATACTGTACTGAAATAAGCACGGTTATCAATGTTCAGTGATTTAAATTGCAGTAAAACTAATTTGATAACTGATCAAACTTATTAATTCAAGCTCTATTGTATTGTCTGTAACGACATATTAATTATAATAAATCAATGAATATATTATACGGTTGTGGTGGAAACTATCCAATCACATTCTCTTTACGAAAAATACATATTTGTGTGCACTGTGGAACGTTTCCACTACGCTGTGAGTTCTGGTACAAGGACTAACTCCTGTTCAAATACAATTCCCGCCTAAACGCCAAAACAGCCGATTAGTTCCCGCCACAACAAGATTATCTCAGCGACGTGACCAGATTGTTCTGCTGCCATGGTGTAACCGCTCCGGTAATAGCTTCTGACTTCTCTTTGTAAGTCTCTATTCTAAAGCTGACCGCAAAACCATTTATATCGGATAATAGAAATAATATAGAGAATCTAAATAAAAATAATAAATATAGCACATATTAACTCATATAATACCTACAAATCGTAACTATGTGTATATTTTTAATTTAACACAGTAATATGTGTTGAAAATACAGAAGATTTGTAAATATAAGTTACAGAGTTTCAGGTGGGTTTAATATATTAAATATAAATTTAACATTCAATATTTATTAGTTTGTAAATAACTTCCATTTTATCATATCTTCATTAAATCCAGATACAATTTTTTATATAATTTATTACTGTCCAATAACTATAAATGTATCTAACTTTTCATCTCTACTTTATCAGTGTGCTTTAAAAATATGTTTTAATTCGTTTAATCAGTTACCACAGTGCTTTTTTTATCATAAGACAAACAGACCAGGAGTCGGCAGGGAATTTATATTTTATAAGCACACGACAGTTTTTTTCTTGAAATGTTATTTTAGTAAGAACTTATCCTAGACGCGTTATGATAGTACCAAAATATGAGGGCCAGGAGGATTAAATGTGAGGTTATAGAGTTTAAACATAAGGTAATATTTTTATTAGTTTGTCACTAGTAAAACCAATTTTTGAATAAACTGTTTAAACGATTTGTATCATGATTGCAAAAAAACTATGTTCTATTATATAGATTTGGAATCAATAAACATTAGTGTATTTTAAACTCTGTCAACAATTTAAGAGCTCTTATATTATAATATTTATAATGTGTTTATTCATATTAACATTTGTACTAATATGAATTGGGATTCAAAAAGATATCGTAATGTTTATTGCCATGGTTCGGAGAGACTAGTTACGCTCTATACATTTGTTAAAATATATTTTTTTGTATCATGTCAGTACTACCTAATTCTAATATAAGCTAACTGTCTTGAATTTAACACCCTCATATTTGAAATTTTAGTACTAAAATGACACCACGATTTGTTTAAACATTAATATATTTTCTATTTTGAAAATATTTTCCCTTTGTACACGGATGAAATAAATGAGGAAGATGTTAAAAATTTGGTAATAACTAATTTAGATGCAACTTTATTATTTGTATCCTTTAACTAAAAACATTAAGAAAAACTTAAAAGTTCAGAATTGATTTAAAACCAAAGTCTGAAGTAAGTAGTCTGAAAGTTTTCCTATAAATCTGAAAATTTTCAATACTTATTTAAATTATTAATTAGTAATTTATTATAAATAAAGAAAATAATAATATTAAATAACTAATATTAAATAATTAAAATCATAAATAAAATAATATGAAATAATGATATTTTTTTTATTTTTAATAAATATTGTTCAACAATAGAAGTACGGGTATTTACACGAGGTTTACAGATTCAGAGTCTTGCAAAGCATAAATTATACGAGACAAGAATTAAAGACTGTATAATCTTTTCCATCTTGTAGAATTAAAAGATATAAAGAGTAATATGCAAGAAGTACTTTTGCCGATAATCAGCAATGATCAAACACAGTGTATTGAGACTAAGAGAAGTTCAGCTCGCTTTGTTCTCACCTCCTTTGACTTGGCTAATTACTTGACACCTGCCGGCACAGAAACGTAATTGGCTTCTACCCTAATTCATGTCGTTGGTTCTGTAAATACAGCTGCTACTAATTACATGCCTTTGGCTTCATTGATGATATTGACTGCACCTTTACATGTATATATCAGTTGATATTTTACCACATCAACATATTCTCTTTTTAAATCATTCTAGATGGTTTTTTTAACTATGTTATTTCGATAGATACTGTTTACCAAATTAACCTATTGCAACTACTATCATGATACGGAATATAATGAATTATACATGCATTTACAGTTACAGAATCTACTTCAAAGTAAGTTTTAAAATCTGGGAGTTACTAACATTTCTCTATGGCGGATGATAATATACTGAAATTCAACAAAGCAGTGTTTAGGTTATTGTGCCTATTATGTTGCAGAGGCAAACTGTTTTTAGTGGTGATCCTCAGGGATCCATATTGATATCTTTATTAGTTATTTAAATACATTTCATTGACACTGTAGTAGATCATGGTGGTAAGTGTAATTTGTAAGTTGGTAATTTAAACAATTATGAACACTTAAAGGAAGTGCTTTAAATAAGAATATTAAAATAACGTATATATTATGCACCTTTTACAGAGGTCTGTTAAAAACCCTTCTATGGATGAACGTAGCAAACTAAAAAATTTGGAGTAAACTAACTGAGTGTAAGAATGCAGAATGTTTATACATGTTTTGTTTTTAATTACTACGAGTACATTACAAGTTACAGTAATACTTTTTATTGCTAGAACCATATTGATATATTTATTTCTGCTTGTCAACTACATAAGACTGGTTTTAAAATAATGTATGATTTAAAAAAATGTACTAGCAGAAAACACAATGTTATCTTTAATATTTATTTTATATACGCTTTATATACATTTTATCTTTAAAGCGTTTACCTTTATTTTCTGTCACATTCAATGCAAACATTTAATTATACAGTCCAGAAGGTTGGAGGTTTATAACTGGTTATTTTCAGGATAAGCCAAGATACATCAATATATCTAATAGCACATACTTGATTACTGTACATATACTTTATTCTAGTTACAGAAAGCTCGTAACCCCACTATCAGCTATTTGCACATGTCTCTTTTTTAGTTTGCACACACTAAAGTCTAATTGTAAGATTCATTAGACTTGGCACGACCAAACAAGAAAGCACTGATTTCCCCAGTCGCATTTCCCTGTCGCTTAATACGATTCCATCCCTTAATGTTTGCCACGTAGTTTTGTTCACGCCACAAATGTATGTATATTGTTTTTGTACTTCAATGTATAATATATACGTTATATGCAAGTATATATATACAAGATAGACGGTACTGGCAAACAGCAGTTAAGTTATAAATCGGATTTAAACTTGCGCTCTCTGACTCAGGTCCAAAAAACCGTGAACCCACCGACTCTCCCAAAGGAGACCATATTATTAAAGGATGATATGATATAAAAAATGTCTTTATTAGAGGCGAAGTTAGTACTATAAAGTCCTCTCTACTACTTAACCTCATAAGGATGAGGGAAATAACCGAGAAATGGTATTTGTTCAATAGATTTCCTTCTGTAAGGAATTTAGCATATGTAGGTGGTATGAAGGATAGGAGTTAGTGCTAAGCCAGTCAGTAACAAACAATTTAAACAATAACATCGAACACTGCCTGTTTGTTATATGGCTGAGTTATATACCCATTTCCTGTGTAATGTGATAGATTCCGATATACGAAATTAGCAAGTTTCAGCTACAAAGACTGTCTCCTCGTTCTCTGATTGTAAGTACTTAATTTTGCCTATTAGAATATAAACATAACATTTAATATTAATGTTTAATAATTTTTAACATGCTAATAAAGAATTTACTGTAAATAGCAATTTTACTATCCATAAAATAAACTTCTGTAATTTGATCTTACTTTTATAAGTCTGTCACACATATATCTCTGTCCACGGTGAAATATTTAAGTAATCTCTCAAATCTTCTATAACGGTTTAAAGTTGATTACATCTTATATATTTCAGATTACGCCATATTAACCATAAATTTAACTTTATTTCCGTTCATTCGCAGAAAATCGGGCAAAATATTTCATTAGCCGTAGTTAGCTCACAAATTGTTACCGGACATATGTTTAAAATGGCCTTTTTTATTATTCTTATGAGAGAAAATCACCTGGGAAGTTTTTAGGGTTACTCGTGAACACCCTGTATATTATAAACTAACTAAAAAACCAATAAGAATACTCAAAACGAAACACAAATCCCTCCATATAACAAGTATTTGTATTATATGAAACGTTACATACGAACCCTACATATAAAACAAACATGTATAACGACAAGGTAACTGAACTATATAAATTCAAAAGCTTTTCCTGCTTACAACAACGAATATTCGTGCGTTTATATAGCGTTAAATGAACTTATGTCTGGGAACGACGTTCTACAGCCCTTCTCTCCCCCTACTGTTCTTACAAGAATCTCAAGCCATATTTGCCCCCACTTCACTCGTCCTCTAAACTTGTGACTATAATGACAATATTTCTTACCAAAGGTCTTCTTGACACTGTGATTGTTTCCCTTATCACATTTTAATTTTTACTGACCTAATAAATGTTAAAAGGACTTTCGGTATTGAAATTAAAAGCCTGGTGTTCTGGTGTAATGTACATGAAGCAAAACAAGTAAATCTATACTTCATTTGAGATGAGTAAACGGTTATGTGTGTGTTATAAATAACTTTTTAATATCTGCAGGGATTTTTTCTTATCTATAGTAACTAAAACTATTTAAATATCCGATCACAAACAAAATTAATTCTATTTTCTTACGAAGCTTTTATATCTATAAAGTGCTATCATTATAAGTTTTCTTAGTCCATTCTTTATAATTCTGTATATCGTAAAAACTGTTCTTAAAGTAAAAGTCTTAAAAGAACATCTGTGTAACTCATAGTTAATAGTATTATTCTGTTAATTGTATTAACCGCTTTATGTCTTAGCAATGAATTGGTTTAGCAAAATTATTGGACTTGAGGGGTTGGTAATGATTTATTTCTTATTATATGTTTATTTGTATGTCTTTCTGCACGATATCTTAGGAAACAAATGACCTGTAGACTTTAAAAGTTTTACGAATCATCATAGTTAAGTAAGCGACATACATGATGGCAACGTGAATAGCAGATGAATTACTGTAAAATAATAATTACTATCATATCGACCATCAACCAGGCTTTATTTATGGAGTGAAAAATGAAAAGGTATTGAAAAGTTTATAAATATAAAACAGCACTTTTTCACACATTGTTGGTTATTTATCATATTTTATATTTGAGACGCATTAATATTGTGTATCTCCATCAGAACTAGTTAATAATACTTTAAGTCTCCTCTTTAAATGTCTGTATAGAATAACTGGCGTTAATGTAGCATATATTTACTATCTGAAAGTAGGGTTTTGTTGTAGAAGGTAAGAAAAAAAAACTCCAAAAATCCTAGTAATTATAACCGTTTTGATACTTTCCAATTTCATCCTTCATAATACTTCTCTTTCATCCAAAAATCATGAAGATCCATATTTTTTCCTTCTGCAATGCAAATTTGCTCTCTGATCCCAAACTATTAAGAGAAGAATGGAAATATGAAAAAAGCATAAATATATAAAAACATATACAAAATGGTATGGTTTCCACTACGGTAAGAAGTTATAAAACTTTTTGGTTTAACTGTAAACCCAGAATATCCTCCCTTGATTCCTTTTTAATATGTTTAGCATTCAAATTACGTAATGAATATTATTCATTGAACTAAAAACACAGTTTCAAATCCTTAAATTCAATCCTATTTTTATTATATTAGGTTAATTGTTAACTAATCCCCAACCTATCTTTCTTTAATAATATAGACCCAATTACTAGGATTTCGTTATCATAACCAATCATCCACACAAGACAAGAATTATTTTGTTCTTGAAGTATCCTTAGGCCTAGAAAAGTGCTATAAATACTTATCTGTTTTGCTAAGAAAACTACTTATGAAACATATATAAGCATGCCAGGCTTATTGTAGTTAACACTTTTTTTATCAACGCATGCAATACGTATTATATTTCATATTAATACGGAGAGAGTGAGAGAGTGAGAGAGAGCTCTCTATAGAGCTCTACTACCTGAAATAGTATATAATATTTCGTGTTATATTTGGTTGTTTTGAACTTGTACAGTAAACCCAGAACCACTTTATCTGGATGCTGGACCTTCGACTTGCTTATACGTTCCGCATTACTCATGTTGGCTTTACATCATATCTAACAAGTTTGCCTTAGTGCCACGTTAATTTCTTCTTCAACATTACTACATCATTTCAATGCTTGCAACTTCAATGAAAAAATTTATTGGTAAATATATACATTGGTAAATAAAAAGAACGGTCTATTCTGAGGAACAAATAGGCTTGCATCTCGCCTTAGAGCTCGTCATGGTCTACTAATCGGACGCCAGTACGTTTATCAGTAAGTTTATTGTACAAAATGTTTATTAAAACAGTTAGCGAATGACGCAACCAATAATGAACATAAACACAATTATTACACACAAGTTTCTACATTTAATGTTTGCTGTATATCTCATGGTTTTCAAGATCCCGTTAATGTGCATAGAATTAGAAAAATACTGTAAAATAGCTAAAAGTGATACAGGTTATATAGTTAAAATACCAGACTATTTATAGGTTTTGCATAAGTTCTTACATATTTTTTAATTTTATTGAGTATTTAAAGGGTGTTTTTTTTTTATTTTTTTAATTATTTTTTTTTTGCTACATGAAAAGTGGGTCATAACAACACTTTTAGTACACAATTCTACCGTGTCTAGTGTTATAAATTTCGATTTTTATCCTTCCAACTGGACATACCAATTCCAATACACTCGAAGTAATAGTGAGCCAACAATAGAGCTAATAATGGTAGACTCTTCGACACTACAAGTATAAACATTCTTGTTAGAATGTACAATAAAAAGTTAAGATTTAGTATTAGAAGTTTAACAACAAAAAAGGCCAATGTAACATAAAATATAATATAGTAAGTAATTGATACAATCTGAGCTATAATTTTAACTGCGTTGTATGGCCAAACCCGCCATAAAATGATAGAAGGCCTGAATAAAATGAATTATAGTAACACATAGATTAGTAAATAGAAATAATTGTCAGGCAAGACAATTGTACTTTTCAATTTTTTTTCTCCCCACTCATTTAATTACCCTTGGTTATCAATGGTCATATATCCAACTAGATTCCATTCCAGGGCAAAAACGCTATGTGACTGGTAGGGAGATTCCCACAAGGACGATCTCTCTCTCTCTCTCTCTCTCTCTCTCTCTCTCTCTCTCTCTCTCTCTCTCTCTCTCTCTTCAGGAGTTTCTGTATATGTCCCTAACGAGGTTTTTCTGGGCATCATCGTTTTCACTAATATAAAATAATAGTCAATACTAATAAATAGCTCTCCGTGGTCATATAATCATTAATTGCTATTGGGGATTAGTCTGTTAATTAAATTAAATAACCAAAAAAATTTTATACTGGACTATTAAGAAAAATTCCAAGTGGTTACTTCACTTATTCTAAAAGTCGTGACTATTCCTAACTTAATCATTGAATTATTAGCAGTAGCACAAAAATTAATGTTTGCCTTCTTGGAATTGCATTATGTCTTAGAATATTAGACTAAAAGACAAATCCTTCACATAAGCTAAAATTGTTGTTTAAAAGTAAAAAAAAGTATTAAAATCCAGTCGAAATTTGTAAAATGTTAAATTTACTTTATAAATGCATTACCTTTTAAACAAAAATTTTTGGAATATTACTTATAGTTACTATATTAGTTAAACAGTTTCATTATTTATTACGTTGCCCAGTACAGTTAATTGTATCTTGTATGTTGCCAAAGAGGTATAAAATGGAAAAACCTCACATAGCAATAAACAGTGGTTGAAGGTAACTTAATTTCCTTTATTGGTGTTCCTAAAAGATTGTGGTTCTTTCTGGTCTCTCCTTATAATTTTCTCGTCCAAGAAACAATCTCTTACGTCAGTTGTTGTGGCCGTACTTTTTAGAATTTAAAGCATTATACTGAATTGACATTAACGATGAAAAAATACAACAGAAGATTTTGCATGAGTATGAGGCTGGTGTTTACAACAACAACCACAGGATCATAACCCTGGAAATATCTGATAATATCAAATGCTTCACGACTGACCCTAATCACTAAATACCCTGCAAAGTTTGTATAATATCATGTCGTTGTCTACCCATCCGTGCAATATCATGTTACATGAGTCCTTGGAAACATGAAACTTGTTATAAGGAATTGTGTCAAAGGGTGAAAGGACAGTCTCTCTATTACGTCTGAGGTCAAAGATAAAGGTGAAATGTTGGATGGTTGGTAAGACTTTCGTTACGTTCTGTCCTTCGACACTTCGTTTTCTCATATTATATATCATTGATTAAACATGACTATGCAGAATATCTACATATACAGTAAAGATAATCGTTAAGTTTTCAAATAATCTAAAGATAAATAGTGTTAATTGTCTTTTTACATTTCATAATATTATAGGATGAAACTAATTATGTTAAACTAGGAAGTAAAATTATGATTTTAATTATGAACCAAAAAATTACGTTTAAAAACTAGCAATGCAAATCAAATCAATTAAAAAAACAGCAAAATATCAACGAGGCTTTATAATTTTTTTAATTAACTGATAAGATTCGTTTTAATTTTATTTTCGAATTTAAATAGGTACCATTTTCGTGATTACCTCAATATGACCTTTTCACGAGCCAAAGGGCAATAATGCCATCATTCAGAGCAAGTAGTAGAATCATATTAGAAATGACAACAGAGATTCAGGCAGGGACCTAATGCATATGCGAGGATCCTACCATGAAGAAAGTAGAAAGAAAAGGCCCGCTGGTTTATTAGAGGATCCTACTAATAACAATATGAAATAAGCTTGGATTGGTATAAAATAGTGTCTGTATTCACGAGCAATAGTTTATGGCACTAATCTCAAGCCAAGCCCTCATGGACGACGGAAAAACCAGCTCTAAACCAGCCTCTCCTGTCAAAGTAGGCAGGGTTGGCATACCTTTATGTATAGACTAGCAAGAACCTCTTATACTTAGAGAACGAACTCCACCAACACCAGCAGTCATCTCAGGCAGTAGACTAGACCTATCGAATACTCTTGCGCCCCAGAAATTCGACATTAGCGGTTGGTGATGTGCCATTCCTGGACATCCATACGGTTTTCCAGATTTAAGTGACACATCCCTTTTTTGCTATACCCACTGTGGGTTCAACTGGAAGGTATAAACCAGTCAATAGTGAACCCTTCTGGTTGGTAAGTAGCTCTTATATGATGACTTAAAAAGTACCTACGAGAGAAGTAGTAGACTGGAACACTTACAATAATGGACACTTTTGAACCATAAGATTGTCTTTTCCTTAACTTCATGGGTGATTCCTTTCGTACAATAGCAACATTTGTTGATATACAAGAAAAAATTCACGCGCCTAATAAAGCAGTACTACTTAAAAACCCATTCCCCACAAAAGACAGTATACCAACTTTTAATCAACCGATACTAAATACAGTATAGATGGTGACCAGTCAGCCAGTTGCCTGTTCGCTTCGAGGCTGGCACATCATACCATTGTGGCACCTATTCCAATCGAAAACACAAGTGGATAATATATTTTGAAGTCTTTCTTACGGAAAAATAAGTTACATACGATGTACAGGATGTTTTAAAAAGTTCTTGATTTTGAATAATTGTTCCGCATTCCAGATTATTAAGATAAATATTAAGATTAAAAATTGGATAAACTCAATAAGATTAACTCAACCAGTAAAGTAAAGTACAAAGATCGTTACAGTTCTGCGTCTTTTAACACAAGGTGATGATGTATCATTAGGATAAACACACTGACGTCGCACACTCATATATATGATTCAATCAAAGCTATTGCAGTTTTATAATCACTATTAGTTGTATTTTTGCAATGAAAAGATCTTGAGTAACTGGATCAAAATCCATAGACGAGTCAAACAAGACCAATACAGTCATGACTAATAATATCATTGGATTATTATACAGAATAAAGACACAGGGGGTTTATTATATATACTGTATGTAGGAATTAGTTCTTTATTAGATTGGAAAACATGACATATAGAGTACAACACAGCATGAAAAGTCGAACGACCGCTTAAAGGCATAATGAATGCCGACCAAGCGTTATAACGATGGGTGTCGTTCCGTTGCTTCGGCCATTCTGCGCTGTGTTGATGACGTCAATAAACTGAGATCGCTGTTTTATGTGGCTAATGGAGTTAAAGGACTATGACCCGGTCTCGTTTGCTATTCGTGTAACGGATAGAAATACTTTGAGTACTAGGTCCAAACAAAGCATAGATATCAGAGTTATTAGGTATTGTTGATCCATTCGTTTATTCTTAGTAATCATAAAAATATTTATATACATTTGATTTTCCTAAAATTTTACTATTAACATAAAATAATTACTAACAATAAATTTACTACATCATAAAAATTGTAATATACATTTGGTTTTACTAAAATTTTACTATTAACCTCTATTAATATTGAGCTAATTAAAAGCTCTGATTAATTTCTTTAAAACCTTAAAGCTTTGCATTTGTACTAGATATTGGGGAACAGAAAGTTCACATTTAAGTTATATTATACTTTTAAGTAATTAATGGTTATATTGATAATTAAGTTATATTACATTTTAACTAATATAAGTTCATTGTAAACTTTTGTGGTAGAAAGTAAAGAACAGAAACAAACCATTACACTAAAAGATATATCTGAAATGAGCACAATCGGATGAAAGATACAGACCATGCTCGGTTGTCATCAAGAATGTCAATCTTGTTCAGAATATTAATATCTGTTTAAATTATATAATTATTTTTATTCTGTAATGCATAAATAGGAATAATACTGACCTCAAATTTTCTAAATATATTTGTACCTACATGTTTAAATTGAGCATCATATATTACGTAGAGTAGAGGATTATTTTTTTAACATTTAATTCCTATCCTCTTGATTATAACCTGTTGAATAATGTTGCGTATATCAAAAAAGAGTTTAGACAGTAAATATGTTAAAAAAGTAACAGTTATAAAAAAACAATAGTTATTAGCCTTTATTTACAACTATTAAAGTCATGTCATTAACAGTAAATATGAAGTTCAGAAGGCAGAATAAATATTATAAATTAATAAGCAATTACGTGTACACAGATAAGAAAGTGTGCTCAAATTCCTTAAAGTTACTAGAAATTGGTAATGATATCTAAATTTAAATTTTTAATGCTAATCAAAAATATTAAACTGTAGGTCATAGGAACAAGCAATGTTTGTTGGTGACACGAGATATTTGGATGTGTTATTATTACAAGATAATATAATACTGAAACAGATTTGGAACTTTACTATTACTGAGTGAACTATGTGGTCTCGATTCAAGGAATGTTGGCCGAGTTAAATATTAGCTGAAATATTCGGCGTATCAACATGCCATAATCAAATATTAAATAATTACGTGCATTAAAGCTTAATCACACTAATCTCTTTTTATTTTATAATAAAACTGTAATCACGTACTATTTTCAAACCATTGTCAATACAGGGTTTAGGTTCTATTAAAAGTTATTATTGTACGAGATTTGCTTGATTACTATGGATTTTGAAGAATTGAGAATATTATTTATTAGGTAGTCCTAAAGATCAATTCTATTAGTCTAAACATTAGCGAAACTTACCACTCGAGGCCTGTAAATTTTGATTTGTGTCTGCAAGTTATCTCAAGTACAAACTTATCTTTACAAATTAAATTTTACATAAAACTTCATTTTTATATAGACAACACTGATTTTAGTGGTGGTGCATACAACTCCATAGAATTTGGCTGACCTTATTATAAGAAAGTGCAAAGAGATAGCGTATGATTTATTCCTTCTAAACTCCTTATATGTAAATTAGGTTGAACTATCAAAGTAACATCTAGAGCTAAAGAGTCTTCATTTTCCAAAATATTCCAAGTAATTAACTAAGTGTTTAAATCAACAATAAGAAACATAATTTTCTACAAAATTTTAGACTTATGTATAAGCAGTGTATACATAATTATTCAAATAAATTGGAAAATTAATAAAACTAACTATTTTCTTACCAGTGGTGCCACCTGGTAGTACTGTAGCAAGGCGCATAATGCTCAATCAAAATCATGAAATGTGCAGAAAATACACACCTCTAGATGAATATCTGTAAGGGTTTTCCGTCTGTTTGGATAAGAAATTATTCATATTTATCACAATATTTTTATATCAAATTCGCACGTTTTGTACAAATTTGTAATAGATATTAGCCCATGATAGATATTCGATGATTAAGAAACGATGGCCTGGAATGGAGATAATATTTAGAAAATCTTGAAAGATATTAGCACTTTGTTACTTCAAGTAAAATAAAAATCTTAGAGAATTCATGTACTTATTTCCTCCACTATAGAATTTTTATTTTAATGAAATTAGGTTTATTTATATCTATACCTTTAATAAATTAAAATTAATATTTTTCTATAAGTCAACTGGTAGACACATAAATATATCCTAGAATGTAAAAACCGGTCAGGTGACAAAAATAAATTCTTTATTTGTCAAGATAACCTTATCATCTCTTTTAACATCGTGTTTAGGCTGTTTCTGTGTCTTGATTCTTAAGTATCTTATAATTTTGTAATCCTAATTTTTAAATCTAGTCAACACCTGTCTAAGTAGAAGACAAATCTGTATTCTTTCATTAAATTTTATTTCTCAATTGACACTTAAAATATTCAATCCATCCTGGTCGTGGCATTAAACACCAAAATACTTTATATCAAAAATATCATAGTAGTCCACCTTAGTATGGATGATAATTGTCATAATGTTTGTTGTAAAGTGTTTTATTACTATTAATGTTAGTTTTAGTTCGTAATTTTCAATAATAATACGCAAATAAAACTCGTAAAACTCATCAAACTTTCCTATTCTGAATCGACCTCACTAAAAATTAGGCTTTGTAGTTTCTCCACATTGGTTCACAGTAGTTCTAGAGTTACTGAAATAGTGTGATATATTCAATAAAATTAACGGAATTTTTTACAGGAATTGCGGGTGAACTCGTGAGACTGTGCACGTATTTTCATAAACCTAGAAATTTGAATCCATCATTAGTTTAGTAATACAATTATTTTCCCCAAAAATCAATTTGTATCCATAACTGTAGGGTAAGCAATAATATATACAAATATATTTATTTTTTAAACCTTTCTAAAAATCTCTAACCATTTGATTGCTACATAACTATTGTAATACTCATATTTATAATTCATGAGATTTTCAATTAACAATATAAAATTACTAAATCTGTAAATAGTCTTAAACATTTTAATTATAAACTTCATTTTCATAAATTGTAAGGCATTTTATATTAAGACATTGGGTATTGAAACCCAAATAGATTTGTAACGAAATAAATAATGCAAAGGATCATATAGTAATTGATATAAAGTAGGAAAAAACTCTATAATGGCCAAAACCTTGCGTAATATCCACATTTGGTCGAAGCTCTATGAGTCGTGATGAAGTGGAATTCAATTAATTACGAAAGCGAGAGGAAAATATTTCAATAAGTTCATTATTCAATTAATTATCACGTAGTGCTCCTCCTATAATGTGGTTTTGATCAAAAGTCAAACTATGTCAATTAAGTGTCAAAAAAGTTCAATTAATTACGAGGAAAATGCTTCAGACAGCTCATTATTCCATGAAATGTCTCGCAGTGCTACCCTTAGTATGCGGTCCTTGATCACAAGTCAAACTATTTCAATTACATGAAAAAAATTAAACAATTACGAAAGCGTGATAATTGTGATTCAGTAAGTTTATTATTCAATAAATTATCACGCTGTGGAACCCTAATAATGTTTTCCCTGTTCTCATGGTCAAACGGTGCCATTTTGAAATAATCTCCACACAAGTCAGTAAATAAATAATCGAAAAATCTAAAATTTCTTACATTATGTTAGCCACGTGCATAATATACACGAAAATTTCCTTTCACTGTATATTGTGCTGAAATTTATATACCACCAACGCTTTATACTTATTTGACACTAACTTCCAAAAATTTGCATCTTCGAACTGTAAGTTGAACCGTATTAAATAACATTAATTTTCACTTATGTAAATCTTTTATCGGCCAAAAACATATAATAAACGAGAGTCTCGGCATTAAGTAATATGTATAGTTGATTCTTCTTTAATATAACAAACGTGGCCACTATTCCTAAACCATTAATAGAAAAAAATATTCTTAATTTTGCGTTCAATAACTTGAAAACGCTATATCTCTAAGAATACATTACTCATAACTGGCTCAAGTCCATTACAATCATGTAAATAATGTTTAGTAATTAAAATAAACCAAAATTTAATTTCAACTTCAATATAAGGTACCATTATTTTTAGAATCTGAATTATTTAAAATCAGATAGCACATTTCACCGTATATCCGAGACATAGGACCGATTTTTCACAGCTGCCAACAAGAAGGTCATTTAAATATCCCTAGTATCTCTGAGATGTCTAAGACATTTTTATTGGTGGAAAACTCATTCTCAGAATTCCACCTTGTGTCGCATCTCTCTCATGCGCCTTAATGCCTCCTGAAGCAAGGAAACTTATACCCTTTATATTGAGCGATACATTTCTCTGTAATATGTATCTGCACATATTCCATCAACCACACCATATTCTATCTCATTACTCCATAACGTGTATTGAACACATTCTTTAACAATCACCACCAAAAGTTATGTTTGAATAGTTAAATTTCCCTTTTACTACATAATTCACGATAATATCATCTAGATTTGCCCTCATAGCCATGGATTTTGAGGAAATTCTCTTCTATACTCTCTATTATTTCTCTCTGGATCTGAAAAAGACTTTTATTCAATATGGGTTTTAATTGATTCACTACAGGCACGACGTGGCTTCCAACACTAATAAACCTGATACGTCATTAGGGAAAGCTGAAAGGCTTGTGGATTCGCTGAGCTTGACAATTTGAAGAAAACTTGAAACTCTGCAGTCTGTCTTGTGTGCTTGCTTTAAGACAATACAGTGAACCAACTGGGGAATCTCAAGGACCTAATGAAGCCCATTTACTTCATACAGCTGGGCATTTTATTTACGGAGTGTTCAATTAGGTACACAAGTACATAATGCATACGAGTGTTACTAGTAAATAAATATGTATAATTTGATAAAATAAGTACCACGTACCATTTTGATAAAATAGAAAAACTTGTTCGTCTTTTATCTCAGCTCCTCTATCTTTGTTTCGTTTTCTACTAGAAGTCTCGTCAACAATAATAAACATTTACTTCATGTTTCATGAGCACTATAAAACCTTTAAAAGCATTTAATTTACAAAAGAATTGATTTAAAAGATAAATTATACCTATAATATAAATAAACCATTAAGATTTTTATTACAGTATTGCTCTTAAATAATTGACCATATTGAAGGTAAAATTTATTTTCAATCCAATTTTCGCTGTTTAATGATAGAAACAAGAAACATTACATTTACTGATTTGCAATTTGCAAATTGAACTCTCCTTCAGGTGGAAAACTACAATTCTGCAGTTTATTAGTCAGTGGAAACCTATTGTGACGTATTCTTTAAGTTCAGATTTAATAATTAGTGTTATTTTTCTTTTAAGTTCCGTGTTTTAGAGATTGTGTCCGTGGATTTTGAAAAGAACATGATATCTTACCTAGATTAAAAGTGCCACAACGCTCTGGTACAATGTTAATCTTTTAACATAGCTTTTAATTATGTGTTAGGTTAGTTATGAACCTAAGGAAGAGATCAGCCTGCACATATTGAAACGTATTGTTTCTTTCCTCACAAAATTATGGGAAATGTCCAAAAAATACCGTTTTCTTCACACTCCTTTCGTTGTAAAAAAACTAACTTTAATCGCTGAAGACATTAAATCAAATTTCAAAAACGTTTTCGTTAACTTTTAAAATATAAAAAAAACTACACAAAGACGGCAATACTTACATAATACAATTAATTAAATATAAAAGTTTAAATCCTAAATATATTCTATTATTCACTTTCACGCCTCAGATGTAGTGACAATCTCGAGCTTTCTGATTTGTATTGTAAACAACTCACTTTACTTGCTAATAAAAACAAAATACCATGATCTAAATTCGGCATCATTCAAATTAGTTTTATTCTCCATTGCCTCGACACTCAAATAGATGGAAAACTATTCGCTTCCATTATCAACTGTTGCAAGGAAACAATAATTTATTTACAATAATTAGACTGTATCGATTATCGGCTATTAAAACGAAAATTGCAATACTCTTTCGAAACTTAGGCAGGATTTTTTTGTAAGCAGATTTCGATGAACATTTTAATTTTTTTTTTAAATTTATCATAAACTGTTAAATAAATGTACGTATTAAATCTGCTTAACCTATATTGCATTCACATTAATTTGTGTGATTCAATTGAATATTGCAGTATTCTGTGCATGTAATGCAAACTTGATACATTTTTGAACGATCTGCACATATATGTATTTTAGTACGAACAGACAATACTAACAATTGACAGTAAGGTTATACGCACAACTATTCACTAATACATAGTTATCCCCACCCGTATCGTATTAAGAGAATAGCTAAACAGTGTTAGGTGGCCCCACGGTAAACCCGTTTATTGCAGGTACCGGAGCTTCTGTCCTATATTGTTCCCTAAGGGCTGTGCTCCCTTACTATCTGCAGTATTTTACTGCTGTTTTACGACCCAGAGCTATTGCTTGAGATAGTAAACAAAATTAACTCTACAGGACCTTAATACTTAAAAGATACAGCCGCTTGTGGTGAAACGATTTTAAGAGTGGTACGTCCTAGATTCTGCTCATTTACAATAAAGTAATTCAAATACATTTTAAAATTTACTTTGTAACTACAAAATATTTAAATATAGTTAATTTATAAATTTTAATGTAAAATGACTTATGTAGAAGAGAGAATCGAAGATATTTGTATGTTTACAAATATTTGTAGAAAAGGATTACGGTAAAGATTTCTTGAGTTTGCAAGGATGTCTATTCACTGTATGCAGGTTTTAAATGCTATTTTTACTAACTTGGAGCATAATTATACGGCTACGTAGACTTTCAATTATGATTGTTACATTCTTAGACGAGTCAATTTACCTCAAGGTTATTAGTTATTTTATTATATACCAGGTGTTCAGAGATATTTTACACTAAAGGAATAATCGAACTAGGCCTATAATAGTATCACACAGATGTTAGATACTTTCCAAGCTGACTCTGAGAATAACAACGAACCTCTTAAAATATCTTAATTAGTTGTAATATTGCACTTGAGCATATTTTGATACAACCTTTTCTATCATTATTCGCAGATATGTAGATATATCCACCATCATTGTTTATTTTTCACCATTCTAGACTGCTGAGCTTAGCCATGCAACGTAACAGCATCATCTATAGAAAGTAAAATAGGTAAAGTTACCTAATCATGTGATTGTAAACTAGCCCTAAACGGTTGCTGGAGAACTTCAGACTCATCATTGAGCATGTTGGTGCGAGGATAATCAATATGAAAGCGTATATCTAGGACTAGTAAGTCATCTCGGCATTCACGGGTAGGCGTTGAATGAGTAAATAATGTTTCTATTTTAGGCGCCTTCTTCATATTCCTTTTGTTTTATTCATTAATACATTCATTTTTCACTCATCGTAAAATACTCAAAATAGACAAATATTGCACGTAACAATGAGATGGATAGGTTAGGTTATTTGGTTAATGATCAGACGAAACCATAACAAATACGTATAAGATTTTCCGACAGGCAGAGGAGTGACTTGCAGTTGCTAAAGCCATCATCTAAAATTGCTAACCTGGTACCCGCACACAGGTCATAATTACCTGCCACGCTCCGCCTTTAAACACTGGGGCTATAGGCAAATGTCCTGGTCGTCCATGTCAGGGTTCCAGGATTGGTTTGATGAAACGGGAATAGTATTTAATTTTAATAAACATTGACCTCACAAACGCGTACTGGATATGCTTGTACTGAAGACATTTTGTCTGTGCATTTATTGAATGGACATGTTGGATTCTTCTAGCTAATAACAATATACCAAGAAATCTTAAAGTGATGTCATTCATGATAAGGTTTCTTGACAATTGACTGGAAAGATACACTAACTTCTAGATGAGTGCATTGATGATGGGACAATATCCATTAAAGAATTGTGCACATAAGTTCAGAGATTGACTGGCGTCAGCAATTGACAGAAAAATGTTTAGTGTAGGTAAAATTGTTGAGGCTTAAATAGGAACAGGGTTTGTAATGATTTGCCACAAACTTTATGGATGTGAAAGTTGCTTAAAGGTGCTTAAACATCCAGGAGTTTTTAAATATGCCCCACTTAAATGCCATACTTAATATATGCGGGATAGTTAAAAATATTCATATTATAAGCAACCCTGTAAGTTTATAGCTTTTCCTAATTAATCTTAAGGTGTATTTTATAATCTAGACAAGTAAATAGTAAGATTAAGGAGAAAAGCTTTTAATGTTACATTAAAAACTATATGACTAAGTGAATTGAGAAAATTACAATTATGAAAAGATGTAGATGAAATACAGGAAACTTAAATCCATAAATCATCAACACTAGTAACTTGTGTTCAACTGCAGTGTTCGAAATAATAGAGGATAGCAGACGGGTAATAGCACGTCTATCAATTCGAATTTTGGTAATTATTAGTGAGCATCCTTAATGGCACTTCAAACTGGACGACCAATAGAGCAGTAGCTGCAAACTGAAATTGTTGTAACTAGTTAGCACACACAACAGAACTTCAAAGTGGATGGCCTATAGAGCAGTGGCTGCAGATCAGAATTTAGGTACCTGGAGAGTATCCACAACGGAACTTCAGACTGATAACCGATATCAAAGGAGCTGTCAATTTTACATTTCGCTCATGGTAGTTATCCTTGGTATAACTGCCAAATGGAAGGTCATTAGTGCAGAGGATATCAAGCAAAATTTTAGCATTAAGTTTGATCTTCTGTTGAACTGTGATGGGTGTATAAGTTTGTTGTTTAACTATTTAAGCACTGAAAAGAATGGAATTTGGTTATAGAACCGTGAAATAATATTTTAGAGGCTCGACTAAGAAGGACCACTTCACACTAGGCAGTGAAGACGCCGAACACACTGATTTTAACAAGAGTTCACTAGGTTACACATAATGAGTTTATGAACAGTGCATATTCAAATAAGGTGTATAAAATAAACAGTTACCTTTATTTTCATGAGAGGTACCTAACCGTAGTCTGCTGTTGTTGAGGGCCAGGTTGTGATCAGTAAGTGTTGGAAATAGGCTGCTGTCTTGTAGGCAGGCGTGAAGACGGAAGATGTCCTTCACGGATTCACTCACGCACAATACGACCGCAAACGAATAGTTCATAACACTGTGGCCAGTCCTGTAGAGCACGGTAGACGCGGGTGTCCGGGAGCAGAGACGTTCTGGTAGAGATTGCCAATCCAGAGCACTGACTTTAATGTTAATGTAAATGTACAACAAATAGAATAAACTAATATTTAAATGAGAGAGTAACACATGGGGGAGAGAGTAAGTATGGTAAGCAGTGGCTAGAGAGTACATAAGTGCCCCAGGCGGGATCGAGAGTATAATGAGCAAGCGTGCCCACGCTTGCAAGGTGGGCAATTGATAAGTCAACCGTTGTGATTGGTTGGTGAGTTTACAGTAAACAGCTGATTCGGGAAACAATGGTTCATTGGTCTGTCACTGTACGTGAATATTCCAATCCAGTAAGGAATGGTATTGTAGGCACTAGGCCGCAGAAAGAGATATAGAATTAATGCAGTATATACAGTTTAGTAAATAAAGGCAAATATAGAGTATAAGTTGCACAAAAAATATATACATAATTATTATTCAATAAAAGTAGCCTTTTCATAGTAGGCAATAAAAAACAAGTTATTTAATGCAATAAATACTTAACAAGCACAGTTCCTTGCGCTTTTCATTCATTATTTTGTATGTCCACTCTTTGTCTTGATATTAATGTTCAGTTTGAAGAGGTAGCACATTTTAAGAAAATACCGGTTAATGGCTGTTAGGATTAATGGTGTCATCTCAGACTTTTTATTAGGTTTTACAAGGAGTTGTATCTTTAAATTTTTCTTATTTAATTTTAACAATTAAAATTTATTTTACTAAACTGTTACTATGGTTACCATAATGTTCAATTATTAAGTTAGATAACGATTTGATTGGAGAACAGAAAAACGATATTGATTTGGTATTATATCACCCTTAATAAGGCAACTTGTATAAAGGGAACAACAGTAATTTATAAAATAAAAATTATTAGATGCAGTGACTTTAATAAAACTGTTCATGTTATACCTCTTATAAGCTGAGAGAACCAACTCATAACAGATTTTACCCATGAGCGTAAAAGAACATTTAAAGATAATTATACTATGTACTTAAGTGTAATATAAACTATAATATGAAGTTAAAGTATTGTTATAACCAAACTATTAAGAAAAATTAGTTTAGATTATTATCTTAAAATATTCAGATAGACATTAGATGAAATAATTATTAAAAATTATTGTTTTGCTGATGTCTTATCTTGAAATATAAAATATAGTTACTACATACATATTCAGAGAATACTAGTTCACCGCTGAATTATTTTTATAATTAATACATCTCAAAGTTATGTTATAAATATCAAAGTATTCTTAATATAATATAAAAATGTTTTATATATATCTGTGAACTAGAGTTTTAACACTGTCTGCGGCAGGATTGAGGGTAAATACCTTCTTGCAGTATACAGACGCAGCAGATGTGTTAAACATTAAGGTTTTAAGCACATATTTTCTTGGTCGGGAATATAAATCAAAATCACTTAGAGCACCAGAAATATCTTAGACCGGAATTAGATGCTCTTTAATATAAATAAAACCTACATATTTGTTTATTTACTTGGTCAGTACAGGCACATAAAGTCAACTGTGACAACACAAATAAAGTAGACCGGGATCAAAATTAATATGGCTCCACTGACACTTGTTGACCTCAGTAGCTTTTTTGTCGTACGTAAGTTTATATATTTTCCACTTTGGGGAAAAAAGCAAACTAACTGTAGCACTGAACATATCTTACGCCGAAGATAAATTACTAGAGATGGCAGTAGATTATTTTTGAATCAAGTAGGTCTTAAAAACCAAAATATGTATACATTTTCTTGATCAGGTAAATCAATTAGTCCTGAAGTGCATTTAATTGGCCGAACAATTTTTTTTATCACAGTAACATTTTAGTCGTGCTTTAGTTATATTATTTCTTCATTGTGACAAGAAGGCCATCAATAGCTATGATAGTTGAATTAACATAGACAAAAAGTAATTAAAGGAGCCGAAAGTACACGCTTCTTAGTCGAAGGTGGTTTTTGTTGTTAGATATTCTTTTTAATGCGGCCAGAAGGTGAACTCAACTATGATTCTGAAATTAGCTTGGACATAAATTTTATTTATAAAACCTATGACAGTTGAAAATGTTTATAATATAAATTTTTCGACACTTATATAAATATTAGTATGCGGCGAGTTTAGAATAGTATGGGATGGATTTGACCACTTTAGGGTATTTAATCGAGGTGAAAACTATAACTTGAATACTATTAAATAGTTTATAATATATTAATTTATATGTGCAGTTAAGCATAATAATTAAAAGGTTTGTTCAAAATATAGACTGAGTTTGCTCGAAGATTTTACAACCATATATTTCCATCAAGTTTGTGAACGTTTGTCACAAACATTTCTTTTTGATTATTTATGATATCCTTTTCTTCTTCCCAATTCGAATAATGGAAGGTATATTGGTGCGATCTATTTAACAATTATTAGCTGAGATTCAGAAAAGTAGCAAGGAGATTCAATCTGTAGCTTTGAAATTTGGCGAGCAGCTTAATTGCTGTAGAGGGAATAACGGCTTCCCAGACGGTTTATGTTACTCTAATGGATCAGGCTGAGCCTTAGCAAATATTTTTACATTGGTTTTACGGAAACCATGATGGCAACGAGAAGATAACTGAGAACAGACATACGATATATTAATATTTGACATATTTACAAACATGTTAACATTAAGTCCATTATTATATCTTTATAGCTTATTCATGCAATAAAAATCAAGCATTATAGAGTAAAAGGTCAATGTTAATTGTAGGTGAAAATATTTTGTCTAACGCATTCTCGTGCTGCAGTACTATCCTTAGCTCGCCGGAACTTATATTATTTACACACTGTTAGGTACCATAACTCAATGAAAACTATTTTGAATACGGCAAGTTATATAGCAAATATTTCTTCTGCAGGCTTTAAATATTATCATGCGATATATAAAAACGATCTCCCATGGTGCATGTTCAACTGTGGGATTTATCTGAAACACATTTACGTGTTTTTCAAAATGTTTTTACCAACGTTCGTCTTTTAACTGCATGCACTGAATATTAACATAAATATGCTACAGATGTTATGGGAGAATAATGCACATGTATATAATTACTTTATATAATTTATATATTTACGCACACCTCAGATGGCTTAAACAATTTGCCTCCTGTCTGTCAGGAATAGCGAAAATTTATGTTCTATATGATTCCCTATGATTTTCAATAATGAGCTCTAAACTTGAAATGTTTAATGCAACCTCACCGAAGCCTTCTAAGTGATGGCGCGTAACCGTACCTTATTAGTAGCGTATATTATATTGTACCTCAGAAGTATAAAAGTTAGAATGTGGTAGATGGTATGAACGAGGAAAGGGTTACACTCACGCCCAATCCTTAGCCTCTCTAACGTGCAATAGTTGAGCACATCACTTCTATCCTATCCGCAGTTGTTATATGTTCCAAAGTCGATAAGTCTCTGCTACTATATTACTTTTCATTTTTTTTATTTAACAATGTCTTAAGAAATGTTGCTTTCCAAGTTTCTACAGGCAGTTAGTCATAGACATTGCGACTACGAGAAGCTCAGATTGCCTTGTCGACTCCTTTTATTTTGGCTAATTACTTGACACCTGTCGGCACAGAAACACAAATAGCTTCTGATCTAATTCATGTTGTTGGTTTGGGTAAATACAACTCAGCCAGTAATTATTGCTTACTTTTTCTTCCATTGGTAATATTGAAAGATTTTTGAGAAAACTATAGGGTTCTTACAATGGGCGGAGTGTTATAAGTTTATCTCTCCAGGGCCTTGAAAATTTTCATTTTTTAACTTCTGTCTTTACAATATACAAAGAACGACGTGACATAAAGAACTGATAATTTACATGAAGCTTCATTTCTAAACAAGGCTTATTGAGGTATATGATGGTTAGCTAGAGTTTAATTTTGGGTGATATCTTGGAGTGAATTGAGTAGAAGTGATCTACAAATTTGAAATGTTCTATATATTTTTTACCTATAACTAAGGCTTCTTCCAGAATACCTCTTATGTTTGTTTTTATAACTATCAGCATGTATGACTGTTCTATGGATAAATATGTGAATATACGATTCAATGCAATTTTTTCTTTTGATATATAAAGGAAGAAGAGAGATATGGACCATAAATAAAATGTTGTTTTATAAAACATGTGACCGATCCTTAACATAATTTAGTTTCTATATCACTAGAACTAGATTATCTGCAGACTTTATATGTAGCAAAAACTTCAATTGTACATAGTCTATCCATGGTATTTGATTAAACACCATTGAAGTTAATTTGCAGACCCTTATGAAAAAAATTGCAGAATTTTTATTATGTCTGGTTGGGTTAGTAAATGTGTCTTTTCTGCCTGATTTACTCTCGGTTTGTCTGTCCACAGGGTATTTTAGAATTGAATAAGCTATAATATAGATAGAAACCTGTTACGTTACACGTGATGTACCATATTCATACCTTGCACACAAGGTTAAGTAAACCAAAAACAATTTATGGTTAAGACGTGACTAAAGGGAAATAAGTTGAGAATAAAACCATTTATGCGATAAATACTTTAATCATCCACCTGAGGTCCATTGCACTGAGAATGAATTGTTATTAAACCTGACAAGGTTGTGGGGATCGAATGAAATATACAGTAAATTACTTATGAATCTTAAAACGAGGGCTGGATTTGGGAAGAGGTGTGAAAGAGGTAAAATAGATTTGCAAATTGGAAAGGTAAGAATCAAATATTTTGGTTGGGTATGTGTAACTAATAATCACTGCCATTATGTACAGTACAGCACTGGTTTGCTCACGGAACGGGACCCATTATTCTGGAACACTACACTCAAAATATTTAAGGTTCATTTGGACATTTATTCCCCTTAATGTTTATATATATATATATATATATATATATATATATATATATATATATATACATATCAAAATGCCCAGTAAATCCCTATAGAGTTGTGGGGAGAATCTCCTGTTTACACTCAACAACTAACGCTATGAGTGGCACAACAGTTGTGAAGCATTTTATTTGGCACAAATTCTGATGATGTTATTAGACTAAGATCTTGAGAACAACCACACGAGACTAAAGCTCCAGAGACAGTGCGATCTGCCGTAGGGACTTATTGTATAAGTTATACTACAGTCGAAGAGTAATCCGGGTAAGTGCGATATTCAACCAAACTGACAAAAGAGGAGACATCAGATGGTCTTTATATCAGCTGTATGTGCATAGTTAGTTAGTGTAGCTTATTAAAGCTTTGTATCTAACCGAATATTTTATATAAATCAATACTATATTTTTATTGCGTTCCAAACAATTTTATAAATGTTATACAGAGAAAAGTTGCAAAATATATAAGTCTGCACAAAATTAATAAGGTGCTCTATGTTTGTAACATATAATGACGGCAAATTTAATTGGAAGTAAACTCTAACCTTCTCTCCAATTACAGTAACAGTTGGATGGAAAAAGGAAACTATTGAACGTCACTTACTCCTATTATTTACGAATTTTAACTTATTATATTTTGCTATTTAAATAATATTTCAGGGAATAATATGCCTAAAAAAATTACAAATAAAAAGATTAAAATCGTCATTAAACTCTTTAACCCCTTATGTAAGATGTAAACCTAAAGCAATAAAATGATCATTAGTAGAGAGTTCACAGAATTTTAAAGTTACAGCATCTTTCTTAAAATATTTCTCGTACGTTTCATGATCTAAATGACCACTAGCTATTATATCTTATAAGTAGACATAGCGCCCCTTTGGCGCTAACATGGGCTCTTATGGAGTTATTTTAACATGGGCTCTTATGGCGATATTTTAGCATTGTCTCTTATGGGAGATACATTTCGGTGTTTCCTAACCACAGACTTCCTGTTTTCCGACGACTTATCTCAACCTAGACTTCCTGTTTGTCACACACCTCTTTATCTCTGACTTTCTGTACTGCTTAACCACCCGTCCACAGGTCCCGTGTCGAAGCCTATTGACACTCACCTTTTTGAGTACCTGAGAGTCTTAACACTCGCACCCGCGTATCTGATGGCTCCTACCGGAGTCCAACACTATCCTACTACCCCCCGTACTCGGAGCCTGGCGTAACGCCCATACCCGGATTTTGACCGCCTAACCTTTACCGGCCATGCACGACATATTCCGTCACCCATCTTTTCGAGTACAGGAGTGCATGAAAAACCGCACCCACATTTCTAACGGCCCCTGCCCAAACATTTCAAATGCCTCCAATACTTAGGGCTCTTAACCACATATATTACCCACACTGTTATTTATAACACTCCACTCCAGGACCTAGCCGCCCATCTATAACCCCCCGTCTCTTACAGACCCACACCTGAACAGTCCCTCACAGGGTTCCAACTTATACCCAAATCGGTACTCTGACCGCCTACCTCTTATCCTGAATGTCGACATACAAAATTTTAACGGTGTGCTTTCACCCTGCCGAGACCCTACACTTTTCGATTGCCTCCAGTACTCCTACCCGAGCGTATCGCTCATACCCGGATTTTGACCATTTTACAGTCCAATGTACCACATAGGCCTGCAATCGCCCGTCTCCTGGACATGCTAAGACCTGCACCTGTATTTCTAATGGTCCCTACAGAAACCTCACACTATCCTATTACCTCTCATATCTCGGCTCTTAACTACGGATATTGCACATACTATGATTTCTAACTCCCTGACCTTTACGTGTGTATACGCCTACAGCCTCCCACCTCTCTCGTGTACCCAAGCGTCTTCGGCCCTCATCTGCACCCTGCCGAGGCCCCACACTTTCCACTCCTAGTCAGGCATAAAGCCTATACCCAGATTTTGATCATCTACATTTTACCGACCAAAGTACCACATAGGCCTGCAATAGCCCGTCTCCTGGACATGCTAAGACCTACTTTTCTAACGGATCCTGCAGAGGCTTCACACTTTCCTATTGTCTCCCAAAGCTAGGCTCTTAACCACGGATATTGCACATACTATGATTTCTCACTCCCTGACCTTTGCGTGTGTATACGCCTACAGCCTCCCACCTCTCTCGTGTACCCAAGCGTCTTCGGCCCTCATCCGCACCCTACCGAGGCCCCACACTTTCAACTCCTAGTCAGGCATAAAGCCTATACCCAGATTTTGATCATCTACATTTTACCGACCAATGTACCACATAGGCCTCCAATAGCCCGTCTCCTGCACATGCTAAGACCTACTTTTCTAACGGATCCTGCAGAGGCTTCACACTTTCCTATTGTCTCCCATACCTCGGCTCTTAACTACGGATATTGCACATACTATGATTTCTAACTCCCCGACCTTTACGCGTGTATGCGCCTATAGCCTCCCATCTCTCTCGTGTACCCTAGCGTCTTCAGGCCCTCACCCTCACACTGACGGGACAACAACACTTTCCAACTGCCTCCCGTACTCCTACCCAGGGGTATCACCCATACCCAATTTAGACCACCTACACATTACCGACTAGTATCCACAAAGTCCAACAGGCATCCATATAATATGTCGTAAACCACGTCTCTTAGCCCTTACACATACTCCACGACTCCACACTCTAAAGTGTTTACTACGCGTAGCGTCACATTTGAAAATTGTCTTCCCACCATTAATACCCTGTACTGGTTCCCACACATATATTTAACACCTTTACCGTATTAATCTCCATATACGAGTATTTACCGAGCATATCGCACAATCTTAGTTAGCCTTACCTTCGTAGGATTCAAACTTGCATTTCGTTCAATTTCTAACATACTGAGGTCCCCATTAAAAAAAAACCAGTCCTAACACGGTACTCTCATTTTACTGACAAATATTCATACATTACCTGAAAGTGTAATGCTAATATTTACCGAGTACTTTCCCAACAGGATATTCTCATCCCGAGGTCCTAGTCTCAAGCTAACAGCTTATAACACGAGGCGTACCTTCTGAGCGACTACTATTTGCCGATCAATGCCCGTGCATATGTTTCAATACCTGGACACCTAATGTCTACGAAGTACTTCATATACTCTTATCCCACGCAACCCATCACGGGACCCTAATTTCTGTTACCTTTCACTTGGATGTCTATCACTTCATTCCGGGACCCAACTCTCAAGCAGACTTAACCGGTAATTAAAAGAACCGTATTTCATTATTAACAAAGCACCATACATTTATTTCAACTACTGCTTAGACATTTAGTTTCCATATTAATCAAGTATTTTGTTTTCACTTAACCCACGCCTCCCTTTACGGCACTCCAACTTTTTACCACATTAAATCCACCATCACTTTCTAACGGCCAGGCTCTCATTTTCATAATATCAAGCGAGCGTAGCTTAATACGGAGTACCATCCCATACAATTTAAGCTTTACCGTGTGTAATTATATATGTCGCTTATACTTGGACATCTAAAGACCCATCATACCTCACTCTGGTTTCCTAGCTGTTCCCTTACTTTAATTTATTTATAAAGAGACGCATACAGAGGTATTAGTCCAATCGTCTCGAGACCGCGTTATACTAATGTTTATATTATAATCTATACTAGCACTTTATGAAATCTCGACCACAGTGACTTACCCATTGCACCGGCTCATGACACTGCTCGTAACGGACAGTTTGCGGTTTGCGGTTACCTGTATCCTCGGACTCTGATAATTCATTTTCTACAACAATATTAAAACTAATAACTATTATAACATCTTCAGTACAGCACGGGATATCTGCCATCCTGAATACAGTCGGAATAATACATAGGTACTGCATTCGGTGTGTAATAAGTTTTAATTTTTCTCCCGAGTGTGATGTAAAGAGCTTTAACTTATTTATAGTCTATTTTCAAAAACGTATACCGCTTCGTATACTTTGAATTTAGTTAATCATACCGGATGCGATGATTGAAGTTTGCGGTTACATGTAAAAACCCAGACGAGTAACGGTACAGCTGCAACCGCAATTTTAAGAGACCTCATTGGTCAAAATAAGCGCGTCTCTGATTGGTCTAAAATAGCCGCCAAGCACTCTGATTGGTCGGTGTTCTACACAGTCGGCAGAGATTTCCCTGTCTCGTCAGTCTGGAGGTGGACGTCAAAGAGGTAAGACCTATGTCGCTCTGTTCCTTGATATTGCACAACATTATATCGATATCAAGACAAGAAAACCTCGCTAATTACTAATATAAAATAAATAAGAGATTGCTTACCTACCTACCTAGTTACCCAGATATTATTTTTAATATATTACTGTTGCAATGGAATCTCAACCTATTGAAGTGGTCCCAGAGCTCTCATTGGTCGGCTCCCTATAATAGCGGCAACATTCTTCTCTCTCGTCAGTTTTTCAGTGGACGTCAAAGAGGCAGGACGTGTGTTGAGTGCTCTGCTCAGTGTTATCGAGTGGTTGAATTTTAAATGCTATATTGACGCTTTCTTAGAGTGAGTCAGTGGTGTTAGTGTGTTTTATATTTATTAAGTGCTTTTTTTACTATCATAGTAATTTTATAAAAGTAAATTAGCTTATAGGAGTTTTATTACATTTTCAGTTTATTAAGTGCTTGTACTTTATTTAGCGATCACAGACATTAAACTCCTTTACACTGTGTGTGTTCTTAAAGTGTTTATACTATTGCTTCTTTAAATCTAATACAGTGTTATTGTGTTTTTCTGAAAGTGAACAAGTTGATTCGTTGTGTTACTGTGTTTGTATCGTAGTGACAAACCCAACATAGATTTCGTTCATTTATTTATGTGTCGTATTTATAATCAAGTTTTGTGTAATTTATTTCGGTTATTACATCATACCACAGTGTACTGTAAAAAAGTTTACTGCGCATGCGCAGCTCCTACACTTATTTAAGCGCGTAACGTTGTCATTCTTAGACGTGACGTTGAACAGTCAACACCCATTCCAAAAGCTTGTATCAAAGCTGCTTGCTGTATTATTTTAGAGCTAATTACATACAACATGGATCCCGTAAAAGTTTTGCATACCGGTGAAACCTACTGTAGAAGGTTTAGAACATATGGGTCAGAAACTGTTTTCAAGTTTAACCCAGTACCCAAAGGAGTGTCCGAACTTGATTGGATTAAAAAGGGTTTTGGGAGTATTGTCGAAAAGGCGAAAGCCGGTACTACCGAATATGACTACCTAGGCTTCACTTTAGATTATCTGAATTTTAGGACCAAAGATTCCGGATATATCGCTTATAGACCTGCAAATCAAGTTCACGGGGATATAATTTGGGATATATTTGGAAAACTTATCCAAAGTAATTCGGATTCGATAAAGTCCATGGACACATTTAGAGTTAAGTGCACCCGCACCAATATTCCAGTAGGTAGTGGTAGGGTAAGACCAGGTTTTTATAATAACTTTGAAGAAGAATGTAAAGCACGTAAAGGTATCGTAGTTATTAAGAATAGTGATAGTCTGTGTCTGCCCCGAGCTATAGTGGTAGCAAAAGCCTATGCCAAAAAAGATCCTCAGTTCAAGGCTATACGTGAAGACAAGGGTAAGCGACAAACTTTTAGAGCCCAAAAACTGATGACTAAAGCCGGGGTCCAAATTTCTGAACAGGGAGCGGGGATCCCCGAACTTAATAAATTTCAAGACCACCTAAAAAAGTACAATATTACAGTTTATAACTACGATAATAAGGGTCGAGATGTTTATTTTTCAGGTACTAACTCCGATGCTCAGTACAAAATAAACTTGTTGTATCACGAAAGCCATTACAACGTAATAACTAGCCTAACTGCAGCTTTTGCGTGCCATTTTTTCTGCGAAGCATGCCATGTCCCTTACGACCACAAAGGTTTACACAGATGTTCAAATATCTGTCCTGCATGTCAAACCGTTTCTCCACCGTGTAAAGAGGAGCATGGGGGAATTTTATGCCCTGACTGTAACATGACCATGAAAAATCAGATCTGTTTCGCAGCCCACAAGAGTCAACGATGCAAGTCGGTAAAAAAATGTTTACAGTGTTAAAGGCTTGTCTTTCTCAACAGTCGTAAGTCAAAACACGTGTGCGGTGAAGTTTTTTGTAAAATATGTAACGATTTCATGCCCCCGAACCATCAATGTTACATGCGGGTCGACACAAACAAACCAAAAACCAAAGACTTTCTTTTCATTTTCTTTGATTTAGAGACCCGTCAAGATGAAATTTTAACGGAAGAATCTAGAGTTCATAAAGTTAACCTTTGTGTTTCTCAACAATTTTGTTGGAAATGTATTAATGGTAAATCTTGTGAAATGTGCAAAGACCGAACAAAGATCTTTGATAGTGATCCTGTGAATCAATTTATGAATTACGTAATGGAGGAGAGAAAAAAAATTCAGAAATATATGTGTAATGGCTCATAACGGTCAGGGTTTTGATTTTCAATTTCTGTTAAAGTACGTTCTCGAACAAACAAAATTCACTCCAGAGCTAATTATGCGTGGCACTAAAGTCATACTTATGGAGTTAGACAATGTGCGATTTATCGATTCGCTAAATTATTTCCCCATGGCCCTCTCTGCACTACCCAAAGCCTTTGACTTCCCCCCGGAGAAGAAGAAGGGTTACTTCCCTCATCTTTTCAACACTTTGGCAAACCAAAATTATGTAGGCCCCATACCACCCAAGGAGTACTATTGCCCTGAATCCATGTTTGAGAAGTCTTACAAAGATTTTGAAAATTGGCACAACGACCAACTTAACCAAAATGTAGTTTTTGACTTTCAAAAAGTGTTGGTCGAGTACTGTATCTCCGATGTGGAGATACTGGCGCAAGCGTGTATTAAGTTTGAAACATGTTTTTGAAAGAATGTAATGTAGATCCGTTCATGGAAGCCGTCACCATTGCCAGCGCCTGTAATCTGGTGTTTAGACGGAATTTCTTAAAACCCAAAACTATTGGCCTTGTTCCTAAAAACGGATACCGTATGGTTGATAACCAATCGCCTATTGCATTACAATGGCTGAGCTGGGAGGAAGAACAGCGTAGTGTCCGCATTCAGCATGCGGGGAGGGACAGAGAAGTTAAAATCGAGGGATTAAAAGTAGACGGTTTTGACGGAGAACGAATCTATGAATTTCATGGCTGTTATTTCCATGGGTGTCCAAAATGTTTTCCATTTAATAGAGAAGAACCACTCAAAGAGGACCCTTCCGATTCCCTGCACTTAAGGTTCGAGAGAACCAAAGCTAAAATGGCTCGTCTCCGAGCATCTGACTATGAAGTAATTGAAATGTGGGAGTGTAAATTCAATCATTTAAAGAAAGAACAACAATTGGATTATCTAAATTTTCTCCCCATTCTAAGCACACTCCCACTTAACCCCAGAGATGCCTTCTTCGGGGGCAGAACAGGCAATGCAAAATCTTATCACAAGTGCGGGGACGGGGAAACAATTCAGTATGTAGACGTTTGCTCCTTGTACCCGTTTGTCAATAAGTTTTCTCCTTATGTTTTATCCCATCCAAAAATATATGTAGGGGACAAGGAGTGTAGAGAAAGAGGCATGGAGGCCGAAGGTCTCATGAAATGTAAAGTATTGCCTCCACTAAATTTGTACCACCCCGTCCTTCCAGCACGCATGAACAATAAATTAATGTTTGTTTTATGCCGTACATGTGGTCTAGAGATGCTAAACACAGACTGTAACCATAATATCGAAGAAAGAGCATTGACAGGGACATGGACAATGCAGGAAATACGCAAGGCTGTAGAAAAAGGATACAAAATTTTAGAAATGTACGAGCTTTGGGATTATAAAATTATTACTTACGAAGACGGTGGTCTTTTTACGGATTTTGTAAATAAGTTTCTAAAAATTAAACAGGAGGCATCGGGCTACCCCTCCTGGTGCCTCACAGAAGAGGATAAAGCCGTGTATATTCAAAATTATTATGAACACGAAGGTATCAGACTTGACCCTTTCAAAATTGAAAAGAACGGAGGTCTTCGCTCCCTTGCTAAATTGATGTTAAATTCTTTCTGGGGTAAATTTGGTCAAAGGGAAAATCAGACAAAAACATCAATCATAAGAGACCCTTTTGAATACTTTCAGTTGCTGTCCAACCCTGAAATAGATGTAAATACTACTCAAATTATTAACGATACTGTACTAATTGTGAACTGGCAGCATATTGAAGAAGCCGCAGAAGCCCTAAGGACAGTGAATGTTGTGGTTGCAGCATTTACAACGTCACATGCTCGATTAAAATTGTACGAAAACTTATAAAAGTTAGGGAGGCAAGTTCTTTACTATGATACAGACAGTGTCCTTTACGTACACAGGGAGAGTATGCACAAGGTCCCCACAGGGGACTACTTGGGCGAAATGACCGACGAGTTGGCTGACTATGGTCCAGGGTCATACATAGTAGAATTTGTTTCCGGAGGCCCCAAGACTTACGCCTATCTTTTCTGGTCAACAAATAAAAACGCACTAGTTGAAGTTTGTAAAATAAAAGGCCTTACTCTAAATTTAAAAACTAGCGAAAAAATTAAATTTCGAAACATTGAAAGCATTAGTTCTGAGTAATTCATTTGACTCAGTGGACATAGAAGAGAACAGAATAAGACGAACCAAGGACAAAGACATTGTTACAGTCAAAGAAACAAAGTCTTTTAAAATTACAGGGCCCAAAAGAAGACTTGAAGGACCCTACGATACTGTACCGTTTGGATTTAAGAAACAAAAATTAACACTCTAACATGTTTAAAAAACTACATTTTCACCAATCACAACGTTAAAATTTCATTACAAATCCTGAGACATACATAGAGAGAGATTAAATGTAATTATAACCCACCACATCCGTTGGTTGTGACCGAACGTTCGTTAAACCGCTTCCTTCAGATGTGTACTAGTATTGAATTATGTTATGAGAGCTGACAACGAGTAAAAATTTTAAATTATTTTATTATACAGGTTAATACGTACCATTACGTACAAAAGAACTTTTTAAATACTAGATAATTGTACTGTATTATTGCAGAAATTACATATAATTTTGCACTCCAGACCCTTCTTTGGGTGGTTGGCCGAAAGTGCAAAATACAAATGTTTTGAGTGTATATCTCCCCCCGTCATCTTTACCTTCAAATGTCACGTAAGTGTGAATGTTTGATCACCCTCAGATTTTCTGAAATTTTTGTTTTATTTACCCATTTGTTTAAACAATTAACAATTAAAACAAATGGGTAAATAAAACAAAAATTTCAGAAAATCTTTTGTCAGTAAGAGGTCCTTTACCCGCAGGTAGTGAGGCGGTAGAAGGCATCCAGCGAGACGGTGCAGTTGTTCATGTGCAGTTCCTGGAGTGTACTCTCCACAGGCTTGAACGTGTTCATAGACAATCGGATTTGCTGTAATGTTAAATGTGTATTTTTAACTTAAAATCAATGAAAACAACTTTATAAAAAGGAAATTTTACTCCGGTTGGTTTAGGTTAAGTTGGAGCATAGGGTTTAAGGTGGATTAAGGAATACCTAGGATAGAAGGGAGTAGGAATGTTAGGGCTATCAGGATACTAGTCCAATGACATTTGAGGCTGTGTTGCTATATCGATGCTGATCACCAGCTGATCCCGTTATGGCCTGGATATGGTCACATACTGGCTCTGCTTGATGTATATGAATGTAAACTAGATGAGTGAAATCAAATGTACATTTATTTGTTTACGGTAACAGCTGATAATGTTTGTTTATTGCAACATATTTTGAGAGAGACCAATAATTTTCACTACAAGTAAAACTGGCAACAGTGTTAGGCACAGGGTGTAGATGAGGGTTCTGATGAACCAGTCAAGACATGCTGTTGGTATGTAGATTAAATGGTGTCGTTATATATGTTCATCTGACGTCCTAGAAATACTCGTATGTTTCGGTGAGGTCTATATGTTTTAACAACCGTGTTATAGCGAGTGGTCACATTTCCCCACCACGCTAGGTACACACGTGCTTGCCGCGTGACCAGGGCGTAGGACCATGGCGCGTTAGGAGATTTTTTACGTGGCTCCTTCCCCAGTAGGCCTATCCACGTGTGTAAAGAGCCCCAACCATCTCTCTTTACAGTGGTAGCCATTCCATGACAAATCTGCTACCTCCCAACATATTTTTTTTTTGTACCTCACCTCTCGGTAAGATAGATTTTATACTTAATTTTTTTTTTTTTTATTTTATCCATTGCAAGTTCAACAGTTCACTATACTCGGAGAAGTCTTTCAATTCACTCTACTAAAAAAGTAAAATGGGTCTTTGTACTTATTTTTATTCCTCCTCCGTGTACCTATTCAAAGCAAACACAAAGTGATCCTCAACTCAATGCCTAAACTCTCTCTGTCTCTTTACTAATAATACAAGGAGATATACTAAATGCCTATTACTGAAGAAACTGCTCAGGTACTTTTACTATAGTTGCTGTCACAATTAAAGGCCCTATCAATGTTTCCACATTAACGAATGTCTTCTCAAGCGCATCATCAAACACGTAAGAGGTTAATTTAGATGCTGCCATGAAAGGTATAATCCCTTCTTTGGCTATACCTTGATGTTTAATTGTAATTCCAAAGTGATCAGTAGGTGAGGCTCCATCTTTTATATGATCGACAATGTACTCTGAAAATGCTAGGGGCCAATCTATTGAGTCAACGGGAGAGGTCAGTATAAACGTTAGTTCTTCACGTGTGGTACGAAACCTCTCACTTCTGTTAACCATATTTCTAGATTCAAGCTTAAGGAAGGTTGCCATGTTAACGCTCTGAGTGCTCATTTGTGAATGAACATGAGACGAGTCAACTACAAATTTATAAATAAAACTGTTGGTATCCACCTGTAAGCCTGTGTAGTGCATGTGAGTGTTTGAGGGGCATAATTATTTAAAGCTCATAGACATTCTGATTTTGCGGTGAAATTACAGAGTGAATAGTGTTTGATGAATATGTCAGCGTGAATGTATTGAAGTGGACCTGAGATCACACATAAGAGCATATTTAAGTGACATAGAAAAATCGTATAGTAAAATGTTTGTGATAATTGATTTTATCCATAGACTGGAAGGTATTTATGTTATTAAAAACAATAAACAAATATAAAATGCTAAAATTCGAGCAAATAACTATGTAATGACGTATCTAACAGTTTTCTGCATCAGAGGGCTTAAGAAGAGGAGAATCAGCGTTTATCGGCTCCGTCATTAGTACACATTCAATGTGGTCACTATATTACACAATCACGGTCCCAGGACTTACAGAGTTTAGGCCTGCCTTAGAGACCTCGTTCATGCTGAGCCGTTCGGAGCATAGACTTGTTCATCTCCATGCCCACGTCCACGCATCCTACTGAGTTCCCACATTCACTCCTTCAAATCAGTCTCACCCTCCACACTGTCCAAGGGTCAACCTCTCCCGGGCTTACGGGTTTTAAGCCGGCCGTGAAAGAGGTCGAACTGCTCCAGGACTTACAGGTTTTACGCCGGCCTTAGAAGCAGAAGCTCCCTTGACGCGAGGGTGATCAAACATTCACACTTACGTGACATTTGAAGGTAAAGATGACGGGGGGAGATATACACTCAAAACATTTGTATTTTGCACTTTCGGCCAACCACCCAAAGAAGGGTCTGGAGTGCAAAATTATATGTAATTTCTGCAATAATACAGTACAATTATCTAGTATTTAAAAAGTTCTTTTGTACGTAATGGTACGTATTAACCTGTATAATAAAATAATTTAAAATTTTTACTCGTTGTCAGCTCTCATAACATAATTCAATACTAGTACACATCTGAAGGAAGCGGTTTAACGAACGTTCGGTCACAACCAACGGATGTGGTGGGTTATAATTACATTTAATCTCTCTCTATGTATGTCTCAGGATTTGTAATGAAATTTTAACGTTGTGATTGGTGAAAATGTAGTTTTTTAAACATGTTAGAGTGTTAATTTTTGTTTCTTAAATCCAAACGGTACAGTATCGTAGGGTCCTTCAAGTCTTCTTTTGGGCCCTGTAATTTTAAAAGACTTTGTTTCTTTGACTGTAACAATGTCTTTGTCCTTGGTTCGTCTTATTCTGTTCTCTTCTATGTCCACTGAGTCAAATGAATTACTCAGAACTAATGCTTTCAATGTTTCGAAATTTAATTTTTCGCTAGTTTTTAAATTTAGAGTAAGGCCTTTTATTTTACAAACTTCAACTAGTGCGTTTTTATTTGTTGACCAGAAAAGATAGGCGTAAGTCTTGGGGCCTCCGGAAACAAATTCTACTATGTATGACCCTGGACCATAGTCAGCCAACTCGTCGGTCATTTCGCCCAAGTAGTCCCCTGTGGGGACCTTGTGCATACTCTCCCTGTGTACGTAAAGGACACTGTCTGTATCATAGTAAAGAACTTGCCTCCCTAACTTTTATAAGTTTTCGTACAATTTTAATCGAGCATGTGACGTTGTAAATGCTGCAACCACAACATTCACTGTCCTTAGGGCTTCTGCGGCTTCTTCAATATGCTGCCAGTTCACAATTAGTACAGTATCGTTAATAATTTGAGTAGTATTTACATCTATTTCAGGGTTGGACAGCAACTGAAAGTATTCAAAAGGGTCTCTTATGATTGATGTTTTTGTCTGATTTTCCCTTTGACCAAATTTACCCCAGAAAGAATTTAACATCAATTTAGCAAGGGAGCGAAGACCTCCGTTCTTTTCAATTCAAGTCTGATACCTTCGTGTTCATAATAATTTTGAATATACACGGCTTTATCCTCTTCTGTGAGGCACCAGGAGGGGTAGCCCGATGCCTCCTGTTTAATTTTTAGAAACTTATTTACAAAATCCGTTAAAAAGACCACCGTCTTCGTAAGTAATAATTTTATAATCCCAAAGCTCGTACATTTCTAAAATTTTGTATCCTTTTTCTACAGCCTTGCGTATTTCCTGCATTGTCCATGTCCCTGTCAATGCTCTTTCTTCGATATTATGGTTACAGTCTGTGTTTAGCATCTCTAGACCACATGTACGGCATAAAACAAACATTAATTTATTGTTCATGCGTGCTGGAAGGACGGGGTGGTACAAATTTAGTGGAGGCAATACTTTACATTTCATGAGACCTTCGGCCTCCATGCCTCTTTCTCTACACTCCTTGTCCCCTACATATATTTTTGGATGGGATAAAACATAAGGAGAAAACTTATTGACAAACGGGTACAAGGAGCAAACGTCTACATACTGAATTGTTTCCCCGTCCCCGCACTTGTGATAAGATTTTGCATTGCCTGTTCTGCCCCCGAAGAAGGCATCTCTGGGGTTAAGTGGGAGTGTGCTTAGAATGGGGAGAAAATTTAGATAATCCAATTGTTGTTCTTTCTTTAAATGATTGGAATTTACACTCCCACATTTCAATTACTTCATAGTCAGATGCTCGGAGACGAGCCATTTTAGCTTTGGTTCTCTCGAACCTTAAGTGCAGGGAATCGGAAGGGTCCTCTTTGAGTGGTTCTTCTCTATTAAATGGAAAACATTTTGGACACCCATGGAAATAACAGCCATGAAATTCATAGATTCGTTCTCCGTCAAAACCGTCTACTTTTAATCCCTCGATTTTAACTTCTCTGTCCCTCCCCGCATGCTGAATGCGGACACTACGCTGTTCTTCCTCCCAGCTCAGCCATTGTAATGCAATAGGCGATTGGTTATCAACCATACGGTATCCGTTTTTAGGAACAAGGCCAATAGTTTTGGGTTTTAAGAAATTCCGTCTAAACACCAGATTACAGGCGCTGGCAATGGTGACGGCTTCCATGAACGGATCTACATTACATTCTTTCAAAAACATGTTTCTAAACTTAATACACGCTTGCGCCAGTATCTCCACATCGGAGATACAGTACTCGACCAACTCTTTTTGAAAGTCAAAAACTACATTTTGGTTAAGTTGGTCGTTGTGCCAATTTTCAAAATCTTTGTAAGACTTCTCAAACATGGATTCAGGGCAATAGTACTCCTTGGGTGGTATGGGGCCTACATAATTTTGGTTTGCCAAAGTGTTGAAAAGATGAGGGAAGTAACCCTTCTTCTTCTCCGGGGGGAAGTCAAAGGCTTTGGGTAGTGCAGAGAGGGCCATGGGGAAATAATTTAGCGAATCGATAAATCGCACATTGTCTAACTCCATAAGTATGACTTTAGTGCCACGCATAATTAGCTCTGGAGTGAATTTTGTTTGTTCGAGAACGTACTTTAACAGAAATTGAAAATCAAAACCCTGACCGTTATGAGCCATTACACATATATTTCTGAATTTTTTTTCTCTCCTCCATTACGTAATTCATAAATTGATTCACAGGATCACTATCAAAGATCTTTGTTCGGTCTTTGCACATTTCACAAGATTTACCATTAATACATTTCCAACAAAATTGTTGAGAAACACAAAGGTTAACTTTATGAACTCTAGATTCTTCCGTTAAAATTTCATCTTGACGGGTCTCTAAATCAAAGAAAATGAAAAGAAAGTCTTTGGTTTTTGGTTTGTTTGTGTCGACCCGCATGTAACATTGATGGTTCGGGGGCATGAAATCGTTACATATTTTACAAAAAACTTCACCGCACACGTGTTTTGACTTACGACTGTTGAGAAAGACAAGCCTTTAACACTGTAAACATTTTTTTACCGACTTGCATCGTTGACTCTTGTGGGCTGCGAAACAGATCTGATTTTTCATGGTCATGTTACAGTCAGGGCATAAAATTCCCCCATGCTCCTCTTTACACGGTGGAGAAACGGTTTGACATGCAGGACAGATATTTGAACATCTGTGTAAACCTTTGTGGTCGTAAGGGACATGGCATGCTTCGCAGAAAAAATGGCACGCAAAAGCTGCAGTTAGGCTAGTTATTACGTTGTAATGGCTTTCGTGATACAACAAGTTTATTTTGTACTGAGCATCGGAGTTAGTACCTGAAAAATAAACATCTCGACCCTTATTATCGTAGTTATAAACTGTAATATTGTACTTTTTTAGGTGGTCTTGAAATTTATTAAGTTCGGGGATCCCCGCTCCCTGTTCAGAAATTTGGACCCCGGCTTTAGTCATCAGTTTTTGGGCTCTAAAAGTTTGTCGCTTACCCTTGTCTTCACGTATAGCCTTGAACTGAGGATCTTTTTTGGCATAGGCTTTTGCTACCACTATAGCTCGGGGCAGACACAGACTATCACTATTCTTAATAACTACGATACCTTTACGTGCTTTACATTCTTCTTCAAAGTTATTATAAAAACCTGGTCTTACCCTACCACTACCTACTGGAATATTGGTGCGGGTGCACTTAACTCTAAATGTGTCCATGGACTTTATCGAATCCGAATTACTTTGGATAAGTTTTCCAAATATATCCCAAATTATATCCCCGTGAACTTGATTTGCAGGTCTATAAGCGATATATCCGGAATCTTTGGTCCTAAAATTCAGAGAATCTAAAGTGAAGCCTAGGTAGTCATATTCGGTAGTACCGGCTTTCGCCTTTTCGACAATACTCCCAAAACCCTTTTTAATCCAATCAAGTTCGGACACTCCTTTGGGTACTGGGTTAAACTTGAAAACAGTTTCTGACCCATATGTTCTAAACCTTCTACAGTAGGTTTCACCGGTATGCAAAACTTTTACGGGATCCATGTTGTATGTAATTAGCTCTAAAATAATACAGCAAGCAGCTTTGATACAAGCTTTTGGAATGGGTGTTGACTGTTCAACGTCACGTCTAAGAATGACAACGTTACGCGCTTAAATAAGTGTAGGAGCTGCGCATGCGCAGTAAACTTTTTTACAGTACACTGTGGTATGATGTAATAACCGAAATAAATTACACAAAACTTGATTATAAATACGACACATAAATAAATGAACGAAATCTATGTTGGGTTTGTCACTACGATACAAACACAGTAACACAACGAATCAACTTGTTCACTTTCAGAAAAACACAATAACACTGTATTAGATTTAAAGAAGCAATAGTATAAACACTTTAAGAACACACACAGTGTAAAGGAGTTTAATGTCTGTGATCGCTAAATAAAGTACAAGCACTTAATAAACTGAAAATGTAATAAAACTCCTATAAGCTAATTTACTTTTATAAAATTACTATGATAGTAAAAAAAGCACTTAATAAATATAAAACACACTAACACCACTGACTCACTCTAAGAAAGCGTCAATATAGCATTTAAAATTCAACCACTCGATAACACTGAGCAGAGCACTCAACACACGTCCTGCCTCTTTGACGTCCACTGAAAAACTGACGAGAGAGAAGAATGTTGCCGCTATTATAGGGAGCCGACCAATGAGAGCTCTGGGACCACTTCAATAGGTTGAGATTCCATTGCAACAGTAATATATTAAAAATAATATCTGGGTAACTAGGTAGGTAGGTAAGCAATCTCTTATTTATTTTATATTAGTAATTAGCGAGGTTTTCTTGTCTTGATATCGATATAATGTTGTGCAATATCAAGGAACAGAGCGACATAGGTCTTACCTCTTTGACGTCCACCTCCAGACTGACGAGACAGGGAAATCTCTGCCGACTGTGTAGAACACCGACCAATCAGAGTGCTTGGCGGCTATTTTAGACCAATCAGAGACGCGCTTATTTTGACCAATGAGGTCTCTTAAAATTGCGGTTGCAGCTGTACCGTTACTCGTCTGGGTTTTTACATGTAACCGCAAACTTCAATCATCGCATCCGGTATGATTAACTAAATTCAAAGTATACGAAGCGGTATACGTTTTTGAAAATAGACTATAAATAAGTTAAAGCTCTTTACATCACACTCGGGAGAAAAATTAAAACTTATTACACACCGAATGCAGTACCTATGTATTATTCCGACTGTATTCAGGATGGCAGATATCCCGTGCTGTACTGAAGATGTTATAATAGTTATTAGTTTTAATATTGTTGTAGAAAATGAATTATCAGAGTCCGAGGATACAGGTAACCGCAAACCGCAAACTGTCCGTTACGAGCAGTGTCATGAGCCGGTGCAATGGGTAAGTCACTGTGGTCGAGATTTCATAAAGTGCTAGTATAGATTATAATATAAACATTAGTATAACGCGGTCTCGAGACGATTGGACTAATACCTCTGTATGCGTCTCTTTATAAATAAATTAAAGTAAGGGAACAGCTAGGAAACCAGAGTGAGGTATGATGGGTCTTTAGATGTCCAAGTATAAGCGACATATATAATTACACACGGTAAAGCTTAAATTGTATGGGATGGTACTCCGTATTAAGCTACGCTCGCTTGATATTATGAAAATGAGAGCCTGGCCGTTAGAAAGTGATGGTGGATTTAATGTGGTAAAAAGTTGGAGTGCCGTAAAGGGAGGCGTGGGTTAAGTGAAAACAAAATACTTGATTAATATGGAAACTAAATGTCTAAGCAGTAGTTGAAATAAATGTATGGTGCTTTGTTAATAATGAAATACGGTTCTTTTAATTACCGGTTAAGTCTGCTTGAGAGTTGGGTCCCGGAATGAAGTGATAGACATCCAAGTGAAAGGTAACAGAAATTAGGGTCCCGTGATGGGTTGCGTGGGATAAGAGTATATGAAGTACTTCGTAGACATTAGGTGTCCAGGTATTGAAACATATGCACGGGCATTGATCGGCAAATAGTAGTCGCTCAGAAGGTACGCCTCGTGTTATAAGCTGTTAGCTTGAGACTAGGACCTCGGGATGAGAATATCCTGTTGGGAAAGTACTCGGTAAATATTAGCATTACACTTTCAGGTAATGTATGAATATTTGTCAGTAAAATGAGAGTACCGTGTTAGGCCTGGTTTTTTTTTAATGGGGACCTCAGTATGTTAGAAATTGAACGAAATGCAAGTTTGAATCCTACGAAGGTAAGTCTAACTAAGATTGTGCGATATGCTCGGTAAATACTCGTATATGGAGATTAATACGGTAAAGGTGTTAACTATATGTGTGGGAACCAGTACAGGGTATTAATGGTGGGAAGACAATTTTCGAATGTGACGCTACGCGTAGTAAACACTTTAGAGTGTGGAGTCGTGGAGTATGTGTAAGGGCTAAGAGACGTGGTTTACGACATATTATATGGATGCCTGTTGGACTTTGTGGATACTAGTCGGTAATGTGTAGGTGGTCTAAATTGGGTATGGGTGATACCCCTGGGTAGGAGTACGGGAGGCAGTTGGAAAGTGTTGTTGTCCCGTCAGTGTGAGGGTGAGGGCCTGAAGACGCTAGGGTACACGAGAGAGATGGGAGGCTATAGGCGCATACACACGTAAAGGTCGGGGAGTTAGAAATCATAGTATGTGCAATATCCGTAGTTAAGAGCCGAGGTATGGGAGACAATAGGAAAGTGTGAAGCCTCTGCAGGATCCGTTAGAAAAGTAGGTCTTAGCATGTGCAGGAGATGGGCTATTGGAGGCCTTTGTGGTACATTGGTCGGTAAAATGTAGATGATCAAAATCTGGGTATAGGCTTTATGCCTGACTAGGAGTGGAAAGTGTGGGGCCTCGGTAGGGTGCGGATGAGGGCCGAAGACGCTTGGGTACACGAGAGAGGTGGGAGGCTGTAGGCGTATACACACGTAAAGGTCAGGGAGTGAGAAATCATAGTATGTGCAATATCCGTGGTTAAGAGCCTAGGTATGGGAGACAATAGGAAAGTGTGAAGCCTCTGCAGGATCCGTTAGAAAATTAGGTCTTAGCATGTCCAGGAGACGGGCTATTGCAGGCCTATGTGGTACATTGGTCGGTAAAATGTAGATGATCAAAATCTGGGTATAGGCTTTATGCCTGACTAGGAGTGGAAAGTGTGGGGCCTCGGCAGGGTGCGGATGAGGGCCGAAGACGCTTGGGTACACGAGAGAGGTGGGAGGCTGTAGGCGTATACACACGTAAAGGTCAGGGAGTTAGAAATCATAGTATGTGCAATATCCGTAGTTAAGAGCCGAGGTATGAGAGGTAATAGGATAGTTTGAGGTTTCTGTAGGGACCATTAGAAATACAGGTGCAGGTCTTAGCATGTCCAGGAGACGGGCGATTGCAGGCCTATGTGGTACATTGGACTGAAAAATGGTCAAAATCCGGGTATGAGCGATACGCTCGGGTAGGAGTACTGGAGGCAATCGAAAAGTGTGGGGTCTCGGCAGGGTGAAAGCACAAGGTTAAAATTTTGTATGTCGACATTCAGGATAAGAGGTAGGCGGTCAGAGTACCGATTTGGGTATAAGTTGGAACCCTGTGAGGGACTGTTCAGGTGTGGGTCTGTAAGAGACGGGGGGTTATAGATGGGCGGCTAGGTCCTGGAGTGGAGTGTTATAAATAACAGTGTGGGCAATATATGTGGTTAAGAGCCCTAAGTATTGGAGGCATTTGAATTGTTTGGGCAGGGGCCGTTAGAAATGTGGGTGCGGTTTTTCATGCACTCCTGTACTCGAAAAGATGGGTGACGGAATATGTCGTGCATGGCCGGTAAAGGTTAGGCGGTCAAAATCCGGGTATGGGCGTTACGCCAGGCTCCGAGTACGGGGGGTAGTAGGATAGTGTTGGACTCCGGTAGGAGCCATCAGATACGCGGGTGCGAGTGTTAAGACTCTCAGGTACTCAAAAAGGTGAGTGTCAATAGGCTTCGACACGGGACCTGTGGACGGGTGGTTAAGCAGTACAGAAAGTCAGAGATAAAGAGGTGTGTGACAAACAGGAAGTCTAGGTTGAGATAAGTCGTCGGAAAACAGGAAGTCTGTGGTTAGGAAACACCGAAATGTATCTCCTATAAGAGACAATGCTAAAATATCGCTATAAGAGCCCATGTTAAAATAACTCCATAAGAGCCCATGTTAGCGCCAAAGGGGCGCTAGGTCTACTCTTATATACTTATCCAGATTATCATTGTTATGTTTCTTATGTAATCTCTTTGATGTTTATTAAGCATTTCTAGTCATAAAAACAAAATATAAACAGTTTTTTTAGTTCTCAAACATTAATTTGAGAGCTTTTAATATTCACTTAAAACAATTAAAAATGTTACCTTTAATACGGTTTATATTGTATTAGAAGCTTATTACGTAAGGCTACCTCATATATCTACCCACGTTACTTTTTCTATTTACGTTACCATGTACGTTTCTTGATATACAGGGTGTCCCGTAACTCTCCGGACAAAATTATACCATGTTATTTCTCACGTCGAAACAAACATATTTCACAATATGAACATAGATCTAGGTTGCTTACTTTCCCATTTGTCTGCATGTATGCCGTTTTTATAAAAGAGTTATATCTTAAAAATTAATTATTAAAATTATACTTAATTTGGCTCAAATATTTATAATAACAAGACTAGTTACTATAAAAATATAATGGAATTATCTTCAATATTTTCAAAACTTTTAAGCTTCGAATATATTATAAACTAGCATTTTTTCTCAAGGATTAGAAGAAGAAGAGTTTTTAGAATATTTTATCACAAACCAATAAACAACAAAGTTATTTAAATCGATTAGTAAATAACAGATTTAGATCGGATTTACTGTGACAAGACATAGCCTACGTTGAGGTTCTCAGTGAATGGCAACAATATAAAAACTGGATATACCGCAGCTGCATTTATTAAAACACGTAATAGAATAATAAAACACCCAGATTCCAGTTTTTTGAAACATATTAGATATAAAATTTATCTTAAAACATATTTAAACCACTATACCAACATACATACTCGCAAATACCAAAATGCTAGGGAACACATAAAGTTGGTTTATTTTTTTTAATCTATTACATTTTCACGTATTTACTCATTAATTGTGTTAAAAAAATTCAATTTCGTTTTAATTGAAAGCAGTACTTTTATACGAAGTCGCAGTAAGTTTATTTAAGTGAAATATAATATTTCTCTAGGATGTCTGTAACCTTTAAATATGTTATACAATAATTTCAATACAACTACATTCCTGATTTTTATTTTGTAGTTTTATCCAAAACCTATTGATTCCATACTGCCCAGCAACACCTATTTACGGACGCCTTATAAATATGAAGATGAGATATTATCTCTCAAACTAGCATATCTTAATAATGCCCGAATTGGCAATGTCACCGTATAAAGTTTTGGTTCTCATATTCTCTTTCCATTCCTACAATGCCAGTTATAATGCGATCCTTGCATATTTATCAGAAGTATTCCGTCCGTATCTCGCTCAGTTCATAAATAAAACATTCCGGGCATTCGTTTATTTAGCGAAATCATGTGTGAAACGATCCCACTCTTAAAAGGAAATAAGTTGATACTGTATCATTTATATTATACAAAAAGGTTTCAGCCCATACGAAAATATTCAAAAATATATCTGTATTAACATTTGTAATCCTCATTTATTCTTTCACCGTGATTCACTTTTTTATTACGTATAGAATAATAAAACACACAGATACCACTTTTTATAAAAGTAATAAATATGAAATTTATCTTAAAACATATGCCAACTCGAACACAACAAATTATTAAGCAACACACAAACTAAAACTAGTTTATTTTTTAAATCTATTAAGTTTGCAATTATTTACGCATTATTTATATTAAAAAACAATTCAATGTATTTTAAATTTAGTGCTGTACATTAGTATTTTAAAGTCCCATTAATTTTATTTAAGTGAAATATTATATTTATTTTTGTAGTCAATAATCTTTAAACATTTTGTACAATAAACAATAATTTAACATTCCTGATTTTTATTTTGTTGTTTTAACTAAAATCCAAACACCTAATGATTCAATAAGTTTAGCAACACCAACTTACAGAGTCCTTATAAAATATTAAGGTTTCAATGATTATGGTACAAAATCACAAATCTTAATAATACCCGAATTGGCAATGTCGCCGTATAAGGCTCTGATCCTTACATTTTCTTGCCATTCCTACAATGCCAGTTATAATACGATATTTGCATATTTATCGGCAATATTCCGTCCGTATCTCGCTCAGTTCATAAATAAAACATTCCGAGCATTCGTTTATTTAAAGTAATCATGTGTGAAACGATCCCACTCGTAAAAGTAAATAATATGATACTGTATCATTTATATTATACAGAAAAGGTTTTACCCCATACGAAAAATATTCAAAAATATCTGTATTACAATTTGTAATAGTTATTTATTCTTTCACCGTGGTTCACTTTTGTATTTATTATTACGTCTTCTAATAGTTTGTTTGATCACCTTTAGGAAAATGGCTGGATATATTAGATTTCTGTATGTGCGTCTATCCACACTATATCATGAAAACGAGGTGACCTATGGACTGCAAACTGTATGGCGCTTTGTTTCTGTATATGCAACACTGAGTTGAATATGTTTCATATAATTTAATATAATATGGCCGCGCGTAAACAAATATTTTAAAATTGATGTTATGGGTAACTATAATGACAAGGAAGAAATGCAGAATAAATAAATTTGTAAGCAAACAACTGAGTACAATCTTATGACATGCCATTTCATATGCCATGGAATCTTGATGAGCTTCATGGAAGCGTATTACATATCATTTGGTGTGGCGTAATACTACTCGTATAAAATAATGCTGGCCAGTTGAATTATGCTGTTAACTTAATCATCCGTCTGTTGATGGCTTTTATTGTCACGTGACTGTCTAGCTTCCTCCCGTGAAAGCTCATGACTAAGGCATTGCCTTGAACCGGCATGCGGTAGATACCTTGAATCTGTTTAATACTATTGAATATCGTCTTGGCCTCATCTTGCGGTTCACATTTATAACATACCTTGCTTCAATTAACCCATTTATATTTTTGTATTAAATTTATTCCTAATTGTGGTTTAACACATTTAATATTAGTCTCTCTCAATCATCTCGCTTCCTCTCTTCCATGGTACTTTGCAAAACTATATTGCAAACAATACTGTGTTTATCTCATATTGAAGAGAAATTAATCCGCGATAAAGTGGACTACACTGTGCATAGTGAAATTGACTGTCCAAAGTTGTGTATGATCTGTTCTGTATGAAAATGAAGCCATTGCTAAAATAAAAATGCAACTCCTGTTACTACCGTTGACAAACTCCCTTTACTCTAATCCTTGACCTAGTTTTGCCTAACATTTATAATTTGTCTTTGTATTCGTTATTTGTCTAGTTCTCTAAGAAGCTAACCGTAATTTTTTCAGTATCCATAATTTATTTGTTTAAACAGTTAAAAATAGTATCACTCCTATTCCATAGGAAGACAAGTTTTCAATGATTAGTAGTTGTCGATGTGCATTGTAATTAATTACTTTATTGCCAACCGCAAATTTCAAGATAAAGGGGTGGAAAAACAAGTCGATAGGTGTAGTCTACTTCGGATCGTGACTATTGAAGTGTTCCCTTTGTGTTACAATCTAATGCATGAAGTAGTGATTACTCCGCTTTGACTCGAGGGGCCAGACCAAAACTTGCTTTCTCTTCTTCTAAGGTGGCATTACTAAGGTATAGCCGCTGTCTTTCCTTGAATATCCCTATCCCAACAGGAGACAGTACCTACGCACCTTAATCATTCTGAATAACTTGTAACCTCAGAAGCAAGCACAAAGGCATTTGTAACTGGAATGAGAGGTTTATCAACTATTTGTCTTAGTGAAAAAGCTTTCTTATTGTTCTTATTTTAAAAACTTTTCATTTACAGTCATGTAATTGGTCGTATATAATTAGCCATAAAATTATGTACCTGTAATGGCTTCCTACGGCCTAATCTTTTTTCACATATCTTTGAGATCAAATTGTGGGAATCTTTAAATGTTGATAGAGTTTTTCATCTTAAAAAATATTGTAATTAAAATAATTGAAAAATGGAACAACAGGGAATAGTGTAGAAAGAATTTTAAGAGTTTGAGGTTCCTTAGACTTCCCGGTATTTACATTCTTCAAACGGCAGTGTACAACACGTACAATTGTATTTCAACAATGGTCATTTATGTTAGCATGTACAACTATAATGCTAGAACCAGTTCCTTAGTGCTCAGCAATGGAGAAAAGTTTTATACTAGCGGAATATATATATATATATATATATATATATATATATATATATATATATATATATATATATATAAGTAGATATGAATATGAGGGTTCTGGACCACTTTTGGGACAGCCCAAAAATCAATACAAATACTGTTCAATACACCATAAATATGTAAAAACAAGATAACAATATGGCGGTTCTAGGACACTTCCGGGACAGCCCAAAAATCAATACAAATACTGTTCAATACACCATAAATATGTAAAAACAATTCACAATACAATTTACTTAAATAAACTATGGTAAACTGTATTCAAGCAATTTTTCATGACAGTATGACAACATAAATTGTGGAATTTATAATACTCGAATGTTGAATAACCGAATCTATAGCTGTTTTACTGTTCATTGTAGGCTTCTAATTTCTAAGCTGTTTTAATGAAAAAATCCAGAAATCTTCGAAATCTTTATTCCACGAAGTTAATTGTAACACAGTCTTTATCTTTAATAGTCTTCTTTCCAGTAACAATCAAGTGTAATTTTTCATTTTTGTTCAATTCTTTAATCTTTTTTTCATCCAAAACAGTCAAAAGTCTGTTCGGTAAGTGTACTTTATAATCTTCCAACTCGGCAATTATTGTAAACCCGAATTTATCTTTTATTTTCTCCAAATTCAAAATTTTGTATTTCTTTTTTTCTTCCAATTCCACTAATTTCTTATATTCTTTGAATCTTAGTTCACCAACCTTATTCAACTCTTGTAACAGCGCCGCCATTTATTATAGAAAAATCTTTTAACTAAATTTTAGTTAAAAGATTTTTGCTCTTTAAATAGAACAATCTGAAAACATTTGACCAGAAATTGTGCTGATTTGTGTCAAGTTGTCACAAAAATCACCACTTCTCAAAATTTTAGTTTACAAATTTTTGCTCTTTAAATATGGAGCGGAAAAAGATAGAGTGCCCATACTGCAAAAAAGACATTTTTGAGCATCAATATACTCGTCATTACAATTCGAAAAATCATTTGAAGAACAAAGAAATTTATGAAAAAGAACTAAATTATTTGAGGACTTGGGCTAAAGAGAATCAAATCGATGGTCACGAAAAGATGTACAATATAGAAAAATTGCGTGAACTAAAGAAAAATTTTAAGGAAAGTAAAAAAGATCTCAATCTATTTAATGATGAAAAAATTCATTCAATAGCTGAAAAATTGGCTATCGAAACTAACGACAAAACTAAGTCAGAAATGATCGAAGAAATTGATAAAACGATTAATGAGAAACCTGAAAATATCATTGATGTCGAAGTTTTGTCCTCTATGCACGGTCTGTTCAAACAATACATTTTAACGAATTTGAACGATGATTTCATGTCAATTTACAAGTATCTATCAATTATGAGGCCAGAAATCAAAATTTTAATCGAAAAATTTCAAGAATCCGTTAAAAATATGAAAGGTTATCTATCTTTAGAATGTGAATACGAACGAACTTTAGTGAATGGTGAACCACAAACTTGCCCAATGTACTTTACTATAAAAGCAGATGAAATCTTCAATGTAAACGATTTTATCACTAAACAATTTAATAAATTAACACATAGAGAACAGACAAATCATCCAAATAAAGGTTCCGGATGGACATTTAAAAGCTGCAAACAACTAGTTTTGAGCCTTAACAAACACGAAATGATGAATGCAGGATCGTACATCGATTTACCAAAGAATATCAAAGTTAAGAAAGCTTGTATAAATATAAAAAATAAAGATGATTTCTGTTTTATTTATTCTATCCGATGTGCTATTGAAAAACCTGAGACTCATGTTGACAGAGCAATGCAATACGAAAAATTTGTGAATGACGAAATATTTTCGGGTTTTGAGTATCCAATGTCTCTGAAAGATATACAATCATTTGAAAAACGAAGCTTCAATCCTAAGTACAAATATCCAAAAATGTCTGTGAATGTTTACAGTTTTGATGAAAAAATTAACATTGTTCCGTTACAAATTTCAGAAAAATATGACGCTGAATTAAACATTGATTTATTGTATGTTAAACAAGATGATAAATCTCATTATGTTTTGATAACAGATTTAAACAAACTTGAATTTTCTCAGTTATCTAAGTGTAAAAATAAAAAATTTCTATGCAGAAGATGTTTAAGCCATTTCTACAAATCTGGAGATTTAACAGATCATTTAGAAATTTGCAAGCAACATGAAGTTTGTAAGCCAATTATGCCGTTTCCAGGTCAAACAACAACATTTACTAATTATCAAAAGAAATTTTCTCATCCTTACGTTATTTATATGGATTTTGAAAGCATATTAGAGAAGATTCCCACATGCAAAAACAATCCACAAAGATCAACTACAACCAAGATTCAGAAGCACATTCCTTATGGTTTTACTCTATATTTAGTGTCAAATGTGACCAATCGTATGTACAAGCCGATATGTTATCGAGCAAAAAATGAAGAAGATTTGCCAAATGTTCCTGCAAAATTGTTTGAAGAACTCAATAAAATATCAAAATACATAGCTACAAAATATAATTCTAAGAACAAAAAACCTATGAAATTGACTGAAGAAGAAGAAATTTCATATCAAAATTCAAACGTTTGTCATATCTGTGAATGGTCTGCTTATGATGTTGGGTCAATTCAGTATGGTTTTACTCCTGATAGTTGGAAAGATAAGAGTTATAATAAAGTGAGAGATCATTGTCATTTAACCGGCAAGTTTCGAGGCGCAGCTCATTCATGTTGTAATCTGAATTTGAAATTTCCCCAGAACATCCCAGTTTTCTGTCATAATATGTCAAATTACGATACTCATTTGTACATAAAAGAGATGGCTAAACAATATGGAAATGTTGATTTGATCGCAAACACAGATGAAAAATATATAAATTATTCAGTAAATTCAGGATATGGATATGAATTCGAAGGTGATAAGCCAAGAAAATTCATCAAGTTTTCGTTCGTAGACACGTTCAGATTCATGGCCTCGTCTATAGAAAAGTTAGCTAAAAATCTAAAGAAAGAAGACTTCAAACATACAAATCATTTTATACAAGATGGACGAATATTAAACGCAATTCTAGAAAGACAACCAAATGACGAAGAAGAAATCTTTAAAATTCTATCTGGGAAAGGTATATTTCCTTACGAATTTATCGATAGTATTGAAAAACTTGATTACACAGAAGAGCTGAAAATTCAAGATTTCTATTCACTTTTGACAGATGAGAGCATATCTGAGAAAGATTTTCAACACTACTTAAATGTTTGGAACAAATTAAAAGAGAAAAATCTAGGAAATTACTCTGATCTCTATAACATTCAAGATGTTCTATTGCTCGCTGATATCTTTGAAAATTTTAGGAATATATGTTTGAATTGCTATAAGCTTGATCCAGCACACTATCTAACAGCTCCCAGTCTTGCATGGGATGCTATGTGTTAAAATTAACGAAGATAGAATTACAATTAATTAGTGATTATAATATGTATTTGATGATCGAAAAAGGTATTCGCGGAGGCATTTCTCAGTGTATTAAACGATATGTGAAAGCAAATAACAAATATTTAAAAGATTTTGATAAGACAAAGCCCGAAAACTATTTACTCTATCTCGATGCAAACAACCTTTATGGGTATGGCCTAATGCAAAAACTGCCGTTTAGTGATATCAAGTGGATGGATCCAAAAACTTACACAACTGCAGAATGGAAAGAAACAATTTTGGAACTCACTGGCGACGAAGATTATGGCTATATTCTCGAAGTTGATCTTGGATATCCAACGAATTTACACGAACATCACAAGGATTTACCTCTTGCTCCAGAACATTTTAAAAACAAACTTTGCACAACTCTACTGGATAAAACTGAATACGTTGTTCATTCGAGAAATTTGAAGTTCTATTTGGAACAAGGTATGATTTTGAAACATGTGAATAGAGTTATTGCATTCGATCAGAAGCCTTTTATGAAAGAATACATTGATTTTAACACAAACATGAGAACCAAAGCTACAAGCGACTTTGAAAAGGACTTTTATAAGCTGATGAACAACTCAGTTTTTGGAAAATCTATGGAAAATGTGAGAAACAGATGTGATATTAAGCTTGGAAATGAAGAATTTTCAATGAAACAAGCTAAGAAAACAAATTTCAAATGCTTTAACATCTTTGACGACAACTGTATAGCGAGTCACATGTACAAACAAAAGGTTAAATTTAACAAACCGATTTACATAGGATTTTCAGTTCTCGACCTCTCAAAATTGCTAATGTACGAGTTTTATTACAACAAATTAAAGAAGTTTGATCCAGATTTGAATCTGTGTTACATGGATACAGACAGTTATTTTCTAGAATTGAAACGTGATCCTTTTAAAATTATTAAAGAAAATATAGATGACTTTGATACAAGTGATTATCCAAAAGATCATGAATGTTTTACTACTAAAAATAAGAAGGTAATAGGGAAATTCAAAGATGAGTTAAATAGCGAAGTTTTAGAAGAATTTTGTGGTTTAAGGTCTAAGATGTACTCGTACAAATATCTAGATAAAAACCCAGTTAGGTGTAAAGGAATTAAGAGAAGCGTTGTAAATAAAACAATAAATATCGAAAACTTGAAGAGATGTTTGTTCGAAGATAAAGAAGAATTTAGGGAGATGACAGTCATCAAAAGTTATAAACATGAGTTGTACACTGTTACCATAAACAAGCTGGCACTGAACGCTAAAGATGATAAGAGAATTGTCCTAGAAAATAAGATCGATACAGTACCGTATGGCTATGAAGCAAAATCTGATATATTAGACGAATTAAATAAACTTGGAAACTTTGAAAATTGAGAAATAACCGGAAGTTTTTACGAATATGAATTGAAAAAGTCAAAGCTGTAATTTTTTCTATATAAATGGAGGCCCAAAAGAAATGTATAAAGTGTCAAGAATTTAAAGATTTGTCGAAGTTTTTTCAAGATAAGACTAGAAAAGATGGATTATGCTATTATTGTAAGGATTGTAATAAGAAATATAGAAAAGAATTATATGATAAAAGGGAAAAATTAACTTTAGAAGAGAAAGAGTGCACACGGTGTAAAAAGGTTAAGAATATTTCAGAATTTTATAATCTCCATTATAGTAAAGACAACAAACAAGCATATTGTAAAGATTGTGCTAAACAAATCTTTGCTAGACCAGTTCTTTGCGTATGCGGAAGAGAAATTCAACATTTCTATAGTCTTAAAAGACATTTACAAACAAACTATCATAATTCGAATGTTTAACATTTTCATCGTGTAATTTAGATATTCTATAAATCAGTCGAGATTCTGCCATATTTGTAGTAAAATGATTTCCGTTGTATAAAATATTCAAAGATTCTTTCATTTGGTTATACAGATTGATAGAATTTGGTTCGTCATCAATGAACAAAATCTCTAATTCAGGATAATTTATTTTTAGATGTTTTAATCGGTTTGGTATTTCTCGTTTCTGAGCTCTGATAACGTAATAAGGCCATTCCCACATGTGATTCTTCTTAATTAACACAAAAACATGGTGTTTTTTTCTTATCAAAATCTTTACATACCATATCTCTCTTCATTAATTCCATTCGCAATTCTTGATTCTCTATTTTCAATGATTTCATTTCATCTTTAATTTGTAACTGTTTTATTTCATCTTTTAACTGCTTATTTTCGTTTTTGAGTTTGTACTCACCATATTTTCTAATGGAAGGTAATACTTCTTTCGTAACCCAATTTTTAAACAATTTCGCTTCTGGTTTATGCGATCTCAAAATTAAAGAATAAAGTCCAGATTCATTAACGAAAACAGTGTTATTTTGGAAGTTTGAAGGTAAGCTATTTATAGCCCCCCTTATATTTAGATTAAAATAGAAGTTTTGATCATCTTCGTCAACGTTTATTCTGATCGTTTGCATAGTATTTTCATATTCTAGAATTTTTGCTACGTCTTTAGCCTTAAACCAGATCACATTGTTTTCGTCAACAATCGTAAAGATATGTTTGTTATTGAATTTTAGTTGATTATTGAGTAGGTCTACAACTGACTCCATTTAGATAGAAATAAAATTTAACTAGTAATTTTTATTTCAGTATAAAGTCCAGATTCATTGATAAAAACAGGGTCAGGATGAAGATTGTTAAGGGGTCTATGGGATAGACTCTTGTAATTTATACATTCAAAAGTTGTTTTCTTGAAAATTTGAAGGTAAGAACGATTCGTTCCCCCCCCCCTTGATTCATCATTCTTTCGACAATCTTAAATATATTGTTGTTTTACTCTCATTATTTAATAAATTTCCCTCAGAGTCTTGAACAGTTAAGACGATTTTTTGAATTCTTTTAATATTTTTTCTAATTGGAATATAATCGATTTCATTTGGTTTTTCACTGATTTTTGATCCATAAGCAACATTTGGGAAAAAAGTGTACAAAATTTCAGATTCTTTGTGAAGATGTTCGGTATGATTTTCAAAACTAGGTTCAACGAGATTACAATGTACTTCAATTACATCGAACGGTCTAAATTTTGGCGTTTTATTTCCTAAATATACCTGATTTGGCTCAATAGTTTCTTGAACAAACCCTAATAAATCTACAATAATTGCTGAAAACATTATTCTTACTGGTGATTTTATTTGAATTTTATTAGAGAGATAATTTTTTTGCATTTCAAACTTGTTTTTCGTCAAAGTTTAAAGATTTATCTGATTGTTTGAATGTTTTCAGATAATTTTTAAGGGAATTTTTTATTTGATCGAAGGTATAATATCCTTTGTTTAAACCATAATATTTTGTTATGTTCTTCTCACTAAATCCTATACAATAAGGAGAACTTTCACTAATATTTATTACAAAATTGTCAGAATAAAAACCGCTTAAACCAATAAAATAATTTGATTCTTCCTCTAAGTGTATAGGATGTTCCAAGTTTAAAACTAATTTAGAGCTTTCTGAAGTCAACTTGAACAGCTTCATTTTCGCAAGCGTTGCTTCAAGATGAAAATCTTCTATTTAAATGGAGAAATTTTTAAAGCAAAAAGATCAGATAAAACTTCAAACGTTTGAAGAAAATAAGAAAGATCAACCAATCAGATTGTTAATTGTTGGTTCAAGTGGATGTGGAAAAACAACTTTACTATTGAATTTTATCTACAATAGGTTGATTCCTTATTCCAATTTGTATGTTTTTAGTAAATCTTTAGAACAAGACGCCTATAAAAAATTACAAGAAAGATTTGAGAATATTGAGAAGAACTTAAGTAAGAAAATATCATATTTTTATAATGCTTCCGAGGACATAGTTCCATTAAGTGAATGTAAACCGAATTCTTTAATCGTTTTCGATGATTGTATTTTGGAAAATCAGGACGTTATTAAGGAATATTTCGTAATGTCTCGTCACAAAAACATATCTTGTATCTATCTTTCCCAATGCTTTTCAAAGGTTGATAAACAAGTTATAAGAAATAACCTGAATATGTTGTGTATTTTTAAGCAAGATGATCACTATTCGAGAAAGATTTATAACAATTATGTGGGATCTGATATGAGTTTTAAACACTTTATTGAGTTCTGTGATAAAATTTGGAAGGAAGACTACGGATTTTTAACTATTAATCTAACTTTGAAGCCTAAAAATGGTAAATATTTGAATAAATTTTCCAATATAAACGTGTGATAATCTAGTTGTTTTCATGATTTTACGTTCACGTTTACGTTTCGTGTTCTCGTTTTTACGTTCCACGTTCACGTTCCACGTTCACGTTCATGTTTCACGTTTTTACGTTCCACGTTCACGTTCCACGTTCACGTTCATGTTTCACGTTCATGTTTCACGTTCATGTTTCACGTTCATGTTTCACGTTCGTGTTTACGTTTCACGTTCATGTTTCACGTTCGTGTTTCACGTTCCACGTTCACGTTTTACGTTCCGTGTTCACGTTTCGTGTTCACGTTTCCACGTTCCACGTTTACGTTTCAAAATTTTCCTAAATAAATGGCGAACGTAACTTCTGAAGAAGCGAAAAAACTTGATCAAATAGAAAAGAAATTAATCAAAGAATTTAAAGAACAGATTCGAATTGATGAAAAAGAACAAGAATTTATTCAAAAAATTAATCAACCTGTAACATCTGCAATAAAAAATGTTGAGGGCAAAATTGAAAATGTTTTAAGCGATAATCAAAATTTGATGAATTTGGTTCCAGTTGTACGACAATTTGCTGATATTTCGATACCAGAATCTGAGTTTGAATTGCCAAAATTACCATCTTCAACACCATTTAGACCTCGAATCATTGAAGACTCTACCATAGTTGAACCAATAAGTCCTGGAACAACGGATATAATAATTGGTGAAATTGGTAAAAAATTTCTTCCTAGAGCAAAGGATGATAAATTTGGTTTGTATTGGGACAGAAAAAAGAAAAGTTTTATGATTGGAAATTTGCCCGTGAATTTTGAGCATAATGATATCATTATTAATGAAAAAACATATGAAGGAACTCAAGGTTTATGGAGATTATTAACAGGCACTGATGTTCCAAAAGACGGTTTATATTCTGAAGAAGACTTGAAAAAGTATACTGAAATTTTATGGAAATCTGATTCAATTTACAAAAATAATGATCCATCAACTAAGAAACCAAAGTCAAGTAAAGGTAAAAAATATCTCAATTTGATTAAACCAATTTGGGAAAAACGAATCGAAGGATCAGGTGTGAGAAAATACAGTGATAATAAGATTGAGTACAGATATATCGACGATTTGACAAAACTCGATGGAATTATTAATTATATTTATGCTCAAGAGAAGGCTGGAAACAACAATTTTTTGAACGAAAAGAAAGCGATTAAAGATTTTATTTCGAACAAACTTGATGAAATGATTGAAAAACCTGATGGAATTAAATATTTAAAACGAGTTTTGCCGGCAATAAGTTCATCTATGATTGAGGGTAGTGGACTTTTGAATGATTTTATCAACAATTTACCTTTTGAATTACACGTACCAACTTATCAGTATCTGGGGCCTGGCACAAAACTCGAAAAAAGACTAAAAAGAGGAGATCCTGGTATAAATAAATTAGATCAAGCTGCTATGAACACGATATTTTTTATGCAAAACATAGAGACACAAATTCCAGACATATCGCAGATAAAGTTTTGCAAGATAAGGCAATGGATAGATTTTTATCAAAAGATGCTAGTTTAGGTGAAAGATTTGTTGCGCTTCCAACAGCTGGAGCAATGTTTTTGAAGAGAAAACTAGGAATGGGAATCGAAGAGAACTTGAAATTTTAACTATATAAATGGAGGTGAATGTAAATTTCAGCAAAAATCAGAAAGAAAAAATAAAATCCGCTTTTAAGAAGAAAATACCCGTTAGTATTCAATTTAAAATAGATCAACTAAAAAATGGCGAAGATAAGATATTTTTAACAAATAGACAATACAATAAACTCGAAAAACATAAGAAAAACAATAAAGGAACCAGAATAGAATTTTCTTATAATCAGTTGAAAGAACTTAAAAATGGTGGACTTTTGAAAGATTTATTAGATTTTGGAGAAAATATTCCAGTTGTTAAAAATGTTGTTCCTTATGTTCGTAAAGCTGCTCCAATCGTTAAAAAAGATGTGATTCCTATTGTTCGAAACATTTTAAATTGGTTAGATAAAGAGTTGGAAGATGTTACAGGATCTGGATTAGATGAAAAAACTTTGAATTACGTGAAATCAAACATTGAAAAAAAAATTTAAACCTTTAACATTCGGAGAATTGGAAGAAATCTGCAAAAATATTAAACATTTTAGAGGAATCTTCATGAGAGATACATTACCTGAAAAAGTTAAGAAATTTGAATGTGGAATTGTGAATTTAGACTCGATTATGGGAAGTGGAACGCATTGGATTTGTTATTATAAAAATGATAAGAATGCATGTTATTTTGATTCGTATGGAAGAATTGAGGACAAACTACCTATAGAATTGATTAAATATTTGAAAAAATCAAGCGTCTACTACAATGATTCTCAGATTCAAGACTATAAAGATCCCCCAATTTGTGGTCATTTATGTGTTTTTGTTTTGAATGAACTGAGTACTGGTAAAGATTTTAAAGAAGTTGTTAACAAATTATTACTTAATAAATATGGATTCACAAAATATTTTTGACGTATTTGGAACACAAATTATTCAAAATGTAGATAATAGTTTGAATTTTGATAGTTTGAGAAATGAGTTTGATAACAAGTTAGAAAATGTATTACAAAACCTTCCAGATTCAGATATGTTTGCTGTCGAGATTGAAGATTTTAAAGCAGAATATGATAACAAACTTGCAAATTTCATGAGTTCAAATGAAGTTGCTGATAAAATAAAAACATTGGAAAAAGAAGTTGATGATGGTGTAAAAAAATTATTTACCAATTTAATGTCTCATATCGAAAAAGCTGATAAAATTACTGAAGCGATCAAAGTTGAAAAGAATTATGTTAGTTTAGCTAATAAAAAAAGAATTGTCGGTGTTCGACCTGGTATTGACAAACATGATGTTGTTGTTAAAGAACAAATTTTAAAACCTCTAAAATTATCAGAAAACATCGATATTGTTGATTTACATGATCCGAATGTTAAAAATGCCTTAGATTTTAAAGGAAAAAGAATTAGCGGTGTTAGTAAAGGAATTAATCCATTTGATGTTGTTGTAATGATTCAATTAGAAGATCCTATTAAAATGTTTAATGAACTAAAACAAAATTATGAGAATCATAAACAGCATGTTAAAGATTTTACAACAGATGTCTATGAAAAACTTGATGAAAGAAGTAAAAGATCAGTAGACGATGTTGGTGAATTACTTGATAAAGTAAATAAACTAGAAGAAAACTTTAATACATATAAAAATAATGTTAATGAATTAGTTGGTGAAGTAATTAACAAAATTCTGGAAAATTTTGATACACGTTTCAATGAGAAAATAAACTTTTTTGAAAATTTAGGTACACGTTTCAATGAGAATGTAACACATAATAATGAATTACTTAAAAGAATAGATGATCAATACTCTTTATATCTCGATAAAGTAAATAAACTAGAAGAAAACTTTAATAAATTTAAAGAAGATGTCGATAAAACTTTTGAAAACATCGACAACAGATTTAATGGAGTAGGCGGCTATGATGACTAATTTTCCTTATATAAATGGCGCTCATATATTGTGTGAGGTGCAAAGAGAAAACTGCCACAAATGATATAAAATACTATGCAAACATTAATGGAGTTAAGAGAATATCTGGAAAATGTGCTGAATGTAACTCAAAAAAGAGCCAATTTACAAAAACTTGAAATTTTTCCCTAATAAATAGAGATGGCGGGACATTACAGTGCTTTCGATCTTTTTATCATGCAACACGAAAGAGATTTGAAAAAAGAACATTGGGATGACATTTCTCAAAAATATGAATTATCCGAAGATATGATGAGATTATACGTAAACAAATTGAATTGGTATAACATTGCTAAATATCAAACTTTATCATCAGAGTTCATTCAAGAAAATATACATTATCAATTAAAAGATCATATGTCTGTTCTTTGTCTCTATCAACACTTGAGTATAAAGTTTTTGGATGAAAATAAAGATACAGTTGATTGGAACAATATTATAGATAGCGGTTACTATCCTGTGCAAATTTTATTGAAATATGTGACCGAGATCGCAAAATTTAAGGAAGAGAATCCTGAATATGACGAAGTAGATCATTAAAAAATGACTCTAATTTATATCTTTTCTTATAAAAACGTACATTAGATCGATGAAAAAATGATATCTTTCTTATACATGATGTTTAAAATTTCTCTTATTAAATGGCGGACTACAGAAAATATGCTAGTGATATTGAAAGGGCGGAGTTTAAAAATTTCTATCCAATTAGTAAACAACATTTGAATGAACCGAATAAAAGAACTGAGTTTAATATTGATTTTGGAGATAACTTTTGCTCGTCTAACTTCCAGTTTTATATTTCTGGAACTTTAACAAAACAAGATGGTCAAGCATATCTTGGAACTGATAATGTTAGATTAATCGATAATTTTATACCGTTTTTATTTTCTAAGATTGAAGTAAGAAAACACAATAAATTGATAGAAGAAGTCGAAAACTGTGGTCAAATAAGCACTATTAAAGGAACTATTTCGTATTCAAAAAGTGATGTTATTTCTCAAACTTCTAATGGCTTTGAATCAGATTTTAAATTTGGTGTTTTTGAAGCAGCTGGAAATTTATCTCATTTTGGATTAGGATTTTTTGAAAATGTTACTATTCCGATCTATAAAGGAGGATTTTATCTAAGTTTTATAAGAGCAGAAGACGATGATGCGATATTAAAAACAAAAACTGGAAATGATATGCCAGTTGATGGCAAAATTACAATTACAGATTTTTTTATTAGAGTTCCAATGATTGATTATAAAACCACGAGTAAAATTAGGTTGATTGATGAAATTACAAAAAGTCAAAACATTATGTTTAATTTTCTAGATTGGCAATGTATTGAGCAAAAAGGTATTTCCGGAACAACTTATTCGTTCGATATCACAAATATTTATAGAAACATCTTCAATCCCAAGTTCATTATTATAGGTTTTCAAACAGATAGACAGAATAATCAAGAAAAAAATCCTTCAAAGTTTGATAGTTTGAATGTAAAAAATATCAGAGTAAAATTGAACGGTTCTTATTATCCAGATGAATTACAAAACTTAAACATTTCAGGAGGTCTTTTCAGAATCATGTATCAGATGTATCAAGATTTTAAGAAAGTTTTACTGTAATAATAAGGAAATGTATTACAATCCTAAAGAATTTTTAGCGAATAGACCTATTTATGTCATTGATACAACAAAGAGTTTGACAAATATTTCTGGTTCAAAGAACGATATAATTATCAATATGGATTTTCAGAGTGCGGTTACCAATGCGGTTTGTTATGTTGTCGTTGTCTCTGATAAATTGCTTGAATATGATGTAATCAGGAGTAATATAAGGGAGATACAATGAGAAAAACTCGGCCATACTTCCTACAATCAAATCTGTTTTAAAGTAATGGCCAAGTGATCCCAATTGAACCTAAAAAATTTTGAAACAGGATAATTACAGATTGTAATAACTTTTAGTTGGTATATATTCGTAGTTAAAATATGCCTTAAGTTTGGTATCGCTTAAATTTTTATTAAAAATATCTAATTCTATGTTACTTAAACTACTTACATCTATTTTATTTTTACGGGCTAATTTTATCCTGTTATATGTATATATAGAATCTAAAGATATAATATTTTTTATCTTGAATCTAGTCATAATATGTTTTTGAATGTTAGAAAGGTTTGAAATATTTTTGTTACCCCAAATGGTTATTGCATAATTTAGAAAAGACATGACAAATGCTGAAAATACTGACTTTTTGAAGTTTTTCTTCTTTACATACATATAACGGTTTCAAAGCTTTTTTAATTTGTTTTTCTATATGGTTAATATGTTGATTAAAATTTAAGTCTAAGTCTATGATACAGCCTAAGTACTTATAACATTCTACCTTTTTTATTGGTAATTGGTCATTAGTTCTGGAGAAAGAAATCTATATATTCTGTTTTTTGAAAGTTTAAAGTTAATTTATTTTGTTGTAGCCAATTATTAATTTTCGTCAGGTCCTCGTTTGTTTTTTTATATAAATCGTTACCTTTAACTATTAAGGCTGTGTCATCGGCAAAGAGTACTAATTCGCCATGTAAATTAAGGGTTGTTATACTATTGATATATATTATAAACAAAAGAGGACCAAGACAACTTCCTTGAGGAACTCCACAGGTGATTTTTTCTAAATTTGAAATTTTGTTGCCAATTTTTGTATTAACAGAACCTGTTATCAAGATAACTAGCAAATAAATCTAAACATTTACCTCTAATTCCTAAATGTTCTAATTTGTATAGTAATATCTTAAAATCTACAGTGTCAAAGGCTTTCTTAAGGTCTAGAAATGAGATTAGTGTATTTTGATCAATACTGTTAACAACTAAATTGATTGCTTCCTCTGTATTTTTGTTAACTCTAAAGCCAAATTGTTTTCTTGATAACAGGTTGTATTTTTTCCAAAAAGCTATATAATCTCTCATACAAACATTTCTCAAATATCTTGCCAATTATTGGTAGTAGACTGATTGGTCGAAAATTGGATGGATCTGATAAAATTCCTTCACTTTTGTAGATTGGGCTGATTGTTGCTATTTTTAATCTATCGGGAAAAATGCCAGTTTGAATACTTAAGTTAAAAATGTATGCTAGTGGTTCACTTATTATGTATACAAGATTTTTGATTAGTTTGATTGGAATTTTATCTGATCCACTTGCTTTATCATTCTTTAAAAGTTTAATTTTGGCCTCAATTTCTAGTTTGGTAATTTCAGAGAGATATATAGAGTTCGGATTTGATTTCATTTTTTCGTTTTCTAGATCTGGAATCTTTGAAGCCAATTCTGAACCAATGTTTGCAAAGAATTTGTTCATTGTATTTAAATCACCTGTGTATCTACAAGGTTTTTTAGATTTATTTAAAAATTTGTTTATAATATTCCATTTGGTTTTTGAATCAGATGACATTTCAATCAGTTCTTTATAATAGTTTTCTTTTAAAATATTGCTATAATGTTTAATTTTCGATTTATAAAATTTTGCTTGTTCAAATTTCTTTTGTCTATACAGTTTATTTCTAACTTTAACGGCGGTTTGAATGCCAATTGTAAGCCAATTTTTGTCATCTGAATGAATTTTGAATTTTGGTTTGTTATTTTTTAGAAAGGTTTTTGAAATTAGTTCATGAAGGTGTTGATAAGCGCTATTTACATTATTAAATCTATAGATTAAGCTTAATTTCTTTAAGAACTCATCTGTGATCTTCATTCTTCGTGAGGGTTGCGATGACGTGGTTGGAGGGTGCAGAAAGGGGTCGAGTGATGAAACAAGGTGTTGCGGAGTGTTGAGGCAGTGTAGCCAGATGTTCAGAGTGTGAGGCTGCGGTTGATAACAAGTCCTTGACCGTCGGCTGCTTCAGGATGTTGCACAACACTGCAGATCACGTCATGGTGATAACACGTCCGCTGCTTCGAGATGTTGCACAACGCAGATCAGTGACTGTAGACCACATCATAGTGTCGCTTGAAGTAATGAAATAGGCATGATTAGAAAATGTCTTGATGAACTGAATGATTCACACTGTCTTGAAGGAAGAGATGTTATGATGGATGAGTCTTAAAGATGGTGTAACGTGGTTAAAATTGTAGAATATAAAGCACTGAACTTGTCACTACGGATTAATTTCACTAAGTCTTGTTCCAAATAGAGCTGAAGATGAAGAGAATGCGATATTAAACCAGTAAACAGTGAACTTTTAACATTCCTGGATCAAAAGTATAGAGTAAAATTTAAATATGACTGACTAGTGTGAGGTCTGGACGGGAAAAGGCTGTTCTCCTGTGTGCCGCGCAGTGCTACCAACATTTCTCGCTCAACGGTAATGCCAACATATTCTAAATTCAACATTCGAGTATTATAAATTCCACAATTTATGTTGTCATACTGTCATGAAAAATTGCTTGAATACAGTTTTACCATAGTTTTATTTAGAAGTAAATTGTATTGTGAATTGTTTTTTTACATATTTATGGTGTATTGAACAGTATTTTGTATGGAATTTCTGTCTGTCCCAAAAGTGAGCTAGAACCGCCATACTGTTTGATTTTACAGATTCGTTTATTGTCCTTTAAACAGTATTTTCCCTTGATTTTCTGTCTGTCCCAAAAGTGAGCTAGAACCGCCATACTGTTTGATTTTACAGATTCGTTTATTGTCCTTTAAACAGTATTTTCCCTTGCTTTTTCTGTCTGTCCCAAAAGTGGTCCAGAACCCTCATATTCATATCTACTATATATATATATATATATATATATATATATACTATATTTATATATATATATATATATATATATATATATATATATATATATATATAAACACTGTACCTGTGTATGAACACTGTGAAAATTCAGTCCAGTAAGTGTTACAAAGTAAAACACTGTTGATTGTATAGAAACGAAGCTTCATTAAAACTTTATACACGTTATTGGTTTTAGAAAAATTTTGGTGATATTCAGAAATATATTGTTACAGGCCGCTCAAGCTAACGATTCGCCAACTGAAAGATCCTGCGCCTAACAGGATAATAGGTACTTCTGTAACCCATTATGGAAGTTACCTCTCAATATCAACTCTACAGTCAATGTCAATACCGAGCCAACGACATGAATTATATCAGAAGCCAATTACGTTTCTGTGACAGGTGTAAAGTAATTAGACAAATCAAAGTAGCCGCGAACAAAGCGAGCTGAGATTCTTGTACTTTCAATACACTGCCTTTGAATATTGATGATTATCAGTAAAACTCCCTCTTAAATATCATCCTGAGAGAAATTATACTGCCATTATGTTTCTGTTAAGAGTATTGATAAATAGTATTATTTAACTTAAAATATCTTTGGCTTACTTTGGCCTGATACATCCATATTTGTCTTACGGTTTGAGACTGTGGGGCAGCTGTTCTAAATACAAATTCGAAAGTGTATTTAGAGCTCAAAAACAAAGTTATCAGAATTACTTACAAATTGAATTTCAGAGAGAGACGTGCAAAGATGCCTTCAGAGAGCTTGGATTGCTAACTTTACCCTGTTTCTATATTCTCGACGTCGTTCTATACTGTCGAACTCAAATGCGAGTTGGTCCAAGGCAGTGACGTCCACTAATACGAGACAAGAGGCAGGGACAACCTTCGGATGGTACAACATAGAACGAGTGCATTTGAATACTTGCCGTCCCAGTTGGTGTGAAACTGATGAAAAAGGCTGCCTGAGGGAATAAAACATCTTATTGATTCTAAACTATTCCAAATCTCGATTAAAACACCTCCTGGTGTCAAAGGCGTTTTACTCTGTTTGAAGAGTTCATGTTCAGTTGCTGGGATGATTATTGAAAAACTATTGAAAACAAGAATAAAATTAAACCCCTAGTTCTGTGATACAATTAAAATTATACAAAATGGCAATGGAATTGTATATTATTTGGGGGGTGGGGGGGGGGGGGGGTGGGGGGGGGGGGGGGTGGGGGGGGGGGGGGGTGGGGGGGGGGGGGGGTGGGGGGGGGGGGGGGTGGGGGGGGGGGGACGTTAGAGATTTAGCTAATTAATGGTACACAATTTCTGTTTGAACTGTTTGTACAAATCTTTTGAGGATGTGGCATTTTGCTTCAATTTTTTATTTTCGACATTATCACTAGGACTCAAAGTTGCTCGGGTAACAGAATTTGGATAAATATGACCATGATTCGCTTAAAAACCGAATTTTTAACAACTACTATAGTATCTAACCTTATTTAAATTTTGAGTTATATTCTGATATATTTTTATAAGATTTTCTTATACGTCACTGAGTGTAAGCAGATAGTCATATAAATTCGCTTATGTAAGTCCTTGTATCTACATTAAAACAATAGAAACATATCGTTCTACTTTATTATGTCTTTTTACAGTAAACAATACTTTATTTTTGACTAAATCAGATGGAATAACACATTATTTTTTATAACAAGAAGTTTCCCATGGATTTGTGCTTGAAATGTAATGTGGGACTGACATAAACCATGCGTTAGTACCTATATTGTTTAAAAATGTGCTATATGCCTGTTTTATTGTTAAATTGGTATCCGGAGAAAAATATTAAGGAATTGATTAGCAATGTTTTAATATGTGTATATCCGTCTGATAGATTCGAACGGAGTAAGGAATCCGCGCGTGTCGACGACCTAATTTATATGTAGCCCCCTCCTCGCAATACCTAAGAATTATTGCTTATTATTATTATTTCATTATGAACGCAGAAAGAGTTTGATGATGAGAAGAACAAAAGCCGCATACTAAGTAAATTGCAAATTGACCAAGACTTTTACACTTAAACAAATCTTAAATTGTATTTAATTTTTTTTTCTCAAACGAATAATATTTATTCGACTTACAGTAGCAAACGGTAAGAATATTAGTATTTAGAACTGATTCAAGTCGTTTATGTGAAGTTATGGCATAACACGGCTTGGAGGAAATGGGCAATTCCTATCTTGACGATCATAAACGTATACCGCTCTATCACAAAGAGATAAATACACGGAGTTTCCTCTGATAAAAAGTCTTGTCTAAGAAGTCTAAATAATGAGTATTGCTACTAAGTGCTAAAACATGTATACAATATTATAATATTTTGAAAATTACTACGATTCTCAGAAATTGTGATCAAAAACTGAAACATAGTAAATATAGCAAGGGAACTTAGTACAAAAACTATAAACAAAAACTTTTTGTATACAAATCTGTCTAATAAAATCTAGATGTTACAAGTAAAATATGGAATTAAAGAAGAAAACAATAACTGTAATACTAGTAAAACAGATATTTTATATCTACAAAAATTTTAAATTTTAACCTACCTATATTTTAAGAAAGACTCATCCTAATCCTAATAATATTATAAATGCAAAAGTGCCTTTGTTGTTTGTTTTATTTTCACGCGTAAACTACTTAACCGACTATACTGAAATTTTACATGGACATTCTTACGGACTCTGGTATGACTATACGGCTATTCTTATTTCTAAAATCCCTCCAGGCTACGCCACAATGGTCTTTAAAGTAGCAAAAAAACACCATCTTGGTCTCTAAAGTTGAGATATGTTAATTGAAAGAGCCAACAAATAGTAAAAATGTAATCAACTGTTTTGTGTAAACATTGGTTTGTGACAGCACAACCACGCGTTAAATTAATTTAACCAACATTTTCAATTGTATTACATTTATATTGTGTCAATTCTCTTAGGAGTAACGATAAAGTTATCACGCCGTCTTTATATTTCATCGATTACCTCAGTACAAATCAACCATAGACAATTTGTCATTAAATATAAGATTATCAGAATTTGACTACGAAGACTCCCTTGGAAGCAGTCGGGAGGAACTATACTTGAGGAAAGTTTGACAGAAATATGCTTCTTTGATATGTGATATATATTTTTCTTGATCGGGTACGAGGTAAAATCAACTATGGAACAAAAAATAACAGTGAGGGAGTAAATTTTAATGCCAAAAATATACGCTTTTTAACATATTTTCTTGATCTTGCCACGAAGGCAAATTCAGCATTGGCGTCGGAAATATAATTCCCTCGAACCAGCAGTGCTTATACAGGTTTTCACAAATACAGGTATAGTGCAAAGCCTATGAAATTTCGTGCAAAGTAGTGGGTAACTGCTAGCAGCATTACTTTATACAGTAATCAAATATGGGTGTATTTTATATTTTGAAAATACCCACAAATGGTTTTTAAATATATGAAAGAACATATTTTATTAACTATAAAGATAGTAAATAGTTTTGAATGAATGATATGGACACGGACACGCAATCCCGCATTAACCTTTTATTTGTATGGATAAATATAATATATCGTTGTGTGATGCATATAATAATGACAAATAGTATTATCCAACTGTTGTTATAGATGGCAGCAGGGGTGAGTTGAAACCAATTAATTTATACTAGCTTTTACTTGATGGAGAAAACTGTCAATGTATACATTTGAGGTATTGAATTTGGTTTTCTTAGAATTTGTGGTACGGCATATTTGCAGTAGCTGGAAGAACTTTAACGGAAGGACTGGATATTAGAATAATTGAATAAATGATTCGCTCCTAGACTACAATATGAGGAAACAAACGAGCGCAGTGAGTCCGTGATTATAGCATGTGAACAAACAAAGCAATAAACCTGACACTACAGGCAGTATTTATGACAAAAGAATGACGAGGGGCTTTTGCATCAATTTTTCACTGATGAGGTACACGATACTTATTAGATATATAATGATATGTTTCCTAGAATTAACCTAAGCGAATGGATAGCGAACATAATTAGGAAATAATAACTTGTACTTTAGTCTATCAGGTTTTCAGATATTCAATCTTTCTAAAAGAAGAATAAAGGCAGCAGGCTGGGTGGCCCGCGAGTAGGCATACGTTTCTTTTTAGGGAATAATCATTAGTAAATTGGGTTTAATAGGTTTATACATACATTATCGGGAAAGCCGATTGATGTACAGTGAAGAGATTTAGCATCAACGTATGTCTATTGTCCAAGGGAAACCCAAGAGAATTGCACAGACAGAAGTTGGATTTTCAGTCTACCCCTTTAACCAAAGTGAAATACAAGCGCAGAAGTAGACATTTTTTCAAACTGTAGTAGGCTTCTCAGTCCAAATTAGGTATCATGTATTAATACCTATAAATTATGCACAAAGATTATTAAAAATATATATATATATATATAGCCTTATTTAAAAATAAGATTAATGAATCATTGATTTCACATCGTTCACCAAAACTCTGGTAGACAATTTTCTGCACATGCACATCAACATAAAAAAACATTATTTTTGAATTTCCAAAACCAAAATGGAATTTTTCATTTATAACTTAATTGAAAGTAATAAATATAATGAATATTGTAATCATACATTTAATTTATTTAAAATCTAAGTAACTACACGGTCTACTAACAAGATGCATCTATATTCCTTCTTTTCTAAATTGTATTATTTTGTCGATTCTTAAAAATATCCTAATAACAGCTGATAACAAATTTAATGTTTATGATGTTTATTGGTTTATTTTTATTGATTCTCTTACACATTGAACACTAAAATAACTCTATTTAAAAAAATATCATAGGCCTCCACGCTGGTATGGCTGACTACTGTCATAATGTAAGTATTGAAATTTGTTACGATTATTGATGCTGATTTAAGTTTTAATTTTTAATAACAATGTATATGTTTTTCAAAAGCTTTTCGGTTTTGCAACTAACACCACTACAAAATGATATATAGGTATATAAATATTGTATCTTCGGACAAAATAGTAAACTCCAATTTGGCGTCCTAGATATAATAATTTCGAAACATAAGAGTACTTAAAAACGTTAAAACCGAAATAAGAATTTCTCGCAATTTCGCTTAACTTTTTATTCTCGCATGAACACTGAAATATGGGTATCTCGTGCGAGACATACTGTATGACTAATTCCATTGGAGTTCCCCGATTTTGGAGTTCCTCTGCAGTGGTTGAATATAGTTACACTGGAAATGTTATCAAATATCAATCAAATACATGGAAATGTTGCATAGAAACTTCGGACGGTCATGTGCTGGTATTTTATATAAATATATTCAATAATAGTAAATTTATATTCTGTCATAACCAAAACTTTTGCACGAACAATATTTCTGGCGTAAAAAGACAGAATAAGAAGGAGGCTTCAAAACGGCTATTATGGAATCAGAATTTTAATGGGTTAGCATCACATCATATGTTATTATTAAGATGAACAAAGCTTCAGTTTTTTAATTTACAAATAACATTTTTGTAAATTCCAATTATAATTGTAATTTGTTGGCGATAAAAACAAATAGATGCATAATTTGCATGAACACAGTATCCTAACATCTAAGTTTATTCTCCTTCTCGTAATTTAAAATAGATTTTTCGTTCTTCAACTGTCACTTTTGTATATGAAAGGAAAAATATGTTTTAATAAGCTAAATTTCTAGATAGTTGTACAAAATAAATGAATTCTCTCTCTTATCGGTGAGTGTTGTTATAATTATTTTGGAGAAATGGGGGTTGTTCTAAATTAATTAAATAAACATTATACTTACTTCCCATATAATGTTTGTATTACACATACAAACTCTAATATATTAATACGATCAATAAAATATTGCCATGACAATCATTTATGATAAAGGACATAACACAAACACAACATCAAGACAACAAACACATTACATACAAACAACACACATACACACATTACAAACAACACCCACACTTACACACATTTTTACATTACAACAACATCACACACACATACACATTTACATTTCCTTACATTTATATATCAAATTTCTAGACAGACTGATTTAGTTTAGTATAACATTTTTTCCCAGGTAAACATTTTACTAAACATAATGCATACCTAATTAATTTCTAAATTAGTTCGATTCTTTCACATTGAACTTCAATAATATGGTATATAATTAGACTCGGGAAGTAAAAAACCTTTGAAATTAAAATTGATATAGTTTGTTCTACCTACATTAACATGTGCCTTTTTCTTAATGTGCAAGTCACAAAAATAGTGCGATTATCTTCCTAAAGTGCTTCCCAAGTATTCACAGTTTTGTGAGAATGAATGAAACAAACACCACACAGAAACATGTTTCCTCTATTTGTTTAGAATAAATCACTAATGATTTTTTTATTGGGTCTGAGACCGGTCCTTGTGGAACACCACAACGCTTCTAATGAAGTGACTCTGATTCTGAGATACCCAGCCTCAATTTCTTACACTCATACTTAAAAACTATCTCAACAGAAAAACGAACATGTGACATCCTATTATAAGTTTGGGTTTCCACTACAGTGAGTATACCATCCCCATACCTGTTGTTCCGAAGTAATATTAACGGTTAGTATCGTATGGCTCCTGCTGGAATGTTCATTCATACTGTGACTTCCTACCGATCTGTTCCTCATACCTGAAAGAATAAAAGAGTTTAAAATAACTCAAAAACGCCTATAAATATTGCTATGTAGAGTTTGTGTTTTAAAATATAAAAAAACTCCTTCTAAAACACATAATACAGTATTATACTGACATGTAATAGCTGCATATTAAGTGAATTTTGCAAAGGGATTAATAATGATGACCTTTGTAACCCCGACATGATGTTTTCAAATCTATGAGGTTCATGCACTTTCATAAAATAATATATATGACGATGTGATTTATATGAGGGATGATGTTTCTATAAGATATTAATAGTTCAGCGCTTATATATTGGAAATTCTTCTTTCGGATTTTTATCTTGTTCCATATTCTAAAAGATATATTTGCTTTTTTGTTTTTCTTATTATAAAGAACATTCTTTGCGGTATTTTCTTGTAGACGCTTTTTAGCAGGTTTGGGGAATGAGAAAATACTTATGGTATATACTTGGTTTTGAAACGAGCAAAACCTCGCAGTTATTCTTTTGAGTAATAGAATAGTTACCAGTCCAAGAACTTTTAAATAAAAATTATTTTTTTTAAGTAACTAGTCAAAATGTTAACTTGTTTTTTTATTTAATCTTTTCTAAATGATGCTAAGTATTATGTTAAAACATGATTTACCTTTCTGGTGGAGCGGTTTTTCTTTACTTAATCTCAGGTTAAACCTAATTAGTTTAGACTTGGTTTTAGGCATGTTTGTAGCAGCGTCATCATTTTATGACCTTATCTTAGAGCATCGTGTCGTTATTTATTTGTTTAAATTTCTTGCTGATGGACCTTTTTGGTCGGACTATGAGTAAATTATAAGACAATACAGTATAATACAGCGAAGTTATAGAATAACCCAAATAAAAATAGTTATCATTTTAAAAATTTGTGGAGAATGTTTCATAAGATTTAGGAAAGTATTCAAGGCACGACTTAGATTCGGACAATGGTATGTCAGAAGTATCCGTCAAGGGCATAGTGTCAATTTACATAAAATCATTGTGGTGTAATTAAACTTAGTTTTAGCTCTGGGAGGACTAAAACTCTATTTGCTAGCATACAACGTGTAGAATTGAGACGTTGATGGCCCTATGAATACAAAAAAAATGCAATCTCTTCATGTATACAGATGAAACATTCGTCTAATATGAAGATAGTACCTTAATGTAAGGCCTCAGAAGCCGGAATAATTAATAAAGAACAAGAAACATTGCAGTCTGATTTAATGACTAATGAAATGTATCGTATTTGCATACGAGTAGAAGTGTAATTGCTGTATGGGTTAGAAGAAAAATCTGGATACAAATTTCTAATGTTTCCAATGATTTTAAATGAATTCCTGAGAATTAAGATCAATGATCAAGTTAAACCACTGGTGCAACATTGTATATCTACAGGAAAACAAATTACGAACAAAATTATAATAAGTTGTTTGTAGGTAAAGATGTAATATAATGAAGGCAGCTAGAAAGAATTCAAAGAAAGCTGGAATAATTGAATTAGTTACGATCTATAGAAATAAATTAAATGCGTTAGGAATTAATTTATTAATAATATTTTCAAATACTGATTAAAATATTTAGGATTAAATGCTTTCTTGACCTTCTTCCAAAACAGCAAGGAGGTCATCAAGTTCTTCGCAGTCGACGGTGAAGAGATTCTCGACGAAGAATCCTCCGCACTTCTTGGACCATCTCACTGCTAAAGGCTTCCGCGCTGTGCCAGGGTTTAACAGATCTATTACCTGGAAAATTTTTAAGATAAAAATAAAAATTAGCTTACCTCTGAAAGGTGCACTTTCTAATCAATGATGGAGTGTATTGGGAATATCAATTTCAAATCAGGAATATTCCATCCATTTAAACCAAAAGATGAACAAAAGATTGTACACAATATTTATTCATTCATTTATTCGTGTATTTTTATAATTGTGTGCAATTTAGAAAAACTAATCCATTAGTTTAGCGGAAAACACGTTTTTAGACATTTTCTGTGAACCAAATAATGTTAACAGGGATGGTTCAGATTTCTGCAACCGTCTTTCCACCAAAAACTAAATAATTTATTATGACTTTATAGGCAGGTAATTGAGATAAGTTTTTGGGGTAAAATAAGCACACTATATATTTAACACAAGCTGTTAACTTAGTTTTTGAAAAGGGAATGGACACTGTTTTATTTGCCAAAACCAGAGTGTCTATAATTACCGTTTCCTTTATATCTCTGACAGTATTATCCCCACAGAGAAGCTGCTGAAAAACCTGTGGCTACAAACTAAACCACAATCAATGTGGTAAGTATAAATAACATATTTTAATGAATATTATATTATTTTGTAGTAAGGTAATAAAAAAAGTGTTAACCCGTTTTTTGAGTGTAATTATGTATATTTGGTTCAAAATATTCTACTTGTTTTTAATAATCACAACTTATTATTATTTATCATGGTTATTATTTCATTTGATCTGTAAGTGTATATGAAATTATAAGGAGAATAAGATTTGTTGCAATCTTTTTTTCGGAGTGAATATTAAAAAAATTTATATATCCCCCCTCTTGAGTTTGAGTAACCTTTTATCGTTAAACGAAATCTATAGTATTATCTACTTTTCAGTTTAACTTAAAAGTGGAATACCTTGCATACTGAATATATTTTGTAATTCATGAAAAGAATTGTTGAAAACTCGCTTGAAAAACATTTCCACTGCTCGATCGTATTTATTGGGTAATGTCCGCTTAAAGCTGGTCTTCCATTTGATAAAGTGCGTTCTGGCTATTTAATAAACTTTACTACTGTACGACTCAACATTAAAATGCTCAAAATTGGTATTCCACCACCAAACTGCACCGAAAGAAAACACGTGTAATGTAGCAAGTGTTTTTCACCTCTCCTGGTAATGAAATATTCCTTAACGTTATCTCAATAATCTCCCAGTCAAATATTGTACCTTCGTCATTGAATATTTATATATCTATATAGCTAAAACTGGATTTTGATAAATCAACTAAATATTCCACTAACCAAATTAATAAAGTTATTTTATTTTCGAATGCCTCTACAATGTCTTTGTTTCAAAAATCTAATGTATAGCGTGAATTCATCCAAGTTATAGTGTTGTTAATATTCAAGAATACACCACACACGAGTATATAAAAACCAGATTTTAATTACTATTTCAATAAATTTAAATGTGCACAGTCTTCAGAAAAACGATTTCTACGGCACTTGTGGTAAAATATATTTCATACAAAACGATAGATTAAGAAAATTCCATACCTTTTTAAGTTGTTATATTATTAATTAAATTTTAAAATTAAGGCTTCCACATATTTCATTTAAACAGTAATCATTGCAATAAGACATATTAGGTTGATTTAAATTAATTTATTCAGGTCTGATTTGATGAAGAAACTCAGTAAGTGTCAGAAATTGAACTAAAAATCGATAAATAGGCTACCGGAACATGCAAAACAAATTCTATATCAGGGGTTAAAACTTTGACTGATTTCATGGTACAAGATAAAACTGAGTAATACAAGTGTCAGAGAAGGGACTGAGGATCGATAGGCATGCAAAACAACAGATGTAATGGCTTTGACGGTCAATGGCAAGTCCGGGAACTGACCTTCGGTCATTGGCATAACCTCTCACGCATTCACCAAGAGATTATTGCTCCATCACTTACTCGTACCCATGTACAGTCACAGGGGTTGGCAATTTGACTGATTTCATGGTATAAGATAAAACTGAGTAAGACAAGGAACTAAGGATCGATAGGCATGCAAAGCAACAGATGTAATGGCTTTGACGGTGAATGGCAGGTCCGGGAACTGACCTTCGGTCATTAGCATATCTTCTCACGCATTCACCAAGAGTTTGCTCCATCACTTACCCGTGTACAGTCGACTAAGACAAGTATCAAATAAGCGACAGAGGATCGATAGGTATGCAAAACAACAGAAGTAATGGCTTCGACGGTCAATGGCAGGTCCGGGAACTGACCTTCGGTCATTAGCATATCTTCTCACGCATTCACCAAGAGTTTGCTCTATCATTTACCCGTGTACAGTCACAGGGGTTGGCAATTTGACTGATTTCATGGTACAAGATAAAACTGGGTAAGACAATTGTCAGACAAGCAACTGAGGATCGATAGGTATGCAAAACAAGATGTAATGGCTTCGACGGTCAATGGCAAGTCCAGGAACTGACCTTTGGTTATTAGCATAAACTCTCATCCATCTCTCCAGGATAGATTTCTTCACTTCACTTACTTCTGTATTGCCGGAAGGGGAGCAATTTTTGCGGAGAACAACATTTTGACTTTTTCTCAACTATATATATTGAGCACAATAATGTTTATAAAAAAACATTTAATAAATTATGAATTGCAAAAATTTAATCGTAACACTAGATTATCTGCTAGAATAGTCATAGCGACTCCAAATTATCCGAGAGAAATTGGACGTAGACAGTTTTGCTACTCAGGGATAAGATGGTTTACCCGTTTCGTACTGGAGTGTGGCGATAACATATTGCGTGAGAGGAAACCTAAATCTAAAATGAAGACCTTAGAATATATATATATATATTTAACTTGGGTTTTATGCGATGACACCAATATAGAGAGATATATTTATTGCTTGAATTCCTGTTTATATATTAATAAGTAATAATGGACATGTTGCATATTTTTACATACTTCTTTATTAAATTTTTGGATTTTATTGGCATGTATTGTGGTTGGATATGTATTGGTTATTAGATATTTATGTTTGTTGGATATTTGTTTAGTTATTTATTTTTATTGACCACTAGCTGTTACCCGCGGCTTCGCACGCTATTTTTAGAATCGAAGTCCTCATACAAATCAATGATGATGTAATATTATGTGAGTCCTACATACATTTTAAAACGTAAGTAGGCATATATCAGGTAGATATTATTTAGGTTCGTAGTAAATAGTATCAGAGTTTAACTTAATTATTATATCATGATTGGCACGTGTAGAAGCATTTCTGGTTCTAATTAATTATATACATAACAGTAGATATGAATATGGCGGTTCTAGCGCACTTTTGGGACAGACAGAAAATCAAGGGAAAATACTGTTTAAAGGACAATAAACGAATCTGTAAAATCAAACAGTAAGGCGGTTCTAGCTCACTTTTGGGACAGACGGTAAATCAATGAAAAATACTGTTTAAAGGACAATAAACGAATCTGTAACTCACGAATGAAAAATTACCGAATCTATAGCTGTTTGCTTCTACTTTCTCAAATCAATCTATTTGAAATGTCTGCTACGACGAAAAATCTTCTACTCTACAAAATTGATAGTAACACAGTCTTTATCTTTAATAGTCTTCTTTCCAGTAACAACCAAGTGTAATTTTTCATTTTTGTTTAATTCTTTAATCTTTTTCTCATCCAAAACAGTCAAAAATCTGTTCGGCAAGTGTACTTTACAATCTTCCAACTCGGCAATTATTGTAAACCCCGAATTTATCTTTCATTTTCTTTCTCCAAATTCAAGATTCTATATCTCTTTTTTTTCTTCCAATTCCACTAATTTCTTATATTCTTTGAATCTTAGTTCACCAACCTTATTCAACTCTTGTAACAGCGCCGCCATTTATTATAGAAAAATCTTTTAACTAAATTTAGTTAAAAGATTTTTCTACAATAAATAGAACAATCTGAAAACATTTGACCAGAAATTGTGCTGATTTGTGTCAAAAATCACCACTTCTCAAAATTTTAGTTTACAAATTTTTGCTCTTTAAATATGGAGCGGAAAAAGATAGAGTGCCCATACTGCAAAAAAGATGTTTTTGAACATCATTACACCAGGCATTATAATTCAAAGAATCATCTGAAAAATAAAGATATTTATGAAAAAGAACTAAATTATTTGAGGACTTGGGCTAAAGAGAATCAAATCAATGGTCACGAAAAGATGTACAATATAGAAAAATTGCGTGAATTAAAGAAAAGCTTTAAGGAAGATAAAAAAGATCTCAATCTATTTAATGATGAAAAAATTCAATCAATCGCTGAAAAATTGTCCATAGAAACAAACGATAAAACTAAGTCTGAAATGATCGAAGAAATTGATAAAACTCTTAACGAAAAACCTGAAAATATCATAGATGTAGAAGTTTTATCCTCAATACACGGTCTTTTCAAGCAATACATTTTAAACGAATTTAAACGATAAGTTCATGTCAATTTACAAATATCTATCAATTATGAGGCCAGAGATTAAAAGTTTAATAGAAAAATTTCAAGAAACCGTTAAAAATATGAAAGGTTATTTATCTTTAGAATGCGAATACGAACGAACTTTAGTGAACGGTGAAACACAAACGTGTCCAATGTACTTTACTATAAAATCAGACGAAATATTTGACGTAAACGACTTTATTACTAAGCAATTTAATAAATTAACACATCGAGAACAGACAAATCATCCAAATAAGGGTTCTGGATGGACATTTAAAAGCTGCAAACAACTAGTTTTGAGCCTTAACAAACACGAAATGATGAACGCAGGATCATATATCGATTTGCCAAAGAAAATCAAAGATAAAAAAGCTTGTATAAATATCAAAAATAAAGATGATTATTGCTTTATTTATTCTATCCGATGTGCTATTGAAAAACCCGAAAGAGACTGCGAAAGATCAAAACAATATGAAAAATTTGTAAATGACGAGATATTTTCAGGTTTTCGAGTATCCAATGTCCTTAAAAGATATACAATTATTTGAGAAACGAAGTTACAATTCCAAGTACAAATATCCAAAAATGTCTGTGAATGTTTACAGTTTTGATGAAAAAATTAAACATTGTTCCGTTACAAATTTCTGAAAAATATGATGCAGAATTAAATATTGATCTACTGTATGTAAAACAAGAAGACAAATCTCATTTTGTTTTGATAACTGATTTAAATAGATTAGTTAGTTCTCAGCTATCTAAACATGAACAAAGGAAATTTCTATGTAGGAGATGTTTAAGCCATTTCTACAAATCTGGAGATTTAACAGATCATTTAGAAATTTGCAAGCAACATGAAGTATGCAAACCTATTATGCCATTTCCAGGTCAAACAACTAAATTTACTAATTATCAAAAGAAGTTTAGCCATCCGTACGTAATTTATATGGACTTTGAGAGCATATTAGAAAAAATTCCGACATGCAAGAACAATCCACAAAGATCGACTACAACCAAGATTCAGAGGCACATTCCTTATGGTTTTACTCTATATTTAGTGTCGAATGTGACCAATCGCATGTACAAACCGATATGTTATCGAGCAAAAAATGAAGAAGAGTTGCCGAACGTTCCTGCAAAATTGTTTGAAGAACTCAATAAATTATCGAAGTACATAGCTAAAAAATATAATTCAAAGAACATGAAGCCCATGAAATTGACTGACGAAGAAGAAATTTCGTATCAAAATTCAAATCTTTGCCACATTTGTGAAGAAATATCGTATCAAGACACTGAAAAAAACTTTAGGGTTTTTACCAGATAATTGGAGTTCTGCTTATGATGCATTCAAAAAAATGCAGAGATCACTGTCATTTGACTGGAAAATTTCGAGGTGCAGCTCATAGAATTTGTAATCTGAATTTGAAATTTCCTCAGAATATTCCCGTTTTCTGTCACAATATGTCTAATTACGATACGCATTTGTACATAAAAGAATTGGCAAAACAATACGGTAATGTTGATTTGATTGCAAACACCGATGAACGATATATAAATTACTCTGTAAATTCTGGATACGGGTATGAATTTGATGGTGACAAACCTAGAAAGTTCATAAAATTCTCTTTCGTAGACACGTTTAGATTCATGGCCTCGTCTATAGAAAAGTTAGCTAAAAATCTAAAGAGAGAAGACTTCAAACATACAAATCATTTTATACAAGATGGACTGAATGAGATAATAGAAAGACAGCCAAATGACGACGACGAGATTTTTAAAATTCTATCTGGGAAAGGTATATTTCCTTACGAATTTATCGATAGTATTGAAAAACTTGATTACACAGAACAGCTGAAAATTCAAGATTTCTATTCACTTTTGACAGACGAGAGCATATCTGAGAAAGATTATCAACACTACTTGAGCGTTTGGAACAAATTAAAAGAGCAAAATCTAGGAAATTACTCTGATCTCTATAACATTCAAGATGTTCTATTGCTCGCTGATATCTTTGAAAATTTTAGGAATATTTGTTTGAATTGCTATAAGCTTGATCCAGCACACTATCTAACAGCTCCCAGTCTTGCATGGGATGCTATGTTAAAATTAACGAAGATAGAATTACAATTAATTAGTGATTATAATATGTATTTGATGATCGAAAAAGGTATTCGCGGAGGCATTTCTCAGTGTATTAAACGATATGTGAAAGCAAATAACAAATATTTAAAAGATTTTGATAAGACAAAGCCCGAAAACTATTTACTCTATCTCGATGCAAACAACCTTTATGGGTATGGTCTTATGCAAAAACTGCCGTTTAGTGATATCAAGTGGATGGATCCTAAAACGTATACAAAAGAAGAGTGGCAAGAAACAATTTTAGAACTCACTGGCGACGAAGATTATGGCTATATTCTCGAAGTTGATCTTGGATATCCAACGAATTTACACGAACATCACAAGGATTTACCTCTTGCTCCAGAACATTTTAAAAACAAACTTTGCACAACTCTACTGGATAAAACTGAATACGTTGTTCATTCGAGAAATTTGAAGTTCTATTTGGAACAAGGTATGATTTTGAAACATGTGAATAGAGTTATTGCATTCGATCAGAAGCCTTTTATGAAAGAATACATTGATTTTAACACAAACATGAGAACCAAAGCTACAAGCGACTTTGAAAAGGACTTTTATAAGCTGATGAACAACTCAGTGTTTGGAAAATCTATGGAAAATGTGAGAAACAGATGTGATATTAAGCTTGGAAATGAAGAATTTTCAATGAAACAAGCTAAGAAAACAAATTTCAAATGCTTTAACATCTTTGACGACAACTGTATAGCGAGTCACATGTACAAACAAAAGGTTAAATTTAACAAACCGATTTACATAGGATTTTCAGTTCTCGACCTCTCAAAATTGCTAATGTACGAGTTTTATTACAACAAATTAAAGAAGTTTGATCCAGATTTGAATCTGTGTTACATGGATACAGACAGTTATTTTCTAGAATTGAAACGAGATCCTTTTAAAATTATTAAAGAAAATATAGATGACTTTGATACAAGTGATTATCCAAAAGATCATGAATGTTTCACTACTAAAAATAAGAAGGTAATAGGGAAATTCAAAGATGAATTGAACGGCGAGATATTAGAAGAATTTTGTGGATTGAGATCAAAGATGTACTCGTACAAATATCTAGACAAAAATCCAGTTAGGTGTAAAGGAATTAAGAGAAGCGTTGTAAATAAAACAATAAATATCGAAAACTTGAAGAAATGTTTGTTCGAAGATAAAGAAGAATTTAGGGAGATGACTGTAATAAAAATCTATAAACATGAATTGTATACCATCACCATAAACAAGCTGGCACTGAACGCTAAAGATGATAAGAGAATTGTCCTAGAAAATAAGATCGATACAGTACCGTATGGATATAAAGGCGAAGCAAAATCTGATATATTAGACGAATTAAATAAACTTGGAAACTTTGAAAATTGAGAAATAACCGGAAGTTTTTACGAATATGAATTGAAAAAGTCAAAGCTGTAATTTTTTCTATATAAATGGAGGCCCAAAAGAAATGTATAAAGTGTCAAGAATTTAAAGATTTGTCGAAGTTTTTTCAAGATAAGACTAGAAAAGATGGATTATGCTATTATTGTAAGGATTGTAATAAGAAATATAGAAAAGAATTATATGATAAAATGGAAAAATTAACTTTAGAAGAGAAAGAGTGCACACGGTGTAAAAAGGTTAAGAATATTTCAGAATTTTATAATCTCCATTATAGTAAAGACAACAAACAAGCATATTGTAAAGATTGTGCTAAACAAATCTTTGCTAGACCAGTTCTTTGCGTATGCGGAAGAGAAATTCAACATTTCTATAGTCTTAAAAGACATTTACAAACAAACTATCATAATTCGAATGTTTAACATTTTCATCGTGTAATTTAGATATTCTATAAATCAGTCGAGATTCTGCCATATTTGTAGTAAAATGATTTCCGTTGTATAAAATATTCAAAGATTCTTTCATTTGGTTGTAGAGATTTATACTATTTGGATCTCCTTGTCTTAATAAAATTTCCATTTCTGGGTAATCAATTTCAAGTTCTTTCAATCTTTTCGGTATTTCTCTCTTTTGAGCTCTGATAACGTAATAAGGATATTCCCACATGTGATTCTTCTTAATTAACACAAAAACATGGTGTTTTTTCTTATCAAAATCTTTACAAACAAGATCTGGTTTCATTAAGTCAATTTTTACACTTTGTTTTGCAATTATTTCCGTTTTGATTTCATCTTTAATTTGCAAGTGCTTAACTTTGTCCTCTAAATATTTAATCTTGTTTTCAAGTTTGTACACACCAAATTTACGAATGCTTGGTAAAACATCTCTCGTAACCCATTGTTGAAAGCTTTTTGCTTCTATTTTATGAGATCTTAAAATTAACGAATAAAGTCCTGATTCATTAATGAAAATAGTATCTTTGTGAATATTTGCGAGGTGGCCCTCGAGGGCTACCTTATCTTTTAGATAAAAGTATTGAGATTTGTCACCTTCATCGACATTATTTCTAATCGCTTTTTCTGTATTGTTATATTCCAATATTTCTGCAACATCTTTAGCCTTAAACCAAAATTCATTATTTTCGTCAACAATTGTTAAAATTTCTTTATTATTGAATTTTAGTTGATTATTTCTTAGATCTATGACTGACTCCATTTAGATAGAAAAAATTTAACAAGCAATTTTTATTTTGAGAGACCTGGTTCATTAATAAAAACAGTACAGGGATGAAGATTGTTAAGGGGCCATTCGAATAGACCCTTGTTTTTTAAGTAAAAATATTGAATTTTGTCATCATCATCAACGTTTAATATGATTGCTTGTCTAGTGTTTTTCATATTCTAATATTTCTGCAACATCTTTCGCTTTAAACCAGATCACATTGTTTTTCGTCTACAATAGTTAAGATATTCGTGTTATCGAATGTAAGTTGGTTATTGAGCAGATCCACAACTGACTCCATTTAGAAAGAAAAAATTTAACAAGCAATTATTTGAGTGTAAAGTCCAGATTCATTAATAAAAATTGAACTAGGATGTAATGTTTGTAAGAGTCGCGATTCGATACCCTTGTCAGAACGTATGTTTTTGAATATTATCTCGGGGTCTATGGGATAGACTCCAGTGATTTATACATTTAAGGGCTATTTTCTCGTCATTATCGTCATTTTAATCTAATCGCCTCTCATCAATCTTAAATAAATTGTTGTTTTACTCTCATTATTTAATAAATTTCCCTCAGAGTCTTGAATAGTCAGAACGATTTTTTGAATTCTTTTAATATTTTTTCTAATTGGAATATAATCGATTTCATTCGGTTTTTCACTGATTTTTGATCCATAAGCAACATTTGGGAAAAAAGTGTACAAAATTTCAGATTCTTTGTGTAAATGTTCGGTATGATTTTCAAAACTAGGTTTCAACGAGATTGCAGTGCACTTCAATTACATCGAACGGTCTAAATTTTGGCGTTTTATTTCCTAAATATACCTGATTTGGCTCAATAGTTTCTTGAACAAACCCTAACAAATCTACAATAATTGCTGAAAACATTATTCTTACTGGTGATTTTATTTGAATTTTATTAGAGAGATAATTTTTTTGCATTTCAAACTTGTTTTCGTCAAAGTTTAAAGATTTATCTGATTGTTTGAATGTTTTCAGATAATTTTTAAGGGAATTTTTTATTTGATCGAAAGTATAATATCCTTTGTTTAAACCATAATATTTTGTTACGTTCTTCTCACTAAATCCTATACAATAAGGAGAACTTTCACTAATATTTATTACAAAATTGTCAGAATAAAAACCGCTTAAACCGATAAAATAATTTGATTCTTCCTCTAAGTGTATAGGATGTTCCAAGTTTAAAACTAATTTAGAGCTTTCTGAAGTCAACTTGAACAGCTTCATTTTCGCAAGCGTTGCATGAAAATCTTCTATTTAAATGGAGAAATTTTTAAAGCAAAAAGATCAGATAAAACTTCAAACGTTTGAAGAAAATAAGAAAGATCAACCAATCAGATTGTTAATTGTTGGTTCAAGTGGATGTGGAAAAAACAACTTTATTATTGAATTTTATCTACAATAGGTTGATTCCTTATTCCAATTTGTATGTTTTTAGTAAATCTTTAGAACAAGACGCTTATAAAAAATTGCAAGAAAGATTTGAAAATATTGAGAAGAACTTAAGTAAGAAAATATCATATTTTTATAATGCTTCCGAGGACATAGTTCCGTTAAGCGAATGTAAACCGAATTCTTTAATCGTTTTTGATGATTGTATTTTGGAAAATCAAGACGTTATCAAGGAATATTTCGTAATGTCTCGTCACAAAAATATCTCTTGTATCTATCTTTCTCAATGCTTTTCAAAGGTTGATAAACAAGTTATAAGAAATAATTTGAATATGTTGTGTGTTTTTTAAGCAAGACGATCACTATTCGAGAAAAATTTACAACAATTATGTGGGATCTGATATGAGTTTTAACCACTTTAATGAATTATGTGATAAAATTTGGAAAGAAGACTACGGATTTTTAACTATTAATCTAACTTTGAAGCCTAAAAATGGTAAATATTTGAATAAATGTTCCAATATAAACGTGTGATAATCTAGTTGTTTTCATGTTTTTACGTTCACGTTTACGTTTCGTGTTCTCGTTTTTACGTTCCACGTTCACGTTCCACGTTCACGTTCCACGTTCACGTTCATGTTTCACGTTCGTGTTTCACGTTTCACGTTCACGTTCATGTTTCACGTTCATGTTTCACGTTCGTGTTTACGTTTCACGTCCATGTTTCACGTTCGTGTTTCACGTTCCACGTTCACGTTTTACGTTCCGTGTTCACGTTTCGTGTTCACGTTTCCACGTTCCACGTTTAAAATTTTCCTAAATAAATGGCGAACGTAACTTCAGAAGAAGCGAAAAAACTTGATCAAATAGAAAAGAAATTAATCAAAGAATTTAAAGAACAGATTCGAATTGATGAAAAAGAACAAGAACTTATTCAAAAAATTAATCAACCTGTAACTTCTGCAATAAAAAATGTTGAGGGCAAAATTGAAAATGTTTTAAGCGATAATCAAAATTTGATGAATTTGGTTCCAGTTGTACGACAATTTGCTGATATTTCGATACCAGAATCTGAGTTTGAATTGCCAAAATTACCATCTTCAACACCATTTAGACCTCGAATCATTGAAGACTCTACCATAGTTGAACCAATAAGTCCTGGAACAACGGATATAATAATTGGTGAAATTGGTAAAAAATTTCTTCCTAGAGCAAAGGATGATAAATTTGGTTTGTATTGGGACAGAAAAAAGAAAAGTTTTATGATTGGAAATTTGCCCGTGAATTTTGAGCATAATGATATCATTATTAATGAAAAAACATATGAAGGAACTCAAGGTTTATGGAGATTATTAACAGGCACTGATGTTCCAAAAGACGGTTTATATTCTGAAGAAGACTTGAAAAAGTATACAGAAATTTTATGGAAATCTGATTCAATTTACAAAAATAATGATCCATCAACTAAGAAACCAAAGTCAAGTAAAGGTAAAAAATATCTCAATTTGATTAAACCAATTTGGGAAAAACGAATCGAAGGATCAGGTGTAAGAAAATACAATGATAATAAGATTGAGTACAGATATATCGACGATTTGACAAAACTCGATGGAATTATAAATTATATCTATGCTCAAGAGAAGGCTGGAAACAACAATTTTTTGAACGAAAAGAAAGCGATTAAAGATTTTATTTCGAACAAACTTGATGAAATGATTGAAAAACCTGATGGAATTAAATATTTAAAACGAGTTTTGCCGGCAATAAGTTCATCTATGATTGAGGGTAGTGGACTTTTGAATGATTTTATCAACAATTTACCTTTTGAATTACACGTACCAACTTATCAGTATCTGGGGCCTGGCACAAAACTCGAAAAAAGACTAAAAAGAGGAGATCCTGGTATAAATAAATGAGATCAAGCTGCTATGGAACACGATATTTTTTATGCAAAACATAGAGACACAAATTCCAGACATATCGCAGATAAAGTTTTGCAAGATAAGGCAATGGATAGATTTTTATCAAAAGATGCTAGTTTAGGTGAAAGATTTGTTGCGCTTCCAACAGCTGGAGCAATGTTTTTGAAGAGAAAAACTAGGAATGGGAATCGAAGAGAACTTGAAATTTTAACTATATAAATGGAGGTGAACGTAAACTTCAGCAAAAATCAGAAAGAAAAAATAAAATCCGCTTTTAAGAAGAAAATACCCGTTAGTATTCAATTTAAAATAGATCAACTAAAAAATGGCGAAGATAAGATATTTTTAACAAATAGACAATACAATAAACTCGAAAAACATAAGAAAAACAATAAAGGAACCAGAATAGAATTTTCTTATAATCAGTTGAAAGAACTTAAAAATGGTGGACTTTTGAAAGATTTATTAGATTTTGGAGAAAATATTCCAGTTGTTAAAAATGTTGTTCCTTATGTTCGTAAAGCTGCTCCAATCGTTAAAAAAGATGTGATTCCTATTGTTCGAAACATTTTAAATTGGTTAGATAAAGAGTTGGAAGATGTTACAGGATCTGGATTAGATGAAAAAACTTTGAATTACGTGAAATCAAACATTGAAAAAAAATTTTAACCTTTAACATTCGGGGAATTGGAAGAAATCTGCAAAAATATTAAACATTTTAGAGGAATCTTCATGAGAGATACATTACCTGAAAAAGTTAAGAAATTTGAATGTGGAATTGTGAATTTAGACTCGATTATGGGAAGTGGAACACATTGGATTTGTTATTATAAAAAAGATAAGAATGCATATTATTTTGATTCGTATGGAAGAATTGAGGACAAACCACCTATAGAATTGATTAAATATTTGAAAAAATCAAGCGTCTACTACAATGATTCTCAGATTCAAGACTATAAAGATCCCCCAATTTGTGGTCATTTATGTGTTTTTGTTTTGAATGAACTGAGTACTGGTAAAGATTTTAAAGAAGTTGTTAACAAATTATTGCTTAATAAATATGGATTCACAAAATATTTTTGACGTATTTGGAACACAAATTATTCAAAATGTAGATAATAGTTTGAATTTTGATAGTTTGAGAAATGAGTTTGATAACAAGTTAGAAAATGTATTACAAAACCTTCCAGATTCAGATATGTTTGCTGTCGAGATTGAAGATTTTAAAGCAGAATATGATAACAAACTTGCAAATTTCATGAGTTCAAATGAAGTTGCTGATAAAATAAAAACATTGGAAAAAGAAGTTGATGATGGTGTAAAAAAATTATTTACCAATTTAATGTCTCATATCGAAAAAGCTGATGAAATTACTGAAGCGATCAAAGTTGAAAAGAATTATGTTAGTTTGGCTAATAAGAAAAGAATTGTCGGTGTTCGACCTGGTATTGACAAACATGATGTTGTTGTTAAAGAACAAATTTTGAAACCTCTAAAATTATCAGAAAACATCGATATTGTTGATTTACATGATCCGAATGTTAAAAATGCCTTAGATTTTAAAGGAAAAAGAATTAGCGGTGTTAGTAAAGGAATTAATCCATTTGATGTTGTTTGTAATGATTCAATTAGAAGATCCTATTAAAATGTTTAATGAACTAAAACAAAATTATGAGAATCATAAACAGCATGTTAAAGATTTTACAACAGAAGTCTATGACAAGTTAGAAGCCAGAAATAGAAGATCAGTAGACGATGTTGGTGAATTACTTGATAAAGTAAATAAACTAGAAGAAAACTTTAATACATATAAAAATAGTGTTAATGTATTAGTTGGTGAAGTAATTAACAAAATTCTGGAAGATTTTGATACACATTTCAATGAGAAAATAAACATTTTTGAAAATTTTGGTACACGTTTAAATGAGCAAATAACACATAATAATGAATTACTTAAAAGAATAGAAGATCGATACTCTTTATATCTCGATAAAGTAAATAAACTAGAAGAAAACTTTAATAAATTTAAAGAAGATGTTAATAAAACTTTTGAAAACATCGACAACAGATTTAATGGAGTAGGTGGTTACGATGACTAATTTTCCTTATATAAATGGCGCTCATATATTGTGTGAGATGTAAAGAGAAAAACTGCCACAAATGATATAAAATACTATGCAAACATTAACGGAGTTAAAAGAATTTCGGGAAAATGTGCTGAATGTAACTCAAAAAAGAGTCAATTTATAAAAACTTGATTTTGAAATTTTTTCCTAATAAATAGAGATGGCGGGACATTACAGTGCTTTCGATCTTTTTATCATGCAACACGAAAGAGATTTGAAAAAAGAACATTGGGATGACATTTCTCAAAAATATGAATTATCCGAAGATATGATGAGATTATACGTAAACAAATTGAATTGGTATAACATTGCTAAATATCAAACTCTGTCCCCAGAGTTCATTCAAGAAAATATACATTATCAATTAAAAGATCATATGTCTGTTCTTTGCCTCTATCAACACTTGAGTATAAAGTTTTTGGATGAAAATAAAGATACAGTTGATTGGAACAATATTATAGATAGCGGTTACTATCCTGTGCAAATTTTATTGAAATATGTGACCGAGATCGCAAAATTTAAGGAAGAGAATCCTGAATATGACGAAGTAGATCATTAAAAATGACTCTAATCTTTTTAATTATTTTACTAAAATTTATATCTTTTCTTATAAAAACGTACATTAGATCGATGAAAAAATGATATCTTTCTTATACATGATGTTTAAAATTTCTAAATTTTCTCTTATTAAATGGCGGACTACAGAAAATATGCTAGTGATATTGAAAGGGCGGAGTTTAAAAATTTCTATCCAATTAGTAAACAACATTTGAATGAACCGAATAAAAGAACTGAGTTTAATATTGATTTTGGAGATAACTTTTGCTCGTCTAACTTCCAGTTTTATATTTCTGGAACTTTAACAAAACAAGATGGTCAAGCATATCTTGGAACTGATAATGTTAGATTAATCGATAATTTTATACCGTTTTTATTTTCTAAGATTGAAGTAAGAAAACACAATAAATTGATAGAAGAAGTCGAAAACTGTGGCCAATTAAGCACAATTAAAGGAACTATTTCGTATTCAAAAAGTGATGTTATTTCTCAAACTTCTAATGGCTTTGAATCAGATTTTAAATTTGGTGTTTTTGAAGCAGCTGGAAATTTATCTCATTTTGGATTAGGATTTTTTGAAAATGTTACTATTCCGATCTATAAAGGAGGATTTTATCTAAGTTTTATAAGAGCAGAAGACGATGATGTGATTCTGAAGACTGCAACTGGAAATGTTATGCCTGTTGATGGAAAAATAACAATTACAGATTTTTTATTAGAGTTCCAATGATTGATTATAAAACCACGAGTAAAATTAGGTTGATTGATGAAATTACAAAAAGTCAAAACATTATGTTTAATTTTCTAGATTGGCAATGTATTGAACAAAAAGGTATTTCCGGAACAACTTATTCGTTCGATATCACAAATATTTATAGAAATATCTTCAATCCCAAGTTCGTTATCATAGGTTTTCAAACAGATAGACAGAATAATCAAGAAAAAAATCCTTCAAAGTTTGATAGTTTGGATGTAAAAAATATCAGAGTAAAATTGAATGGTTCTTATTATCCAGATGAATTACAAAATTTAAACATTTCCGGAGGTCTTTTCAGAATCATGTATCAGATGTATCAAGATTTTAAGAAAGTTTACTGTAATAATAAGGAAATGTATTACAATCCTAAAGAATTTTTAGCGAATAGACCTATTTATGTCATTGATACAACAAAGAGTTTGACAAATATTTCTGGTTCAAAGAACGATATAATTATCAATATGGATTTTCAAAAAGCTGTTACAAACTCGACATGTTATGTGGTTGTGGTTTCTGAGAAATTTTTAGCCTATGATGTGATTAAGAACGATATTAGAGAAATTCAGTAAAAATCGCGTTATTCGTCGGATAGTTTTAAAACTTTACAGAATTGTTAAAGACATTGATAAAAGTTTACATTTTAAATTGCATTAAAAAATTTTGAAAAATAGGGATGATATTAGGAAAAAAACTATTTCAAGGTCATGGACCGGAAGTGGTGATTTTAAAAAATACTTTAATATTTACTGATCCTATATACCAAATTTCATCAAAAAAGCTCCAATAGTTCTCGAGATATAAGAGTTTAAAGATAAGGGATGATTGGGGTAGATTTTGAAAATTTTGTTATTTTCATGAAATTTTAAGTTGAACTCGCTTGTTTTTGAAGTTTCAGATTTTTCCGATAAAATTTTTTATTTTTCTTTGAATATTAAGAAATAGGGGATGATTTCACCCTTATGGATAAGTTAAGTCGAAAGAGTTAAGTATTTACTATATGTGTACCAAATTTCATTAAAATCGGTTGAGTGGTTTTTTAACAACAAGGTTTGAAATAAATATTGATATTCACTTATTTAATATACATTGGAAACTATAACAGTTCTAATATCGATTGTAACCATCGATTTTTATTATCGATAAAACTTCGATATTCATAATCGTTTATCGCACGGAAAAAATTTTCATCATGGGCGTTGGCCACGTATAGTCAGTCATGCTTGATCCTCCTCTATTTTAACGAAATTTAACAAGATATATCATCAATTAGAAGATTCTAATGTATTTGCAAGTTGAAGAAAGAAGATATAGACTTTATATGAAGTAAGAAGATTGTGTGATGTTCTGTGTTTCTTGTTAAAAGTGAAGTGAAGTGTTCCACTGGGCGTTGCCATTCATAGTGTTATTATATTTTATAAGTTACTTTTATATTTGGGACTCGAAGAAAGACGTTACAAGAAGATTGTGAATTTGTGTAGACATTCTAAACTGTGATAAAACATTGTGTGAAAATAGTGATGTAAAGTGTTCATTTGTAATACAGAATTAAGTGTTTTTACAGTGATTTCATTGTCTCACACGGCGTGAGAAAAGCAAGTTCATTGTTTGGTGTCACTACTGTCCTTGTACCACACACGGCGTGTGCAAAGCAAGGTCAAGCGTTAGTGACACAAACGCCTCTCACATGTTTCAATAAAATGAGATTCGAGGTCAAGCGTTAGTGGTACAAACGCTCACAGCAGACGTCACAAATCTACAGTTGATTGAAATAAAATATATGATACCTTTCTTCTTCTCCCATTCCCAATTTCTTAGAAGTTAAGTAGATATCGCAAAAACACGCACACTAACAACACTCATTTTGTATGTCTTTAACAATAATTGATGATGTTCATATTATTCTCTTTCATTCCTTCTAAAACTTCAAAAATATACTCTTTCGCCACTGAAAAATCCCGATTTCTCCCGTAATAATCTTTATAATCGTACACATAATATCCTAAATAGTTGTACAATAGAATGAAATTATTTCTATTTATCTCTGTTGTAGAAATGTAAACACAAACATTTGCGCTGAAAAATTTATATCTCGGCAGACTTAGTTCCATAATCTCCATTTATAAAAAAATCTTTTTGTTTAAATGGAAGAGTATAATGCCAACTGTTACAAGTGTTCTAATAGAGGAGAAATTATCGATAAAAGATATTTAGTTTGTAGAGGTTGTAATTTAATTTTGTACGAAAGACCTAAACCTAAGAAATTTCGAAATAAACTAACACATTTGAATAATCTGCTTACAAAATTGCAATATGGAGACAAGAAGCAAACACAATTTGTTACAGAATTTAGAAAACAGAATAAAAATTTTTACTTATCTCTTGGAACCGTTGAAAAAATTATTTTCCTTTTCAAAGAATACATTAGGTTTGTAGGTATCGATACACACGTTTATTATGAAAAGATATTACCTGTATTTTTTCATTATCTGGATGTTGAATTTGTTTATGATTTTGAACCAGAAATCCTCGATGATTTTATAGTACATTTGGAGAAATTAAACGAAGAACCTCGTGAAAAGAATGCGGTTTTACTCACATTCTCCCCGACTTCTCGAGTGATTGTTAGCAAATTTCATTTTTTCCATCTTTAAATTTTTTCTATTTAAATGGAGTTCTTGAAGGAGTTAAATGATATTGGAGAATGTAAATTCAAAGAGTATAAGAAGTTAAATGAATTGGAAGAAAATAAGAAATACAAAATTTTGAATTTGGAGAAAATGAAAGATAAATTCGGGATGACAATAATTGCCGAGTTGGAAGATTGTAAAGTACACTTACCGAACAGATTTTTGACTGTTTTGGATGAGAAAAAGATTAAAGAATTAAACAAAAATGAAAAATTACACTTGGTTGTTACTGGAAAGAAGACTATTAAAGATAAAGACTGTGTTACTATCAATTTTGTAGAGTAGAAGATTTTTCGTCGTAGCAGACATTTCAAATAGATTGATTTGACAGCTCAAGAAAGTAGAAGCAAACAGCTATAGATTCGGTAATTTTTCATTCGTGAGTTACAGATTCGTTTATTGTCCTTTAAACAGTATTTTTCATTGATTTACCGTCTGTCCCAAAAGTGAGCTAGAACCGCCTTACTGTTTGATTTTACAGATTCGTTTATTGTCCTTTAAACAGTATTTTCCCTTGATTTTCTGTCTGTCCCAAAAGTGCGCTAGAACCGCCATATTCATATCTACTCATAACGTCACAGCTGAATCTTCCTTGTAATCCCGATCAAGAAAACACAAATCTCGGATCACACAGGTCTCGGAAACTTACTTTGGTCAAAAAGCGTATATTTCCAGTCCTTGTCATATATTTCAGGCCTAAGATATTTCCAGTACCATAGTACAGTTTGCATTGTTGTTCTGACGAAGAAAAAATATATATATACTTACATAGGACCGAGATGCTTACTTCGGTTAAAAAGTGCCTACTTAAGACCGTTTAAATTCACTTACCTACTATGTCACAGGTTAGCTTACCATATTGTCTCGATTAAAATACTATATACGTTCGATTATATAGTTCTCGGAAATCTATTTTGGTGAAAATCGTGTTGGCATAGTTGAGTTTGATAGGACTGAAAAGCCTATTACGACCTAGGGGGAAGTCCTACCTACTTCTTATGTACTTCCGGTATAAGGGGGAAATCCTTATTAAGGTTATGCAACATTCCAAAATAATCGTTATTAAAGTTTTGCGTTACACTGTAGCCAGGGAAAGAATGAATCGTTAATGTATGTTAGTATTCTCTCTTAGTATTTTCTCTGTAGTATCTTTCTTAGTATTAGTATTTTCTCTGTTTTTCCGTAAGCCATTGTTAAAATGTAATATCATAATGTCAAGGAAGCCCACCAGTTTAAAGTAACTTATGTGAAAAACATTCATAACTTTGTTTATTAAGGTTAGTTTTATAACAGTATTTAATGATTTTAATTCGTCACTGGTGCAATCTGGGGACAAATTTATATATTAATGTTTTATTTACTATCTGCATTACACTACCGATCAAGCACTGTTTACTTATCTTCTTCTATATATATAAAAATGAATGTTTGTATGTTTGTCCTTTATGGAATCGTGAACTATTGGACCGATCATGATGAAAATTTGTACGTATATGTATTTTTCCACGGAGAAGGTTTATAAGCTATGCCCATCCCTTTCCCGATTCAGGATTCCGCCCCACTGGTTACAGAAATACCCATAAGAAATGCATTGCAGCAAACATATGTTAACGTCTTTTCAAATTTTTAATCAGCTGTTCTTTGTAAACATATATTACACTTATAGTTTTAAAGCATAGAGTAAGCTTAAGAGAAACGACAAATTTTGTTTAAACTGTTTTTTGCAATCACTGTTAAACATAGACTTTACTATCCAGATAATACAATTCAAATTTGACGTAAAAATTCACCTTTAACTGCAATATTTATTTAATATAAACCATGCTCATGCTTGATCAGAAGAGTAATGCAGATATCATAATTACTATCTTACGTTGGCTACAAATATAAAGAATGTTATAAAATCAACCTTAGTTGTTTTTTTTGACAGAAGTATGGTTCTCAAAACTCCGTGTGTACATATTCTCTCGATCGAGACAACAAAGCAAGCTCAATCGTGGCATCGGAGATATAACTAATTTAATCTAAAATTTATTATAGTAAAAAAAAAAATTACTAAGTAATATAAGGACTTCGGTTCTTAAGATTTGCGTGCGAAGCCGTGGGTAACAGCTAGATAGAGGCAGGAATATGGTACATACCTTCATAATACGCCCAAGAGGCTCACGATGGAACGACTATCAATTATCTCAGCAATGTTTAGAATGTGATAGAAAAAGAATAAGTGAATATAGTGTACTGTTTTCAACGGGAAATTGCGTGCGAAGCCGCGGGCAACTTTTGCAAAAAATTATTGAAATGCGCAGCAAAGCGCGCCGGGCCCGCTAGTTATTGATAAAATTCAAATGCATACAGATGTTTCAGAAAGTTTGTCGAACTATAATAGCTGTCAACAGCTGTCAAAATACGTTTCGTTCTTATCATAACATTCGAATGTAAACAAACTAATTTTTCAATTTTAATTCGACTTTATTTGGTGAAATGAATGTGTTATGGGTGGTAAAAAGCACTCTAAATGTTAATTCAGACCAAAAGCTATACCTGTTCAAAATTTCAGCACAATCCGTATATCAGTTTCAGCGTGATTCAAAGACAAAACTCCAAACATCCAAATATCCAAACATTCAAACTTTTGCATTTATAATATTAGTTGGATTACAAAATGTATATTGAAAAATGTATTTATTTATTGTTACGTTAAAATGTTTATAGTTATTTAATGTCATTTTGGATTATATACATCACTCATTTATTTCTTATTCTGTTTGCTGCTGTATGGATATATTAACGTCCTGTAATCGTATGAATGTTTAGGTGAACGTGTAAGTGTATCTTGTACACAAGGCATATATTAAAGACAGAATGTAAAACCGCATCCAGCTGAAGGACTCTGATATAAATATAATTGTGTGTAAAATATTTTTTTGTTTAATTTCGCACGTGCTATGTTGGCATATGAAATCTAATAATGTATGTAAATTTTTAAATAAATAAAGATGTTTTGAACTTGAACTTGAGTAAGACAAGGGACTCACAATCGATAAAGACACGCAAAACAACAGAGGTCTTGTCGGTCAGTGGGAAATCCGGGAACAAACCTGAGGTTATTAGCATAAACTATCACGCATCACTGCAAGTTTTCTTTCATCACATACCCTTGGAAAAGTAAAACTGAGTAAGGCAAGTATTAGACAAGGAATTCGGAATCGGTAATGATACGCAGAACAGAGGTAATGGATCAGAAGGCTGATTCAAAGTCCAGGAGCTGACCTTCGGTAATTAGCAAAACCCCTCACGCCATCTCTTCGCGATACTATTCTTCACTTAGTATTGTCTAAATGGGTGCAATTTCGATGCTTTGATAATACAAGATAAACCTCTGTAAATCAAGTATGAGATAAGGAACTTACATTCGATAAATACGTGTAAAACAACATAGGTGATGACTCTTAGGGTCAATGGCAAGTGTGGGAACTGGCCTTGGATTATTAGCATAACCTCTCAGCCATCACTGCAAGATTGCTTTTATCACTTACTCATTTTCTTCGTATGGGTGGTAATGTTTCTGCTTAGGAAGTACAAGATAAAGTAAGTGAGAACAGTGTCAGGCAAGAGAGACACAATCAATAAAGACACGCAAAACAACAGAGGTAATGGTTCTGGCGGTCAGTGGCAAGTCCGGGAACTGACCTTTGATCGTCGGCGCAAGCTCTCACGCTACTACTACGGTATTACTTTCCTTGCTTACTTTCAACACTTATTAACTTTTCTAGATTCCCTAATATACTGATAATTTATTTTTTTAAATTGAATTTTTACTCTTATTATGCCTTTGTAACTATAGCTGTTGCAATAAAAATCATTTATGAGAAATCGAAAAGACTATTAATTGCATTGCCATATTATATTTATAAATAATGCAAGTTATGAAATTAATTCAGCTGCAAGTAATCAAACACTGACAAATTAATTAATTAATATGACTTCTTTTAACCAAAGGAAAAGATTGCAAATCTCGAAACCTAGTGCTACTGATATGTGTTGTATTGACGATGGAAAAATGTACGAAAACGTTTCTTTTACTATCACAGACCGTCTAAAGTAAAGTTTGACTTGATGGGTATACTCTTATTTTTAGTATAGGACTATCAGCTGCGAAATAAATTAATACAGTTAATCAATATCAAGATTCTTTATAGAACATGTTTTTTTAACAGATTTTTTAGTGAAATATGATTATTGCCAAACTTATTTATAAATGAATGTAGTGTACTTGAAATCCAGTTATGTGCCTTGTCCTTTTTTTCCTTTCTAATAATATTTTTATTGCATGAAACAAGCGAATGACAACGAACCATTAGGGGCAAAGACTATCCAAACCTAGACATCTCAATGAGATTAGTACTAGGTTCAGTAAACATAATTCGCTACTGTTGCGCTAGTTAACAGATTTAACCGTAAGATCGCACTGAGAACTGTGTTTGACACAGACTTCTATATTTTTATTTTCTGTGCTGTTAGCTATATTATTAGAGCTCTATAGGTTAACCTCCAGCAAATCATGATACAGCTCCGCCTTCTTCAGCTCACCTGTACAGGCCGATATGCATTATTAGCAGTTTCGATTTACCATCTAAAGACTGAATATGGCTTTCCATAGCGAGGCAGGAATATTTAAAGATTCTAATTTTATTAGCGATTTGTTTATGTGGTGTGGTGTAACTTAGTTATTAATGTTTTATGTAATTTATAGATAACGGCTAGTATCAAAGTCAACATAATAACAGGTACGTACACACAATTTACTATTATTTTTATTTTTAAAGAATTCGTACATTTTTCTGTTTACTATACGTTTACTAAAAATAGTGCCCCTATTTTAAGACTCGTCCTACACGTAATTAAAAACTATTTCATCAGCCAAATCTCGTATTCTGTTATGCAGCCCAACAAACGATAGTATGAAAATAACGATCGAAATAGCGTTCGGTGTGCAAACACCCGAATTCCAACACAAATTTCTGCAAGGGTCGATGAAATTACGAAACGATTGGCCTCATCAAGTTGTGCGTGAGGAAAGAAAACACTCGGACAACTGTCGGAGAGTTGGATGTGACCACAACTCGGTGAATAAATGATGTGACCCTGAGGTTAAAGGTCAACCGACTCTATCGCCCAAACATTGATCTTCTTCACTCACACTAACGTCCATGTTTCGTTACTAATCTTCCCAAACCTTGCTTTCGGCTGGTGCGTTACTAAAAGTAATAAATATGATAGGTAAATACAAGGTACATTTTACGTTTGTTAGGGCAAACATTTTACATAACTTTGCAACACTAATGTCATATGAAATGCTTAAATATGTTAAAATAAAAATACATATATTTTGTTTCCTTAGATCCGAAATACATAAACAATACGTTGTAGCTTTAAAACGCGCCAACCTTGTTTTTGAACCTTTTCTGTTTGTTCACTAACCACCATATTTTGATCCCAATTATATTATAGTTATTTTATCAAAGATTTCAGAGCCCCTAGAATTTCGTAATTGTACTGATAGGTACTATTTCAAAGAATGTTTTTCGTTCGTCGCTATCATGGCTGGAGGCATTATTGCAGTTTGTTAGTTCCTCAATTTGACTTTCCATACATTAATTGTTTTTCGTTCTTCTCTATTGATTTATTACCTTTAAAAAACAGAAATTAACGGAAAAAGATTTTTATTTTTGTTTAGAATTTGTGACATTTGTTAAAATATGAAACGGGCCAGATAGTTCAAGATAGGATTAAACCTTTAGTACACCATTAAATCTTAATTCAAACTTACTGACAGTTTTCCTTTGAAAAATTACACATTTTAACCATCCAGAATAAACACTAAAAACTTATTTATAATTATTTTTAGCAATTCTGCTTTAAACATTTACTATTATAGTTTTACGTACATACCATATAGAAAAATCATTTTCTGATAATATACGAGTATAATGGACCTCATGTTTTCATGAAGACCCAAAATTTTAATCTCTTAATATTTTAAATGCAACAGACTATTTCTCATGTTAGCGTAATATAAGCCACATACCTTCTCGTTGTAGATCTCGAGGAATGACGCTTTAAGAACGAAGTGCGTGTCCCTCATCTCTTGAAGAGTTTGGAAGAGGTACATGAAAGAGCGAAATACAAGTCCATGATTGGGAGAGAAAGGATCGGCGTTCTTCTCAACCTAAAAAATATCTTATATATTAATATTCAACATTTTTGCAGATCTTATTTCTTGTGTATGAAAGGAACACGGCCATATAACAATTATAGAACTTATATTACCATACAATTCTTTTTCAAGAGTATTTCATCCTGTTGGAACGTGTATTCGGAAATATAAAGAAAAAAAAGAACCTGAAAATACTTTGATGTAATATTCATGTGACTATGCAATAGTATCAAATACGACATACAGGGGTGATAGGTGACTGATTTTGTTGGTAGGAGGAGGTGAACTGGAAGGTATTTTCAAATTTCTAAGAAATGTGGTGCAAAATGGAGACAGGCAAGAAAATAACAAAAATAGAATAGGAGGATAACATATATTAAAAAAGGAAGAGAGGAAAAGGGTGTTCTGGAATTGTGAAAAGAATGGGTGAATGTAAATCTGAAAAGACTACACATGAGAGTAGAAGGGTGATTTGATGAATAAAGGGGCGAACCCAAAAGTGGGGGTGGAAGAGATCCCCTCAAAGCATTAAATAATAATTCAAAATATAATAATGATAAAACTTTAAATAATGTACAAATCTGAAGTTATTATATTATAATTTCAATCAAAATACAGACATATTAAAATGTAAATACATTCTTCTTCAATTTATCTTATTATGTTTGGATATTATATCAAGAATAAATTAAGTGTAACTTCTGCGCAATGTGTGTTTTGCATGCCTCCAAGACCAGATACGGATGTACAGATAGTAGGTAGGCTCTCGTTTTCAGAGTAACTGGCGTCAGACACGTTCAAAGGTATACATGTTGTCGCAGATAAATTAATCATTCGTTTTCAAACACAGAACATACAGAACCGTACTTTTGATAGTTAAAATTGTATTGTTAAAACCAATGAACTGTTTCTGGCATTTTATGATATTTATTTCATAACATTAAAATCAAAACATGAATTTGAAAATGAACTTTTGGAGAATTTTTTATATTTAACACAACTTTATTTAAACGCTTAAAATCACATTTATTTAATGTACAAAATTCAAAAAAATTTCCAATGAAGCCCCGTACTTTTGGTATCCCGTAGCCTATCCCCCACTTAAAACAAATTCTATATATTAGGCACTTCCCCACAAGCTACGATCCTCGGTCCGCGCCTAGACGAATTGTATACTTAGTGATAGACTAATGAAGCGTAATAAGTTTCTTGCTAAGAAATACCTACAGATAGTAGGTAGGCTCTTTTTTTCAGAGTAACTGGCGTCAGACACGTTCAAAGGTATACCTGTTGTCGCAGATAAATTAATCATTCGTTTTCAAACACAGAACATACAGAACCGTACTTTTGATTGTTAAAATTGTATTGTTAAAACCAATGAACTGTTTCTGGCATTTTATGATATTTATTTCATAACATTAAAATCAAAACATGAATTTGAAAATGAACTTTTGGAGAATTTTTTATATTTAACACAACTTTATTTAAACGCTTAAAATCACATTTATTTAATGTACAAAATTCAAAAAAATTTCCAATGATACCCCGTACTTTTGGTATCCCGTAGCCTATCCCTCACTTAAAACAAATTCTATATATTAGGCACTTCCCCACAAGCTACGATCCTCGGTCCGCGCCTAGACAAATAGTATACTTAGTGATAGACTAATGAAGCGTAATAAGTTTCTTGCTAAGAAATACCAATCATCATTTTTCATGACTGTAACAAATCGTAAAAACCGTAGAAACAATTCTGGTGAACAGGTTATATTATTTTCCATATGTGTACGCAGTAGATCGAGAGCATGATCGATTTTCTGGTAAATCTAATAAAGTGGATGTATAAAAACACGAACCCCAAGCATTTCAAGCTAAAAATTCATGGTTCATAAATTTCTGTAGATGAAATATTGACATACACGCTAGGTGTAGAAGACATTACATACCAGCCCCGGAGGTCCGGTAAGAGTGTGGGTCTTTCCGCTTCCGGTCTGACCATAGCAGAAGACCGTCGTACTGAAACCCTCGACTGCCATCCCTACTAGTCTCTTAACCCCGGAGAACTGGAAGACATCCTCCTGGGTGGCCCCCGGCTCGAACACCACGTTGTAGGAGAAGAGTTTTGACTTCCCACCTGTGTGTCCTGGTACCCCGCTCAGACCGTCCAGCTGTCAAATTTATAAAAATAAAGCTCTAGGTTCAAAACAATCAGGTATTTAAAAGAAGTATCCTGAATTCTTGACTCTACGTAAAGCTCAGCCTACATTAAATCGAGTCGACAACCCCAATATAATTCAGAGTTGAAGTGTGACAACTATCCGATTCAGTAAAGTATATCATGGAGTTCCACAAGTCTCAACAATTGGGCCTGTATTATTTATAGTTTTATGTTAGGATACATATAACATGTAAAAATTATTACTGTTAACATAAAACTGTGTCAAATACAAAAGCAATGAAATCGGTTTGTTATTAAATTTATTTTTCCTAACCAAATTTGAGAAGTTTGTCCTTAGCTATACAAGACAATAAATAATCTTTTATTTTGTATTATTGTAGAAAAGTAAACTAATTTAAACTAAATTATTTTACATTTTCCACTTTATAATACAATTTTTATTTATTTCTCTAGCAATATAAAGATTGTATATATTAATGTATATTATGTTCTTATTTTAATTTAGTGTTAGGATGGCTCGTAGAACAGTAATTAGATCAAATGTTTACGCACTAGTAATAAAAGTTACATAGTGTATACAGTAATAATTTAAACCGAGGAAGGAAGATTATGAAAGATTTTCAACTTAGAGAGAAAATCAAATTAAAGCAAATCCTCTTTCCCTAACTATATTCGTAATATTGGAAGAAGGAGAAATTCTTGCCAACTAAATTCGGCAGATGATAAGAATAGGGTTAGGGTAACTTTCCTACAAAAATAGCAGTTTTTAAGCATTTATCTCCACTCAATGAAATCTAATATGGTTTTCCAAAAGGATAATAACGTTGATTCCACAAGCATTTATGCTTCTTTCTACGTGAATTAGTTCTCAAGAAAATTAAAATTGAATTATAAACGTCAAATGTAAAAGGCGCATCGATACTGCAAATTGAAAAAAAAAACAAGGGAACAAATTGAATATCAATAAACCATATTCATTTTTTAAGAATTCGATCATTCCACACTAAAGGAATTATGTAAAATTCGGGTCCCTCCTGAAAAATTCGTGGTACGGGGGAAGGTTTGCAGTATGTTCTGCCCTGAACATAATGAGCACACTCGGTTATTGCTCGGAGGTCTAGGCTGGAAGAAAGGCCTTCGACCCATAATGATCGGCCGCCCTCATTCCAGCTGTAAATAATGGGCGAACCTGGTAAGAGTGATACTCAATACTGGTGTCAGAATCTGTTTTTCATGCGCCTATGTGACATTAGAGTGCTAGGAATCTATAACTATTGACAATTGTTTTAACTTAACACAGGGTTTATAGCAGTAATAAATACCCATAACGTTTCAGCGAACGCTGAGCAGGAGAGAATCGATACAGTATTTTTATTACCAACGTGATTTTTAACAGGCACGCGAAGGTCTTCCGTGACAACCTTCATGTCCACCATATAGACCCCGTTTTAGTCGGAGCTAAGTTCAAAAATAAGTGAAAATGTTTAAAAATGCAACCATTTTTTCTGTTTGAGCTCAGAAATTACTAATAAAGTACCTATCTATAGTGCAAAGTTCACAGCTATATACTTTAGGAAGGTCCATGGATAAAGTCACTTTTGTGGTCCTTAAAGAGACAGCTTGGAAGTTGGTGGTCATACGACAGATGATCAATATTTTTTATTTTCTACAAAACTAAGGTTTACTAGATGTCCAGTATTTATTGGATCCTAGTTTTACAAACTACTTACCAAAAAATCAAAGTTTAATACCAAGAATATAGTTGACCTAATTGCTTCAAGCTAATATTTCTTGAAATGGGAAATGTGTTAAAAGACTTTAAATGCAATCTATAACAAAGCATATGTAGAATTTAAGTGTACTAATAAAAATATAAATGCTGAAAACTTATTAAATCATAAACAAAGAGACTTTTAAATGTTATAAGAAATATGTTTCATGACAAGACCGATATACACATCCCTTGAGTACCGAGTGACTATATATTGTACTGTGTATTTGAAGCAAATTGTTAGAATTAATACATTTTCAATAATATATACATCATACATAATAATAAATATATACATTTAATATATTTATTAAGTTAAATAGTTATCAACCGATATACTTTTAAACCTTATTCTACCCGTCCTCAAAGGTCACTGGCCTGTGCGAGGATCTTATGAGACAGAATAAGGAAATGATTCGATACAGTAAAAAGCCAATGGTACTGATAAAAAGTGCAACGATTACAGACAGGATGTGAACCTGCGCTACCTCAAACTCAGCCATAAGTCCAACGTTTTAGACCGATCGGCCATCCCCAAAGGAGATAACAAAGGCGAATTATTGTTCTAAAATTTGTGTGCTTATTAATAATACAACAACAAAAAACTTCACTAACAATTACGTTACTTCCTTAATAAATTATGATTTTAAACCATTAGGCCAGAAACATGTGCAGGAGTAAATGCATCCTTTTTAGGAAAACATTTTTATATTTTCCAAGTGGTTGAAGATTAATTTATTGATGGATAAATAATCAAATTTCAGGTGTTACCTGTAATTTATCGAAAAGCAAAGATAATGAAAAACAAAATACATAGAATGGCGCAGCCTTCAAAATGTTTTTCAGGCAGTATGCAATACAAATCTGTATGTGAATAACGGACACAAACGTCAGGCGCTGCTAAACCCAACTACTGTTATTATACTGAGTTCTAAATTACAATATATAATGAAAATTAACATTGGCTTTAGAAAATGCAGTTTACCTTCCTTTGCTATTCCATATATTAATCTAGAATGAATCTTTTATTCTGTTCAAAGAGACTGTTGACATTATTGCTATATCGTTTTAAACTAAAGTAATAATAAAGTTAACATTATTAATTTTTGTTGCTGACATTTGATATATTATTTATGGAACATTCGATACTTAGTTTTGTGTCTTCCCAACTAAATGGTTTGCTATGTTTAGGCATGATGTACTTTGATTGAAAAAAGGCTCCCAATCTTTAGATATATTTGTAATGTATATAAATACAAACTATACAAACTTATTCAAACATTGACAACCCTCCATTAGAAGTGAAAACTCGTTTGTTATTTTTATAACCATACGAAGAGATTTAAAAAAATGTGTCAAGTGAAAATGTAATTGTCATTTAAGCTATTGGCCTTGCACCATATTAAAGGCTGGTTCTGTTGAATATATTTGTATGGATCAAAGAACCAATATTTTTTTCTTCTTTATCGTTGTGTGTTAAAATTAATTGGTTCATTTAGTTATTTCAAAGAGAATTAAACTTTTTTAACTTCGGAATATCTTATTCCAAATTGGTGTTCACATACAATACCTTGAAACAGTCTATTAGTATCAACAATAATAATGCTTTTTTCGTTTAATTTGTTAAAAGGTAAGCTTGTTTCTTCAAAAATGCTCTTGGTATAAGGTATCAACAATAAGAGCGTTATTATATTGTGTCCTGATTTTTAAAATACTAATAAAACCATGTCCTTCCTTAATCAATGGATAAAGGAAAGTGACAGATAGTAATAAGCCTTAAATTAGTTCTGGTTTAGGCCTACAAGGCCGTTTCCATTGGCGATAGATATTGATTGTTGGTTCTTACCAACTCTCTTTATTGGAGTGAGTAATTTGTACTGGTGGTGAATCGTTGTTTACAAGGAAGAAGTAAAATATTACTCCGTTCCTATTACGTTATTTACAGGTTTTTCTATTTACATAACTGTTATTTCCCTTTTCTCTCTGTGTTAAACGTTAAATAAATAAGTCCATTACACGAAAAGCATTTTAAAACTAATTTTGAAACACAATATTTTTTTAAACAAATTGATAACTCGGAAAAAATTGTAATTTGAAAAGTCTATTGTTTTTTTAATAAATTACGTCAGCAGGAAGAAAAGCACTACTTAAGCCTTTAAACATCGCAATTCGCTTTTTGTTTTATCCTGCCATTTTAAAAATAATTCACTCCACCGACCATAAGCACTTGTGTGGCCTTAGAATTCCGAAACAGCACACTAATCCACAACTTCCAAATCGTTTTGATTGTGAAACAAGAGCAAATGATTAGAGTTATTGGTTCTTAAATCTGCTACAGCTTATTTTGCTTCAAAGTACAGTGTTGTAGGTAGAGACGTGTATGAAGATATGAATGGGGTAATTATTTTATTCCAAATTAAACATTTAAATTTCTTTTTCTAGAGGATATTTTAAACTATGTTATATCTCTAGCTATATTATATCTTGTTCAAATATGATACATTTCTAGCTATAATATATCTTTGTTAAACTATGATACATCTCTAGCTATATTATGTGTTGTTTGCAACTTCACTCTGACTAAGCAGGTGACAAGAACATCTTTTTGTTTAATCCAATCCATTTTGCCATGTTTAAACATTTTCGTCAATTTTACCTAACGGTTTTCACTTAAAACAATAAAATTAAAAATCCATTAAATATAAAATGGGTTAAGAATCCTCCACCCCTCTTAAAGCTCTAATTCTACCTAAATCATTCATCTATTAATAAGCTTATTCGCCACTTCCTCTCCACAAATTTGTATTTTCTTGTAAATTGGAAATTTTCATTAAGAAAAGGTTGTTACAGTGATACAGTGTCATACATTATATACATACCATTATTTGACCGTTCCCTGGGAAGCTGATGACTGACGGGTCGTTTCTTCGAAGCTCCTTTTCTCCCAGCGGTCTCACCCTACGGCAAAAAAATTCATTAACAATCAGAACCATCGTGAGTGAGATCGGTTTAAAATATGTTTCTAATTTTCCAAAAAGAGGTTTGTAATTTTACTTGGATCCGACAGAGCAGTCGTGTTGTGGTCTGTGCATTCATTCTTGATTGTATAGTGCCTTAAAATATTGTAAATTGTACAAAGGACTCTCTTGAGCAAGGAAGAACTCTAGGAATACTTGACTAGCAAGGACGTTGCCAGCGATGGGGTTCAAAGTGTCCGGATCCCCCATTTTCAATTACTTTTTTAGCAAACTATTATTATTATGTAATTAATTCAGTATTACTGTTATGTACCTCTGAAAGATGATTCTCAGCATTAAAACGGGTCGGCAACAAAATGGGAAATGAGCAGTTGACTGAGCTTGCCTTACTTTCTTTCCACAACGGGAAAATATCTTAACCTCCCCCTACACCTCAAATATTTCCTGACTACGTTCTTGCTCATTAACTAAAGAACACAATGTTAACACCCTAGGGCTCACAAGAATATTGCTAGCCACGATAATTGCAGTTGTTGCAAAGTATTATAAACTGTTAGGCCTGAAAGTGCGAAAGGTTCAAAACAATTCTAGCATATTCATCTCATGGGTAAACGAAAAAGATTTGCTGAATATAGTAAAGCGATTATAAGTGTCACAAGGAGTAAAACCATTCAAAAATGAATGTTAACATTTTCGTGTCAAGGAAAGATCTCTACTGTTTCCACAATATAAACTATATAAATTCTGATCGTATTTAATTGAAAAAATAATTAATTTAAATTCAAATGTGCTTAACGTGTATTGTGTTACGGTTTAAAGGTATGTATAAATGAAATATGTTCTTTTTTTCTCTTGGTTAAATATATTCTGTCGGTCGGTAATACAAAATTATTTGATTTATTTATTGAGTAAAGGGGTCACATTCAGGGTTCGCAGTTCGTGTTCATGCATTTCTCAGAAATCCTATTGCAAAGTTATTTATAAGTCTCAGGTTGTCAGCCTATAAATGTCAAAATGTCTATTTAGTAACAATATTAAGCGTTTTACGTGCACGTATAGTACGAACTCAATATTTTAGAATTTCACGGTTGAATTTGCATGCACGAAAGGATATCACGGAAGGTGATAAATAAAAAGGGAGTCAAGTCATTCTCTTCAGGAGTGAAACCGCTTCGGTTTCCCACACCTGGTCAGTGACTTATCAAGTTTTGGCCTTGTTAGCGATCAGTTTCCTATACAGGGTGTCCCGCAACTATCTGGACAAAGGTAAACCATGTCATTGCTCAGCTCAAGACAAATGTATTTCACCATGTGAATATATATATTTAAAGCAGCTATGGTTGGAACGGTTCATTAATGCGAATGTTAAGTTTAGCTCCAGTTCAACTTCCTCTTACGTGAAGCATCAGAAAACTGATGCTGTTGCAGACTTGACTCCTAAAATGTAGAGTCATTAAATATTACTAAATGTTAATAAAAACACTACTTTTTTCCAACTTGTTTAATTTTTTGCCTTTCGAAACCAAAGGTTTCATCTTCAGGCAACTTCACAAATAAATGAATATTTACACATTTTTTGTTACAATTAATATTAAAATAACACATGGTGTAAAAATGTAAATACAAAAATTTTGGAAATATTTCAGCCAGTATGAAAAATTAGATTGGACTAGAGTTTAATTTTTGAATAAATTGAGAAGAAAGAAGATTGGAATTTTCAATAGGGCCCTCTTCATTGTTCATGAGTTTTTTCTTTATTTCTGTTTATGTATAGTGTTTCCCAAGCATTCAAGTTCATTGGTTGTGTTAATTCTTTTATTAATTTTAGATTTTTAATTGATGTTCTGTGTCCTGATTCAATGCAGTGCTTGGCTACAGCAGATTTGTCAACTCTTCCATATTTTGTGTTTGATAAATGCTCTTTAAATCGTGATTTTATTGTTCTTTTTGTTTGTCCCAATATAAATTTTGTCACAGTCATCGCATCCAATTTCATAAATTCCCGATTTACTATTATTTGAAATTTTATCCTTAGAGTTTCCTAAAATTTGGGATAATTTGTTGCTTGTTCTGTGAGTGACAGTTTTTTTTGTATGCTTTTTAAAAGTTTTGCATATTTGGTTTGAAAAAGTGCTGTATGTTGTGCAAATAAATTCATGTTTTGTGTCTTGAGGTGGTCTTAATGTTGTCTTATCTTTTCTACTTCTTCTCTTTAAAGCTCTTTTTGGTATATTGTCAATGAGTTGTGTAGTGTAACCATTGAACATAGCAATAGATTTGACGTAATTTAGTTCTTTCTTGTAGTTTTCTGTTGAAAGTGGTGTATTTAAACAGTCTATAAATCATTGAATTAAATGTTACTCTATTTTGTGCAGATGGATGGTTATATTCATTGATGATGAACCTATCCGTATATGAGTTTTTTAATAAAAAAAGTAGTGTTTTTATTAACATTTAGTAATATTTAAAGAATTTTCCAATTGCTCCAAGAGTCTACAATGTAGAGTCATGTTCGAGATCGAAAAATAGTTGATTCTCATTGTCTCATCCGATGCATAATTGAGTGCACTACGATGTTAAACTGGCACGATCCCAAAGAACGGTGGAGCAACCTACACTCGGTTGCACTACATTCTATATCTAGGTGTCTCTGATGTCCACACGGTGCAAAGAGTTCGTTTTGAGCTTCTTTGTTCTCCGTCGCTGACTATTTTTGGATCTTCAGATGAACATGACTATAAATTTCTGGAGTGAAGTCTGCGACAGCACTAGATTTCAGATGCTGCGCGTAAGAGGACGGTGAACTGGAACTAAACTCAACATTCGTATAGCTTTTGATTTTACCAAAATAACATACATTTTCAAACTTAAGAAGGGTATAAAATTGTTATTAAACTAGAATCCGTTTATCTTGTAGGCTTTTAAAAATAGCCCAAAACACACAAGTGCTATGTAAAAAAATACTGTATGCGATCTTTAACATAACATAAAGATTGAAAATCTACCATTTATTGTTGGAGGCTTAGTAAAATAGTTGGGGGGGGGGGGTGGGGGGGGGGGGGGGTGGGGGGGGGGGGGGGTGGGGGGGGGGGGGGGTGGGGGGGGGGGGGGGTGGGGGGGGGGGGGGGTGGGGGGATAATGCTCCCTTTTTAAAAACCATAAAAAATTTTCCCAAATTTGGTTCCCTCGAGATATCTTGCGAGTAGATGGACAGGAATTTTAACAGACCCTTAGCGGTAGGCTTCGCTAACGCTCAGATAATAACTACTGTATGATGGAATGCATAGGAAAACAAAGTCAACGTATTTTGACTGAGTATCGTTGATCCACAATTGAACCATTTTCAACAAAATAATTGTAATGAATTCCGTACTAACCGAACATTTGTGTAATCGAATCATCTCGGTCCCGTAAAGTTTGTACGGTGAGATGACATTCTAGTGTAAATATTTACTTTTGTAGTTTCACTGAAGGACATTTACAGTTTTATAAAAACTGTACTAAAATATTGCTTTTATTTGAGAAACTTTATCAAAACAGAATAGTGAGAATTTGAGGCGATGGAAACCCATCTTCATAATATTAATTTTTTGTTTTGAACCAGTACATTGTTGAAGTAATTGTGTTGATCGGGAAGTATTTCTTTTTATTCACTGTTACTAAATACAATGTAGGGTGTACTTTAAAATAGCATTCCGGAGTTTAATTTTAGTATATTGATTATCTGAACATCAGTGATGCATCTTTTGCGGCTGGTTGACAAAATCATGTCTGTATATAACTAAGTTCCAACTAATTTATATGCATGTTTGTCTCTGTTTTTACATCATCTTTGAAATTCGTGAGTCAATGGAAAGCTGTCCATTCCTAAATTCTCTGGCGGTGGGTCATAACTCTTTCGTTTAGGTTAATGCCTGATATGATGAGCTCTCTGTAAAACTGTTGAGAACACACACTCACTACACCTGCTCCTTGTTAATCATTTTCTATTTAGCCCATGAGAGTCTAAATGCCGGTTAGAGCTTAATATCGATGAATATATAATCTTCTAAAGCTATACCGCTAACAAACACAATGAAAGTAAAAGTAAAGTGAAGATGTTTTATTTCACCAGGCAAAGTTAGGGCTAAGAAGCCCTCTCTAACACATAACCTGGAGACCAACGGCTAAAGGTCACTTCTGAACCACCACCCACCTGTTGGGCAGGTGGGTGCTTGCAAAGACAGGATCGCTAAGCGGTCACCCATCCAAGGTCCAGCCATGCTCAACGCTGTTTGAAATTACACATTAGTTTTGCTCCAATAAAAAAAGTGGAAATTAGTTTTTATGCTTTATGTTGGGAATGGAAAATTACCCCCCCCCCCCTATTTTACATATTTCACTTGCGGTTGACGGAAAGAGGTTTTGCACCGAAGAAGAATGCATTAACAGAAACTATCAGAGTGGGAAATATCCGTTGGCCACGGTCGACTTTATGTTGTAGTGGTATTTATAACCGTGCTGATGCCACCGACAAAGTGGATCTATCTGACATGACATCAGCTGATATACGTAGAGCACTTGTGGTTTGGCGTTGCGTCCACTTCTGTTTATCAGAAACCCCACGCACACTGTCCTCCTCCACCAATATGCCTGTGAGCTTTAGCTAATCGGCAATGTGACCTCTATTTTTCATTTCCAAAGTGTTCAACATTGCAGGTAATAAGTTCGGTTTCTAAACTTCGCAATCTAAATTTACGTCACAGATGTGTAGTGTTAAATGCCGGAAATTTTATAAATGGCAATAGCCTTATTTAATTTCAATAAACATTGAATCACAAAAAGTACTTGCTCCGCCGGGAGTCGAACCCGGATCTCTCACTTGCCGGGTGAATGTGCTACCATTACACCACAGAGCGCTTAACTTTTTCAGATTCAATTATTTTGTATTTGGCCGTATCTGTCACATATGCGTTTAAATAAGCAAACTACCATATGATCGGAAGACCAAAACACCTGTCAAAAACGACTTTTATTTACGTTAAATTTTATAAATGGCAATTGCCTTATTTAATTTCAATAAACATTGAATCACAAAAAGTACTTGCTCCGCAGGGAGTCGAACCCGGATCTCTCACTTGCCGGGTGAATGTGCTACCATTACACCACAGAGCGCTTACTTTTTCAGATTCAATTATTTTGTATTTGGCCGTATCTGTCACATATGCGTTTAAATAAGCAAACTACCATAATGATCGGAAGACCAAACACCTGTCAAACGACTTTTATTTACGTTAAATTTTATAAATGGCAATAGCCTTATTTAATTTCAATAAACATTGAATCACAAAAAGTACTTGCTCCGCCGGGAGTCGAACCCGGATCTCTCACTTGTCGTTTGACAGGTGTTTGGTCTTCCGATCATATGGTAGTTTGCTTATTTAAACGCATATGTGACAGATACGGCCAAATACAAAATAATTGAATCTGAAAAAGTAAGCGCTCTGTGGTGTAATGGTAGCACATTCACCCGGCAAGTGAGAGATCCGGGTTCGACTCCCGGCGGAGCAAGTACTTTTTGTGATTCAATGTTTATTGAAATTAAATAAGGCTATTGCCATTTATAAAATTTAACGTATATATATATATATATATATATATATATATATATATATATATATATATATATAGTATTATATGAATATATTATAACTGAGTTACAGTTCTAAGCAATAAAAACAAATAGAATATTTATTTTATATAGTTGTGTAAAAACAAAATATTATTGAAGTTTTCTGGCTTCAGTCTATTTCTACGGTAATTAGTAACAGGACCTGCTGTGGAAAATAGTCTTTCAGGCGGAACTGAAGTAGCAGGTAAACAAAGATATTTCTTCTGAAGTTCGTATATCATAGGCATGACTTGTTTATACGAAGCACCAAAAGCCAAAGTATTCGAATACATATTCAAATACAGTGATGAATTCGTGACAAACAAGTAAGACAGGTCCAGACCTGTCTGTTAGAAACGCTCAGCTGAGCAAAAGTATTCGAATACAAGTATTCGAATACATATTCGAATACAGGGGTGAATTCGAATTCACTGTATTCGATTCTTTAAAGTATTCGATTCTCCCATCACTACAGTCAGCACACATCGTTAAACGTGAAAAGCGTCAACAATGTGAACGTAAAATGTTCACGTAAATATAAAACGGTGTTTTCTGTAATTATGCTAAAACATTTCAAAGTAAAAGGGAAGGAAAATTTGAACGATATTTTCCCATTTTAATAGTGTGTAAAATTTGTCACCACACTATTAATCAATCAGCAGTAGTTTAAGTCAATTATATTACACTACAAGATATTTTGTCTTCAAGTTAGAGCAGCTCGCGCCAAATTAGCCCTATAACATTTGATGACTGTTACAATATCGCTGCTGATCATCAAACTATTTTCGTGCAAGTTCCTATAACAATTATTTTAAAATTATTTTACTGTTACTTAGTTTATATAAATCTAAAACAAAATAACACAATGTTAATAAAAGATGAAACTTCATAAAATACGTATAAGTAAACATCACTTATGTGGTGTTTGTAATTATTAGCCTACACATAAACATCACTACTGAAAACAAAATAAAGCAGATATTTTCGTTGTTTCAGATACGCATTGACGGACACAGCATACAGATCTCTGACACAGGAACATAGGGAGCAATGCATTCTAATATCAGGTATGTATGTTTGCCAAGGTTAAATGCATGAAAACTATATTTGTATATTAATTAATAAACTTGCACTTATTTGCAACCATCGATTGTGGAGACGCATGTAGCAATTACTGGGGTACATCTTTTAACTATGTGCTCAGAGGATGTTTAATGTACTGCCTTCCAAATAACAAGTGGGGGACTTGGCTTGAAGGGGATGAATCTGATTGAAGAGCTTAAGGGTGTCATTGAATAAATATGAATAATTATAAATTTAAATAAATCAGATAGGCCTAATTCACAATAAAACATTTCAATTTCAGTTTCAAATAAGTTGTATTGTTATTATACATATATTTTAGGGCTTTTGAGGGGTCACATCCCATTCAACCTCCCCCCCCTCTTAGTTATACACTGCAAATAAATATGTTTACTGAATTGCTAAATAAAAATTGTGCTTAACTACTTTTTACTTACTTCACCAATCATACACTATGTCTATGAGGGTCTATGTTAGACTATAAAAAGAATGTGAAGTGGTTTAAGCTCACACATGTATTTCATTCTGAAAAGAGAAGTTTTTAAATTAATCATTACTTTTCAAAGTAATACAATATATCAGCAGTTAGTTCCTGGCATTAACAAGGTATGATACACATAAACAAAACAATTTCTTTAATATCTAGCACTAATGATTAAGGACATTCCCTATTTCACAATCGCTCTTTAAGTGGTGTACTTTCACAGGAATAAAATATATGAAATTATATGCTATATTATAAAATAAATATTTTCAACAAATGCACCACTATACAGATTATTTGAAACAATGTATATTTCCAATTACAGTTTGAGCAAAATTACAACAGTGTAATTTAAATCAATAAGATATATTAAGCAAACTCAGTAAAAACATGTTGAAGATAAAGAATCTTAAAGTTTTACAATAAACATATGAATTGATCTTGGGGAATTACATGTTTTAGAAATTCATTTAAGTGAATGATAAATAAAATGTAAATACAAATTTAAAGACTAAATTTTACAATTAATATGACTTAAGCAAATTACAGGTTTTTTAATGTAAAAACATCTCTATCGTCACTCCTTAAGGCATCTATCATATACATGTTATCATATACAAACATTCATATATTTTACATTCAGCCGGTTTTCTGTGGGCCATCATGAAGGACTCCATAAATCTGGTAAACCCAAAGACCAAAAGGCCTTTATAGGATCCTAACTGATCCTGGAAACATTGTGCTCATCGGGTAAGGAGAGTCCCAAAACCTGGTATTATCAAGAAAGGCTCCTAGGGACTTAATGAAATCATACGTCATGGGTTACAAAGACAGGCAGTTGAAATATATCAGTTATTCTTGTACATATTCCTTTTACAAGATTGGTTTTAGATGGCAAAGTTTTCTTATTGACTGGGAATTTTTAGAAACCAATTGTTTTACAATTTACCAAAACTTTTAGTGATCCCAGAAATTATCTTCATGCAGATTAGGGCATCATCACAGAACCAGATTATCTGGTATAAGCCTACAGACCTCTGGTATCAGCTTTTAAATACAGCATACAAGCTAATCTCATTTATTGTTCAGAAGTTTATGGGGATGGCAAGATCATGGATATTTTGGAATATCTTTGGAGAAATCCATTGTAATCCTAAGACCAATGAACCTAAAGGTCACCATTTGTATAATTTAAACTCATAATTGTTGAGATAATTGTATAAGATCAATTCTTATGGTTTTAGATTGCACTCAACGTATTTGTGTTTGACAAATTAATTGTAAGTAAATACAGTATTTATACCCAAATTTTGTCTGATGAAGGATATTTCTGTTTTCAGGAGAGTCAGGATCAGGCAAGACAGAAGCCTCCAAGAAGGTGTTGCAGTTTATTGCGGAAGTGTCCAGACATAAGGGACAGGTGGAGGTGGTCAAGGACAAGTTGCTACAAAGCAACCCTGTGCTTGAGGCTTTTGGCAATGCCAAAACCAATCGTAATGACAATTCCAGCAGATTTGGAAAATACATGGACATCGCCTTCAACTTTCTGGTACAACAAAGTTTTTTGCAGCTTCAATATTAATAGCTTTGGTTTTTGTGTATTTTCTTAATATGGCTGATTTTGAAAGAGAATTCTCCACTAAGAAATATTCTTTTTATAATAAATAACTTTTTACATTAATCCAAACTTAGGAAGTTGTTTACCACTAGTGAAATAAAAAAAACAATTTAAACCAAGTTTTGAGTTCTTTCAGACAAAACCCATGATTTTGTATTGTCATAAATTCTCAACTAATGAACCAAATTTTATATTTTGTTATATCATTTTAAAGGTGACGAGAAATACTAAATTTTTGGAAAGTCAAAGTTCTCTCAATAGTTTTTATATAGTATAACTTCCCAAAAAATGTGTATACCTGTTCAGGTATTTTATTATTTTTGATTGTATTTGTTTGTCAAAAGGAGACATGTCTGAAAAACATTTTGTTGTAATCCAACCTTTTATTAAAAATGTAATCACTCTAGAGTTAAAGATTAAACTTACATTTGAAAAATATTTACTTTAAAATGTTACTGGAACAGCTTTTACACATTATGCAGTTGAGGTGCCATAGAAGAGAATAACTTAGACAAGTATTTATAATCAGAAAATACTTCAGTTACATATTATAGGGGTAGAAGACACTATAGACCCTATTTTTAATGAGATTAGTTATGATTTTTTTTTCAAATGTAGCGAGGTAGTTTAGTTTCAACAAATCATAGGTGTTCTGAGCCCCTAGAATGATTTGTCACACTGATAAAACTAACTATTATGTGATGTGTGTTTTTTAAAACATAACAAAATATGTAATTGAAAATAATTTAATAGTTAGATTTGAAAATGATCAATTTTTTTAGCAGGAAATTTATTAAGAAAATAACATCTGAACGGTTATCAGAATGGGACTGTTTCTACAGCTTCTAAATATGTCTAAAAATTTCACAGTATTAGAGAATGGTCATAAATAGATAGATCCATATAGTTGTGTCAGGATGATAAGTGAGACTTAATAGACTTAATCTGATTGGAACAGAATATTTACAGTATTTAAGTTATTTCATGAGTCTCATTAAATTTAAGACTAGTTTATCAGTTTTGGTTGCACTTTTTGCAACATTTATGGGGCAACAAAGAATAATTAATACATTAGCTGTTTTGACTCTTGGTCCAACTTATGGAGACAATTATGTCCAGTTTTATGACACATGATTTCGGTGGTGTACCTAGGACCTAGGAGGATTTTGGAGGGAGACGAAGGAGATGTATGGAATAAATTTCAATAAATCTGAATTTGTATTAATTACATAGGCCTATGTCAAGGTTAAATGTGTAACAGATGCATTTAAGACAACGTAGATTGATTTTACACAAATATTTTATTTATTTTAGGGCATCCCCTCTGTAATTATGTCAATGTATAATTTTTTAAATTATGGAAATTCAAAATCTCTATATCTTTGCTGTGTTTTATACACAGGGGGAGCCGGTTGGAGGTAACATCCTGAATTACCTCCTGGAGAAGTCTCGAGTGGTCCATCAGAGCGAGGGGGAGAGAAACTTTCATGTGTTCTACCAGTTGCTGGCAGGAGCAGATGATGCCCTGTTGTCGTCCCTCCAACTGGAGAGAGATGTCCAGAAGTATACTTATCTCACACACCCAGTGAGTTGCTTTGGCTAAAGACGCAGAGATTAAATTTTAGAATAAAAATGTGAAAAGGCCTCTAGCCCCAAAAACAGACAGATATTCATATTGAGTGGCTTTAAATATCAATCCTATTACTATTTCTGTATTTCATTGAGGGAAGAGCTATTCTTATTGGAAAAACTATTTTCTATTACTTTATAAAAGAAAACTTACTGTACAATTAATAATCCAATAATTTTAATAATTACACATGAGGCCTTTCTACATTATGCCATCATCAGGTGTGAATTAGTACCTGACGATGGCATTTTTGATATCGAAAGGCATCATGTGTAAATATTAAAATTATTGGATAATTGTTAGTTTTCTTTTATAAAATAATATAAAATATTTCTGTATGTTTATTCAGTGGAAATTGTATACAAGATTTACAATATATAACATTGGATTAATTTCATAAATTTTAAACAGAAAGAAAATATTTTGCTAATAGTTTAGAACAAAACGATCCATTACATCCACAATAGAGAATGCACTTTAATAATGGTGCAAAGAAGAAAAATTAATTAATTGGGTTTTAAACTGTCTTGTGTTTTTATGACTTTTTTTAAAGGTTATACTTGAAAAGTGCTTTTAGGATATGTTTCAAAATACTGTATTTCTATTTTGAAGTACAAAGATTCCAAGAGTGTGGTTGATCACTCCTCAGCTTTAGATATTCTGGTGGTTTGTTATGACCGCTCTGTTATGAGAGAAGGCATATGGTTAAGTTTATCAGCTGGCTGAAGAGTATTCATGAAAACGCATTCCAGTCTTCGAGGTATTCACTATCCCTAAACCTTCATCTACTTTGCTTTGTGAAACTAAAATTATACAATGTGATCATTGTTCTGAACTATAGTGGTTTCATCCATCTCTTGTATGTTTGTTTTAGAATGCCACCACACCAGAACTGAACGACTCCCAGCATTATGCAGAAGTGCGGAAAGCGATGGAGGTAATCGAGCTGAGTGCCACAGAGCAGGAGGAGATCTACAGGATAGTGGCGAGTGTGTTGCACCTAGGGAACGTGGGCTTCCTTGAGGACGAAGGAAAGAGCAAACTGACAAACTCGATGGCTGTTCATACAGCCTCCCAGGTCAGGAAAGATCTCTTAAGTGGAAATTAAACTGTGACTTAGATGATTGTTGAACCTAATTACCCATTACCAATTTGAGATGGGAATACACCAAAATAGATCAATACATTTTAAGGAAATTAGTAGGATAAGTACAGAAGACTAAGAGATGAGTAAGAGGTTAGACTCAAGGCCTTCTTTGTTCTCACCTCTACCCACAATACAAACTGGGGACTTATATAGTCAAGCTTCTTTTCACATTAAAGTGTGTCTTTTTGCAGTAAAATTCTCACTCTGTACATTTATACCTAACCCTAATCCTTCACGTCTGTCCACCTACAAACAATGCCCTTTGAGGATCATCGGTTCAAGAGATGAATGAAAAATGAGAAATAAATTATAGTAATCAGTAAAATATGAGTATTCTTAGAAAGAGAGAGATGAGCAAGGTATGAGTTGGGGTTTAGTAAATGATAATAAAGAGATCAAATTATGAGACAAGTGAGAGATTAATAAAGTATTAGTAAGGAATAAGTATAATAAGTGAATAAGTATCCTTACTATTATATTGCATTGTATATTTATGAACAACTGTTAATAATTGTAAGCCAATGATCAATGGCAATCTATTAAGTGTTCTAAAGTTACAAAAGGTTTCAGAAAAAAATTAGAAAAATCCAGAGTGAGATTGAAGAAAATATATTTATCTTTATTTATCACTTATTACTCTTGTTTATAATTGATATTTCATACAAAATTTTATATGCAATGCAAAGTTCAATATTATTTCCATTAATGTTTATGGTTTTATACATAAATAATTATTATTTCCAAAGATATTTGTAACCGTTTAACTTCTACTCCTTTTGTCCAATTGGAACGGACTTAATCTTGTCATTATTAGACTATTTTGACTCTAGAGACAAAAAAATTTACATTAACCGAAAATCAGTGAATATGGGTGGGAATTTAGAAATGGATATGCCTGGTAAACAAAACATTGTTCTGATGCATTGTTTTGGTGAACTGATGATTCATGAACCACTTTCATAAATTGTGTTATTTTCTCCATACCCAATTGCTTATGATTACTAGAATACTAATATACTTATCTTAGCTTGCCTTTTGTAAAAAATGTACTATTCTAATGCCCAAACTATAATTCTTGATTAAAACAGTTTTCAAATCTTTTGAGTAATATTATTTATTTTCATTAAAGTTAGTCTATTAATGGATGTAAATCATTGATCTTCATAGCCATCTTAAACAACCCATACTACTCAAAACAGGGTGTGATGTGAACTATCACAATTTAGTTGTCACATGAAAATAGTTTCTGATTTAGGTATTGCTATCTATTCTTACATATCCCGGGATATCTTATAGGTTTCTATCGAAACCAAACTTACATATACACTCTGTGAAATTTTTAAATAGCAGCACCTTAACATCAAGGGTATTTTAGTATGTTGAAATGATAGCCTATCCCATAATATCATTTAGAGCTCTGGTTGTGAATATGTGATTGCATTCTGCAGCTGTTGGGGTGCAGTGAGCTGGATCTAGCACAGGCTCTAACGCATCGCACAATTGACGCAAGGGGAGACGTGGTCACTTCTCCGCTCAACAGGGAGATGGCCGTGTATGCTCGTGATGCACTAGCCAAGGCCATATACGACAGACTGTTTACTTGGCTTGTGCGACGACTCAACACTTCCTTGCAGCCTCAAGATCTTAGCGGGAACAAACACACTGTCATGGGCATCCTTGACATCTACGGTTTTGAGATATTCCAGAAGAACAGGTAACTGATTCTTGTCATGATAAATTATATAGGAGTCATGTACATAAGCAATCATATTTTAAAGGACCAATTTTAATTGACCATTATGGTTGTCCTCAATCAACTTACCTCAGCTCTGAAGTTCAACTCTTATAGATTTGTGGAAGGAAGTTGAAGAGTTTCATCTCAGTATCTGGAAATCCTATATTTAAAGTTCATTGTTGACAATAGATCATTTAAAAGCGTAGTATTATTATTTAAATTATGGGCACGGGTTTGAAGATTTTTAGTGTCTAGGCACATTGGCGGTGTAATAACTAACATTTAAGTCTTCTGGTTCACACTGCATCGAAACATTGCTTATACAGTTTATTGTGTAAGCAATGTTTCGACACGGCATGAACCCAAAGACTTTGTGGTGCCCACAAGTATTGAGTATGAGAAAGGAAAATGAGGCAGGAATCTGAGATAGGCGACGATAGATGAGCAGATCACTAGTAGTCGGGAACTTAGTAGATTAAAAATAGGTTACTTAAGTTGCAACAGTAGAGATATCGACTAACAGTGACATGATAGATGAGAACAAGAAACTGACTTGAAGAGCATGGCCATGCATGGTTGTTGTTGTCTGAGTGTTCTCTCATGTGAATGTCCTGTGTGTTGCCGAGGACCTCACTTAATTTGGTGATATTTTCTTGTACCATCTATTTGCGGGTAGCAAATTAATTTTTCTAAATTGGGGAGAATGTGGGGGAATGTTAATGTTATCTACCGGAACATTAAACTCCTTTTACTAAAATTTCAAACAAACATTTGACACCACTTGTAATCTTGGTGATTGTTAATACAAAAGCGTTTATTCTGTAACGCATTTTAAAATTCAATAATTGAAGTAGTTGTACTTATGTTTCTACTTGTTTTTGCTTTGTACCATTTTTGTTCTTGTGATAAAATTGTGACTTCTCATGAGTGTTTATTGTAGCTTTGAGCAGTTCTGCATCAATTATTGCAACGAGAAGCTGCAACAGTTGTTCATAGAGTTAACTCTCAAGTCGGAGCAGGAGGAGTACCTGCGAGAAGGGATCGAGTGGGAGCCGGTCACGTACTTTAACAACAAGGTCATCTGCGACCTCATTGAGGAGAAGCACAAAGGTGAGCATATTGAGCAGTAGCCGAGGATCTGATATTGGAGTTGGCCTCTAAATAGTACTAGTATCTCTATAGTTTTGGTTAATTCTAATACATCACCTTAGAAAAACTTCTTATTGACTTAAAAAAAAAATATTTGAATGATGAAAAAATAGAAATATAACTAATTTTACAGCTTTACCAATCATCTTACCTGAATATAAATGTGTTATTGTTGAAATATTTATCATGAAGATAGAAGTTGATTACTTGTTGTACTTTGTCATCTTAAAAACCACTCCAATATTTTGAATAATTGATTCAGAGTTGATGGCAAAACAAAATATTTTTCATAAAATAATTAAAAGCAACCCTACAGTTACATACAATTATTCTTAAGTCTTTTCTCCAATTGGTCAGTTAAGCATATTTTTGTAATATTTTCTTCAAAGGGGTTCACAAATAAAAATAGATATTTTGTTAATATATGGTTAAACAATTTATATTTGTCTTTTTTGTAATTACATAATATGTGATGCTAGTTTACTATAGTAAAATATTATTAATTTTCCAGACAAATTTACAATATGTTTTTTTGTTTTTTTCCTATATATATTTTTACAATGTTTCTGCATTTTTTTGAAGAAGTTTTGAATCCACTTTGTAAAAAGATTTTGAACCCTAACAATTTTTTATTTAGCAGTTACATATTTTTCCTTTTAGTGATATTTTGTACTATAGAGATGGTGTCCCAAGAAGCCTGGACTCACTCCAAAATGTACAGAGCTGAATACTTTTTTATAAAAATTGAAAATATTTCAGTCTTGTATTGGAATTTGTGTCACTTTTGTCCATCTGTACTGCAAAATATGCAAGTTTCTGAATACTAACATCTATCAGGTGACTGTTGTATGCTGTAGTGTTGTATATTGGAAACATGTTTGTGGCTATAACTTTTGTTGCTAGAGCTCCCATCATACATAGCCCTCTATTGTTTTAGCTGTGATGTGTAATGGAGGTTAAAAACTATCACATTACTATTCTTGATGGATATTTTACATTACTTTTGCAACTATTGAACTATTTTCCTATTCTAGTGTATTAATTAACTGTGAAATTTGTGTTGTATAAACTGAAATCTGTGCACCTGATGAGACAACGGGAATACCAGTTCATCTAAATTTCAATGGATATCTGCTGGATAACCAGACTGAGCTCAATTGTAGACTAGGTGTCTCTAATGTCAAAATGATGCAATAAATTCTTTTGAACAACTTCATCACAGACTTTTTATGAGTGTCTTCAGACAGACAGACTCCAGATTCCAGGATTCAATCATATTGGTATTGTATTTCAGATGTTACACTCAATGGAAGGTGAAATGCAGCTTAACTCAGTACTCACAAACTGAGAGTTAATTTTTCTGTTATAAATCAGGTATCCTACAAAAGAGTCTACATTAACAGTATTTTAATGAAATTTACAGTACTGGTAGTTTAGAAAATGTGTTTGATTATTATGGCTTGTGCATTTGTCATGTTGATCTGAATAACATATGTAAAAGCTTTAAAACAAAATAATAATTTCAATACAATACATAAAAAATTGGCTGAAGTTTCAAAATTTATGATTCAAAATTCATCCTTTGTCATTGATTTTGAAATTTTTGTACAACTCGATAGTATGCAGCCACCACCAGTATCTATCAATCACAGAGGAGACAAGGAGTGGGGTAAGGTAAGGCAGGAGAAAGTGAAAATTGATTAAATCACAATACAACTTTATAAAACATTGCTGTGATGGGTAGGGAACACCTTTTATTATGAAACCTTCTGAAAGAATAAAGTTCAATTGCCTGGATAAAGATTACATACATCAACACAGATCAATTAACACCTGTAAATCTTAAACTGTGCTTGTACTTCAAGTGGACTAAATTTAAATCTTAGTGATGATTGCAGGTATCATTTCTATTCTGGATGAGGAGTGCCTGAGGCCAGGCGATCCAACTGATGCAAGTTTTCTCGTAAAAATGACAGAAAAACTGAAAACTCACAATCATTTCATCAGTCACCAGAAAGCAGACAAGAAAGTGCAGAAGATTATGGGACGAGAGGTATCAATACATTAATGTATACAAACAAAATGTAGGAGTAATGTTAGACCACAATATTAATAATTTATGAATAATTTTGGAAATTACCTTAAAGATTAAAAGAAATGTTTTGTAAACAAAACATTTGTTCCTGGTTTAAAAAGCATTGAAATTTGTATATTAAACTAAATAAGCCAATATACAAATTTATCATATCAATTAACAAAAGCAAAATAACATTAATTGAATTATTCATTTAATTTTTAAGGTTTGTAAATTTATAGAACCGATTGACCTGGGAAGCAATATTGGATAGCCTATTCATATTTTTTAAGTTGGCTTCTGGTACACTTTTACTTTACCAAAATGCATTGATACACATTGAGAATGATTTGATGTAAATTGAATTCTTCTAAAAATATTATAAAAAATATAAAATTTAAAAATTGTATTAAATTGAACTTTTGAGAATTTTGTGAAGATAAATCCAAAAATATCATGCACAAATCTGTTATTCCTCTTAAAATAATGAAAATGTTTTAAATGTATATGTAAAATTGTTTGGAGAACGTTTGCCAAATAATACTATTGGATGTAGTATGATTTTAATGCTTAAAAAGCTAATCAAAGTTAGGGTTAGGATGTGAGATAATTCTTGTGCTCCAGAGAGATTGCTTATTGTTTACCAAGCTCAATAATTTACTATAAATGTAGGATTTATAGTTGTAATAAGTGATATAAATATATTTCCACAGAATTAATAGAAGGCTTTAGCTAATTGCTAAGATCCTATACATAAATGCACTTTGCATTTTATTAAACTCTGGCAATATCAAAATTGTACATGGGAACAAGTTTAAAAGTGGACTTAACAGTGAAAATGCTGCTGCACTTTGTAATACCAATATACCACAGTATCGGATATACAAGATAATGTTTATTTAATTATTTTTATAACAAAACAATAGTCATTTTTTAGATTGGTTTACTGACTTTGACTTTTGTACTGACTAGTTTTGGGCAATAAAGCATTTGTATTTTATAAACAACAATAGTTTTTTTAGATATAAACAGGTCATAGCAATGACTTAAATCCACATTGATTAGAATTAGACACAAGGGCTTTGATGATATTACATTGCATATAAAAACAGCACATTGCTTCAGACAGAGTGTTATGTAAATCTATTAACCTTAGTTCACTATCTGACTTATGAGCTTTTTATTGTGATTACGTCGCTGATGAGATTGCATTGTCTCATTGTTTGTAGGAGTTCAAGCTGGTCCACTACGCAGGGGAAGTAACTTACACCATAAACGGGTTTTTGGAGAAGAATAACGACCTGCTGTTTAGAGACTTACGCCAAGTCATGTCTCAGACAAGCAACTCTGTTACACAGGTAAACTATACATTTTACAGATAAATATATAGCGCCAAAGCACAAAACAACTGCTTTCTTATACTAAAAATTGGATTTGTTAATTATTTCACTGTACATTATCCGAATTTTGTGAAGTTTACATTGGTTAAGCACTTTGTGCTTTCAAATTGTACTTTTAAATAAAATAAAAATTTAGTCTAATTTCAAACAAGGCTTTCCAGAAGCTGCAGTTAAATGCTATTTGGATTATTAACGCGTTTTAGATGTGTTGCAAACTTTATCAAAGTTGTAAGATAGTTCTACAAAAAAGTCTTAAAAAAACGCACAAAAATAACATTTTCACATATTACACTTATAATAGAAAGTATAACTTGATACAACCTTTTAGAGAGAGTTCATTTGCATTGTAAAGGCACACAATCTTGTTTGTCATGTCTGGTGTTTAGTTTTTTTGTATGTCAAGCTAAGGAATACCTGATCTGAAAAAAAAATTATTTAATATTTTTAACCCTTTTGATACCTTCCCATTTCAACCTCCACCAATTCACCAAAACTAACATGGCTGACAATAAGTTTCTTTATTACGAAGGATTTCTCTATTAATTTTAAGAGTTGTGTCCCTGTAGAGTACAAATTGGTTCCCTACTCCTGGACTATTAGTTTGCTAGTACAAACTATTAACAATAAAACATTTCATTGTCTTCCTAAAACTTGTCTTGTATTTTGTAAGAAAACATCAATAATTTCATTGATGTTTAAGCAGTTACTTTATCAACCTTGAATTTCAGCAAGAATTTTCTGAGATTATTTCATCACTTTGAGCATTAATTATGTAAACATCAAATATTAAGATTTATCGGATTTGGCTTATACCAATTGTAAGATTTTCATGCTATTTGGGCAACTCTTTTTACATGATCAGCAGGATCTCTACCTACTCCTGAGCTAATGATCTTAATCCACCAAGAAGCTGCTTAACACTATAAAGAAAAAAATAGAAAGTTGGACACTTAAATTCAATAACTTTTTGCACTTACATAAAATCTATATTGTTTATTTCAATTGTAACAATAACAATAGGTAAACTTTAAAGTTTACGTACTCATAGTGACTGGAAATGTACACAGAAAGTGTTTCCGGCCTCTGAGGTCTCCAGTAAGAAGAGGCCAGATACTGCAATTACTCAATTCAAGAACAGTCTCAGTCAGCTGATGGTGATTCTGTCAAGCAAGGAACCCTCATATATTCGCTGCATCAAGCCCAATGACTACAAAACTTCAGGTAAACTGATATATGAATCTGATTTTAGTGGCAAAATGCGCTTAGATAGGAATTGTCAGTTTGGAAAGTCAATGAAAAACTACATTTTTTGAATAAACCAAACCTACTTTGAAGTCTACTTTTTCTCTTTCTTTGATGCTCATCTCATACTCTCGAAACGTGTCTCTTCGAAACAGTTTGAATGGTTTATGTGTGAGAAATACAAAAAGACATTATTTTGCACAAAATAATGATGTATTAAACAAAATTCTTTATCGCTAGCAAATTCTTTTTTCCTCATTTGGAGGCAGGTAGAATGTGATAGTCAAGTCTGGAGAAGGTGGGAGTTGGAACTCTTCCTCTTTTGATGCTACAGCTGTATAAGAGTGAACTTTTGTGGAGTAAATTACGTTTTGCAGAACAGTCATCGACTTTTTCTTCTATCTATTTTACAATTAATTAAACAATAATGAAAATATGACCCTGTAATTGTTTGCAAGGCCTTGTTATAAGGTCTTAGCTTGTAAGGCTCAGTATAAACATTTACTGCAGCCCCCTCGATTTGTCACCCATCTTGTACTCCCTTCAGACCACTATAATTATGATTACATATCATGAGAACACAATATAAAACACAATTAGATACCAAGAGATAACATTTTATAATATTAATAATAAATAAATACAATTATAAACATAAATTAGGCTAATAATAAATTAAAACAAACTTGAAATTTGGGATATTTGCCAGTTTAATTTTTTTTATCCCTATAATGAATGAATGTTATTTCCAATGGTGAATAAATAACAAAGTATTACCATAAGTTATATTTTTTCATTGGTTTGTTACTGTCTTGAACACTCAAATTTAAAGTTCTGATACGCAAAATTTCCATTCTATATAAATATACAAATTATTGTACACTATTTAGAAACTGTAGTGAGAATCATTCCTGCTGGTTATAAATAACTTAATACAAAATTCTGTTTCCTATTGAGATGGGCAATTATTGAATACTGTTTGTAGGCTACGCTAATGTATAACTAACCACTAGGTCTTATCACACTGTTGTGGTAGCAATTCTGTTCATAACAGTTTCTTTATTAATATATTATAATCCATCTGGTAAACTTAAATACATTTTTGGTGTTGGGTCTAGTTCAGCCACACCTGCCTAAGGCCGGTCCTCTTTGAAACTCACTCAATAAGTGTGAGAACCCGAATGTCATATACAATCCAATATGGCTGAAAATTGGCATCAGTTTCTTTAAAAGCACAACTCTCTGAAGATAACCTTGTTACCACCACTGTTGTTATCTCTGACACTACACAGCCTTTTAAAACACCGCTTTTGATTCATTAAAGTTGTGTATCCAGTTATTATCAGTAAGAAAGGCAGCAATTTGTTTGTTGACCCTTGATTTCTGGGTGTAGTCAGTACAGCTCAGTGGCGTATATAGAAAATTATTTCAGGGGAAGGGGGGTATTTTATTACACTAGGTGGTCCTATAAAATACTCTCCAAAAATAGGTGCTGGGGAATTTTCCCCCAGGACAGTATTGAGCTTTAAGAACTCTTAGCTTCAAACAAACTACTGGGTGGAATTTTAACGGTTGACTTTTAAGATTTCATGGGGGAAAGCTTTAGTTCCCCTTTTTATACACGCGCATGGTACTGCTATATCCCTTCAGATTGTAAGAGATGCAGGGCAGAGGGAGTTAGATGAGTGTATTTGTCAGATTTAGGGTTCTAGAGGTAGAGTTACCTCACCATGTACATCATGACTCAGTTGGAACCAAAGAGTCATATACAAATCCAATATGGCTGAAAATTGGTATCAGTTTCTTTAAAAGCACAACTCTTGAATACGCACTTGAAAGTCTGTAAGCAGTTGATCACATTGTGATTGAAAATGTTGCATTCCTTTTCCCATCTTGGTTTTTGGTGGAATTGTTTATTGATAACATATCTATGCTAACTAAGCGACAGTCAACCTTCTCAGTATATTTCTAGTTTTAATAGAACTTGGAGGTTGTAAACCTTTTTTATAAATCATCATACCAACCTGACCAGATGTTTCGTTTTTGCTCACTAAAACAGTATCGTGTTCCAAGTGGGTCAGAAAGTAAATTGATCACACTAGAAATGCCCTTACCTTTGATCATGGACATGTGTTTAGTGAGTACCTGCAAGATAAATAATAAAACATTTCAGTTGTATTACTGGAACATAACATGTAATTGTTGTAGGGATGAGGCTGATGTATTGCAAATAAAGTAATATTAATTGCTATACAAATTATACTAAGTAAACTTCAATTACAATTACGATGAAAATATTGTTTTAACTTTAATCTTCTTTATACAGGTATGTTCGAAGATAAAATCGTGTCTCACCAAGTCAAGTACCTGGGGCTAATGGAGAACCTGAGGGTGCGTCGTGCTGGTTTCGCTTACCGTCGTCGCTACGAGGAGTTCCTCAACCGATACAAAAGTTTGTGCAAGGAGACATGGCCTCAATACAAGGGCTCTGCTAGGGACGGAGTACAAGCCTTGGTCAACTCTCTTGGCTACAAGCCTGACGACTACAAGATGGGAAAGTCAGTACCTTGCACTGCATTCATAATTTTGGTTTATATTATCTTTCAAAACTATTTTTATTCTTAAAGCAATAAGAAGAGCAGAAGCTCAAAGTTATTCTGCATTTTTCACAAGAGAGAGTTTTGGAAATGGTCCTGAATGCAATCCTAAAGAAAGTATGAAGTCATTAAAGAAGATTCGAGGAATAGTTCAATAGACCTTCACCTTCAGTACGGTTAAGGCCGGGAATCTCTAATCTAGAGGTCATGGCTTCCAATATTAGGAAGGTCAATAAAAGTTTGCAAATGAGCTTTTACCATTTTCCATTACTATCTTTTAACGTGATCAATTAACATGGTTTTAGCATAGAAACAAATGCTTCTTCTCAAAAGCATTTATTGTTTACAAATTTTATTATCATTACACATCACAAACATCAATGTAGAACTAAAAATATGTCTATAAATTTAATTTTAAGAAAAAGAAAGCAGTTCATGTCAAGCCTTCATGAGAGTCTTTGATTCCTTAACACAAAATAAAACTGATCACCTTCATTTCCAAAATTAATACAAAATTTTCTACATTGTATAATATTTTTGGCACTTCTGAACAGTGTATGGTATGTATGTAATGAATCCAAATTATTTAATATTAAAATTGATTATTCTTTTGTTTATTAGTTATTTTGTAACTAATTGAATTTATTTGAAATAAGAGTAATTTATGCTGCAGCTTTTATTTGAAAATAAATTGTTCCATTCAGAACTCTGTATTTACTAAAGTGTTTTTCCATTTTTGTTTTCTACAGAAATTTGCATTTTAGTATTTTTATCTCTTACACATTTTTTTCAACTTTGTAATCTGTGTTTATTCAAATAAAAATATAAACTATTTAAGGAAATTAAGTACGTTACCTTCAAACATTAAATTTGTTATCCTATATTTGCAATTTTTAATTTTGTATTTTCTATGAACTAACTGGAACAATAAAACAACTAAGCATTAAATTTATCAACAAAGTACAACTGGCTTTTTTAGTTCTTTTGTTTGACTTTAGTAAGTAAATAAATCAAAGTTATTATATTTTATTGAACCATACATCTCTAAATCAAACTACTACTCTAGTTTGCTCTAATTAGAGATCGATAAAAAGTAATTCTGATTTAGTTTGTTAATCAATATCAGTAATACAAATGTACTGCTAAATAAGTGAACATATGGGAGTGTCAATGGACAAGCGGTCTAAGACATTGGACTCTGAGTTAGAGATAGTGCAGGTTCAAATCCTGTCTGTGATCCTTGCATTTTTTTTATCAGTACCATCGACCTTGTACTGTATTGACTCTCTCCCTTATTCTGTTTGATAAGATCCTCACACAGGCCAGTGGCTTCTCCTTAAAAAAAAAAAAAATTGAATTGAACAGACAATAGGCACTATTATCCCAGTTACGAGATTAGCACTGATGATACTTTCCTGTGATCCAGTTACTTGTGAGTCAGATAGTTTCAGATTTATTTATATTTGAATGTCTTCTTATTTCAACTGACATCCACATAAACCCTTTGGATAACACGGAAGCTTTATGTGTCAAGTCAGCTTTGGAATTTGGACTTAGCTGTAAATGGAATTCCTATGGTTCACACTCCATGCAAAACTGAATACTCCTTTGGTTTCCATAGTTTAGTTAGTGACTAATGAAAATTGTTATATAACAGATGAATTATATAACAAGGTTACACCTTACTTACTCATTACACTCATTCTTCATTCAAACTTGTCTTAAATTGTAACTTACATGGATAATGACAAAAGGAAACAGGATTTTTCTGGAGATTTGCTGTCGTTCAGTGATTCAAGAAATCTGTAACACTACGTTTCACAATCTGCAATCTGATCTCTTCCTTACTGTAACCTAACACATAACTAAAATATAGGTTAAAATAAACAAATCATACCAGAGTGTTGTTACACACGCAAGTCAGGAATTACAACCATGTTGTGTGTCAACTCTATCTCTAAAACATGTACGTAATAAAAACAAACACTAACTATTAAAACTCAAATCAAGGATACAGGTCACAAAAGGTCTGCACAGATCAATCCTACATAGAACTGATGCATATCACAGTTTTAATCTAAACTTTAGTTATGTGATAGGTTAGTTATCCACTTCAAGATGAGATCTGATTGCAAATCTTGAAACATAGTGTTACTGACTTTTTTAAACCACAGAACAATGGCAAATGTCCGGGAAAATATTGTTTCCTTCACAATCCTTCCATCGTCATAAACAAACTTTAAACAAAGAGTAGTGACCAAAGTTACAGCTTATGATTGTAAAGTAAAAAAATGGAAGTCATTTACAGTTAAGTAACGTTTATGTTTTGTTCTTTCAGGACAAAAATATTCATCCGTTACGCCAAGACACTGTTTGAGACCGAGGATGCATTCCAAGTGCGGAAGCAGACTCTAGCTGCAAGTATCCAAGCAAGGTGGAAGGGTTTTGTTCAGCGTCGGCAATACTTGCGCATGCGAGCATCTGCAATCATTGCACAGAGTTGGATACGGCGGTTTCCTCGCTCAGAGGTTGGCCCAGCGAAAGCGAAATGCAGTTCAGATTGTTCGAAAGTAAGTATTGTTAGGTTATATTGGTTTCATTCATCTCCATTAACCACCTGTTACTAAATAATATTTTTCAAACAAGTCTGATAGAAACATTCGGTTGAGAATTAAAGTTTTCTGACAGTTACTAGAATGTGAATGTAGAGAATTAGTGGATTTTTATATAATAACATTACTTTTATCTTTATTTGTGTAAGTACATGTTTCATTTGTAACTAGAAATTTATCATTTGGAGTATTAAATATATGTGTATTAGAGCAGATTTTAGCTTTAGTTTAATTAGCATGCTTGAATGTATTATACTTGTCAAAGCAATAGTACTATTTCAATAGACAGGTATTGCAAATAAATGTTATTGACTTCATAATAGCAAGGTCATTTCAAGGATATAATTATATAGTACTACTTTAACTTTGAGTTGACAACCACAACTGTAGATCAGGTGATTAATTCTTCACCTATCCCCCACCTACGTGTTGAGGAAAGTACTGCTATTAAAGGACACAACTAAGGATACTCTTGTCAATTCCTTCCAATCCCACCCTGAATGTTTATCTTGTTGTCAATGTAATTAACAGTGTTACCTGTATTATAGTGGTTCATTACAAAACAAGTTTTTTTATATTATTGTTGGATGAGTGTCAAAGAAGTTTATCATTCTTGGGAGTAGAAAAATTTCATTTCTGTCTGTCCACATGATATCTTGAAATAAACTGACCCGTAAACTTGAAATTATGCAAAGCTTCTTTTCTATACGAGGAACACTTATGAGGGTTTAATTATGATGTTAGTCATTCCATGGGATTTGGCTGAGCATCAGCGAATACTTTTACATTGGTCTTATGAGAATACCCATGATAATAACGAGAAAATAGCAGAATAAATAAATTTTTAAACACTCAGTACACCTATGAGATTTTAAAATGTGACATATTAACACAAGTAGCCTAATTATTCCCAATATACATCCACCATCATGTTATTGTGACTTGTTGTGTAGACTTTATCATGTAAATGCTGGTATAAAACGAAATTAATTGAACATATCTCAAGAAACATTTTCATGTGTAAACTTGAAAGTTCGCATAAAACTTCATTTTTACATAGATAATAATGAGTCCAATGACGTTGCATGCCCAACCAATGAATTCGGAATGGATTGTTGTTGAAGCCTACCACTCAGTAAGCAGATACAATTTCTCATTTGCTGGGGGATATAAAATGTGCTCTAGAATTTAAATTTGGCATTGAACCTTAGTGAAGCCAGTTACAGGACACGTGGGGTGGCATACTCCTAACTTGTAATATAAACAAACATCACTCCTTCCAATATTATGACTTAACAATATGATTATGATTTATTGTGCAGCTTCATCAAGGGGTTCATCACCAGAAGTGAACCTGAGAATGACCTGAATAGACGATTCATCCAAATTGCCCGCAAGCAGTTCCTGCTCAGGCTTGCCAACTCCCTACCCAAGAGCATACTGGTACACACTTGGCCAGCCTGTCCAATAATCTGTAGAGAGGTCAGTGTTAAAAATGTATCGTGTATTTGATAAACTTAAATTTAACTTCAATCTTACATAGTCAGTCCTTCCAAATAAAAAAAAAATTGAAAATGTAACACATTGTTTATATTTGTTGTTTGTTCTAGCCTCCCAGTAATTCTAATACTTATTACTCCCACAGAGATAGTACCAGTATTTTACTGTCCTTTTACTTGTGTCTTCTCTATACTTATTTGCTCCTTTCTTATTTGTCAACCAACCTTATCCATTTGAAAATATAGTCTATACTAGTGGCTTCTTCAACCAGTCCTGTTTCCTTTAAAAAATTCAGCAGCCTTTTTTACAACTAATGTCTCTAACACATCTACTTCTTTTCATATTCATTCTTTAAACATTTAGATAAATACATTATTGAGTTGCTTTTTTTATTATACTGTTATACTGTATTTACTAAATTCCTTAACTTATATTATTTGGAAATATTTACACTTTTCATTAATATTAATGTCTTGCCAATGAGTGGATCTTTCCCCTATTCAGTGTGGTAAACACAGATACGCACCACGTAAAAAACCATTATAATTGTATTATAATAGTTATTATTGGCATTTTAGCAGAGGATTATTATATATTAGACATGTATTACATTCTTAGCTGTGTGTTGATCACTAAGTTCCATCAATTTTAGAACATGTTACCTATTTATAAGGGTATATTTCAATTCATAAATATTTCCAAATATAAGTCTACACCTTTATATAGAAGACTATATAAAGGTACAACATTAATGCTAGAAAAAGACTATCCAAAATTTTGTCAGTGGAATTATACTTTTTGACACTATTAATCTGTTTTTAATTTCTTTCAAAATGTAATATTTATATAATATAAATAAATATAATATTTATACAATATTAATATAAAACTTAATATATTTTCAAAATCTAGGACTAATATAATACCACAGTTTGGTTTGGAGACTATTTATATTACAAGTTTAAAACAAAAATAAAAAGTACATTATATAGGTTTGAGCACATGTTTTGAACAGAAAAGTTGTGTAAACATTTTTTTTAAATTTATTGTCTTTAACTTCTATAAAAAAGGGTTATTTTTAACTTTAGATCCAATATTTACTGCTAAACTACAGATTCAAGGCAGACAATACATAGTCATGACATAAAGCATATTTTTCCACCGTAGTTTGTATTTGTAATAAAATATAGTTTGGATTTTATAATAACTAGTTGATCACATGTATAGAACGAATAAAAAAACATTCATACAGAAAATAACAAACTTGCTCAGGTACTTCAAATGTTTCTATTGTTGCAGGCCTCTGACCACCTAAGGACCATGCACAGGTCATGGTTGGCTCGGAAATATCGACTAGCGCTTACACCCGAGAAGAAAGAACAGTTTGAACTCAAAGTCCTCGCAGAGAAATTGTTTAAAGGTAATCTGACATCCACAGCTGTGTGAAGATTACAAGTTTTGCATTGAAAACATATAAATAAAATAACAATTAATAATGCCATGAAAAAGATAGTAAATCTTATTTATAGTTTGTAAGTTAGTTTCATAAAACAGACTTAATTCAGTAACTTTTGCGAGGACATACAGGTTAAATAAAATACCTAAAAGAGTCATTGACCATTTTCTGTGTTGAAAATATCCTAAATATTATCTTTCTATTGTTCCTTTGAGTAAAGGCATTATGTTCATTGGGAAGGTAAAATATTTAAATATAGGTTTGCGATGATTAAATGATAAACATTACGCACAATGGTAAACAAACTCATTTAATATTCACTCCTTGACATGTTCAAATATTAATATAAATAAAAATCTACTCTATCAATCTACAGACTACGTTTGAAACATATAATTTGATTATAAAAATACATATTCAAAAAAATATGTATGTTGTACATAGCATTAACACTGTTAAAATCTAAAGAGAGGTGTAAAGATGAATGTGTGGTTGCAGACAAGAAGAGAAGCTACCCTGGTTCGGTCGGATCTTGGTTCGTACAGGACCAACTTGTGACGGACAGCCAACGCCAAATGAGGGCTCACTTCCAGGGTAGCGTGCCACACGGGGATAAGCTGTTGGTAAGACAAAACATGAATTACCACAGATTAATATATGTATAAAATCTGTCCAGAGTGACGGACAGACAGGATCGTAGACGGACCTGAACAGCCATAGCAAATTAATCTGTTAACTCGTCACACTCCTCTAGTATTTTTGCATAGTTTCTCTCATAACAGAGCCCTCCAGGAACCTGATTTCATGTATAGTAATTTTTTTGGGGCTTGATAAGTCTGGAAGGAAACATGTGAGGATGCACATCTATACAAAATATATATATTTACAATCTGTAAGATACACTTCTGGAAGATTTAGGTACAGGGCTTAGAAACACTGTACATTGTGGATCAGGACAGTATATTTCCAGGACAGGACAGTAAACTTCAAGATTCAAATTAGATGGTCAACAATTTTGTTGTGAATAACCGTAGTGACTCAATATAACTTTTTATTCCGAGCATAGAAGACCAAAACGATAAAACCTTGATAGGACACTACAATAAAAATTCACTTTTCTTCTCTTTTCCAGTAATATTAGCACTTAATTTTAGCACAAAACTTCAATTCCAATGTATTTATAAGAAAACTTAATTGTATAGCATAGCAGTGGTTTACCTCATCAAGGATTATGATTTTATGGTTTGTGATTCATCCATCAGCTATAAACCTCACGTACATGAGTGAATTTTTTGTTTCATACAACTTATGTCATCAGTTTTTGACTTTGGTGAGTCCATAGTTGTATACTAATTTATGCTTGCTTAACCCTATTTATTTGGTTTTTTGACTCTGGAAGAGTATTCCAATCCTTGAAATGTAGTAACATTCTATTTCTTTATATTAGCACTTAATTTTAGCACAAAACTTCAATTCCAATGTATTTATAAGAAAACTTAATTGTATAGCATAGCAGTGGTTTAACTCATCAAGGATTATGATTTTATGGTTTGTGATTCATCCATCAGCAATAAACCTCACGTACATGAATTTTAGCCAACAGAAAAAGAACAATTTTTTCAGTGTCTCCCTTCAAATGGCTAAGAGTAAACTGAGGACAGAAAAAACGGCCACTTGACAACTAAGCTCCAATCAGAACTTTCAGTGGGAATCACCCAAACCCCGACAGAAGAACTGTCTCAACCACCACTGACAGGGGTAACCAGCCAAACGACAATTGAGCTGCATTCAAAAGTGACAGGGAGAATCAGTCAAACCCCAACAGAAAAACTCTCTCAACCACCGTTGACAGGGGAAACCAGCCAAATGACAATTGAGCTGCATTCAAAAGTGACAGGGGGAATCAGCCAAACCCCAACAGAAAAACTGCCTCAACCACCATCGACAGGGGAAACTAGCCAAAGGACAATTGAATTGCAGCCGAGAACAACGGGAGGAGGCAGTCAGGTGTTCAGACAAACTTCTTTTTTAGAAATGAGTTACAAGAAGAAGGGGCGGAAGAAAGTGACATATCCTTCCAGGATATTCCCACAACCAAAGTCCTTCTACTCCGGAAATGGGCAGACAAGTGACAATGGATCATCATAACAACTGTGAGGTTGGGATCAGATCAGACTCCCAAACCACAAAATTCTTGGTCATCTTCCACCAAAAAATGCTGACCGAATAAGTAACAAAATAGACCGCTTCAATCACCTTCTCTATTCTCTGAATCCCCCATGTAGTTGTAATTACAGAGCACGGCGAAAAACTTTGACAAAATGTGTAACACTCGTTTAATCAACTATGAGTTGGTTTCTTCTTTTTGCAGGGAGGACAATATAAAGGGTGGAGTAGCCATCTTTAAGCACAAAACATTGGATAGCGAAATACATGGAATAAACATTGAACATCACAACATCCCTTTGGTATACATGTGAAATGTCTGCAGTTACAGTCCAACTTACTAAAAAAATTCAGTGTATTCCATACTGGGAATATATAGACCCCCACCAACAGCAACCAAGCTATCACGCAAGCCCTTCAAGTCATCACGAATGTGCTAGATACACTCCCATCTCAAAACTGCATAAAGGTGATGATTGGTGATATTAACATCGACTTGTTGAAGCAAACTCCTGAAGACAGTCTGCTGAATGAGCTTTTACTTTCATACAACATGGAAAGGTTACCCCTACCACCAACAAGAGTCACGCAGAATACACGCTCTTCAATTGATGCCGTATGTGTTGACAGTGGAAATATTCAGAACACGGATGTGGAGATTCTCAACACTGGCATTTCTGACCATACTGGCCAATTATGCAAACTAAACCTTCCAGTTAGAAAGAAAACTTCATCATCGTCAGTCAGACGACATCTCAATAATCGTAGCCTCAACAACCTAAAACACTGCCTGGCGGAAGAAAATTGGGACACTGTATTCAAAAACATAAGATGCCAACGAAGCTTACAATAATTTTCTTTCGATTATTACAGCAGCTCTAGATAAGGTTTGTCCCCTAAAAAAAATCGAGAATTAACAACAACTTTAAGACTATACCACTCTATGATGCAGAAGCAAGAGCACTCAAACAACAGTTTCTTGAGGCTGAAGAAAAATGTAATCATGAATGGAAAAGAAGAAGACAAACAAACTGCTGCCCAGCACAAAAGAACCTACAATAACAAACTGAAATCTATCAGACGCAACTTCAGTGCTCAGCATATTAATAACTCCACAAACAAATCCAAAGCCATTTGGAACACTATCAACAATGAGAGACACCTGAAAAAGACAAAATCAGCAGGAAATCTGGATCATCTCAAAATTTCTGGAAATATTGTAGAAGACCCGCCCGACTTTAATATCTAACTATTTTAATGAGCATTTTTGCCACCATAGCAGAAAAAAACACTAAATAAAGTCCTTCGAGATCCTCTGGAGGTCCATCACCCGCAACTCAAAACACACCTCTTTACATCCAATCTCCACTTTTAGTACTCAAGCCGACTTCTCCAAAAGAACTAAGCGATGTCCTAAATGGCCTGAAAGTAAAACCATCTGCTGGTTTAGATGAGATATCATCAAGCATTGTAAAGGTCTGTAAAAGTGAGTTGCTTCTCCCACTAGTACATGTTACCAATCTGTCCCTACAAAGTGGAGAGTTTTCCAAGAAAATGAAATTCGCCAAAGTCATTCCACTGCATAAGAACGGAAGCAAACACAGTGTTGAAAATTATAGGCCGATAATCGCTATTTCAACATTTTCAAAGATTATAGAAAAAATTGTTCCTGATAAGAATCTTTGAGCACCTTAACAACAAACATCTTGACAACGAGTCTACATGGCTTCCTTCACAAGAAATCAACTCAGACAGCTCTTGTTGACATGGTAGAACACATAGTGGATAGCATGGATGAAGGCAAAAATGTCATTGGTATGTTTTATGGACTTGAGTAAGGTCTTTGATTGTCTCGGCCATGACCTAATACTTGATAAACTAAGATTTCTTGGATTTCGGGATGATCCAATGAGGTGGTTTTAAGAGTTACCTCAGTGATCGTGAGCAGCTTGTGGAGATCAGACAGATGGTGAATGGTCTTGAGACTAAGACTAGGTCTAGCCTCCTACCAGTGAAAAGAGGTGTTCCACAAGGGTCGGTCCTTGGCCGATTCTTTTCATTTATATACGAATGACCTGCCTCAGTACGTTGAGCCTTTAAGCCACACAGTTATGTATGCTGACGATTCGGTTTTGTTAACAGCGCACAAATCTTTAGAAACCCTTGAAGTAAATTCTTTTATAGCTGTAAACCTTGCCATTGAATACTGCCAGAGCAATGACTTAGTCTTCAATGAATCAAAGACTACCCAAATCATCTTTGGAAGCAAGAAAAAAGAAAGTCTCAGCTTTGCCTGACTTCCAGGCGGTAAGAGCGACAAAACATCTTGGAGTAATCATTGATGACTCGCTGAACTGGCAGGACCACATAGATTTCTCTCTGCAGGAAACTCAGCAGTGCCCTATTCGCCCTCAGAAGAACGCAAGCAAGCAGTTTAGCACGCCTGAAGCAGTTTTAACTGCCTACCATGCCCTTTTTGAGAGCAATATGAGGTATGGTATAATGGCGTGGGGTGCGTCTTCCCTACACAACTTAGAACGTGTGGCTCGTTCTTCAGAAGAAAGCAGAGGCTGTTATCTGGGCTGGGATGGAGAGACAGCTGCAGAGGACATTTCAAGGAGCTGAAGTTGATGACAGTTGTTGGTTTCTACATCTACGAAGTCATCGTCCTGGCGACCTCAAATCAGCAGACTCGACATCAAGACCTGCATGGGTATAATACCAGAAATGCCCTCAAAAAACTTTAGCCTTCCTGCTCATCATCGGACACTTTTTGAAAAAAAAAAACATCATATGCAGGGGCAAAATTCTACAACATCCTGCCTCAAGTCATCAAGAGTGAGAACCCCAGAACGCTAAAGCTTCATCTCACCAGGTGGCTTCTTGAAAACCCTTTCTACAGTGTGAATGAGTTTTTTGAACTGGCAACACTTTCATCACTAATCATGGATTCAAAACCGAAATTGATTTGTGAAGCAAGAAAATTGTTGTAATTAATTGTATTAATTTGTAACGCCATTTCAGGTCTTTGTGATTTTGAAATAAAGCTCTTTCTCTCTCTCTCTCTCTAATAATGCCAAAGACTCGATAATCACTCATCCTTTAAAAACCAACCTTCAACAATAATAATAAATTTTAAACTGAAGAGCTTATTATATTAGACAACGTATGTTATAGTATTTATCTTGCAAGTTTCAATTTTTATATCCTAATTCATTTGATATCAATTATATTGAATTTAAAATAGGCTACAGAAGCAATACTTCTAGTATCAAAACATGCAAGAACAAAAATTAACTGTACTTTGAAAAGAATTGCATGCATATTGTGATAAGAATCTTTGTTTTGGGCAAAGCACATGATAAATTAAAAATTCTTTAATTAGTTTGTATCTAATGTTGACTGCGAATTTTCAGTATTCCAGCATTGTCCACAAGTTTGACCGGCACGGGTACAAGAAGCGGGACCGCGTTCTGCTGCTGACGACGACAACCCTGTACCTCGTAGTTGAGGAAGGAAAACACTTCAAGAGTAAACACAAGTTGCCACTGACAGCAATCACCAAGGTGGAGATCACCTCTCAGTCCGACCGGTTCATCCTGCTGCGGCTCAGTCCCGAACACCACAAGACCGACAAGGGTGACCTCATCCTGGGGATGCCCAACGTCATTGAGTTCGTCACCTTCCTAGTGTCTGCCACCGACAACCACGATTTGGTTAACATCAACTCGGTGGAGAATGGACAGTAAGTATCTTTCTTGATTGAATGAATCTAATAAAACCTTAGTAGATGTACGTTAAATAAAAATTGGCAGCTAACACACTGACAACAACTTGCTGCTGAAAATAGAAATGTATAAATACGTAAAGGATGTCTTATTTTACCACGCAAAGTTAGTCCTAACAAACCCTTTTGTTTGTCTGTGAAATACCTATAATAACAAACAAAATTATAAATTTATTTGAACCAATGTATGGAATTTGTTAATATTTTTATTTTATAATTAACTTTTGAATATTTTAACTCTTAAATATTATGTGTTATAGAACATAACATAATATCAAGGAGAAAGAAAACACATGGCTAGTTCACTTTAGGGTGGGGAGGGGAATAAGAGCCAATTTATAAATTTTCAAAAGCAACAAGAATTGATTTCATTGTTTAAAAACACCAATTGGTATAGAATAATAAATACAATTTTTAAATTACATTTTAATTAAAGTTTAGCAGTAATCTTAATGTAATACTATATTAAATTTACATAAATAGTGTACATTTTAAAGAAAATTCTGTGGTGTCCTGGTAAAACCCAGCAGCATATGACAAAAAAAGCCTGTACTTATCCCTTTTTACCATTAGCAGTTGAGTCGAAAAAAGCTTAAATAATTTTGTGATGACATTTTCGAAAACATTGAATGCCTTCATCATGAGCGTTGTTGTGATATTCAAAAGTAACCTAAACCGAGATACCGGAGTCTTTTCTGGCCTTAACAATGCTAAACTCCATTTAAATTCTGTTTCAGAATCACGCACATGCTCTCGGATGGAAAAGAGGGGAAGATTGACCTGACACAAGGGCAGAATGGGCCAGGAATCCAGAGGAGCAAGAACGGCCATCTGATAGTTGTTGGATGAAAGCACAGTGTCTCCCTGAACTGTTCACCGTTCACACTGTTACTCTATGTATATTAAAGCTAATGAAAGGGAAGTAAATGAGATGAGAACGTGCCATGTTAAAGAAACGTTGAATACTGACGGAGGGCTCCAGTATCGCTTTTAATCGAGTAAGATTACCGTTATTGTGATAAACATTTAGCATACTTAGTTGTAAGACTTTACTTCTACAAGATTCAGAGAATAGTACTTAAAAATAAAACTTATTAAAGTAACCAATACAATGTAAAGATAACTAAGACTTAAGTTTAATTTTTTAGAAAGGGTTTTCAAGGAAGTTATTCACAAGTTGTAAGAGCAATAAAACAGTTCCTGACAATGCCTTTTAACAGTGCAATCAGCATTCACTGTTATCTAAATTGTTATTAAAATATATTGTTACTGTAGTAGGTTAAACCTACAAAACCAAGAATTTTAAAGTTTTACTGTGAATTTTGTTTGCAATAAAACATTTATACCAAGACAGTTTATATTCTTCTTATGTGATAAAAATACATAATTGTATACAGTAAAATTGTTGTAACTTACTCATCCCTCTGAATTCTACTATATATTTAAATATTTTGTTGTTACCTACTTTAGTGTACTTGTTATGTGTTTTGAAAAAACTAAACAAATTGCAAAACGGGTTTTTGTACTTGTACGTTAGTGCACAATTTCTTCTATCCTATCAATCAAAGAAGGAACCTAATCCAAGCACTACATTTGTTTTAATTCAATACTCCTTATGTTCCGTTTTAACCCACTGCGGATCACTGATGAAATATCTAGTCATGCAGTAATTAGACCTAGCGGCACGTGACGAACTCAGGTCGCAAAAGCGATCTGCTTTTAATTTTACCTCCTATTGTACTAATAATGTCTTTTAGAAGCTTCATTACTAGTCTGTTGAATGTTTTTAACAACTCTCTTTCTCATACATATTTATAAATATTCTATTATATTACAGTTGCTAATAAAATTGAAGTATCAACTGATTCTACTCTCCGCTATGTAGCGCTAATGATCTACTGTTATCTTCAGCTGTTTTTACAATAGCAACTAGTTCCGCATTTTAAAGTATCGGTTGCATGTATTTTTATGTGCCATTCAAAGCAGCTTGGCATTACTGATCTGTTGCCAATGTGTTTAAATTAATTCTACACACACATGCGGAAACAAAACAATCAGCAACGACTTAACAAAAAAAATACTTGTTCAACAGACCAGTTAGTATACCACTTCCTTCCAGGAAGGATTGGAAGACCCTCACTTAACTGTACAATTATTGTTTTCATTGAAGAAAAATATCAGCTAAAATCATAAGAAAATAATAAATTGATGGGTAGTAATTTAAATGTATCAAAACTCACTATGGTTACATTCCATAAATAATTTATGTATTTATGGCTAAAATTTAGGTCTAAATAAACATTGAATAGTACAGGAAATCTAACTTGTTTAATAGTTTATTACATGTGAAAATACAAACAACATGTATGCTTATTCTACTTATAAAATCAGAAGTCTAAAATTTAAATTAATTAATTTTAAAAATCTATCACACATAATATATTTACAGCTCCATGATGGGCATTATGACTTAAATTACAAGGATGAATAAAATATATACGTGACTGATAAAATTATTTGAACTTTAACTAAACTTAAGAATAGATATAATTTTCTACATTCTCTCATCCTTAAAATACTTTATTCCCATCAGACTGGGAGCTGTTTTTTTTTCCATAATCATAATGTTCACTTCGCCATTGGAGCACAAACACCCCCAACGTTTCTTTGTCCTTGACATGTTAGCCTCCATATGCTTGTTTGAGAGGCCCAGAAAGATGAAAATACCAAGATAACAAGTCTGGGTTATATAGGATGGATTCCAGTGTTTCCCTTCCTAATTCAACCAATATTTGCCTTATGGCATTAGCCACATATGGCCTGGCGTTTTCTTTCAGAAGAATGTAATTTCTGGCCCATTGCTGTTTCCTTTTCCTTTTGATTGATAATTTTGCGGTATCCTGTATTTTAAAATAGTATTGTGGTCTGTGATTTCAAACAGAGTTATTTGTAGATTTTCCTCAATGCTGATCTCGGTTACACTCATCCTTTGCTGACGATCGTGGCTCTCAAATTCTACAAATTCTTTGTACCTAACAAACACACAGGTTCTAAACAAGGCATTATACCCGTACTGTATCTGTAATCGCTGCATAATTTTGTTTGGATTCACTCCTTCCTTGACCAAAAACTTGATTATAATCCTCTGCTCCACAAAGACTTGTCCACTCATTATTTGTTTTGTTTGATGGTAAAAGGACCCAAAAGAGTTGAGATGCATTCCCCAATCTCCCTAACACAGGCCCTAAGTACAGGCTGCCTGTGTATCAACTGATTGTACAGGGTGCGGCAAAATAACCTCCCTATTTTTAAATGCTAATAAAAACCACAGTTTTTTCCAAAAAACAAATTTATTATTTTAACTTATTCTATGACATGGGAAGTATTTTCTACTTTCTTTTAAAAAGAATATCAGGTAAGTGGTAGCCGTGGTTATCAATACATTGTTGCAAGCGAATTCTGAAACTGTCGTGGACTCTCTCGAGCATGGCTTGAGGTATGCGCAGAACTTCCTCCCGTATAGCTTGCTTCAGATCTTGCAGGTTTCTGGGGCGATGTTTGAACACCTCGGCCTTTAAGTAACCCCACAGAAAAAGTCACATGGGGTTAAATCGGGTGATCGCGCTGGCCACACAATGTCCCCTCCCCGAGAAATCAACTGGCCAGGAAACATTTGCCTCAAAATGTTCATTGCTATTCGGGCAGTATGTGCTGTGGCACCGTCCTGTTGGAACCACACATTCTCGAAAGCCCTCTGTTGTAGGGCAGGTTCAAAAAATTCTGTAGCATGTTGGCATAAACTGTTTGAGTTCACAGTAACAACATTGCCATCCTCTTCAAAATAATGAGGGCCAAAGATTCCACATCGTGATAACGCGCACCAAAGTCACACGTTCACTATGAAGAGGCCTCTCATGGATTTCCTTCGGGTTGTTTTCACTCCAATAGCGAAAATTCTGTTTATTCACACTTCCAGACAGATGGAAATGCGCTTTGTCATTGAAAAAAAAAAACAACAGCGTGTGGTGGGAGACTTTCCAAGATTATTTGACACGCTTCCATACGAATCACGTTGGGACAGCTCTTGGACAACAACCATCTTGTAAGGATGGAAATGAAGATCCATGTGTAGAATTCGACGAACACTACGGTCGGACATTCGAAGGGCGGCTGCATGTTTGCGAGCTGATCGTTGAGGAGACTGCAAAACTGATCGCCTAACCGCATTAATGTTTTCTGGTGTAAGAGCACTACGAGGTCTTCCACCTCGTTTTTTCACAACAGAACCAGTTTCTCTGAAGTTTTTCACCCACAGCACAATAGACTTGCGGTCCGGTACTGAATCACGAGGAGGAATTTGAAACCGCGTTCGGAATTCGCGTTGAGCCATGATAACTGACTCGTTGTTACGAATGAACGCTTCGACCGCAAAAGCTCTCTATGCACTCGTCCACACTATGATGGCGACTGACGACTGGTGCCTACGGGCGGAGCGTCACTTAAACTTCCCCCTCTCCTGCGTCGATTGCCACCATTCTGAGTGTCTCCCTCTACTCACAATAAAGCAATGAAAATAGGGAGGTTATTTTGCCGCACCCTGTAGATTGAAAATTCCTTTGGGATTTTTCAGATAACCAGTTTTTCTTACATTTGACACACCCTCATAGTAAACCTCACAGTTTATGCAAATGAAATTTCCATTAGCATTTACCTATAAGATAACAGTTTGGAACCATGCCACCTTAACAAAAAAAGACAAAGGGTAAACTGACAAAAACATTTGTGCACATGAAATACAACAAATAAAATTACAAAGAGTGCAATTTTATTTGTTTGTATAAACTATATTAGATTGCAGCATAATAATGAGCTACTTGTACCAACAACAGTTAATTTTTATCAACTTAGCAAGATAACAGTGGTTCACATATCTCTACCAGATAACAACACAGTGTAGTGTAACAAATAAACATTATTGCTACAGACCAAATTATAGGAAATATGGAAAACCAACAAAAGATGGCAGTACAAAGCAGAGTGCATTGACAAAGTGCAAGTAAATTATGATCCTACACTCTTCCATTTGAGGTGTCAAAGCTTGTGCTAGGAGGGGGGTTAATACTGTAGTTCACACAAAATATAATCAATGCCATTATTAGTATAGCATTTATACATGTTTTACTTCCTGGACTGATACTTGACTATGAAAATAAATTTGGCTATACACATTTCCGTTAAGAATCCAACGGTTTTGTTTCTATGATAATAGTAATTATCGAAATATAAAAATTGGGATTGATGTCAAAAAGGTATGTAGCCTTTTATATACTTACATTGCTTAGTGATTATTCCACAATATGTCACAAATGTTGGTAAAAATAATGGAAATCACCATGCAGAATATCCTCTAACTACAGGCAGGGGGGATAAACATGATTATATAAAGCAATAGGGAAACTAAAGTTTGTTGTTAAAGTAATTAAAATACTGTTTACAACTTTATAATATTTAAATAAAATTAATACACCAAATAAGATTTAACACACGATTTTAATCGCCTGTTCAATAACTCAATGCATGATTACTGATGAAATGATAACAAAAATTGCTGATTATACAAATATCTACATTCAAAAAGTAAGACCAAAATTTGAAAGGCCAAGAGATGCAAGGCCCACAGTTTATCGAGAAATAAGAGCTGTGATTGGGATATTATATATTGCTGGTGTTCTGAAAGCCGGAAGAAGAAACATAGACGACATGTGGGATAACTCCATGGGGACTGGTGTAGAAGCAGTATATCTCACTATGAGCAATAGCCGGTTTAGATTTTTATTACGTTTCCTCAGATTCGATAATGTGCATAGCAGAGAACAAAGGAAGTCCTTGGACAATTTGGCTTGCATTCCGGGAAATATTTGAAATGTTTGTTTCAAATTGCAAGACATCCTACAAACCCACTGATTATCTGACTATAATTGACGAGCAGCTGGTGGCGTTTAGAGGTAATTGTACCTTTAGGGTTTATATGCCAAGTAAGCCTGCTAAATACGGGCTGAAAATCTTTGCCCTTGTATCTACAACTATTATGCTTCAAACCTGGAGGTGTATGTGCGTAAGCAACCAAATGGCCCTTTCAACATTAGTAACTCCACACAAGACTTAGTTTTGAGGTTAGTAGAGCCAATTTCAGGAACAAACAGGAATGTTACACTTGATAATTGGTTTACCTCTGTACCACTTGCTATAAAGCTGCACGAAGGAAAGAGACTTACAATGGTTGGAACTTTACGGAAAAACAAACGTGAAGTTCCTCCTTACTTTTTACCAGATACAGCTAGGGAATTGAAAAGTAGTATCTTTGGATTCCAAAAGAATTGTACATTGGTTTCGTATGTACCTAAAAAGAAGAAGGCCGTGTTGGCTATTTCAACAATGCACGACAATGCTGCCATTGACCCAGCCACAGGGGACGACAGGAAGCCAGTTATCATTACTACTTATAATAACACCAAGTATGGTGTAGACGTGCTTGATAAAATGTGTCGCCAGTATGACACTGCAAGAAACTCCCGAAGGTGGCCCTTAACCCTATTTTTCCATGTTCTCAATGTAGGGGGAGTAAATGCTCTTTGCATTTACAAAGATAACCAAAACCAGGACTTTGTTAGTCGGATGGAATTTGTAGAAACTATGGCATTCGAACTTATGAAACCACAGATTGAACACCGCATCAGCCAGGAAATGATCCCAAGAGAAATTAGAATCAAAGGAAGATTGCTATTGAAACTTGATGGGGACAGAGCACATAATAATCAGCCTCAACCAGCAGTACCCGCAGGGACACATGGTCGATGTTACATCTGCGGCAGAGCCAGGAACAAGTCAACAAGGAAAACGTGTAATAAGTGCCATAAGTGGGTATGTCCTGATCACCTGAGAAGTGTGTGTGTGTACAGTGCCAAGAAACACAAAACTGAACATAATTTACAAAGCTATGTTATTATGATACACTTTTTTAGGCCTAAGTGTGTATAGTAAGTTAATTATAGTTAAGTGTTTTAATATACCTGAAAAATTTAAATAAAAAGTGGTGGTGGCAATTAAAATAAAACAATTAATTACAAGCAAATGTGTAGCATTACTTTATATCTCAATTTTATTTGTATATAACAAAAAAGTTTGAACTTGCAATGTGCTTCTATTATTGATTTGTTCTTGTTTTTATTGCAAACTAGCTGTTACCCCGCGGCTTCGCACACAATCTTTTAGAAAAGTCCTTATATTACTTATTAAAAGCAATTATGCGCGATTAGCAGGGGGTAACAGCTAGTTCGTCAATACATTTGTAGTATTTTACAACGAAAACTCTTGATTTTCAATAAAATACCAATTACAACCAGATACCCAGTTACCCACGGCTTCGCACGCGATTTCCTGCAGAAAAATTGGGACATAGGAGGCATATTTCTTTTAAACGTCCTTATTACCCTTCTGAGATAAATAGTCACTGAAAGATACACCAAGCTCATAAACTATTTAAGATTTAAATTTTAAAACAGTCTCAATATGCACTTGTGAAATAACTGGAATTTTTCTCTAATATTCTATGATTTTTGTATACAATTGAACTATATTAGCCCAGCGTGGACAGGAGTCAAAAGTCCAATTCATTTGCACAAATACGATGTAATAAATGATGGCGCTCAATGTAATTTTGAAACGAAAATAGGCATATATTAGATACATATTATTACAGTCTAATGATTATGAGCTCCAGATGTTAAACGAAATTGCGTATGGTTTTTATTTTATTGAAACAAAATTTGCTGATTCTCTTAAGCTTACTTTATGCTTTCAAACTATAAATGTAAAGAAATTTAAAATCGTAATTAAATTATATAAACATATTTGTTTGTCGCATATATGTTTACAAAGAACAGCTGATTAAATTTGGACAGGCTCTTTTCACTTAATAACATATGTTTGCTGCAATGCATTTTCTTACGGGTATTTCCGTAACATTTAGAGACCAGTGGGGCGGAATCCTGAATCGGGAACGGGATAAAAAGTATCCTATGTCCTTCTCCCAGTTCTTAGCTTCCTCCCTACCAATTTTAAGCCATATCGGTTCAGCCGTTCTTGAGTTATAAATAGTGTAACTAACACGACTTTCTTTTATATATATAGATATGTTACATACAAGTATTACTATCGATACGCCAATAACTTCCTAATTTTAAAAAACAGTTTATATTTTATTTTAGTGTACATATTAATGATATCTTTGCCCTCAGTATGATACTTTGCTTAAAAATACATAATACATAAGAAAAAATTGTTCAAGATCTAAACATTACAAAATAAAGTTATTATATTGTTAAAAAACTCTTCAAAATACTTATTTAATCCATTATGATGATGAAATATGGTTTTATGCCTAAACTGGTACATTAAAAAAAACATTGTAATTGGAGTACATTTGTACTCCGCGCGACTACTCACGTTATGAAATCCGCGCAACTGATGGAGTGTTAATCAAAGACACATCCTGAGTGTTATTAAAACAAAGGTACATCTTGAGTATTAATTAAAACAAAGGCAAATCTTGAGTGTGTAAGAGCTTTAGATTGATACTAAATATGAGTATAAAATAATAGTTTTTTAGAAATCTAAAAATCACTGTATAAAATTAAATAAAAAAAAAAAAATAATATGGACATTAGGCGGTTCTTAAAAGTGTCGCATTTACCACTAGGCCTCGGCCTAGGGGACCGCACGAGGTGTCACATACTAGTATGTATATGGAATTCGAATATCATTGCCTATCACGTGATGATAAAGTAGTTCTTCCGTCTCTCTTCTTGTCGTATTGTAATTTGGCTTTAGAGGTATTAACGAGAAATAATTATTCAGCGGTATCGTAACTTATGTATAAGACCATTCCGTATAAACCGTTTTAGCTTCTGTTAGTGATATAATCTCTATAAATATAAATGTAGAGAAAATATATTGGGGGTGGGGGGGGGGGGGGGTGGGGGGGGGGGGGGGTGGGGGGGGGGGGGGGTGGGGGGGGGGGGGGGTGGGGGGGGGGGGGGGTGGGGGGGGGGGGGGAGTACATTTAAAGTTTATATATTCTTTGTTATAGTTTGCATTCAAAGTCTTTTAACACATTTTCAATTTAACGAAATATTAACTTAAAGCAATTAGGGCACTATATTTTTACTTGGTATCAAACTTTTAATGTTTTAGTCACTCTAAATAATTTGTAAAACTTGAATCCGATAAATACTGGACATCTAATAAACCCTTGTTTTGTAGAAAATAAAAGAATATATTGATCATCTGTCGTATGTCCTCCAACTTTCAAGCTGCCTCTTCCAGGACCACAAAAGTGTTTTTATCCATGACCTTCCTAAAGTAAATAGCTGTGAACTTTGCAATAAATATAGGTGTACTTTTTTAATATTTTTGAGCGGAAACAGAAAAAATGGTTGCATTTTTTAAAATTTTCACTTATTTTTGGACTTTGTTCCGATTAAAACGGGGTCTATACGATGGACATGAAGGTTGTCACGGAAGACCTTCGCGTGCCTGTTAAAAATCACGTTGGTAATAAAAACACTGTATCGATTCTCCGCTGCTCAGCGTTCGCTGAAACGTTATGGGTATTTATTACTGCTATAAAACCCTCTGTTAAATAAAAATACAATTGTCAGTAGTTAAGGATTCCTGGTAGCACTATAATGTTAAAAAGGCGCACAACAAATATCATATGACACCTGTGTTGAGTATCACCCTTACCAGGTTCGCCCATTATTTACAGCTGGAATGAGGGCGGCCGATCATTATGGGTCGAAGGCCTTTCTTCCAGCCTAGACCTCCGAGCAATAACCGAGTGTGCTCATTATGTTCAGGGCAGAACATACTGCAAACCTTCCTCCGTACCACCAGACTGGGAAAGGGTCTTCTGCAATCTTCAGGAGAGGCCCGATTTTTACACAATTACTTTTGTGTGGAATGAGCGAATTCTCCAACAAACAGAATATGGTTTTTTGAATTTTAATTTGGTTTCTTATCTTTAAAATGTGCAGCAGTATCGATAGCGCTTCTTATATTCGATGTTTATAAGGGGGCCACCCAGGAGGATGTCTTCCAGTTCTCTGGGGTCAAAAGACTAGTGGGGATGGCAGTTGAGGGTTTCAGTACGACGGTCTTTTGCTACGGTTATTTTATCGTTAAAATTCACTTAGAAATAAACGTAAAGGCTTTTAGAATCAACATTATCCTCTTGGAAAACCATAATAGATTTCCTTAAGTGGAGATAAATGCCTCGAAACAGCCATTTTTGTAGAAAAGTTCCCCTTATCCTATTCTTATAATCTGCCGAATGTAGCCGGATAACAAGAATTTCTCCTTCTTCCAGTTACTGATATAGATAAAGAACGAAGATTTGGATCAATTTTATTTTTTCTCTAAGCTGGAAGGACATCTCTCTTTTTCTTCCTTCCTTGGTTTAAATTATAAACTACGTAAAATTGTATTACTAGTGTTCAAGTAATAGTCCAGTCGTATTACCTGATTGAAAAAATAAATGTTTTCTTACAGCAAAATAATGGCAAAATTTAGTCAAATACATCATAAATAAATAAAAAAAAACATTCCGAACCAACATCGTCTATTAGGGGGTATAGGAGGGGTGGTTTTTAGGGGTGAAAATGGTTTTTTTGCAATTTGTGAGTAAACAATGCATCCTATTGAAAACAGTCAAATGTAAAATTTGTTGGAAATAAAAAAATCTACAAATTATGTAGTAATAATTTTTGCTCTAACCTCAAAAATTTCCCAAAAAAATTCAAAAAACCGATTTTTTTGTTTTTAATTTTTTTCTTTTACAATAATGGTTTGATTGAGCTGAAAGTTTAATCAAATATACTTTGTGCTATTCTAAAAATACTGTATTTTTTCATTAAGAAATATTCAGCCGTCATAATAAAATTTCACTTTAAAAAAATATTTTGATAATTTTCAATCACCATTTTGAAACATTTTTTTTACTCAAAAAAGGTTCTCTGACGGCTAATTATTTTCGTTTTTTTTGTCTATTTTGAAGAAATGAAATAAAAAATATGTAGTTTAATTGAAAAAAACTGCAGAAAAATTGAATATAAACAAAATATTGACATTTTTCATTATATATTGTATTATTTACGTGGAAAAATTGTTATTATTTATTTAAATTATAATTTTTTTATACCAGTGCTATTTGTAAGCATTAAGCAAAATAATAATGAATCATGCATATTAATTTAACAATTACATGGACATTTTTAAATAAATAAAAAAACAGAATTCGAGTCTTAGTAATTTTTTTTTTAATTTGTATTTTTCATCATATATTTTTTATTTCTTTACAATATTTTTTACAATTCTTATTGAAATTGAATCAAGAAACCATTATTTCTTTCCAAAAGTTTTTTTGTGAATATTTATGCATTTTTTTTCAGTGAACTTAAAAATATAAATATCTTTTTTCATATTGTACGTCATCTGATCGTGATTCATACCATATTCTACTCAATTTTCCCTGCTTTTTTTAAATGTAATGATTGTATCTCCTTTCATTGAAGGAAGCACAAGATCATTATCAAAACTATCACTCAATTATTTTTTAATGTATTTAATGTTGGGATATCACCATCAAAATCTTCTTTAATTTCGTTAAGGGAAAATTGGCACTCGGATGATTTTTTTTTTAAGTAATACACGCAGTAACTTATGAAATCTTTAGAATCTACACTCGATGTATGTCTACAAGATGTTGAGCTTGTCCCATCATAAAAAGATGACATGCACCTATTATGATAATAAGCTTGAACTTCATCTGATTCTTTGAGAAAATTCAGTCTAACTAACAGACTTTTATTAAATGATTCTGAAACATCCCTTCCCTTTAAAGTTGATAAAATTTTTCTTTAGTCTCAACCTTCTGCATGCCGCGAAATGGTCTATTTTGGTTAAAAGGTTCTTCACAAAAACCACAATGATGCTCAAAATCAAAATCACATGCTTCTTTCATAATCTTCTTCCCAATAGATTTTTTTTCTTGTTTGTTCTTTGGAAGCTGTAACAATTGATCGAGGTCTATTGTATGCCGATCGACAACCATCATGAATGTGTGCTTCAGTCAATTTCTGAAATGTTTTGTACCGCTGATCAGTGCTTTGTTTACTTGACGAAATAAGAGTATCTATCCCTCGACTTTTTATATTCACCAAATCTCTATCGCGGCTTTTACAAATGATACAAGAAGGTACCTTTTCCACCATTTACATGAATCTATAAAATGCAGAAAGCACGATAAAATTAGTATACTGAAAATACGTAAACATTACTAGATAAATAGCATGCGTAAAATTGTATGTACAGAGACAAAGTTTTATGATCTGTATTATTTTTAATAATTTTTTTGAATAATTTGTATAAAATTTTGTTTCGCAAAATTTTAAAGTTTTACTTACGATTTGTATTTTATATGGACAAAAATCTTGTAAATTGCTAATCACGAGGCTTATTTCACGACACTACTCCAATATAACTTGACTGACGACAAAGCAGCTGCTTATTGAATGCTTAGAAACATACTGAAACCCGTATAATAGAAGAATAGGACTGACCCCGCCCTTTTGCTTCAAGGACACTATTATATACCTGTACTATATATACCTGTAATCCAACTTTCACATTCAACAATGTTTCTAAACTTTTCAAAATATTCGAAAATTCTTCAACATTAAAAAAAATTTTAATTTAAATAAATAATAATAATTTTTCCACGTAAATAATACAATGTATAATGAAAAATGTCAATATTTTGTTTATATTCAATTTTTCTGCAGTTTTTTTCAATTAAACTACATATTTTTTATTTCATTTCTTCAAAATAGACAAAAAAACGAAAATAATGAGCCGTCAGAGAACCTTTTTTGAGTAAAACAATGTTTCAAAATGGTGATTGAAAATTATCAAAATATTTTTTTAAAGTGAAATTTTATTATGACTGCTGAATCTTTCTTAATGAAAAAAATACAGTATTTTTAGAATAGCACAAAGTATATTTGATTAAACTTTTAGCTCAATCAAACCATTATTGTAAAAGAAAAAAATTAAAAACAAAAAAATCGGTTTTTTTGAATTTTTTGGGAAATTTTTGAGGTTACAGCAAAAATGATTACTACATAATTTGTAGATTTTTTTATTTCCAACAAATTTTACATTTGACTGTTTTCAATAGGATGCATTGTTTACTCACAAATTGCAAAAAACCATTTTCACCCCTAAAAACCACCCCTCCTATACCCCCTAATAGACGATTTTGGTTCGGAATGGTTTTTTTAAAAATTTATTTATGATGTATTTGACTAAATTTTGCCATTAGTTTGCTGTAAGAAAACATTTATTTATTTGACCATTTTTAACTGCTATTTCTCCTGGACTATAAAGATTTGATAAAAATACGCTTCTCTAATAAGAAGATAGGTTCTAATATCGCCAACCTAGTACTAAATTAAAATATGAAAATAATATACGTTATAAGATACAATCTTTATATTAATAGAGAGACAAAATCTTGTAATATAAGATGGAAAATGTAAACTAACTTAGTTGGAATCAGTTATTTTTCTACAATAATTCAAAATAAAATACTTAAAAGAGTTTCAATTTCTAGTAGTATAACTAAGGAGAGACTTCTCAAATTTGTTTTTTGAAAAACATAAATTTAATAACTAACCGATTTCCTTGTGTTCGTACTTGACACAGTGTTGTGTTTATGTATTCTTACATAAAACTACAAATAGTACCGGCCTAATTATTGAGACATTTGGAACTTTATAATATAGTTTACTGAGTCTGATAGTTTACAAACTTCAATGATGACTTGTATTGGGATTATCGACTCCATTTAATGTAGACTGAGCTTTATGTAGAGTCAATAATTCAGGATACTTCTTTTAAATATCTGCATGTGTTGAACCTAGAGTTTGACTTTTCAATTTTTACAGCTGGACGGTCTGAGCGGAGTGCCAGGACACACAGGCGGGAAGTCGAAACTGTTCTCCTACAACGTGGTGTTCGAGCCGGGGGCCACCCAGGAGGATGTCTTCCAGTTCTCTGGGGTCAAGAGACTAGTGGGGATGGCAGTTGAGGGTTTCAGTACGACGGTCTTCTGCTACGGTCAGACCGGAAGCGGAAAAACCCACACTCTTACCGGACCTCCGGGGCTGGTATGTAATGTCTTCTACACCAGGCGTGTATGTCGATATTTCATGTGCAACAATTTATGAACCATGAAGTAGTTCCGTTGATGGGTGGTTGGAAAATTTTTGCTCTAAATGCTTGTGGTTCGTGTTTTTATACCCGCTTTATTAAACTTTCCATACAATCTACCATTCTCTCGATCCACTTCATACAAATATGTCAAAGTAGTATAAGATGTTGACAAGAATTGTTTTCTACGGTTGTTAAAATTTCTTACAGTCATGAAAAATGATAATTGGTATTTCTTAGCAAAAACTTATTACACTTCATTAGTCTATCACTAAGTAAACTATTCGTCTAGGCGCGGACCGAAGATGGCGGTTTGTGGAGAGGTACCTGAATATACAAATGATTTGAAGTGGAGGGATATGGGAGGCCAAAAGAGAAGTAATGGGCTTCTTCGGATTTTTTTTAAATTTGTAAATTCAATAAATGTGGTTTTAAGCGTTCAAATAAAGTTGTCTTAAATATAACCATTTTGTCAAAAGATAATTTTCAAATTCATGTTTGGATTTCAAACTTATAAAATAAATATCAAAAATTGCCAGAAAATGTTCAACAATACAAATGTAACTAATCATAAAATACGATTCTGGGTTTGAAAAACGACAGATTACATTATCTGGGACAAAATGTATACTTTTCACTGCAACTGACGCCAATATCATTGGCAACTGGAAAAAGTAGCCTATCTGTCCATCCGTCTCTGGTCGTGGAGGCAAGTAATTAACATAATTTTAACATTGCGCAGAAGTTACACTTAATTTATTCTTGATATAACAGTCAATTATATCATAATACGATATTAATTAAGTAATTTATTAATAATTTTATATGTCTGTACTTTGATTGAAATTATACTATAATATCTTAGCCTAATGTGTTAAGGTCTGAAAATTACTTAGTTTTTGAAAAAAAGTTGTAGAAATCTTATATTTTGAATTATAATTTAGTTCTTTGGAGGGTGGAGATATCTTACACCTACTACTCTTAAGTATCTTATTTTCAGACCTAAATTCACCCATTCTCTTCACATTTCCAAAACACCCGTTTCCTCTCTTCCTTTTTTAATATATGTTCTTCTCCCATTATATTTTTTTAAATTTTCTTGTCTGTCTTCATTTTGCACCACATTTCTTAGAAATTTGAAAGTACCTACGCTACGAGTTCATCTCCTCCTACCAACAAAATCAGTCACCTATCACCCCTGTATGTCGTATTTGATACTATTGCATAGTCACATGAATATTAAATCAACTTCGTATTTCCAGGTTCTTATTTTTCTTTAAATTTCCGAATACACGTTCCAACAGGTTGAAAGAAAGTATGATTCTTGGAAGAGAATAGTATAATACTATAAATTCTATAATAGTTGTATGGCCCACGTGCTTTCGTTATATAAAAAATAATATCTGAAAATGTTTTGAATATTAATACATGAGATATTTTTTAGGTTGAGAAGAACGCCGACCCTTTCTCTCCCAATCATGGGCTTGTATTTCGCTCCTTCATGTATCTCTTCCAAACTCTTCAAGAGATGAGGGACACGCACTTCGTTCTTAAAGCATCATTCCTCGAGATTTACAACGAGAAGGTGTGTTACTTATGTTAAGTTAACCTTCAGAAATATTCTGTTGAATTTTACACTTTGTGAGATTTAGATGTTAGAGCTTCATTCTCCAAAGTCGAATTTTCGTAGAAGACATAAAGTTCAATATATATTATCAGGGAATGATTTGTCTACATGGTATGTATTATAATAATAAACGTTTATCTCAGAATGACGAAAAATAATTTTAAATACATTTCTTAGTATTTATTTTTGATAGTAAAATGTGTAACTTTTCAATGGAAAATTGTCAGTAAGTTTCCATTGATATTTATTAGTGTACTAAAGGTTTCATACTTTCTAGAACTACCTGGTTTCATGTTTTACCAAATGTCACAAATTCCAAACAAAAATAATAACGTTTTTCCGTTAATTTATGTTTTTGAAAAGTAATAAATCAATAGAGAACAACGAACAACAATTTTAAGGTATGGAAAGTCAAAGTTTAATAATTGAGGAACTAATAGTTAAACGACAATAATGCCTACGGCCATGATAGTGACGAACGAAAAGCATTCTTTGAAATAGTATCTATTAGTACAGTATCAAAATTGTAGAGGCTCTGAAATCCTTGAAATTAAGAATAATATGAATGGGTTAAAAATATGGTGGTAGTGAACAAACAGGAAAGGTTAAAACAAAATTGACGTGTTTTAAAACTATAACGTATTGTTTATGTATTTCGGATACAAGAAAGAAAATATTGGTAGAGATAAGTAAAGGTTATTTTTTATTTTAACAAATTTAAGAATTTCATATGACATTAGTTGCAAAGTTATGTAAAATGTTTGCCCTAACAATCGTAAAATGTACCTTGTATTTACCTGTCATGTTTATTACTTTTTGGTAACGCACCAGCCGAAAGCAAGGTTTGGGAAGATTAGTAATGAAACGTGGACGTTAGTGTGAGTGAAGAAGATCAATGTTTGGGCGATAGAGTCGGTTGACCTTTAACCTCAGGGTCACATCATTTATTCACCGAGTTGTGGTCACATCCAACTCTCCGACAGTTGTCCGAGTGTTTTCTTTCCTGACGCACAACTTGATGAGGCCAATCGTTTCGTAATTTCATCGGCCCTTTCAGCAATTTGTGTTGGAATGCCAGTCTTTCCACGCCGTACACTATTACGATCGTAATTTTCATACTATCGTTTGTTGGGCTGCATAATAAAATACGAGTTTTAGCTGATGTAATCGTTTTTATTACGTGTAGGACGAGTCTTAAAATAGGGGCACTATTTATATTAAACTTATAGTAAATAGAAAAATGTACGAATTCTTTAAAAATAAAAATAATAGTAAATTGTGTGTACGTACCTGGCAAAAAGTCCTGTTATTATGTCGACTTTGATACTAGTCGTTATCTCTAAATCACAAAAAAAACAGTAATAATTAAGTTACACCACACCACAATTAAAGATCGCTAACAGAATTATAATCTTGAAATATTCCTGCCTCGCTGTGGAGAGGAATACTCAGTTTTTAGATGTTAAATCTAAACTGCCAATAATGCTTATCTGCCTGTACAGGTGAGTTGAAGAAGGCGGGACTGTATCATGATTGGCTGGAGCCTAACCAGTAGAGCTCTATTAATATAGCCAACTGCACAGAAAACGTAAAGATGTCTTTCTGGAACACAGTTTCCAGTGCGATATTACGGTCATTTCTGTTAACTAGCGCAACAGTAGCGAATTCTGTTTAATTGACCACGTACTAACCTAATTGAGGTGTCAAGGTTTGCATAGTCTTTGCCCCTAATGATTCGTTGTCATTAGCTCGTTTAACTACAAATACAAATAGAAATAGAAATAGTATTAGGAAGGAAAAATCACAAGGACAACACATAACTTGATTTAAAATACACTACATACAGTTATGAATAAGTATAGCAATAAGTAGATTTCACGAAAAAATCAGTTCAAAAAAAGAACCGTAAAAAAATCTAGATATTGACTAACCGTATTAATTTGTTTCGTGATGCTACTATTCTAAAAATAAGAGTATACTCATCAAGTAAAACTTTGCTTTAGGTAGTGAAAGGAACGTTTTCGTACATTTCCATCGTCAATAACACACATATCAGTAGCACTAGGTGTCGAGATTTGCAATCTTTTCCTTAGGTTAAAAGAAGTCATATTAATTAATTAATTTGTCACTGTTTGATTACTTGCAGCTGAATTAATTTCATAAGTCGCTTTAAATATAAATACAGTATGGCAATGTAATTAATAGTCTTTTCGATTTCTCATAAATGATTTTTATTGCAATAGCTATAGTTACAAAGGGATAATAAGAGTAAAATTTCAATTTTGTGAAATAAATTACTAGTATATTAGATAACCTAGAAAAGTTACTAAGTGTTGAAAGTAAGTAAGGAAAGTAATATGGTGGTAGTAGCGTGAGAGATTGTGCCGACGATCAAAGGTCAGTTCCCGGACTTGCCACTGACCGCCAGAACCATTACCTCTGTTGTTTTGCGTGTCTTTATTGATTTTATGTCTCTTGTCTGACACTGTTCTCACTTACTTGTACTTCCTAAGCAAAAAAATTACCACCCCTACGAAGAAAATGAGTAAGTGATAAAAGCAATCTTGCAGTGACATTTGAGAGGTTATGATAATATTCGAAGGTCAGTTCCCGCACTTGCCATTGACCGCCAAAACCATTACCTCTGTTGTTTTGCATGTCTTTATCGATTGTGTGTATCTTGTCTGACACTAATCTCACTTAATTTTATCTTTTACCTCCAAAACAACAAAATTATCACCCCTACGAAGTAAATCAGTAAGTGATAAAAACAATCTTGCAGTGATGGCTGAGAGGTAATGCTAATAATCGACGTTCAGTTCCGCCAATTGCCATTGACCTTAAGAGCCATCACCTCTGTTGTTTACATTTATTTATCGATTGTGTGTTCCTTGCCTGAAACTTGTCTTACAGAGTTTTATCTTGTACTAGCTGTAACCTGTGTGCGTTGCTATGCCACCAACTAAAATTAATTGAAGGAAACACATTACACAAATATTCAATTCATTTTGAGTCATTTTATTGGTTTTGTTCATTTAGAAAAAAATTGTGACATTGCAGCGTTTCGTTTCAATTCAATATTTGCTGTGGGATACACAATATTTCTTGTTTTTCTATCGGTTTATCCATGCGAGAAGCACGTATGTTCCAAATTTAATCCACATACTTGAATCGATGGTCCCTGCGCTTTATTCATAGTCATTGCGAAAGCTAGTCGCACCGCGAACTGCAAAAGTTTCATTATTCATTATGTTGACCGAAAAGGGCTTGAAACGCAGCCACGTTTTCTCTTCTATTTCCCACTTTGTAATGACATAGTTGTTCAATTTTTTAATCACTGTTTGCCATGAAATAAATTTAAAGAAACTTGTGATCTGCGTCCGAAAATGGTAGAGGTGATCCAGCACGATGATTAATTTGCCCTTGGCCTCTGATTGGTGGCATGTAATTTTCGCACACGACGTTCGTTGCACGAAACGATGTCATTTGAAAACATGAATTGTATTTGTGGATGTTTTCCAAGAAATGCTTCTACTCACGTATAACACCTGATAGCAACGTTGATAGAGGTTCGGTTGGTGGATGTAATTTTGACAGTTTAACTTTTCCACTGGCGCTGAACATTCCTGAACGTTCTTAAATTTGAGGGCTCTTCAATACACGCAAATTCTATCCATTTTTCCAAAAACGACACATGGATGAAGTCTGTCGTAATGGTATCATTTTTACTGCCATAATGGAATGCACCAAGATTTAAATCAGCATTCAGTGTTCGTCTTCATCTGGCGGTGCTTATTCTAACTTTTGCAGCATTCTTTCCTGTTGTTCTGATGATGCAGACGAACGGGTCTCAGCACCATTCTGATTCTGAAGCTCGTAATGCTCTTTTCTTCCGTGCTTGAGGTGTAGATAGGCCAATTCCTTGTCGCTTTGGAGACATAAATGTACGGGAACGACGTGAAAATGAGTTTGAATATTTTAGATGTTAATCAGCCGAATCAGAATTTCACAATGTATCTAATGCAATTGAACTGGATGTTCACACACGGATACAAATGTTAATATTGACGGTGATCACCAATTCGCTGACTGTAAAAAAATCAGCATTCGATAATTAATAGTTGAAATCGATTTTAATTCCACTCACGATGATATCCGAAAAAACTAAACAGCAAATGCGTTCGGGATGCAATCAGCAGTCAGATCCTCCACATACACATCCGGTGATCTTCGTGAATTCACTGTAGGGTTGAATATAATCAACTCACATAACTACAAAAAATCAATTCGATTGAATTGTTTATCTAAATTAATTTAACTCAAAATGAAATACACAAAACTTCGATAAAAGCTTCCAAATATAAAGATATGCTCAATATTGTCTGTTCAATGTAAGCCGTTCATGAACTGCACAATTTACATAAATTCTTATGTCACCCACAACTCGAAACTTCATCATTCATTCGCTGTTTTGGTTTCTATTCAAATCAGTAGAACTATCATGGCGATATATGAAATTCATTGGCATGAAAGTGGCGCCATCTGTCGAAAATTGGTCGTACAAACTCGGAAACCTTCGTGGGCTCATGCACAACAACTTTGATAAAAGTCACATGACAAAATACATAGTTTAACTTCTATGAAGGACATAAAGACAAACATATATATATATATATATATATATATATATATATATATATATATATATATATATATATATATATATATAGAGAGAGAGAGAGAGAGAGAGTAAATATAGAAGTAAGTGAAGAAAGCTATTCCGAAGAGATGGTGTGAGAGGTTTTGATAATGACCGTAGATCAGCTCTTGAACTTGCAATCAGTCTTCTGATCCATTACATCTGTTCAGCGTGTCTTTACCAATTCTTAACTCCTTGTCTAATAATTACCTAATTACTCAGTTTAACTTGTAGTATTAAAGCAGCAAAAGATCTCAACCTCTATGACAGTCCAAGGGTAAGTGACGAAAACAAACTTGCAGTGCTAATAATCGTAGGTCTGTTCCCGGTCTTGCCAATGGCCGTTAAGACCTGTGTTGATTTGCGTGTCTATCGATTGTGAGTCCTCGTCCTTAGTCAAGTTCAAGTTCTTTATTAATTTATAAATTTTCATATATTATTGTGTTTCATATGCCAACATAACATGTGCAAAATAAAAAAATACAATTTATATTTATACCCGAGTCCTTCAGCAGGCTGCGGTTTTACTTTCTGTCTTTTATATGACTTGTGTACAAAACAAACACGCTTCCACCTACACATTAATTTGATTACAGGACGTTAATATATTCATACCTCTATAAAGTACAGTAGCAAGTAGATTAATAATTAAATAAATTGCTAATAATAAATAAATGAGTGGTGTATATAATCCAACATCACAATACATAAATATAAACATTTTAGTGTGAAAAAACATTTATAATATAAATTTTGTAATGGTCTATAAAATAAATAACTAAAATAATAATTATGCAACAAACATAAATATCTAATAACCAATACACATCCAACAACAATACATGCCAAGTTTCCCCTCACATAATATGTTATCGCCACACTCCAGTACGAAACGGATAACCATTTTATCCCTGAGTAGCAAAACTGTCTACGTCCAATTTCTTTCAGATAATGTGGAGCCTTTATGAGTATTATAGCAGATAGTCAAGAACTTCATACGATTACAAATTTTGCAATTCATAATTTATTAAATATTTTTTATGTACATTATTACGTTCAATATATGAAGCTGAGAAAAAGTAAAACATTTTTCCACAAAAATTGATCCTCTTTCGGCAATACAGAAGTATGTGACATGAAGAAATCTATCCTAGAGAGATAGCTCGGTCGGTTCCCGGACTTGCCATTGGCCGTCAAAGACATTATTTCTTATGGTTCCAATGCTTAACGATCCTCAGTTCCTTGTCTCACAACTTGCCTTACTCAGTTTTATCTTGTGCCTTGAAATTAGTCAAATTGCCAACCCCTGTGACTGTACATGGGTCTGTGAGGGAGCAATCTCTTGGAGAAAGCGTGAGAGGCTATTCTAAAACCCGTAGGTCAGTTCCCGGACTTGCCATTGACCGTCAAAGCCATTACTTCTGTTGTTTTGCATGCCTATCGATCCTCAGTTCCTTGCCTTACTCAGTTTTATCTAGTACCATGAAATCCGTCAGATTGCTAACCCCTGCGACTGTACACGGGTCCGTAATGGAGCAATCTCTTGGTGAATGCGTGAGAGGTTATGCTAATGCCGAAGGTTAGTTCCCGGACTTGAACATAAGTGCCAAGGCCATTAATTCTGTTGTTTTGCATGCCTATCGATCCTCAGTTCCTTGTCTGACACTTGTCTAACTCCGTTTTAGCTTGTACCATGAAATCAATCAAACTGCCAACTCCTGTGACTGTACACGGGTATGTGATGGGGCAATCTCTTGGTGAATGCGTGAGAGGTTATGCTAATGACTGAAGGTCAGTTCCCGGACTTGCCATTGACCTTCAAAGCCATTAATTCTGTTGTTTTGCATGCATATCGATCCTTAGGTCCTTGTCTTACTCAGTTTTATCTTGTTCCATGAAATCAGTCAAATTGCCAACCCCTGTGACTGTACACGAGTATGTGATGGGGCAATCTCTTCGTGAATGCGTGAGAAGGTATGCTAATGACCGAAGGTCAGTTCCCCGACTTGCCATTGACCGTCAAAGCCATATCTTCCTTTGTTTTGTACGTCTATCAATCCTCAGTCCCTTGCCTGACACTTGTCTTACTCAGTTTTATCTTGTACCATGAAATAAGTCAAATTTTCAACTCGTGTGACTGTACATAAGTCTTTGAGGGAGCAAACTCTTGGTGAATGCGTGAGAGGTTATGCTAATACACGAAGGTCAGTTCTCGGACTTGCATTTGACCGTCAAAGCCAATACTTCAGTTGTTTTGCATGTAGCCTATTTATCGATTGTGATTTTCATGTTTTAACTTGTTTTACTGATTTTCTTATTCTACCAACTAATCTGTCTTATTGCAATGAATAATGTCTACATGAAATATGAGTTAGCCTTAATATTAAAATTTCGTTATAACTATAACAACTTAAAATAGCATGGAATTTCTTTAAATTATAGTTTTTCATTATATATATTTTACCAACTGTGACGTTTAAATTTGTACTCTTTAGGTAGTTTACATTTGGTATATTCGTGAATATTATCAACACGTAACTTGGGTAGATTTACGCTATAAAATTAATTATTGAAATAAAGACGTTGCAGAGGCATTCTAAACTAAAATAACTAGTAATTTGCTTCGTAAAGTATTTAGTTGATTTATATAAATTTAATTTTAGGTGTATCAATATCCAATGGCGTAAGTAGAAGATTTTATTGGAAATATTTTGAAAAAAAAGTGTTTAGGAATATTTTGTACGTATAACCCCTGTAAAACTGACCACATTTTTCTGTGTATAAGGTCATAATATATTATTTACTTTTTGGTGGTAAAACAGTTACGGCAATCTCTACCGTCCCCGTTAATATTTTTTTGTTCACAACAAATGTATAAAAAACGTTTTTTTTCCACTACATTAATGAATTCGGTTTTCCAAATTCCACGAAATTATAAAAATACCTTAATTAATGAATAAATATTTCGTATTTACAGTCATTTGTTTATTTTTGTATTAAAATGTATGGAATGTTGCTGATTTACGTTGCCCATCTACAAAAAATTAAAATTCTTAATAAACTCCCTCATTGTTTGGAAATTGCACCTATTAAAGCTCTTTAAAATGTACGCTAGTTTATATCTTTATCTTTAAAATTTTCCAGGTAATAGATCTGTTAAACCCTGGCACAGCGCGGAAGCCTTTAGCAGTGAGATGGTCCAAGAAGTGTGGAGGATTCTTCGTCGAGAATCTCTTCACCGTCGACTGCGAAGAACTTGATGACCTCCTTGCTGTTTTGGAAGAAGGTGAAGAAAGCATTTAATCCTAAATAATGTAATCAATATTTTGCAAATCTCGCTAACCAAACGCATTTAATTAATGTAAACTAACTCAATTATTCCAGAGTTCCTCGAATTCTTTCTAGCTGCCTTCATGATATCACACCTATGCCTTTGTTATAACACCTTATCCTTTAGTTATTAATATTTTGCCTATAGATCTAAAATGTTACACCGCGGATATGACTTGGCTATTAATCTTTATTTTCAGGAATTCATAACAAATCATTGGAAACATTTGAATTAGTATCTAAGTTTTTCTTCTAACCCATACAGTATTACAACTTCTACGTCTACTCGTATGCAAATACGATATATTTAATTAATCATCAAAGCAGACTGCAATGTTTGTTTTTCTTAATTAATTATTCAGGCGTCTGAGGTCTTCGGTAATGGTATTATTTTCATATTAGATAAATGTTTCTTCCGTCTAAATGGGAAGATTGTATTTTTTTGGTTTTCATAGAGCTACCAACGTCCCAATGCCACACGGTTTATGCTAGCAAATAGAGTTTTAGTCCTTTTAAACCTAAAAACGAAGTATTATTACAACGCAATGACTGTATATAAACTGAAACTATGCCCTTGATGGATACTTCTGACTAGCCACAGTTCTAATCTAAGTTTATCTTTGAATACTTCCCCAAATCTTATGAAATGTTCGTCACTAATTTTTAAATTGAAACTGTCCTTAACTGGATTATTATATCACTTCGCCTTATTTATTGGATGGTCCTGTTCCTTACTCATAGTCCAACCAAAAAGGTCCAGCAGCAAGAAATTTCAAGAAAGAAGAACGACATATTGCTGCAACAAACATGCCTAAAACTAAAACATGCTCTAAATTAGTTAAATTTAAGCTGAGACATTTATTAATATTCAATAAAGTAAAATAGTTTCACCAGAAAGGGTAAGCATGTGTAAACATAATACTTATCATCATTCAGAAAAAAACAGAAGTAACTTTTGATTAGTTACGAGTTAAAAAAAAATAATATGTTATCTACATGTTTTTGGCTTGGTGACTATTATATTACCAAAAAAATAACTATGAGGTTTTTACCCGTGGCTGAGAGAAGCTAACTTAGTGTCTACCAGATTAACCTACCTTTTACTGCTTTAAAAACTTGTTAGTCTGAGAATTTAATTTAGGCTACAACATAAACAAAACATTATCTAAAAATAATGACAAGTTTCAAAGAACATCAGTTCCAGAAAACATCATACAGTAGTTTTAACTCTTTTTTGCAGTCTTAAAAGTTTAGGCTATACTTAACTGTACTGTGTTAATGTTGTATAGTACCACTGGTTACTGTAAGTATATACTATTATGTCTCCTCTCCTTTCCCAAACCTGCCATGAAAGCGTCTGAAAGAAAAAACTGCAAAGAATGTTCCATATCATAAAAAAAAAACAAAGCGCCATATATTTCTTAGTATATGAAACAAGGAAATAGTCCGAAAGTAGAATTTCCGATATTTAAGCGCTGAGCTATTTCTTTCTTAATGAAACACCATCCCATAAACTTCATAGAAATTAAATCTTCATACATTTGATTTCATGGAGTTTCATGAACCTTCTATATTTGAAACAAGATGTCGGGATTATAAAGGCCTTATTATTAGTCCTGTTGAGAAATTAACTTAAAACTATTAGGAGTTGGAGTTTTGAAAATGAAAACAATAACTTTACATAGTAATACTTATAGACATTTTAAATTATTTTCAACTTGTTGATTCTTTCAGGTATGAGGAACAGATCGGTGGGAAGTCACAGTATGAACGAACATTCCAGCAGGAGTCATACGATACTAACCGTTAATATTACTTCGGAACAACAGGTATGAGGATGATATACTCACTGTAGTGTCACTTTATATATATAAGACGTTGCGTTCTCAGAAGTAGTGTCACTTCATAACAACCGATGGCGCGTTCCACAAGGATCGGTCTCAGATCCAATTTTGGTTTTTTAAATTTCATTAGCGATTTACGTTAAACAACTAGAGTGAAGAAATTTTTCTTTGCTGAAATTAGCTTAATTTATTCTCACTAAACTATAAATAATTGGAAAGCACTTAATGAAGATAATCGAACTATTTTTGGAACTTGCATAATAAGAAAAAGCACATGTTAATGTAGGTAAAACAAATTATATAAACTTCGATTTCAAGGGTTTAGACTTTCCAAGTTTAATTATATATAATTATCATACTATTGAAGCCTAAACGTGAAAGAATCGAGTTGATTAAACAATTAATTACTTATGAATTATGTTTAATGAAAAGGTCACCTGGGGCAAATGTAATGCTTAACCAAATCAGTCTGTCTAGACATTTGATATA